>NC_063334.1:3120278-3203327 GCF_021869965.1 Rhincodon typus
CAATGGTATCAATGTGGACTTCACAAGCTTCAAAATCTCCCCTCCCCCTACCGCCTCCCTAACCTGCCCTTCCTCCCACCTATCCCCTCCTCCCACCTCAAGCCCCACCCCCATCTCCTACCTACTAGCCTCATCCCGCGCCCTTGACCTGTCCATCCTCCCTGGACTGACCTATCCCCTCCCTAACTCCCCACCTACACTCACCTTTACTGGCTCCATCCCCACCTCTTTGACCTGTCTGTCTCCTCTCCACCTGTCTTCTCCTCTATCCACCTTCTATCTGCCTCCCCCTCTCTCCCTATTTATTTCAGAACCTCCTTCCCCTCCCCCATTTCTGAAGAAGGGTCTAGGCCCGAAATGTCAGCTTTCCTGCCCCTCTGATGCTGCTTGGCCTGCTGTGTTCATCCAACTCTATACCTTGTTATCTCAGATTCTCCAGCGTCTGCAGTTCCTGCTATCTGTGAAACAATACTCCAAGTGTCATGTTACCAATGCCCTGTACAGCTGGTTGCAAGACATTCAGCTCTTGCACTTGAATCTTCTCAGTATGAAGGCCAACATATCATTTGCCTTCTTCATCACCTCTGCACCTGCACACTTACTTTCAGAGACTGGTGCATGAGGATAACTAGTCGCATCGTGCCACCCCGTTCCCCAATTTTTCAGTATTCAGATAACAATCTGCTTTCCTGTTTTGCTACCAAAGTGGATAACCTCACATTTAACCATACTATAAGAAACTATTATAAGAGCAAGCAAAGGGTTTTATCATATTCCTTGGAGCAGTGCAATACTTAATCCATAAAACTAGCCTAAACAGAAAGTAATATTTTCCCTTCTGAGTTTATGGTACTTTTATAATGTGGGTTCCTAAGCGCCCCCTCTCAGAATAACCATCTTCCCATTGAAATTATGCTCAATACCTTTAAGATGTTCAAGTATTTTTGACACTACAGAAAAAAGTACAAGATCTGGAAAATTGAAATAAGCAGAGTACGGAACATATTTTCTACCTTGAACATTATATATAGAAAAATCTGTTAGTCTTCCTCTGACACTTAGTTAAATGATGTTATTAGTACTGTGTTGGGATAATGACCAGTATCACTCGGTAATGCCTCAACAGAACATTTTTTCACGTATGTGATGATGGGCACTGGTATAAAACATAGTGTTATGACTGAAGCAATAGGAATCATATAGTGTATTTTTACTATAGCATCTTTCACATAATGACATATTATAATACACTCAAGAATAGTGGGAGGTTAACTCTATTTACATCATCTGACAATAACTTCCTGTTGTCAATCACTTTCTCTCCTTCCATGAATTCCCTTTGTAACTCATCACTAAGGCTAAGTAGGAAATTAATTTCCAGACAAATGCCAATGCTATTCTAAGCCTGCCAATAGAAGATGGACAAGACTCCCCAGGTTTGGCCTTCCTCTGATTTTTCTCTCCTTTCATGCATGAAGTAGCCAAACACCTGCAGTGTATTGTGGGAAGTCAGTGCATTGGGGAAGGTGGGCTCAACCTGATAGACCATCACTTCATAGCAATGGTGTTGATGCTCCACTGTGTTGCCTGCAGTTTCAATATGATAACATCTTAATAAAAAATGTAACGAGAAATGAACAAAGGTAACATTTTTCTGAGTTTAGCAGTAAAGTCATTAATATTCACACATGTACGCACAAGATCATCCTGTATGACCAGTGTCTCTGCCCTTTACAAAAAGTCCAATAAATAAACATTTTGAAATCTTACCGACCAAGGAATTTCAGTGGAGTGTGCTACGAATTCATCCCAAGCCTATAAGCTTCAATGAGCACAGAAAGTATATTCCACAAATATTTATTATGTAACCGATTTGATTTTATTTTGGGAAAAGTATTTTGTTAACTTCACAGCATATTCTGTACACAATTTGGTTTATGTCACAATTGGCTGGGAAACTAAATCAAAATAGTTCCAGTGGTTGACTTTTGACCTGTGAGTGAAACACATTTTTGTTTGCACCATACCAACAGCCATTTACAAACTTAACACTAACCTTGACTATTGAACAAATTGTCAATCAAGGATGATCAACACTATTTTGCACATTGGAAGACAAAGCACATTTTCCCACTACCAGGTGCAAAAATAATGGAGTAAACGTATCAAATGATTCATACCGTTATTTTTGTATCCTTACAGTTTTTGCTGGAGAATAGCCTGATGTAGTAGAAGAATCCACAAGATGATTAATAATCCTACAGTCTACAATATGATTGCTACTTCCATCCCCATAACTATTCCTATACCAGTTAATATGGTGAATATCCCTATATGGTGGAGGGATTTTAAAGGCACTAACAATCCACACAATGAGGGAGGTGGTATCTACATGTACCAGAAGCATGAATTCTATTAGATATTAACTCAGAATTCAGCGTCAGAGCACTGGTCTTTATTCATCAACGCTATCTGCACCTTGGAAACAGTCCTATGCTAAAGGGACATCCTAGGTTCTATTGTGCCATCAATAACAATAGACAAATATGAACAGTTAATAAATACCATCTGACATTAACCTGAGGTTATGTCCTTGAAATAACTCATTATTAGTATCTATATATTATGGAGTTAGTGGAGAAAGCTTTGTTTTATTTTTGTTCCTTCTTTGTTATCAAAGGAACATGCAAGTTGTTGATGACTAAAGACTTCCAAGTAGTTTCACAAAGACATCTTCAATGAATGAGGAAGAAATATAACATCATGAAGTTTGTCCAAGTATAAGCAGTAGACAAGTTTCATAGAATTTGTTACAGTCTGTAACTTTATTGTCTTTATTAACTCCAATTCACTCATCTGAGATGTCATTTGGCAAAGGCGGAATGGAAACAGCTACTTGAAAACAAGTCACTGTCAGAACAGTGTAAGGCTTCTAAAAAAAGAGCTAAAGAGGGTTCAATACAAATCTGTTTCCACAAATCAAAAGTCTGCTTTCAAATGGCCTAGATGAAGCCAAGCAACATATTAAAGTAAATCAGGGACGTAACCTCAAACGTTCAGGTGAAGTGGATTCTCTGGAACAGAATACAGTCAAGGGCTGAAACAGTGATAATGTGAGTGATCTTAATATACAGGATAAAGTTATCACGTTCACAGGTTAATCACCACTAGTGTATACCCAGATTACCTATATTCCAATGTGACTGAGTTAATGGAGAGATGCAACAATTGTTGGACATGCAGGAAAAGACACTGGTAAGTTGAAATGTTTGTTGACTGCTCAGGATAATGATCAAGAAGTGAGATTCATGGACTGGTAGAATGGGACGGAAGAATGGAAAGTAAGGAATCACAGTACAACTCATGATAGTGAACTTGGAAGAGATTCTTGCAGCAGAAAATGATCAAAAGCTGGAGAAAGAATTTCCAAATAGTACAGGAAGGAGATCTCATAACTATAGTTCTGACCGAAATAAAGTCAAAGCAGAAGTCACATCCTGAATAGAATAGATAACAAAATAAAGAGCACAGATCATTTTCATAATAGAACTAGAAGTAGAAATCCTTATGACAGTGAAATCTTGGTGGTTGCTAAGAAACTAGAAGACAAATTAATGAAAGACATAAAACATAAGACATAGACAGTTAGAGGGAGCTTTATGTGGTACCAGATAAAGAACAACTGGCTTTGTCATAAACTATACTTACCTACATGAATATGACAGCTAATGCGATAAAGAAGGGGTGTGGCTTCCAGGAAGATTTCCTGAGCATTTCCCTGTGAGCAATCCTATGTTCAAAGAGATCTATAGGATTGTCCATCAGAAAATGGGACAGAAACACCACAATTGTGCAATGTGTTGTCTGCTCTGGGTCAGAAATAGGGATTCCAATCAGGATCAGAAGGCTTTGACCATTGTTTCATAAAAACAAAATGAAGTGTGAAGAAATTGTTAATGTCCTAGAGGAGGGACACCTTGCAATGTAATGCTTTGCATAGGAAATGGAGTTATTTGATTTAATGTGTTTTGAAATTTTAACTGAACAGATAAATTCTAATTTTTGTTCAAGTAAAAGAATCTACTAATTCTGTAGCAATTGCATTCAATTGGTTGCAAGTATGGACATGAACTGCAGATTCACTTGTGCCTGTATAAATAAGAACAAACTTAAATTGTAGTTGTTGGATTAGGATGTATATATTTGTAATGTGTAATGTTTGTAATAAGAATTTTATAATGTTTGTACTTTATAAATGCTCACAAAAGTGAATAAAAATTATCTCCAGTTATATTCTTCAATACCTCCTAACAATCTTGATTACAACAAGAAATCTTGAAATACATATCTACATATCCCTGAAGTAGCAGAACAAACAGCTAAAATTGTCAAGAAGATTTACTTCCTCTTACTGGCTGAGGCCTAGAACATAAGAGCAGGAGAGTTATGCCAGAACTGTGTAAAACACTAGTTAATGTAATGGGGCTTGTGCTTTTGGGGAGAAACCTGTATCTTATATTGAGGTTATGGTCCCTTTAAGAACTAGGTTTCATTGAAAGATGATTGTTTGCCAAAATAAAAATAGTTTCCATTAACTGATCATTTGACCAAGCTGCTTGAGAGATAAACAGTAGTTTAAAAATAGGTAAACATACGGTTAAATACAGGGCAGAGTGGATTACTATGTTTGAAATAACTCTACAGAGGCAAGTATCCCGTCACCCAGTCACCCTTTATTTACACGTGCATCATACTTGACGCTTGTCTGGCTTCCTCAGAGCCAGCTCTGAGAGTGAACAGAACCTCCAACACTCTTGTTTATATCTGTCAGCCAGGACTCCCTGATTGGACCAGGTTAACAGCTCCTCACTAAATCTGGGGATGTAGGCCTGTTCTTTATCTTGCAGCCTCTCCTGGAGCGTTTTCACACCGGATCCGGTTCCTCTGACTCAGCCTCGGATGTGGGTGGTGTGTACCGGACTATAGCCTGCCTCTTGCACCTGGAGCATCTTGGCAGAAAGTCATCTCCTTCAGGTGGTAAAGGTGTCGAGGCTGTGACATCCATAGTGTCCATCTCAGGCACTGAAGTTTCTTCAATGCTAGATGTAGGGGGAGAACCCATGGGTTCCACCAGCCTTTCTGGCTGTTCTGAGGGGCTGGGCATGTTTCGCTCCTGCTTCATTTGTGAGTTTGTAGCTTTCACATGATCCACATGCTTGTTCAGGACCACTTCTAACTTTGTACGTCACGGGACCTAATCTTGCATCAACCACATCTCTTGCCCGTGCAGGGCCATTTCTGTGGCTTCAGCACCAAACTTTGTCCCCTGAAGTAAATTGTCTCTTTCACTTAGAGGAGCTTTGTGTCCAGCCTTGGCATTCCTGATGATGTTTCATCCTCCACCAACCAGGTCCAGGAAGATCAGGTTCAACCTGGTGCAGAGTCTTCTCCCCATCAGCAACTCTGCTGGAGCTATGCCTGCAGCTGCATGAGGGGTGGTCCTATAATCAAATAGGAACTTGGACAGCTTGGTATCTAGTGAAGCTGTAGGCTGTCTCTTTAAGCCTGCCTTCAAATGTTGGACTGCACTTTCAGCCAGACCATCGGACAATGGATGGTATGGAGCTGTCCTTAGATGCAAATGCCATTTGACTTTAGGAAATACTCTGTGGTAAATGACGGCCCATTGCCTGTGGCCAACACTTCCTGGAGTCCAAGTATTGCAAAAGATGCTCGCAGCTTTTCTATTTTTGTCCCTGTGTTTGATGAATGAACTCTATGCGCGTCCAACCACTTTGAGTGGTCGTCCACAATGACTAAGAATGATGAGCCTATGAAAGGGCTGACATAGTTGACGTGCAACTGAGTCTAGTGTTTAGCCGGCCATTCCCATGAATGTGAGGGGGCTGCTGGTGGTAATTGTTATCCTTTTTGGCACTCTGGGAACTGCCCCACCAATGCAGCAATGTCTATATCCATTCCTGGCCACCAGACATAGCCTCTCGCCAGCATCACCATTTTGGATATCTCTGCATGGCCCTCATGGATTTCAGCCAGTATCTGGCAGCGATCTTTGCTTGGGACAATAACCCTTGCTCTCTGTAATAAAATGCCATTCTCTATGGTGTTTTGGTCTCTCCTGGTCTAGAAAGGTTCCAATTCTGGTTGTGATAGCTTTTTTATTTCTCTCATCACTGTCAGTTGTTTCTATTTTGCCAGGACCAGATATGTCTGCATCCGAAATCTGACATTGTCAGCTGTGACTGGAATTGTGTCCAGAAAACTTAAAACCACTACGGTTGCTTCCAGTGGCAGCACTTCCAGTGATGTATCTGCCAGAGGGAGGCACATTTGCTACTTGGCCTCCCGGATGGTGTTTCAGCCTTTAATTGTATGCGCTTAGAATAAGAGCCTACCCACTGAATTGAACCTGAAGCTACTGGAGGCACAGCCTTGTCCTCCATTAGAACTGGGTGACCATTTAACCAAACATTTATTTTGATTGGTTCTGATTTGGATGCTGCTTTCCAGGATGCACACACTCCAGCATACCAGCCTATGAGTTCTCTCACTCAATTCAGGCCTGGCGGGACTGTTTTGCTGTCTCAAGTCCGCATACTGACGGCAACTACAATGACTTGCTGGCCCAGATCCTGAAGAAAATTTTAACCATTTGGCCAAGACTTGGATTTGTTTTGGGATTTTGCTGTGGGCTGACCTACAGTCCCTCTGTTCAGGATACGTCCTGAGTGAGACCATGCAATTGCCTTCACTTAAATGGTGTCTCCCAAGCTCAGGCGGACTGGCAAGGGTGACCACTTCCATCAACACACCCTGTAACTCATGTGCTCCACTTTCTGCATTTAATAATGATAAAGCCAACTTGTAGTGTCTGTTTGAAGTCCAATTAGATTCAGCTATTAGATGCTTTTGCATAGTTACATCATTAATTCCATTAACCAAATGGTGTCTCAGCACTTCATTAAGAGTTAAACCAAAGTCACATGCTTCTGCCAGTCACCTCAACCTTGATAAAAATTTCGACATGGATTCCCTGGTTCTTAAACTGCCAAGTAAAACCGATAGAATCCCAGCATCAGAGGAGCTTGGGGTCATAATACTCTGTAACTAAATCTGTCAACTTTTGAAAGGTTTTAGCATCTGGTGCCTCAGGAAATGTTAGGCTCTTAACAAACAACAAAACTGTGGATCCACAAGCTGTCAGGAAAATTACTCATTGCTTTCCATCCATCCTAATGTCATTTGCTTGGAAAAAAAAAACACATTCTTTCTACATACTGGGCCCAGTCTTCAATGGCAGGATTGAACGAGCCAAGCTTCCCAAATAACGGTATGATGCCAGAATTGCTTACCCCAACTGAAAGTGAATTTCTTCAGGAGGATGTTTTTTTTCTCTCTATCTGCCATTGAAATAACTTCACAGAGGCTGGTATCCCATCACCAAGTCACCCTTTGTTTACACTTGCATAGACTTGACACTGGTCCGACTTCCTCAGCTCTCAGAGTGAACAATATCTCTGACACTCCTGTTTATACCTGTCAGCCAGGGCTCTGTGATTGGGCTAGATTATCAGCCCCAATCAGGGAACTCGTATTCTATGAGGTCCACCTGGTTGACCTCATTACAATCACTACAACATTTAGTGATGTTTTCAAGCCATTGAGTATAGACTAATAAAAGCAAAATACTCCAGATGCTGGAAAGCCAAAACAAACAAAGAGAATTCGGGAGAAACTCAGCAGGTCTGAAGGCATCTGTGGAGAGAGAAACAGAGTTAGTGATTCGTGTTTGGTATGACTTTTCTTCAGAACTGAAAGTTCAAGCTGAGAAGAAAGACAGAGTTCCTCGATGTAATATTCTAGAGTTAAAGGATATTAGAACCAGGAGAGTTCTGACCCGAGGTTGCTACATTTTGGAAATTGTATTGAACTGGGAGCCTACAACAGTGGGATAATTGGAAAGGATTTGAATGGTCAATCTTACTGGAAGTAAGTGGAATACCCAAGGCAACCCTGGCCTTATACGATATACGTCAACTTTGAGTAGAAGGAAATCTGAGTTTAGAAGTTCACTTTAGAGTACAAATAACTGTGTTAATTTAATATTTTTAGTGCAACTGGTAGTCAAGATAGAGTGTAACTATTCGTGTTCATGTTCTCTTCTTTCTGTATAGTAAAGTTCTTTTGCTTTATTCAGTGAATCGTGTGGCTTCATCATTTTAATAAATACCTCTGTTTTTGTTTTCAACAAAAATTTTATTGGTCTCATTACTGAGACCATACCATTAGATCATACCTTGGATACGTGCACAGCTCTGGTCACTGCATTACAGAAAGGATGCAATCACACTGGTATTTACAACATTTATTAATGAGATGAATAAAATCATAGGCAGAAAGAGGCCATTCAGCTCATCACATCTGCACCAACACTCCAAAGAGCTTTCCAACCCATATGCAGCTCCCTATATATCCCAGGACACTACAGGCAATTCACACAGGCAAACAGGCAAATCTACACAAATACAGAAAACTCCAAACTTCACATATACAGTCACCCAAGGCTAGAAAAAAACCTGGGTCCCTGGCACTGTGAGGCAGCAGAGCTAATCACTGAGCCATTGTGGATGATGGAAGTGAATGGACTATTATTATATTTGCAAATGTCTCACAAGTAGGTGGGAAGGAAAGTCATAAGAATGACACAAAGAGTTTATTGAGGGATATAGACAAGTTAAGTAAATGGGCAAAAACTTGGCAGATGGAATACAATGAGGGAAAATGTGAAGTTATGTACTTAGGCAGGAAGAATAGAGGAGCTGAAGATTATTTAAATAGAGAAAGACTGCAGAAAGCTGCAGCACATAGAGATTTGGGGTTTCTAAAGCATGAATGATAAAAAAAAAACTAGCATCCAAGTTCAGTTAGTAATAGGGAAAGTAAACAGAACAGTTGGCCTTAATTTCAAAGAGAATGGAGTATAAAAATAAGGAAATCTTGCTAAAACTACACAAGGCACTAATCACACCACACGTAGAACACAGTGGACAGGTGGGGTCCCCTTGTCTAAGGAAAGATATACTGGACTTGGAGGCAGGACAGAGAAGATTCATTAGGTTGGTTTTGGGTATGGAGGGATTTTCTTACAGGTCTTTTGAGTGGGTTGGGCTTGTACTCATTGAAGTTTAGAAGAATGAGAGGGCCTTATTGAAGTGTACAAGATTTTTCGTGGGCTTGACAGTGTAGACGTGGAGGGATAACAAAGTGTGGAGCTGGAGGAACACATCAGGCCAGGCAGCATCAGACGAACAGGAAAGCTGACGTTTCAGGCCCAAAACATCAGCTTTCCTGTTCCTCTGATGCTGCTTGGTCTGCTGTACTCCTCCAGCTCCACACAGTTATCTATGACTCCAGCATCTGCATTTCTTGCTATCTAGACATGGAGATGTTGTTTCTTATGGGAGAGTCTAGAACCAGAAGGCATAATCTTAGATTAAGGGGTCACCCATTTGACACAGAGATGAGGAGTTTTGTTTTCTCAGAGGGTAGTGAATCTGTGCAATTCTTTACGATGGATAACTATCCAGGCTGGATCTTTAAACATATACAAGGCTGAGACAGGCAGATGTTTAATTAGGGGAAGTCGATGGCCTAATGGTATTATCACTGGACTGTTAATCCAGAGACCTCAATAATGTTCTGGGGACCGGGTTCGGGTCCTGCCACGGCAGATGTTGGGATTTGAATTCAATAATAATCTGGAATTAAGAGTCTAACGATAGCCATGAATCCATTGTTGATTGTTGGGAAAAACCCATCCGATTCACTAATGTCCTATAGGGAAGGAATCTGCTATCCTTACCTGGTCTGGCCTACATGTGACTCCAGACCCATAGCAAAGAGGTTAACTCTGAGCTGCTCTCTAGTAACTGGGGTTGGGCATTAAATGCTGGCCTAGCCTGTGATGCCCTCATCCTGTGAATGAATAAATAAAAAAATTAGGAACAGAATAAAAGGATAGGGGGATAAGGCAGGAAAGTAGAGTTCAGCATTATCAGATCATCCATGATCTTATTGAATAATGGAGCAAACTCACTGGACTGAATGGCCTGCTTCTGCTCCAATGTCTTATGGTCTTAAAGTACAAAAGAATTTTATGAAGATGTTTTGAGAAGTGGAGAATTTTAGCTATGGGCAAGGATTTAATGGGATGGCTTGTTTTCTTTGAAACAGGAGAGTCTGATGGAAGATTTAATTGAGGTGCATAAAATGCTAAGGACCTAGATAGAGTGGACTGGAAGGACCTATTTCCATTAGGAGACACATTAATAACCAAGAAGTATTAGAGGAGAATTGAATTTTTCATTCAGAGAGTGGTGACTCTCTGAAATTCATTACGTAAAATACCCAAAATATTCAAAAAAGCATTTTGAAATACATGCATGTTGCTGTAACCTTCGGGGCTACAGAAGAAGAGCTGGAAGATTGGATTAAACTAGGTAGCTCTTTTTCTCACAGCACAGACACAATAGTTTTCTTCTGTGTTTTGTAACTCTTTCTACGTGTCTATCAGTCTTGTACATGCTTGCTAAGCAACTTTGACTTTTGAGTCCTGCAGCCAGATTGGTTAACAAAAAGTTGCATTTTTAAAATTTCTTGTGGCAAAGGCTGAAAATACTAGATTCAGTTAGCAGGAAAGGCAGCTTTTGTGAAGACAAAAGCAGAACTAATGCTCAAGAACAAATTTATTGGAGTTGTTTGAGGAAATATTGATAAAGGAAATACATTTGAGATTGTACAAATGGATTTTCAAAAGTCATTTGATACAGTACCTAGTAGGGGATTTATTGGTAACATTTGGACACCTTCTATTTAAGGAATAGAGACGCTATATTATTGGAAGTTAGCAAAGGGCAGAAAACAGATAGTCATCATTAAAGAATAAGAACATAAGAACTAGGAGCAGGAGTAGGCCATCCGGCCCCTCGAGCCTGCCCAGCCATCCAATAAGATCATGGCTGATCTTTTTGAGACTCAGCTCCACTACCCGCCCGGACACCATAACCCTTAATTCCTTTACTGTTCAAAAATTTATCTAGCCTTGCCTTAAACACATTCAGCAAGGTAGCTTCAACCGCTTCACTGGGCAGGGAATTCCACAGATTCACAACCCTTTGGGTGAAGAAGTTCCTCCTGACCTCAGTCCTATATCTGCTTCCCTTTATTTTGAAGCTATGCCCCCTAGTCCTAGTTTCACCTGCTAGTGGAAACAACCTCCCTGCCTCCAAAATATCTATTCCCTTCATAATCTTATATGTTTCCATAAGATCTCCCCTCATTCTTCTGAATTCCAATGAGTACAATCCCAGCCTACTCAGTCTCTCCTCATAATCCAACCCTCTCAACTCTGGAATCAACTGAGTGAATCTCCTCTGCACCCCCTCCAGTGCTAGTATATCTCTTCTCAAGTAAGGAGACCAAAACTCCAGGTGTGGCCTCACCAGGACCCTACAGCTGCAGCATAGCCTCCCTGTTTTTAAACTCCATCCCTCAAGGAATGACAGACAAAATTCCATTTGCCTTTTTAATTACCTGCTACACCTGCAATCCTACTTTTAGCGATTCATGCACAAGGACACCCAAGTCCCTCTGCACAGAAGCGTGCTGCAATTTTTTACCATTTAAAGCATGGTCCATTTTGCTGTTATTCCTAACAAAATGGATGACCTCACACTTATCAACATTGTACTCCATCTGCCAGACCTTTGCCCACTCACTTAGACTATCTATATCCCTCTGTAGACTTTCAGTGTCTTCTGCACACTTTGCTCTACACTCATCTTAGTATCATCAGCAAATTTTGGTCCACCACACTTACTCCCCAACTCCAAATCATCTATGTAAATTGTAAACAATTGCGGTTCCGACACTGATCCCTGAGGCACACCACTAGCCACTGACTGCCAACCAGAAAAACACCCATTTACCCCTACTCTTTGCTTTCTACTGGTCAACCAATCATTTATCCATGCCAATACATTACCTGTAATACCATGCAACTTTATCTTATGTAGCAGCCTTTGGTGTGGCACCTTGTTAAATGCCTTCTGGAAATCCAGATACACTACATCCACAGGTTCTCCATTGTCCACCATGCAAGTAATGTCCTCAAAGAATTCCACCAAATTAGTTAAACATGACCTACCCTTCATGAACCCATGCTGTGTGTTCCCAATGGGACAATTTATATCCAGATGTCTTGCTATTTTTTCTTAATGATAGCTTCAAGCATTTTCCCCACTACTGAAGTTAAGCTAACTGGCCTATAGTTACTTGCTTTTTGTCTACTTCCTTTTTTAAACAGTGGCGTCACATTGGCTGTTTTCCAATCTGCGGGAACCACCCCAGAGTCCAGTGAATTTTGGTACATAATGCTTTTTGATTGTTAAGATTAAAAACCCAGCTGTTTTTCAAAATTTTTCAAGCATTTCCAAAACATTAGGCCTTTGAAGCAGTCTTTGCTTTACTAAATACTGGAAGTAAAGGGAAATTTATTTATAGCAATTAATCTGTCGGTAGTGTTCAATTAAATAAGATGCAAAGGAAGGTGTGCAGACAGCAGGTGGCTGAACCTTTAGCTTCTGGGGCCCCCTCTAGTGTTGTAAAAATTGTAAAGATTAGGTTTTTTTACTTTATAAACAAGTAGTTATACAGTGCAATGTTCATATAATTTTTATCTTATTTACTCAAGATGAAACTTTTTGCTGATCTGATAGTCATATTCAGTTAGGCTTAAGGTAGTATACTAAGGTTAGTAGACAGGAGCTAGGAAATTGTCAGTGGAGATTGGCTAGTACAGTTTGGCAGAGAGAGGTTTGTGATAGGATGGGACCAGAGGAGTCTGGATGAACTTGCATTTATGCAAGGTATTGGTTGGGGGGTGGTGGTGGCAGGGCGTGCAGTTGGAGTGAGAAGTTGAATCTATACATGACAAAAGTGGGAATGAAGATTTGGATAACATTGGTAAAAGTTGGGGTTGGAAATGGTTACTACTTTTGTGGTAAGTATATGCAATTGATATTAGAATATGAGCCTGAAGCTTAGCTTAGAGTTGGACAGTACAAGTTTGTATACTAGTTAATGTGTTCTAGTTGTATCTGTAGCTACTTTATCCTACCATAAACTCTTAGATCGTGTACCATGATTGAGAGATAAAGTAAAACTCCATCTAAAGTGTCCCTAAGGACCACAGAGAGAGGAACTATTTCCACTGGTTGGGATGTCTAGGACTAGGATCCACAGTCTTAAAAAAAGTAAGCCAGATCTTTCAGAGTAAAATTAAGAAACACTTCTACAAGGCTGGTACAGATTTGGAATATTCCTGAGAATAACATGTCCAACACATTAGCTTAGTGCTCTCAGCAGCTCAAAATTTGGGACTGTGCTCCTGGATAGGTCAATTGTACAATTCTAAACTTTTGTAGGGCAAGGTCATTAAGGTGTTAGGACACAGATCAGCCTCAGAGTCGTGAAGATTACAGCACAGAAAAGAAACCTTTGGCCCATTGCATCCATGTTGGTCAAAAAACCCAACTAACAATCCTAATCCCATTTTCCAGCATTTAGCTCATAGTTTTCTGTGTATTGACATTGTGTGTGCACATCAAAATACTTCTTAAATTGTATGAAGGTTTCTGCCTGTACAACCCTTACAGGTATTGAGTTCCAGATTCCCATCACCCTCTGAGTGAAAATGCTTTTCCTCACATCTCCGCTAACCTTCTGACCCTTACCTTAAATCTATGCCCCCTCATCATTAATTCCTCCATTAAGGGGTAAAGTTTTTTCCTGTCTACCCTATCTATGCCTCTCATAATTTTATATATCAGTCATGTTCTCTTGCAATCTCCTCTGCTCTAAGGAAAACAACCTCAGCCTATCCAATCTCTTGCCATAACTGAAATTCTCCAGCCCAGGTAAACATCCTGGTAAATCTCCTCTGGACCATCTCCAGTGCCATAACATCCTTCCAATAATGTGGATTCCAGAAATGCACACAATACTCCAGCTGTAGCCTAGCCAACATTTTGTACAGTTCCAGCATAACCTCCCTGCTCTTAAGCTGTGTGCCTCAACTAATAAAGACAAATATCACATATGCCTTCTTAACCACTTTATCCACCTTTCCTGATACCTTAAGTGACTGGGGTACATGCACACTAAGTCCCTCTGATCCTCAGTGTTTCCCAGGGTCCTATCATTCATCATGTATTTTCTTGCTTTGTTGATCCTGCCCAAGTGCATTACCTCACATTTATCTAGACTGAATTCCATTTGTCACTGACCAGCCCATCTGACCACCCAATCTATATCCTCTTGTAGTCCATGGCTATCTTTCTCACTATTAATCACCCTATCAATTTTTGTATCATCTGCAAACTTACTGATCAACCCTCTTACATTCAAGTCTGGGTCATTTACATAAATTACAAACAGCAAGGCCCTGAAGACTGACCCCTGTGTGACCCCAGTTGGAAAAAAAATCCTTCACCCTCTGCATTCTGCCACTCAGCAATTTGTGGATCCAATCTGCCAAATTTCCTTTGATCTCACAGGCTCCAAGTTGGTGAGACAAGACCTCTACCTAATAAAATTATGCTGACTGTTATTGATTAATTCTAGCCTCTCTAAATGCAGATTAATTCTGTTCCTCAGAATTGCTTCCAAGTGTTTCCCCACCACCAAGCTTAGACTGACTGGCTTGTAGTTCTTGGTTTATTCCTTGCTCCTTTCTTGAATAACGACACCATATTGGCTATCCTCCAGTCCTCCAGCACCTCTCCTGTGGCTAGAGAGGAATTGAAAATCTTGCAAGCGCCCCTGGTATTTCCTCTCCTGCCTCACTCAACAATCTCGGATACATTTCATTCAGCCCTGGAGATTCATCAACATTTTAGTCTGCCAGATGCATTCAGAACCTCCTCTCTGTCTCACAGGCCTTCTCCCTGATTTCATTACTTATATCATCCTTCTCCCTAGTGAACACTTATCCAAAATATTCATTTAGAATCCTAACTACATCCTTTGCTTCAATGCACAAATTACCACTGTGGTCCAAATAGACCTACTCTTTCCATTATTGTCCTTTTACTTCTAATGTACTTGTAAAACAGCTTAGGGTTTTCCTTCATTTTATTTGCCAGTATCCTTTCATATCCTCATGGTCAAATTGATTGGCAGATTATACTCAAAGGGTTGAGAGGCCTGCTCATTTCTATATTAATGGTCACTTTATTGATACCAGAAGTAAACAAATATCTCTTTGAATCATTCACATTTTCTGGATTACTAGTCAATGGCATAATCATTATGCGACAACACCAACTGTAGTTGGAATACTGTGTGTAGTTTTGGGTGCAGTACTGAAATGTTAAGTACACACAGGATACAAAAGAGATTGACTTGGGTCAATCCTGGGCACAACTCTTCAGAAGTAATGTCAGGACCTTACAGAAAGTGCAGGGAGATTTACTAAAATGGTACCAGTAATACAAGAAGGTTTTGTGGCTCAGTGTTGTTTCCCAAGCTCCCTGTTCAAGTTCCATGCCCAGATTTGTTAGTCATGGCAGGTCTGTTGTAATACAGTCATGGAGCCATTTAGCATGGAAACAGACCCTTCGGTCCAACTCGTCCATGTCATCCAGGTTTCCCAAACTAAACTAGTCCCATTTGCCTGTGTTTGGCCTATATCCTTCTTAACCTTTCCTATTCATGTACCTGTTCAAATGTCTTTTAAATGTTGTAATTGTATCTGCATCTAACACTTCCTCTGGCTGTTCATTCCACATACAAACCACCCTCTGTGTGAAAAAGTTGCCTCTTAGATCTCTTTTAAATCCCTTTTCTCTCACCTTAAAATTATGCCCTCTAGTTTTGAACTCCCCAACCACAGGGAAAAGATCCTTGCTATTCACCTTATCTATGCCCCTCATGATTTTATATTGTTGCCACATGTTACATTAGAAGAGACGCATGGATGAGATTTTGCATAGTTCTCCATTATCTATGCTTGGCCATAGTCTGGGCATCTCAGAAATGCTCACTGTGATTCAGCGCTGTCACAGATGTTTCTTCTCCAGTTTGAGTATTTTTTTAAAATATATTCATGGAACATGGACATTGTTGGTTGGGCCAGAATTTATTGCCCATCCCTAGTTTCCATTGAGAAGGTGGTAGATGGTAGTGAGCTGCTTTATATTTACTGTAAGTAGAGTTGCAATGCCATTAGAGAAGGAGCTCCAGTAGCTTGACCCAGCGAAATTGAAGGAATATCAATATATTTCCAAGTCAGGATGCTGAGTCACTAGGAGGGGATCTTGTGGGTGATGGAGTTCCCATATAACTGCCGCCAATATCCCTCTAGATGGTAGTGGTTGTGAGTTTGGAAAGTGCTGTCTAAGAAGAATTTCTGTAGTGCATCTTATATTTGATACACGTTGCTGCTACTGAGCATTGATGGTGAACAGTATGAATATTTATGGATATTGAATCAACCAAGCAGTCTGCTTTATTCTGGATGTAATGGCCTAGCAGGTTGATTGTCACTCTCTAAAAATCTTTCCAATGCACTTGAAGTTGGACAGCAAGAGTGGAAGAGTTTCTCAGTCATCCATCCTACAGAAGTCAACGGCAAACTACTTCAGTAATGGATGGACCAAACCAATGGAATTCCATGGCCTAACCCTCAGAAACAAGGACAGGAGAAAAGATGGACTATCAGGTCCTTATTCACATGAATATTCTAGAGAGGTTGGGATTGCTCTTCTTAGAGTAGAGACAGTTAAAGGAATACTTAGTAGAGGTGTTCAAACTCATGAATGGTCTTAGTAGTGTAAATAAACAGAAATTACATCCAGGGCAGAAGGATTGATAACCATAAGATACAGATTTCAATTAACTGGAAAAAAGAAGCAAAGATGAACTGTAAAGAAGATTTCCAATGGAATTGAATAAAGATTTTGAAGGAAAGTTTTACAGGGCTTTAAGGAATGGGCCTAATTGGATAACTCTTTCAAAGAACTGGCACAGTTATGATGGGCCAAATGGCCTTCTTCTTGTGGTATAATTCTACAATTACAGGGATGGAAAACTTCAGTTTTAAATGAGGGGAAGCTAGTGCTTTTTTATCAGAACAGAAATTGCAAGGCGATCCAATAACATTGTTATCAGAATTAAAATGAAATCATGATGAATTAAATTTGGATAACTCGAAATTTCATTCATGTTGAAATTGTCAGCCATTCCCACCAATGAAATGATAAATCCAATAGGATGATGCACGCAATTAGCCAAAATTCAGCAGTGCTAATTCTAAATTAGCTAAAAGCATGCAATCATACAGCCATGCCAACCAACTAGAACAGAGTGACACGAAAGGACAGGAAGGAAACTAAGTTGTGAAAAGGACGTATTAAAACTACAAAGGGATATAGATAAAGCGAGTAGGCAATCTGGCACATGGAATACAATGTAGGGAAATGTGAAATTGTATATATAGATAGGGAGAATAAAAAAAGAAGCAAATAAGTTCAGTCGTGAGAGATTGCAGAGCTCTGAGATGCAGGAAAATCTGGGTGCACAGTGCACGATTCACAAAAGGTCAGTATGCAGGTATAGCAAGTAATCATTTTTATTTTATTCATTCATGGGATGCAGGCATTACTGGCTGGCCAGCGTTTATTGCCTGTCCCTAGTGCTCCTTGAGAAAGTGGTGGTGACTTACTTTCTTGAACCGCTGCAGTCCATATGCTGTGGGTTGACTCACAATGCAGTTATGGAGGGAATTCTAGGATTTTGACCCAGAGACATTGAAGGAGTGGTGATATGTTTCCAAGTCTGGATGGTGAGTAGCTTGGATAGGAATTTGCAGGTGGTGGTGTTCCCATGTATCTGCTGCCCTTGACCTTTGAGATGGAAGTGGTTGTGGGTTTGGAATATGCTGTTTAAGGGTCTTTGGTGAATTTCTGCAGTGAATCTTGTAGATAGTTCACAATGCTGCTACTGAGCATCAGCGGTGGAGGGAGTGGATGTTCATGGCTGTGGTGCCAATCAAGCTGGCTGCTTTGTCCTGGATGGTATGAAGCTTCTTGAGCTTCTCTCTGAAAGAATGTTCAAAGACTGCACGTATGGTTAAATCTGTGAGAAGATTAAAAGTTTATTGATTGGAGAAAAAGTGAAATTAATGAACTGCCACAGAAAGTGGTGGATGCAGGTACAGTTACAACATTTAAAAGACATTTGGATAATTACATTAATATGAAAGGTTTGGAGGGATATGGACCATACACAGGCAAGTGGGACTAGTTTAGTGTGAGAACAGCGTGTGTGTGGACTTGTTGGACCAAAGGTTCTGTTTCCATGTTGTATGACTTTATGACTATCTATGGTAGGACTGCTTTAGTTAACTGTACTGGTGGAAAAGCAGCTGAACAACACAAATTCTGTCTAGTGGATTCGGTAAGAATTCAAGAGCACTGAATGATTCTATGCTGTTAAAACTGAGAAAGAACTTCTACGAATTAGCAGGCAGCTAAGTGTTGTAGTCAGCACACTGAAGTTAAGGAGAGCAGAGAAAATCATGGGCTCTCTGTTGGGAGAAGATTTGAGCACCTTGGAAGAGTCCTATGAGTATTAATATTTCAGTGCAGAGAGAATGTTGAGTGCAAGGCTCGCAAGTAGTATTTGCTTAAAACAACTAAGCAGGATTAAAACTTGGAGTGGGTAGAAACCAGGATAGGACTGGCTTGGTGATGCAAGCCATCAGTGAAGAGCTGGAGTTATGCTTGTGATTGCAGTTTCAGAGTCCAGGGAAGCTTAGCCCAAGGAAAGGAGCATGACCCTCTTGAACAGTAACAGTCACCAAGGCAATTCATGATGGAGTGTTTCTTGAGAGGAAATTTCAAGGCCAGATTGGCAAAAGTGAAGAATTATGATCCCTAATGAAATTTAATGAAATTTGATGATCTGCTGTGTTTTTGACATCTGGGGGAGTTATTGAGAAATTGATAGTATTTTTGTTGATCGCACTGGCTATTTGATACTTGCTGTGTGGAGTTTGATCCTAGTCTATTACCCATATTTACTGCATGTTAATTCTGAGTGTTAGAAATAAATTGTGGATTGTATTACTGAATCAATGTTGCACAGCAAAATTTATTGTTGTTTGTTCAAAAACAGGAACCCTGTTTATTCTTTTTCAGTTTATCCACTTTAAAAACAAAAGCTACAGATCCCTAGGCAGAACATAACATAAATTTAGCAGTCTGGTCCAAGATCATAACAGGTTATGGAGGCAATGACAAATGATTGGCAGCAAGATAATCTCACCCACGTCCTGAAAGAGATTATTTTAACAGAGGTGAAACTAGGCTGCTTTACTGTCTTTAGTCAAATACTCTTCACATTCTAACACCATGACAAAGCTCCAGGCAATGGTCAAGGGGTGATTAGGGACCTGAAAACCCACCACCAATAGTAGCTAATATCTCAGTTCACTGCTAAGAAGCAGGAGTACAAGCCAGCTGTTCTAAGAACCCCATTCATGAAGAAGATATGGAAGATGGTGATGGAAGCCACAACTGCCAAGTGCTTGCACTACGCTGATTCAAGTATGTTGTGACTGTGCAAGACGCTGAGAACAACACGCAGTGTGAGACCAACCAACCTAATGGTGAAGATCTCATTGCACATACTGAGGTTGGCCTGGAATTTCTAGCAGAGACAAGCTTATGCAAAGGTGGACAACATGTAGTTCATTCTTTAAATCAGAAGGCTGAAGATAAAAGCAATGCTGGAGAGTCACATGAATGGCTACGACTTATCTGCCTGTTATCCAAGCTGTAAAGACCATTCCTGATTTCACACAGCAGTATGAATACACAGAAAAGATGTTTGACTGCATTGATAACGTTGCAGGCTGTAACACACTTGTCTGGATACAGCACGCTAAGCAGAAAAAGGTTACTGAGTTTTTCCAGAACTAATTCCAAATATTTCTCAATGTCTTCCACAAGGTTAGGCCATTGTAAAGTGTTAACAATTTGAAAAGCAAATACATTTTTTACATATTTAATACTTTACTGTGATTTCATTTGGAAATGCTTTTGACATAAGAACATAAAACATAAGAAATATGAGTATAAGTAGAGCCTTCGTCCCCTCAAGCCTGCCGGGCTATTCGATAAGATCATGGCTGATCTCTTCCAGGCCTCAACTCATCTTTTGTGCCAGCTCTTCGTCGTCATCAATTCCATGAGATTTCAAAAATCTGTCTATCGCCTCTTTAAATACGTTCAGTGATCTAGCATCTACAACTCTCTCAGGTAGAGTATTCCAAACATTACCTATCCTCTGGGAGGACGACATCCTTCAAAGCCAGTCACAGAGTCATACAGCACGGAAACAGACCCTTTGGTCTAACCAGTCCACGCTGAACATAATCCCAAACTAAATTAGTCCCACCTGCCTGTGCTTGACCCATATCCCTCCAAACATTTCTTATTCATGTACTCATCTAAATGTCTTATAAATGTTGTAACTGTACCCGTATCCACTACTCCCTCTGGAAGTTCATTCCACACACAAACCACTCTCTGTATAAAAAAAAGTCCCTCATGTCTTTTTTATATCTTCCTCCTCTCACCTTCAAAGATTTGCCCCTTTTCTTAAAATCCCCCACCCTAGGGAAAATACACCTGCCATTCAGTTTATCTATACTCCTCATGATTTTATTTACCTCTATAAGGTCACTTCTCAACCTCTTATGCTCCAGTGAGAAAAGTCCCAGCCTATTCAGCTTCTCCTTATAACTCACTCTCCATTCTCGGCAATATCCTGGTAAATCTCTTCTGAACCCTCTTCAGTTTAATTATATCCTTCCTATAACAGGGAGACCAGAACCGGACACAGTACTCCAGAAGAAGCCTCACCAACGTCCTGTACAACCTCAACATAACGTCCCAACTCCTGTACTCAAAGGTCTGAGCAATGAAGGCAAGTGTGTTAAATGCCTTCTTAACCACTCTATCTGTATGTAATGCAAACTTCAAACAATTATGTACCCGAATCCCTAGGTTTCCAAGGCCCTGTTTTAAATTGTATAAGTCTTGACTTTGTTTGTTTTACCAAACTGCAATACCTCACATTTATCCAAATCAAATTCCATCCTTCAGCCCATTGACCCAATTGATCAAGATCTCCTTGTAATCTTAGATAACCTTCTTCACTGTCTCACATCTCAGTTTTGAATGAGTGTCCCCTCATTCTGTAAACATGATTCTCTCAGATGCCCTCACTAGTGGAAACATCTTCTCAACACCTACCCTGTCAAGCCCCCACAGGATCTTGTGTGTTTCAGTAGGTTTATGCTGTATTCTTCTAACCTGGAACGGATAACAGCCTAAACTGTTTCGCCATCCTTGTTAAGTTGACCACTTCAACTATAAAGTTAAGAGTGGCATGGAAAGAGTTGATAGTTGGAGTCTTTTTCCCAGGGTGGAAATGTCAAATTCTAGGCAGCATAGGTTTAAGGTGAAAGGGAGAAAGTTTAAAGGAGATGTGTGAGGCAAGATTTTCACTCAAAGGGTGATAGATGCCTGGAACACGCTTCCAGGGTAGTTGGTAGAAATGGATATAATAGCAACATTTAAGAGGCATTTAGACAGACATACGATCAGGCAGGGAAGAGGGATATGGATCATGTGCAGGCAGATGGGATTAGTTTGAATGTCATAGAATGACAACATGGTCAGTGCCGTCATGGGCCTGTTCATATGTTGTACCATTCTATGTCCTTAACACAGAAATCAGCCTAGTGAAGGTCTTTTGAACTGCCTCCAATACCAGTTTTTTTTTAAATATCATGACAAAAAGAGTACAGAGAACTCCAGATGCAGTGTCAGCAACACCCTGCACAGTTGCAACAAGACTTCCCTATTTTTAAATGCCAATCCCCTAGTAATAAGTGTCAAAATTCCATTTGCCTTCATAATTACTTGCCGCACCTGTATGAAACGTTTTTGTGTTTCATGCACAGGAACACCTAGATTCCTCTGCATTACACATTTTTGGAGTCCCTCTCCATTTAAATAATAGTCTGCCTTTTGATTCTTCCTAACAAAATGCATGACCTCACTCTTTCCGACATTAAACTCCATCTGCCGGTTTCTGCCCACTCACTCTACCTATCTATTTCCATTGCACATTTCTTGTGTTCTCATCTCATGTCCTCCCACCTATTTTTGTAGCATCAACAAATCTGAATATATCATATTCTGCCCCATTCTTCACATCATTAATATAGATAGTAAATAATTGAAGTACTAGGACTGATGCTTGTGGCAGTCCACTAGCTATATTTGTTCAACCTGAAAGACCTATTAATCCCATCACTCTGCCTCTGTGTGTTCACCAATCCTCAATCCATGCTAATGTATTACCCCCAATACTATGAGGTCCTATTTTTGCAATAACATTTAATGCGGCACCTTATCAAAAGCCTTCCTGAAAATCCAAACACACATCTACTAGTTCGCCTTTATCAACTCAACTTCTTATATCTTCAAAGACTCCATCAAACTTGTCAAATATGATTCATAAAAAAAGAAAAAAATTAATTACAAAAATAAATTGGCCAGAAATAGAGCTTTAATCTCTATGAGTATATAAAAAGAGAGTAGCTAAAATGCCTGTGGGACACTTGGAGGATGCAGCTGGGGAATTGATAACAGGGAACAAGAAAACATGATTTCACAAAACCATGTTGACTCTAATTACATTAAGCTTTTCTAAACTTCATGTTACTTCTTATTTAATAATGGTCCCTAGCATTGTCCCAACAACAGCTGTTGTCTGACTGGTGTCACACTAGTGTTCTCAAATATGCTGGAACACTCCTGGAATCTAGTGAGTTTTGAAATGCTTTGACCAGTCCTTCCATGACCTCTGATGCCACCTCCTTTAAAACTCTTAGATTAAGGCCATTAGATCCTGGCAGCTTATCTGCCTTCACTTCCATTAGTTTATCAAGTACTATGTACCTCATGATAGAAACTTATTTACAAGATCTTTCCTTCCATTAGTACCATGCTTATCTGATACTTTTGGGATGTTTACAGTGTCCTCCTCTGATGCAAAATATTGGCACAAATTATCTGCCATTTCTTGTTCCCTGTTATCAATTCCCCAGCTGCATCCTCCAAGTGTCCCACAGGCATTTTAGCTACTCTCTTTTTATATACTCATAGAGATTAAAGCTCTATTTCTGGCCAATTTATTTTTGTAATTAATTTTTTTCTTTTTTAATAGATTTTTAGTAATTCGTTGCCTGTTCCCAGAAAATTCCCAATCCTCTGGCCTACCACTAGTTTATGATGCTTTCTATGTCTTAGTTTTTGCTTGGTTACTCTCCTTGACTTCTTTGTTGACCACAGGTGGTTAATCCTTCTCATCGAGTCCTTCTTTTTGACTGGAATAAATTTTTGCTGAGTATTATGAAATACCTGCTTCAAAGGTTGCCACTGCTCATATACTGACTTTCCCCTTAACTTATTTTCCCAGTTTGCTTCATAACTCTGTAAGTGCCCTGTTTAAGTTGAGGACAGTGATTTGAGCACATGTTGCTCTCGTTCAAACTGCATTTGAAATCTTACCATGTCGTGACTCCTATTCATATAGAATCCTTAAATAGGAGTTCTGTTATTAATCCTAATCTTTTACACATTTCATCGAAAATAGCCTGTTCCTGGGCAGATTCTGCAACATACTGCTCTGAGAAACAATCCCTGATGCACTCAACAAATCTATCTTCCATGTTACCCATGCACATCTAATCTGTCTCGTCAATATACAGTATATCATTAATTACACAGGAACATGGTTCACTCTCAATCACCCTCTGAAGTGGCCTAGCAAGCCATTCAGTTGTACCAATCACTACAAAGTCTTAAAGAAATGAAACTGAACAGATCACCTAGGATCAACCTAGGCATTGGAAAAGACAATGGCAGAAACAGCTCTGTTAACCCTGCAAAGTCTTCCTCACTAACATCTGGAGGCTAGTGCCAAAATTGGGAGAGCTGTCTTATACACTAGTCAAACAACAGCCTGACACAGTCATACTCGCAGAATCATACCTTACAGACAATGTCCCAGACACCACCATCACCATCCCTGGATATGTCCTGTCTCACCAGCAGGACAGATCCAGCAGAGGTGGTGGCACAGTGGTATAATAGTCGGTACGGAATTGCTCTGGGAGTCCTCAACATTGATTCCAGACCCCACGACGTCTCGTGGCTTCAGGTTAAACATGGGCAAGGAAACCTCCTGCTGATTACCACGTACTGTCCTCCCTCAGCTGATAAATCAGTACTCATCCATTTTGAACAACACTTAGAGGAAGCACTGAGAATAGCAAGGGTATAAAATGTACTCTGGGTGGGGGATTTCAATGTCCACCATCAAGAGTGCCTTGGCAGCAGTACTACACATTGAGCTTGTCAGGTCCTAATGGACATAAGCTGTTAGGCTCAGTCTGCAGCAGGTGGTGAGGGAACCAAGAAGAGGGAAAAACATATTTGACCTCATCCTTACCAATCTGCCAGCTGCAGATGCACCTGTCCATGACAGTATCGGTAAGAGTGACCATTGCACAGTCCTTGTGAAGATGAAGTCCTGCCTTCACATTGAGAATAACGTCCATCGTGTTGTATGGCACTATCACCGTGTTAAATGGGACAGACTTCAATCAGATCTAGCAACTCAGGACTGGGTATCCATGAGGCACTGTGGGCCATTAACAGCAGCAGAATGGTACTCTAGCACAGTCTGTCACCTCATGGCCCGGCATAACCCCCACTCAACCATTACCATCAGGCCAGGGCATCAACTCTAGTTCAATGGAGAATGCAGGAGGGCATGCCAGGAGCAGCTCCAGACATACCTGAAGACAAGATGTCAATCTGGTGAAGCCACCAAACAGGACCGCTTGCATGCCAAACAGCATTAGCAGCAAGTGACAGACAGAGCTAAGCGATCCCACAACCAATGGATCAGATCTAAGCTCTGCAGTCCTGCCAAATCCAGTTGTGAATGGTGGTGGACAACTAAACAACTCACTGGAGGAGGAGGCTTCACAAATATCCCCCTCCTCAATGATGGAAGAGCCCAGCATATCAGTGCAAAAGATAGAACATAGAACAGAGAACAGTACAGCACAGTACAGGCCCTTCTGCCCACGATGTTGTGCCGACCTATTATCCTACTAAGATCAAACTACTCTGCATACCCCACATTTACTATCCTCCATGTGCCTATCCAAGAGTCGCTTAAAAGTCTCTAAAGTATCTGACTCCACTACCACTGCCGGCAGTGCATTCCACACGCCCACCACTCTCTGTGTAAAGAACCTACCTCTGACATCTCCCCTATATTTTCCTCCAATCACCTTAAAATTATGCCCCCTCGTAATAGTCATTTCCGCCCTGGGAAAAAGTCTCTGACTTTCCACTATCAATGCCTCTCATCATCTTGTACACTTCTATCAAGTCAGCTCTCACCCTTCTTCGCTCCAATGAAAAATGCCCTAGTTCCCTCAACCTTTCCTCATAAGACCTGCCCTCCAGTCCAGGCAGCATCCTGGTAAATCTCCTCTGCACGCTCTCTAAAGCTTCCACATCTTTCCTATAATAAGGTGACCAGAAGTGTACACAGTATTCCAAGTGTGGTCTAACCAGAGTTTTATAGAGTTGCAGCATAACCTTGCGGCTCTTAAACTCAATTCCCCTGCCAATGAATGCCAACACACCATACACCTTCTTTACAACCTTATTAACTTGGGTAGCAACTTTTGAGGGATCTATGGATGAGGACTCCAAGATCCCTCTGTTCCTCCACCCTGCCATTAACCATGTATTCTGCATTCAAATTCGACCTTCCAAAATGAATAACTTCACACTTTTCTGGGTTGAATTCCATCTGCCACTTCTTTGCCCAGCTCTGCATCCTGTCAATGTCCTGTTGTAACCTACAACAGCCCTCCATGCTGTCCACAACTCCACAAACCTTCGTGTCATCGGCAATCTTACTAACCCACCCTTCCAATTCCTCATCCAAGTCATTTATAAAGATCACAAAGAGCAGAGGTCCCAGAACAGATCCCTGCGGAACACCACTGGTTACCGAGCTCCAGGCTGAATACTTTCCATCTACTACCACCCTCTGTCTTCTATTGGACAGCCAGTTTTGTATCCAGACAGCCAAATTTCCCTGAATGCCATGCCTCCTTACTTTCTGAATGAGCCTGCCATGTGGAACCTTACAAAAGCCTTGCTAAAATCCATATACACCACATCCACTGCTCTGCCTTCATCAATGTGTTTTGTCACATCCTCAAAGAATTGAATAAGGCTTGTGAGGCATGATCTGCCCCTCACAAAGCCATGCTGACTATTTCTAATCAAACTGTGCTTTTCCAAATAATCATAAATACTATCTCTCAGAATCCTCTCCAATAATTTGCCCACCACAGAAGTAAGACTGACCGGTCTGTAATTCCCAGGATTATCTCTATTCCCTTTCTTGAGCAAGGGAATGGCATTTGCCACCCTCCAATCATCTGGTACTACTCCAGTGGACAATGAGGACACAAAGATCATTGCCAAAGGGGCAGCAATCTCTTCCCTTGCTTCCCATAGTAATCTTGGGTATATCCCGTCTGGCCCAGGGAACTTATCTATGCTCAAGTTTTTCAAAATTTCTAGCACACCCTCCTTCCTAACACCAACCTGTTCGAGCATATCTGCCTGTTTCATGCTGCCCTCACAAACGTCTAGGTCCCTCTCACTGGTGAAAACTGAAGCAAAGTATCCATTAAGGACCTACCCTATGTCCTCTGACTCCACGCACAAGTTCCCTCCACTATCCCTGATTGGCCCTACCCTCACTCTGGCCATCCTCTTGTTCCTCACATTGGCATAGAACGCCTTGGGGCTTTCCTTGATCCTACGTGCCAAGGTTTTCTCATACCCGCTTCTAGCTCTCCTAAGTCCATTCTTCAGTTCCTTCCTGGCTACCTTGTAGACTTCTAGAGCTCTGTCAGATCCATGTGTCCTCAACCTTAAGTAGCTTCCTTCTTCCTCTTGACTAGGTGTTTAACATGTCTTGTCATCCAAGGTTCCTTCACCTTACCATCCTTTCCTTGCTTCAGTGGGACAAACCTATCCATTACTTATAGCAACTGCTCCCTAAACAACCTCCACATTTCTATTGTGCATTTCCCTGAGAACATCTGATCCCAATTTATGCTCTGCAGTTCTTGCCTAATAGCACTGTAATTTCCCCTCCCCCAATTAAATACTTTCCCATACTGTCTACTCTCATCCCTCTCCATGACTATAGTAAATGTCAGGGAGTTATGATCACTATCACCAAAATGCTCTCCCACCGAGAGATCTGACACCTGGCCTGGTTCATTGCCAAGCACCAAATCCAATATGGCCTCTCCTCTAGTCGGCCTATCTACAGGCCAATAAGGCTGAAGCTTTCACAGCAATCTTCAGCCAGAGGTGTCAAGTGGATGATCCATCTTGGCCTCCTCCAGTGGTCCCCAGCATTATAGATACCAGTCTTCAGCCAATTCAGTTCACTCCTTGTGGTATCAAGAAACAGTTGGAGTCACTGGATACTGCAAAGGCTACGGGCCCTGACAACATTCCGGCAAGAGTACTGAAGACTTGCACTCAAGAACTTACCACTCCCCTAACCAAGCAGTTCCAGCACAGTTACAAGATTGGTATCTACCCGACGATGTGGAAAATTGTCCATATATGTCCTGTACATAAAAAGCAGGAAAAAAACAACCTGGCCAATTACCGTCCCATCAGTCGACTCTCGATATCAATAAAGTGATGGAAGGTGTCATCAACAGTGCTACCAAGCAGCACCTGCTCAGAAATAACCTGCTCAGTGATGCCCGTTTGGGTTACGCCGGCTCCACTCAGCTCCGGACCTCCTTACAGCCTTGGTCCAAATATGGACAGAAAAGCTGAATTCCAGAGGTGAGGTGAGAGCGACAGCCCTTGACATCAAGGTTGCATTTGGCCGAGTGTAGCATCAAGGAGCCTTAGCAAAATTGGAATCAAAGGGTATTGGGGGCAAACTCTCTGGTTGTTGGAGTCATATCTGACACACAGGAAGATGGTTTGGTTGTTGGAGGTCAGTCGTCTCAGCTCCAGGACATCTCTGCAGGGGTTCCTCAGGGTAGTGTCTTCAGCCGAACCATCTTCAGCTGCTTCATCAATGAATTTCCCTCCATCATAAGGTCAGAGATGGGGATGGTCGCCAATGATCGCACAATGTTCAGCACCATTCATGACTTCTCAGATACTGAAGCAGCCCATGTTCAAATGCAACAAGAATTGGACAACATCCAGACTTGGGCTTACAAGTGGCAAGTAACATTTACATGCACAAATGTCAGGCTATAACCATCACAAATAAAAGACAATCTAACCACCACCCCTTTGCATTCAACAGTGTTACTATCATTGAATCCCCCACTGTCAACATCCTAGGGGTTATCATTGACCAGAAACTCAACTTCCACCACAAAAATACAATGGCAACAAGTGCACGTCAGAAGCTAGGAATACTGCGATGGATAATTCACCTCCTGACTCCTCAAAGCCTGTCCATCATCTACAAGGCTCAAGTCAGGAGTGTGATGAAATACTCCCCACTTGCCTAGACGGGTGCAGCCCTAAAAACACTCTTGAGGACAAAGCAGCCCGCTTGATTGGCACTACATCCACAAGCATCCATTCTCTCCACCACCAACGCTCAGTAGCAGCAGTGCATACTATCTACAAGATGCACTGCGGAAATATACCAAAGATCCTCTGACAGCACCTTCCAAACCCACAACCACTTTCATCAAGGAGGACAAGGAGGGCAGATATATGGGAACATCACCACCTTCAAGATCCCCTCCAAGCCACTCACCATCCTGACTTAGAAATATATCACTGTTCCTTACTGTTGCTTGGTCAAAATCCTGGTATTTCCTTCCTAATGGCATTGTGGGTCAACCCACGGCAGGTGGAATGCAATGGTTCAACAAGGCAGCTGACCACCACCTTCTCAAGGGCAACTAGGGATGGGCAA
The DNA here is from genome assembly GCF_021869965.1 of Rhincodon typus. Lineage (NCBI taxonomy): Eukaryota > Metazoa > Chordata > Chondrichthyes > Orectolobiformes > Rhincodontidae > Rhincodon > Rhincodon typus. The sequence goes on from NC_063334.1 coordinate 3,149,520, forward strand.
TAAATGCTGGCCTGGCCAGCGATGCCCAGATCCCACAAAATGAATTTTAAAAAAATTAAAATCACTTATGACTGTTATACTGCCCTTCTTACACACCTCCATTATTTTCTGATTCATACTTTGTCCTTCAGTGAAACATTCTTTGGGGCCCTATTGATGACTCCCACCCTTAACCTCTTTCCCTTGCTCATCTTTATTTCTGCTGAAACTGATTCCACAATATGATCTATTGCACCCATAGCACTACTCACCATCACACTAACACCTTCCTTCATTAAAGCTGCTCCACCTCATTTTCCTTTATGTCTGCTTTTCTGGAATGTCAAATACCTTTGAATTATGAATTCCAGTTATGGTTCACCCTGCAAACACCTCTCAGTAATAGCTATCAAGTCAAATTAATTTATTTCTACTTGTGATATCAACTCAATTTACCTTATTACAAATGCTGCATGTATTCAGACAGAGAGCCTTAAATTTTAATTTTTGACCATTAGTAATTTTTTTGGTTCTAATTTGTGCTACACTCTTATACACTCTCCTGAAACACTCTGATTACCATTCATCTCTTCACAATCTTGCACCGCTTCTCTATTTCACTGCTTTTCATCATTTATATGATTTGGATGTGAACATAGGATATATGGTTAGTAAGTTTGCAGATGACACCAAAATTTTAGGTCTAGTGGACAGCGAAGAAGGTCAACTTACAGTACAATGGGATCTTGATCAGATGGGCCAATGGGCCGAGGAGTGGCATGTGGAGTTTAATTTAGATAAATATGAGGTGCTGCATTTTGGAAAGGCAAATCAGGTCAGGACTTATACACTTAATGGTATGGTCCTGGGGAGTGTTTCTAAACAAAGTGACCTTGGAGTGCATATTCATTGTTCCTTGAAAGTGGAGTTGCAAGTAGACAGAATAGTGAAGAAGGCGTTTGATATGCTTGCTTTTACTGGTCAGTGCATTGAATATAGGAATTGGGAGGTCATGTTACAGCTGTACAGGACATTAGTTAGGCCACTTTTGGAATATGCGTGCAATTCTGGTCTCCCTGCTACAGGAAGAATGTTGTAAAACTTGAAAGGGTTCAGAAAAGATTTACAAGGACGTTGCCAGGGTTGAAGGGTTTAAGCTATAGGGAGAGGCTGAATAGGCTGGGGCTATTTTTCCTGACGTGTCGGATGCTGAGGGGTGACCTTACAGAGGTTTATAAAATCATGAGGGGCATGGACAGGGTGAATAGGCAAGGTCTTTTCCCAAGGGTGGGGAAGTCCAAAACTAGAGGGCATAGGTTTAAGGTGACAGGGGTAAGATTTAAAACGGACCTATGGGCAACTTTTTCACACAGAGGGTGATCCATGTATGGAATAAGCTGCCAGAGGAAGTGATTGAGGCAGCTACAATTACAGTATTTAAAAGGCATCTGGATGGGTATTGAATAGGAAGGGTCAAGAGGGAAATGGGCCAAATGCTGGCAAAAGGGACTAGATTTATTTAGGATACCTGGTCGACATGGACGAATTGGACCAAAGGGTCTGTTTCCATCCTGTACAGCTCTAAGACTCTATGACTGTAATTGAACTCCCTCCCCACATTCCCCAACAAACCCTATCCAACCCCGCACCCCACTACTAATTAGTTTGAAGATATATTTACAAGCCTAGTTAAATGATTCACCAGGACACTGGACCTGATATGATTCAAATGAAGCCTATCCCAACTGAACAGCTCTCTCTTTTCCCAGTACTGGTGCTAGTACCCTTGAATTGAAAGCTATTTCTCCCATACCAATTTTTGAGCTGCACATTTACCTGGACCATGACAACTGACTCTTCCTCTCCCACTTCAGGTTCCTCTCTTCCCAATTAAAGTCATCCTGAATCTTGATACCAGGTAGACAACACAGTCTTTGGAATTCTCTGTCTTTGCCTATTCCCTAAATATGATGTACCCTGTCACTACTATATTTCTCTTTTTTTCCCTCACTTTTACCATAGTGCTGTGGTCAGTTTGCTCATCCATCCTACAGTCTACGCCCTCGTCCACGTTGGGACCAAGAACCTTGTAGCTATGAGGCAAGGAAGAAGCTCCTGCAAAGCTAATTTCTAGATCCGACTATCTCCCTCACTTCCAGTATTATCCTTTTGTTCCTGAACACAGAGCAAATTTGATATAAGGAGTTTAAGGGGTGTGACTGTCTTCTGAAACACAAGTGTCCAGATACCTCTCACCATCCCTGATATGTTGCAGCTTGAACTCCAGTTCATCAACACTGAGCTTAATTTCTTCAGCAGACAACCCTTACAGACTTTCCTGCTCCTCGGATGCTGTCTGACCAGCTGCACTTTTCCAGCTCCACAATAACCCTTGCAGATGTGTTCACCATGGATCACAGCAGCATCTACCAACACCACATACTAAAGCTGCAATGCATTGCCTTCTCAATCATCTCTATTTCATTAAATAATTTGGGTGTCAAATACTTTAAATGTGAAATTCCTAATTTTCTTCTTCAGCTGTAACAACATCTCCTGATTTAAACCAATTGACCAATCAAAAGAGTCATGAAAGAAATACTCTCCATCATCTACCCATTTTTCTGTGACATACTTCAGCCTGTACAGGTAGAAGTAAGTTGAATGGACTCTCTGCGGTTGGTTATTTATCACCCACTGCTGCTGCCCCTCTCATGCAGGTGTGATCTCCCTGCCACTTAACATGAATTTATAGGTGGATTCCCTGGGATTCAACTCATCATGGTTTTACTGCAGAAGTATTTAATTGTTGCTGGAATTTGTTAGAACAGCAAATTGATCACCAGAATCACGTGGAACAAGAACGGCGTCACACAAGAACCAGGCAAAAACAAAGGTTTTGACTCTTATTTCAGCTGCACTGTATAACATTCACATTGGGTTTCTTCTCAGTGGGATTATGATCAGAGTAACTAGGAGGGAGGCAAGGGCATAGTGGTATTTTCACTGGAGTAGTTAGCCAGGTGAATATTCTCAGGACATGCTTTCAAAGCCTACCATGGTAGATCATGAAATTTGAACTCAATTATAAAAAAAGAAACCAATGTTGTAAAAATCCATTGTGCTTTAGGGAGGAAAATCTGTCACCCTTCCCACATATGGTCTACTTGTGATTCCAGACCCACAGCAATTCACTTTTAACTGCCTATGAAATGGCCTAGCAAGCCACTTAGTTGTATCAAAACAGCTAAAAAGCTGAAAGTATTGAACTAGATGGGCCATCTAGCATCAACTTAGGCACCTGAAATGATAATGGCAAAACCGTTGACCATGAAACCATCTTGGGGCTTGTGCCTAAATTGTGATAACAGCCCCAGACAATAGGTTTAAGGTACCTTATCTGTAAGGTATGATTCTGTGGCTTTGACTATGTTTCAGACACCACCATCGCAATTCCCAGGTTTCTCTCATCTCACTGGAAGGACAGACTCACCAGAGGTGGCGGTAGTACAGTGATATGCAGGTGGAAAGGAATTATTCTGGCAGTCCTCAACATTTACCTTGGACCCCATGAAGTTGCACCAGGGAAAGGAAACTTTCTGCTGACTACCACTTACTTCTCCCCGTTTGCTGATGAATTGGTTCACCTCCATGCTAAACAGCACTTGGAGGAAGCAATGATGATGTAAATAGCACAGAATGTACTCTTGGTGGAACTTCAATATGGCTTGGTAGCAGCACTACTGACTGAGCTAGCAGAGTCCTAAAGGATATGGCTGCTAGCCTGTAGCAGGTAACGAGGGTACTAATAAGAGGGAAAAACTTACTTGACCCTGTCCTTACCAATCTAATTTTTGCAGATGCAACTGTCCAAAATATTGGTAGGAGTGATAACCACACAATTCTGTGGAGACAAATTTCATCTTCACTTTGAGGTTACCTTGCATCATATTATGGCACTACCATGGTGATAAGGGGCAAGTAATATTTGTGTCACACAAGAGCCAAGTAATGACCATCTCCAACAAGAGGAAATCTAACCATCAGCCTTTGACATATAGTAGAACTACATTGGTTGAATCCCACACTATCAAATTCCTGGAGGCTACCATTAACCAGAAACTGAATTGGACCACTCATGTAAATACTGTCACTACAAGTGCAGGTCAGAGGCTAGGATTCCAGTAGTGAGTAACTCACCTTCTGTTTCCCAAATGTCTAGCCACCACCTATCTGGGAACAGAGGGTAACCATAAATGGTCATGATCTGATTGGCAGGAGTAATGAGTGGTTTTCACAGAGATCACCGCTGGGATCTCAACATTTTACAATTTACAAAAATGATTTGGTCAAAGGGACAAAAAGTATGGTTGCTAAATTTGTTGATGACATAAAGGTAGATAGGAAAGTAAGTTTGTGAAGAGGACCTGAAGTTACAAAAGGAGTTACATAGAAGTTACAGAAGTTACATTGTTTATTTTATTCTTTCATGAGATGTGGACATCACTGTTAAGGCCAGCATTTGTTGTTCACCGCTAGTTTTCCATGGAATGGCTAGCCAAGTCATTTCACAAAGCAGCTCAGAGTCAACCACATTGCTGTGGGTCTAGAGTCACATGTAGGCCAGACCACGTAAACATTAAGGTTAAGTGAATGGGCAAACATCTGGCAAATACAGTACAATGTGAGAAAATGTGAAATTGCCCATTTTGACAGGAAGAATTAAAAAAGTGTATTGCACAGCCCTGAGGTGCAGAGAGATATGGGTTTCCTACTGAATTGCAATAAGCTACTAAGCAGGTCCAGTAAATGATTAAGAAGTGAATAGAATGTTATAGTTTATTGTGAGTAATAGGGAGTTATGTTTTAGTTATATAGGCATTAGTGTGACCATAGCTACTAAGTACAGTAATACTCTCCTTATTGCAGGAAGAATATAAATTCTTGGAAGCAGTTCAGAGAAGATTTCCTAAACTAATAGCTGGAGCGAGTAGGATAAATTATGAGGAAAGATTGAACAGATTAGCTTATGTCTGCTAAAGACACAACTTAGGGAAGGATGTTTCCTCATGTGGGAGAATCTAGAATAAGGGATCATTGTTTCAAAACACCCATATAAGACAGAGATAATTTTCTGTTCCCACAAAAGGTTGTAGATTTGTACAGTTTTTATACCATGAAGAGAGGCCCTTTAGCCCATTGTGCCCACACCTGTAATCAAAATCCCATTTTCCAGCATTTGGCCCATAGCCTTGTGTTCTATGACATTTCAAATGCGCATCTAAAAATGCATAAAAATCTTTAGGTTTCATGACTCCTTACCCTTTTAGGCAAAGACTTCCAGATACCCACAGGCCTCTGGGTACTTTTTTTCTTCAAACCCCTCCAAACCTCCTGCTTCTTACCTTAAAACTATGCTCCCTCTTCTATTGACCTCTCTACTAAGAGAACGACTTCTCCCTATCTATCCTGTCTCTGCACCTCAGAACTCCGTACATCTCAATCAGATCCCTCCTTAGCTTTCTCTGCTCTAAAGAAAGTAATTTCAGCCTATCTAGCCTCTCTTTCTAACTGAATCACACTGGCCTAGGCAACATCCTGATGAACCTCTTTTGCACCCTTTTTTGTGAAATCACATCCTTCCTATGGTGTGACAACCAAACTGCACACAGTACTCTGCTGCGACCTAACTAATACATACAGCTCCATCATAACCTCCTGTTCTGAGGAAGGGTCACTGGACCCGAAACGTTAACTCTGATTTTTTTCACAGATGCTGCCAGACCTGCTGAGCTTTTCCAGCAACTTCTGTTTTTGTTCCATCATAACCTCCTTGCTTTTGTATTCAATGCCTTGACTGACAAAGGCAAGTATCCCATATGCCTTCTGAACCACTTTATCCAGATGACCTGCTGCCTTGAAGGATCTGTGGAAATGTACACCAAGATTCCTCTGATCCTTTGTACTTCCTAGGGTTCTACCATTTCAATGTGTACTCCCTTTCCTTGTTAGTCCTCTCAAAATTCATCGCCTCACATTTGGTTGTGAGTCATTTGGAACTTTCTTCTTCAAAAGGCAGGGGAAGGAGAGTCTTCAAATATTTTTAGGGCAGTGGGAGATAGATTCTTGGCAAACAAGATAATGAAAGGTTTACGGGTAGATGGAAATGTTATCAGACTAGCCATGATCTTATTGAATGGCAGACCAGTCTTGAGGGACTTAGTGGCCTACTCCTGCAAAGTGTCAAGCAAAGCTGGTGCAGAGTGAGGCAATGATACTACAGTCACCTGGATACTGTAGTTCATGTCTGCCTTTGGTAGGAAGCTTAATTTTGGAAGGACGCAACTGAGGTTAAAGCGTTTTCCATCTGGGTGGTATTTAGTACACATAGCAGAGGGCAGCTGATCTTTGAAGAAGTGAATGACCATGGTCAGGTAGATTGCAAACAGCATGGAGACTATCACGCAGCCTTGTTTGGCACTGGCCTGTATCTTGAAGGCACCTGTTTCAAGACACAGTTGTAGTCATATCATCATGAAGCAGTTGCAGGATTGTGATGACATTTTGTGAATATTCTGGAGTGCAATCCATAGATGGTGGTCACTGGACCCAAAACGTCAACTTTGATTTCTCTCCACAGATACTGCCAGACCTGTAGAGCTTTTCCAGCAATTTCTATTTTTGTTGCCACAAGTGGTGGGGGTGGAGTAGGCAGCATCCAGTGTCTTGGTCTTATCTAGGTCTTATCTATTCCACAGTTTTCCTTTTTCTCTTTCACTTTGTTCTTCGTTTCTCAGTTCTTTCTTTAGTTTCTTCCTTACCTTTTGGAGGCCATGTAGGCAGCAGTGGCGATGGTGTGTGGCAGCAGCTGGGACCCATTGCAAGCCCGGATGGTGGCAGCAGCGAGGCAGCAGCTGGTGATGAAAGATGGTGGTAGCAGCAGTGACAGCACCAAAAGATGGCATCAACAGTGGTTGGCCATGAAGGATAGTGGCAGCAGTGGTCGGCGAAGAGGCAGCAGTCAGAATCGAAGCCTTGTGAGCGGTAGCAAAGGCTGGCGTGTTTGGGCAGGTCTTAGCTCAGCGTAGGGAACAGCAAGCCCCCTTGGGGAAGGCCAGCTTGGAGCATCTGCAGGCCCATGGCTCAAGAAAGGAATGTTTGACATTTTAACTTTACTTTTTTTTCCACTTTATGCTAAGAAGACTGTAAAAAGCTGAACTTTTAAAACTTTGCTTATTTTAGTATTTCTGTAACTAAGATTTTGTACCCTGGTACTTTGTATCTAAGATGGCACCGTGTATGGCGACATTGTATGCTTTTCACTGTACTCTTGTACCCCATACTTGAGTCCACATCACAACAAAACCTAATTTCTAGACCCTTGCGATTTACGGAGTCAAATACTTTAGTCAAGTCAATAAACATGATGAAGAGTTCCTCGTGTTGTGTTCAACATTTTTCTTGGATCCGTCAGGTAAGAAAAACCATGCCAGAAGTTCATCTGGACAGCCTAAAGCCTCTCTGCATCTCTGGGAGGATTTCCTCAGGCAAAGAAGTCAGCATTAGGATTTCAGACATGTTAAGATTTTCCCTGCTATGGATAACAGGGAACTACCTTGACAGTTGTCTCAGCATGATCAATCTGCCTTCTTGAAAATAGTTATAATGGTCACTTTCCTTAGAGGGAGGTGGGAGGGATTCTGTCAGATCCATAGGATCAGTGACTGGAGTCTTGATGTGAACAAAAGCCTATCAGCTTTGAAGACCTCTGCTGGAATACCTTTGGGGCTGCAGGTTTTGTTGTTCTTCATCTATTTAATTGCTCGCAGTAGCTTTCCAACTGATAGTTATTCACCCATGGATTCTACTACAGCGTACAGGCAGATAGCCTGGAGAGTATTCCCTTACACTTTGGTTTCATAGTTGGAAATGTTCCTTCTAGTGTTTATAGGTGTCACTGACATATTTGAAAAAGACAGACATCATCCTGTAAATGAAGAGGATTTTGTACATTTCACCTCAGTGTATAGATGGTCCTGGTGGCTTTAAAAAGGTTTTGCATATTGTGACAGGGGTCATGTTGTTGGATCACTCAGGTTTTCTCTTCCCACCACAAGACCCGGGTTCATGTTCCACTTGCTCCAAAGGTGTGTGATAACATATCTGAACACACTGACTAAAACTGTTTATAAATCGAATTTAGCGTTGCCTCGTTTACATTGTTTACATCAATTTTCACTGGAATGGGATATGAATCCACAATTTAAAGTGTGATAATCCAAAATACCGTGCCAATTTGACGCTTGAAAAAATTGGTGCTTTTCTTGCTTGAAGGAATGAAAAGAAAATTCTGCCGCACAGTAATGAGAGGCTTAAACTCCTGTGTGGTACCACGCTGCTAAAAGTAATCTTGCGAAAGAGCCAACGAAGGGAAAATTCATAGCCGGCCAGCTGGATAAAAATTTGCGGAAGCTTTTTTTTCCGCCGGCACAATATCCGAGGCGTTCGCTGGTTTTAGTCGGCCAGCTGCAAACGTGCAACTGTCTGGGCTGCCGGCAGTTTCTTCCTGATGTAAACACGTTGGTGTCTACGGAGTAAAACTCTCCCGCAAAACAGGCTGTTAAAAAGAAGAGACACGAGGAAACTCATGACCGGCGCCGGAGAAGATACATGAAGGCGGCCTGTCAGGGTGCCGGGCCGAACGGAGAGCCGTTAGAGTCCTGGGGCCCTGACGACTCCTTCAACTTTGTCCGGTACCTCTCGCGAGCCCGCACGTGCTGACCTGCCGCGTGTGTCCGCGGGCACGCTCTGGGAAGCCAGGCACCTTCTAGGGAGAGGGAGACAATGGAGGTGGTCACGTGCCGCTAAGTTACCCCCGCGCACCTGGAGTCGCTGCCACTCACAGGTGAGGGCTCGTTGATCTCCGCCCGGCCCAAGTCCTGGAGGCCCGAATGGCCTCTTTTCCCGTTAGCCGTCCCGTGACTCACCATGCCCTGAGGACTGGTTAGTCAGTTGCCCTCCTGCCCACCTGGATGTCGTGAGCAGAAATTGCTGGAGAAACTCAGCGGGGTCCAGTAGTATCTGTGGAGAGAAAATAGAATTAAACGTTTCCAGCCCAGTTCTGAAGAAAGGTCACTGGGGCTGGGAACGTTAACTCTGCTTTCTCGGCACAAAGGCTGCCAGACCTGCAGAGCTTTGCCAGCAACTTTTGTTTTTGCTCCTGATTTACAGCATCCGCAGTTCTTTTGGTTTTTCTCTCCAAGCTATTCCTATTTAAGTGCCTGTCGAAATGTCTTTTAAATACTGTAATTGTACCTGCATCTACCACGTCCTCTGGCAGATCATTCCATACATACACCACCCTCTGTGTGGAAAAAAGTTGCCTCTCAGGTCCCTTTTAAATCTTTCCAGTCTCACCTTAAGCCTATGCCCTCTAGTTTTGGACACCCCCTCAAAGTATTTATCTTATCTATGTCCTTTTATGATTTTATAAAGCTTTATAAGGTTACCCCTCAGCCCCTGATGCTCAAGAGAAAAGGTCCCAGCCTATGCAGGCTCTCTTTTAACTCAAACTCTTCAGTTCTGGCAACATTCTTGTAAATCCTGGCCTATCCATATTATTTTTGATAAGTATCCTAAATCATCTGTCTTAAATGTGTGACTCCTTATTCTGAGATTATGTCCTCTGGTCCAAGATGTTCCCACAAAGGGAAACATTTGTATCTACCATGTCAAGACCTCTAAAAATCTTGCATGTTTCATTAACATTGTCTCATTTTTCTGTATTTCAATAAGTACAGACCAAATCTACTCAATCTCTCCTCGTGAAGCAGTCATCAGGGATAAAAGTTAATAGTGTTTCTACTGATGTTCTGAATCTTCTGCTTAGGTTCAGGAGTCTGCATACCTAGGTATGGCTTTGCATGCAGTTTGAAACTTTCTGCCTTTCGTCCCTGAAGTTTGAGTATCCTCCAAAATGGTATGCTTTGGCTACTCAGCAATCACTACTTCATGTGTCCAATGGGCTGCAAAGATAATCAGAGTCGGATTCACTAAATGGTGGTGAGGTGGGATGAAGTTATGAGAGACACTAATGCATTAGCTATTCTCACACTACACCTGAATCGGTGGCCAAAAAGCCACCTCTCAACTTCCTACACTCCAGTGAAAAAAAGTCCCAGCCTCTCTTAATAACTCAAACCCTCCATTCCTGGCAATATCCTTGTAAATCTCTTCTGAACCCTCTCCAATTTAATAATATCCTTCCAGTAGCAGAGTGACAACAACTGTACACATTACTCCAGAAGAAGTCTCACCAGTGTCCTGTACAACCTTAACATGAGATCCCAACTCCTTTACTCAAAGGGCTAAGCAATGAAGGAAAGCGTGCTAAACATCTCCTTAACCACTCTGTGTACACATGATGCAAATTTCAAAGAGTTATGTACCTGAACCCCTAGGTCTCTCTGTTCGGCGCTACCATTAATTGTATAAGTCCTGTCCTTGTTTGTTTTACCAAAATGCAATACCTTGCATTTATCCAAATTAAACTCCATTTTCCATTCCTCAACCCATTGCCCGAATTAATCAAGATCTCTTTGTAATTTTAGATTACCTCCTTCACTGTCCACTATACCATCAATTTTGGTGTCATTTGCAAACTTACTAACCATATCTCCTAAATTCTCATCCAAATCATTTATATAAATGACAAACAAAAGTAGACCCAGTACCAATCCCTGTGGAACACCACTGGTCACAGGCTTCCAGTCTGAGAAACAACCCTCCACCATCACTTTGTCTCCTGCTGTTAAGCCAATTTTGCATCCTGTTGGCAAGCTCACCCTCAATCCCATGTGATATAACTTTACTAATTAGTCTAGCATGCAAAACTTTGTTTACTTGGACTTTAGGAAGTATTTGACAATGTCTACCGCTCTGCCCTTATCAATCTTCTTGGTTACTTTCTCAAAAAACTCAATCAAGTTTGTGAGACACAGTTTCCCTCACACAAAACCATGCTGACTGTCCCTAATCATTCCTTGCCTCTCCAAATGCATATAAATTCTATCTTTCAGAATCACTTCCAACAACTTACCCACTGCCAAAATCAGACTCTCAGGTCTGTATTTCCCAGGCTTATCCTTATGTAAATAATCCTATTTCCTTCAGCTCCTTGTATTAAAACTATATGCTAAACTTGCTTCTTTCTTCTGTTTATCCTGCATTTCCTCTGGCTTTCAAACTCACTTGTGTTTTAATTTCTAGTTCCATCTCAATGTCTGTTGCATCTCAACGTCTATCCCCTCTGAACTACTTGTCAGCATCCTGTCCCCCTACCAATCTAATTTAAATCTGCCCCAACGGCATTAACAGATCTCCCCATGAGTATATCTGCCCTGTTCCTGCTCTTCTTCTGCATTAGATTCTACCTTAAAAGCACCCACATACCCAGGCCCAGATAGTTTCCACTTGAAGATATTACAAGTAATAGATGTAGAAATTGGGCAAGCGTGGGTTGTGATCATTCAAAACTCAATGCTTGAGGATAGTACAAGAAGATTGGAAGTAGGAAATGTCTTACTGTTTTTCAAAAAAACAAGGCAGGTTAAACCAACAAGCTATAGACCACTGAATTTAGCGTCAGGGAAAAAATATACAAATATTTGGAAGAAGTGTATGATTGGGAAGATTCAAATTGCTTTGTGAAGTTTGTGAGTAGATTGTGCCCAAATAGCCCAACAAAGAATAAAATCACCAATGATTTGGATCAGGAATGTGAGGTTGTGTTCAAGATTTTTAAGTCTAGCTTTAATTTTGTCGTGCCCATTCACTGATAGCACTATTTGTTTTCTCAAAAAAAAACTGATATTTGTTTTTAAAACCTTTCATTTCTTTTTATACAGAACATTTTCTCCTTTGACAATGTTTGCTGGTTACGAAGATAAAGAGGCCTATGAAGATGAACTGTATCGTGAGGAGTCATCCAGTGATACTGGGGTAGATAGTGATTTAGAGTTCCAGCTGTACAGCCAAGTGCACTATGCGAACAACCTCAGTAGACTAATGATGGACAGAAAGATGGACTCAGCCCATCCTGACTCTGCTTCAGTTGAAGACAATGGAAAATTGACACAGGAAACAAAAAACGCAATTGTAACTTCTGGTAATGATGTCATAGTCATTTCAGATGATCCAGATGTCATTATTTTGTCAGATACTGAATGTGACGATAGTGTATATGCCTGCAAAGGTGTTAAGCCCTCAGATTGTGAAGTCCTTGGAAGAAAAGATCAATCTGTAGAGAAGTCTGAACAAATATCAGCTGAATACCTGAAGTCAAGTGTGGGTAGACTGACCGAAGTGCAGAAATTGTCACAGAGCAGGGACAGTCTGAGCAGAAAGGTGCCACAGATCCCAGCAGTGATTAAAGGAAGTGAAAATTCGGAAACGGAGGATGATGAAGATGTAGAGAGTTGGATGATGTTGGGCCATGATCAGGAAGAAGAAGAAGATGATGATGATGAGATCCAACTCAACGTTGTAGGTTGCGGAACACTGAGAAACAAAGAAGGTAGGAATTCTGACAGTGTATTGGAGCATATACCATATTATTGTTATGGCAAGTGTTTCTGCATAGTAAACTAAGGTAACATTTCTCTGCTTTGATAACATTTTTGTTTCAGATAATAGGCTAGTTGTTGAATTCTTGTCATTTAGTAAATCCAAAATGTTGAGATTAACCAATTGCATAATGAAGCATATTACCTGCTCATTTGCCAGAAAAACATAATGTTTTGCATGCCAGAACAATAAGAAGTCACATTTGAATTACAATTACAAATTAAATGTAATAAAGTTGTTTTCAAATCTGGTATTTCAGAATATATAGAGCTAAATTGCACAAAACACGTGAAATGTTACGTGTTAATAGTATTAAATGACCAAGAAAATTACCTCAGCCAACTGCCAATGCATATATTTGGACCATTCCTTTAAAGACCCTATTTGTTTGGCTGTTTGAAGTATTTAGTCTGAAATGTTGATGTGTTGGAGGTTCAAGCATTCCACTAGCCTTACTGCAGACTTGAGATCTTACACTGAGGGGAGGCCATTCAGGTGCACTTACTGTGCTAAAAGGTTCAGCAGTTTATCCAAGCTAACCATACACCAGTGAACTCACATTTGGGAAAGAGCATTCACCTGCTCCACGTATGTGAAGAAATTTGCTCAGTCGTTCAAAGCCCATTTTACTGATTAGTTGAGACCAGAAAATACTTCAATCTATTAAAATATTTGACAAAATCAATTAAAATATTTGGTACAGGTAGAAAGTATTTCACACCTACCAAAGCCTTACTTCAATGGTTATTATTTTCATATGTGGTTAGAAAGGTCAACCTCATTCCAGGACTTGAGTCTATAATATCATTTAGCATGTTAGTGCATTATGCAGGGATTGTTTGCATTGTTTGGCATATGTGTTGTGATTATCAATAGATTAGTAATTAGAGAACTGGACTATAATTCAGTTTAAGAATTTGAGTTCAGTTTTTCTTTGTAAAGGGAATAAAAAGCTGAGAAGTTGGTGGATTTCCATAAAATTCAAACTGATTCCTTAATATTCCACAGGAAAGGGAACTTGCCATCCTTACTCAATGTAGCCTGGTGCTGTTCCAGTCCTACGCTGGCATAGCTCTTAACTCCCCACTGAACTGGCCAATCAAGCTATTCAGTTGTATCAACTATTACCAGTGGTTTAAGAAGGAGGACGTGTCCTACCTTTTCAGGACAGCTAACCCAAAAGCAAATTGTATGGTGCTCTCAACACAAGAATGAATTGGGGGAAAAAAAAACTTGCACCAGACATTAAATATTATCATATATCTAATGTTGCAGTTAGAACAGTTACACTAAAACTTTACGGTCAGTATGAAATGATTTCACTTTGTATTGATTCTAGGAAATTGTAGTATTGCAACTATATTTTCAAGGTAAAGCTGCTTTTTCTCAGTGCCATGTTTCTGATATAAATGGAACTTAAATGTCATTAGAAATCAAAAATCGCATGTCTCTTTAGATAATAGAAGCTAAATTTTAATATGCAGTGTAGAAACGTAGCCCATCTGTCTAACTCTGACTTTGCTTAGCATTACCTGTATCATTTTGACATGATAGTTGTGTTTCAATTTTTAGGTCACAAACCAATTTATTTTCCTACCTCTATTTAAACATTCCTCTTATTTGATTCAGATTTATTATGTTTATATGTATTAATTGTTGTAAAATCAAGGGGCGATTTCTCAAAATAAGATGAACCAAAAATTATGTCTTGTTTTAGAATGCTGTTTTCATGATTTTGTTTTGGTGGTGTAAACTTCTTTTGAAAGCCTTTAATTTTAAGTGAGGATTTTCAAAGGGAGTTATAACACCTGTTGTCTGATAGGAGATATTATGGTGTTAGTGTGCAGAGTTTACTATTCGTTGGTTCACATATAGTGCATTTTTCAGTTCAGGATATTTTGAACTGCTATGTTTATCCAAACAATCTAGAAAACAAATGTTCAACTTTATTTAGGTGTAGCCATTAAAGTAGCAAACATTGAATTTTGCACAAAATTAGTTTACTTAAGATGACCAACAGGGATGCTTAATTATATTTGGAGCCAAATTAAAGTAAATGTTGAATGTTTGTCATTCAAAATGGAAAACCATGACCTGTATGGAGAACATTCAGTTTTCTTGGGGGAAAATCAATTGTACTGTTACTCATTGTTTCAATTTGATTTTCCATATGCTCTTAAACTGGAAAGCGAGTTTAAACTTTTGTGCCTTCAAGCTGTTGTCCATGTCGGTCATAATAACTAGTTGTAATTTTCCCCAATGTAGTTAAGCATTTTTGTCTTCATAGTCCAATGGATGCTCAAAAGTTAGAGCACTTGTCCTCTTACAGTTGAGTGAAATGTCTGAAACTGTGTGAAGAAACTACTTTTTTTATTTGACTGAAAACCTAAGAAAACATTATGAACCATGGAATTTAGAAAAAAAATTGCTCACATCAGTACTGACCATTCATAGGATTTCCAGTTTATAAGTCTGCCCCAACCATTTTCAAAGTGGTGAAGCAATTGATGGCAGCCCATGAATTTTTGTGTGTATTTACGTAATGTGATCATTGGTGAACTGATGAAGATAAAAACAAGAAGGAAAAGGCACCAGCTGTGGAAACACCCCAGTAAGAAGTTGCTAACAAAATATTTTGTGTTAAGTACCAAAGAGAACTATTCAAAATGGGAGTAATGCTTGACTAAGCTCTAAAGCCTTATCTAACGTGGGTAAAGTATAAGAAGACAACATAGGAAGAAGTGAAACACCTAATCAGGAATAACTTGGTGTTAGTATTGTCTTATGAAAAACAGTTTTATGCAATATATTTATTGGAAGATTTTAAATGAAATGATATCTCTTGTTGTAGTTGGAAATTATATGGTTGTTATAGATTTAAGCAAGACTTTCAGATCAGCCCTCACAGTAGGGTGATAGCCTCTACGACAGAAGGTATGGTGTGTGGTAATGTCACTGGACTAGCAATCAAGAATCACAGGCCAATGTTCAAGGGACATGAGTTTGAATCCTACCAAGGCAGATGGTGAAATTTAAATTGAGTAAAACATGGAATAAAGAACTGACCTAAAGTTGACTGTGTAACCACTGTCAATTGTTTTGTAAAAACCCATCTAGTTCACTAAAATACCCTTTTAGGAAGGAAATCTGTCCTTATCTGGTCTGGCCTACATGTGACTCCAGATCCATAGCAATGTGGTTGAAGCTTAACTGCCCCCTGGGCAATAGAGATGTGCAATAAGTACTGACCTAGGTAGTGACATCCATATCCCATGAACAAATTAAGAAAAAGATGGAATGCATATTGGTTAAACCACGGAATGTAGATACTACTCGTGATTGACGCTAAGGCAAGGTGTCACTAGTGGAATCTGCAAGGATTAATGGTAGGACTGTTACAAATTATGATTTGGAGTTTTAATTTTGTGCATTCACACTAAAGATCTTGACTGCACTTGTGCAGAAGACAGGGAACTTGCATTGTTTGAACTCATCTTCGGATGAAGTATTAGACGGAGGCCCCTTCTGCATAGAATCATAGAGCTGTACAGCATGGAAACAGACCCTTCTGTCCAACTTATCCATGCCAACCAGCTATCTTAAATCAATCTAGTCTTATTTGTCAGCATTTGGCCCATATCTTTCTAATCCCTTCCTATTCACGTACCCATTCAGATGCCTTTTAAATGTTGTAACTGTATCAGCCTCCACCACTTCATCTGGCAGCTCATTCCATACAGGCACCCCCCTCTGCATGAAAAAGTTGCACCTTAGGTCCCTACTTGTTCTGGCTGTTCAGATCAACAGTGGAGATTCAATACCAGCAATGGAAGAAGATTAGGGAGTCTTCCTGCTTTCCTGACCAGCATTTCTACTTCTTCCAATAGGACCTGAAATAAATTAGTTATTTTCATCATTTGTTTGATGTTTCTGGGTCAGAGGAGTTGCCTCATTTCTCAAGGCAATTATAACAACCATGGAGCTTCAAAAAATAATTCATTGAGTTTGATATCAGTCCTTGACAATTTGGTCAATGTTGAAGGTCTCAAAAACACTAAGCGCTCATGAACAGATGTTCTATATCCCAGATGCTAAGTTTGATTAAGAATGAAATATAAAGTAACCTTTTGTTACCTGGCATGTAAGGCAAATAGAGGGCTACCAGTTGAGAGATGAGAAATACTCTTCTAGAAACCCAGTACAGTGTACACTGGTATTCTTTCAACAAATCTTGAACTAAATGTCAAAAGGGCAGTGCAGTTTACATGCTGGATTCTGGAAACTCTGACAGTATTTCATCAGGGCCATCAACAGCAGTAGCAATTGTAGCATGTGTAGCTACTGGTGATGAGGGCTGAGGAGATGGGGGTTGAGGCCTCTTGAATAAATTTTTTATATCTGCCTGTTGGCATGCTTTCCTCTTCTCATGCAAAAATTAGGAATGCAGGAGGTGAAGCTGCATGACAGTTTGTTCAGCAAAGCAGTTTCGCTGCTCAACAAGTTTTTGAACATTTTCAAATCCTTTGGTAGCAGTCCGCCATGAAACTCTTTCAACCTGCTCCCCCTTGTCATCACTTTCCTCCTCTGAATTTTTGGTTTGTCATGATTCAAAAACACTATCTATACTTTCTTCAGTATTTAATGTCGTTGTAACAGGAGCATTCTTATCGACATCCAGTCATTCATCAAGTTCATCTTTGGAAATGTTTTTCACTGGATTTGCTGCACTAGCACGGTCAACCAATTCCATGATTTCTTCACACAGTTTTGATTTGCTTGCCTTTTTAAATATTAAATCCCTTTCAAAAACTTCTTCCTCGATCCTTCTTCAAACATGACAAAAGGCCATAGATTTCACCAGTGTCTTTGCAGAGTTTCACTTTTCACCTGGTTCTATACAAATTACATGTTAAAAAGTGACATCTTTGATAGAGTACTTGAATTAAAATCGGTAAGTTTTTCTTTCATGAAATCATACAGTAAAATATTTTCCAATTTTGGATTGCAGCCTGATCCATTTGCTGAACCAAGCTTGTCACATTAGCAGGCACTAAACAAACAAAGCTATTGCCATTAATACGTTCTTCTGCAGGGGTGTGAGTGTGACAATTATCCAATAAATGCACAACTGTGCTATCTTCAGGCATTCCTTTCTTTCGTAATTGTTCATTCACACTCGGCATAAAAACAAGAAGAAACCACCAAGTAAAAATTTCTGCATTTATCCAAGTGTAACTTTGGGCTTTGTAGTCAACAGGAAGATGAATTAAGCCTTTGCAACATCTTTGTTTTGTAAATTTTCCAATAAGTCAGTTTCACTTTATGCATTCTCTCTCACACACGCACACAAACACATGCACGCACGCGCACGCACGCACACACACACAAGCAAGCGCAAGCGCGCGCACACGCACACACTCAAAAGCATGCACCCGCACGCGTGCGCACACACGCGAAAGCGCACACATACAAAAGCACACACACACACACACACACACACAAAAGCATGCACACACAAAAGCGCGAGCGTGCGCACACACAAAAGCATGTGCCCGCACACACAAAAGCACGCGCCCGCACACAAAAGAACACACACACACAAAAGCACGCACCCGCACACACAAACACACACACCCAAACACGCGCACAGACAAATGTGCACGCAAGCGCACACACCAAAGCACACGCACGCACACACAAAAGCACACGCATGCGCGCGCACACACACACTCTTACACACACGCGCTCGCACACAAACGCGCACAACTTGGAAGGCATCACCACAATAACGCTGTCTTGTCAGCATTATAGGTCTGCTTGACCGCCAGGTCATGTCCAATCACAAGTTTAAAATTTCTCAAAGTATTCAGCTGATTTCTTCTCCACAGATTTCAGGTTCCCCTCCTATGGCATGGGACATATCTTAAAGTGAGTGAGCCATCCTTGAGAAAAGGCACACAACTCCATTATTTTCGTCGTCTTATAAAATTCCTTAGCCTTTTCCACAAGCTTCGTTGAGAGATACATGTACCTTCCATCTTCTTTAGTGAAGACCATTCATACAACGTTCGATCCAAGTCTGCAAGCTTAGGAATATAAAGTGAATTACAGCGCTCTATGTTTTTGTCATTTTCAAATTTCCACTTTGATAATTAGCCTTTCCACTTAGCTCTTTAATGTCATAGGTTGTTATAGTACCATCATAGAATCCCTGCAATGTGGAAGCAGGCCCTACAGTCCGTTTGTCCACACTGACCCTCTAAAGAACATTCCACCTTGGTGGAGATAGAGCCCAAAGAGAGAGAAGAACAGTTGGACAGACAAAGGAGTGGATGACAGTCAACCTAGGAGAATGAATGGCTGCTGATGGGGACTATTTAATGGCAAACAATGGATAGTGTGCAAAAGCAGACCATGTGATAACAAGGCCTGGTGTTTGGGGTTGGGGTAAGGACATGGGAAAAGTTGTCTCAAGCCCTAAAATTGTTGAACTCTACAGCTTTCTGGATTCAATATAGAGTTCCCAAGCAGAAATGCGAAGATGTTCTTTCAGCTTGCGCTGAGCTTCGCTGGAGCACTGCAGCAAATCTGAGACCGAGATGTTGACCAGGGAACAAGGGGGTGTGTTGAAGTAGCAGGCAACTGAAAGCTCAGGGTCTTTTTTGTGGACAGAACATAGGTGTTCTGTGACGCGGTCACCCAGTCTATGCTTCATTTGCCCAATGTAGAGCAGACCACATTGTGAGCAGTGAATAACGTAGACTAGAGTACTTCTGAAGTGCTGTATCAAGTTCTGGTCACTCTGTTATAGGAAGGATATTGTTAAGCTGGAGAGGGTTCAGAAAAGGTTTACCAGGATGTTGCCGGAAATGGAGAATTTGAGATACAAAAATGGACTGGAAAGACTGGGACTTTCTTCACTGAAGCATGGGAGGTTGAGGGCTGAACTTATAAAGGTTTATAAAATCATGAGGGGTATAGATAAGGGCAATGGCAGGTAACCTTTCCCTCGGGTGGGGATTTCAAGACTAGTGGGCATATTTTTCTTGCAAGAGGAAGAAGATTGAAAAAAGGCATGAGGGGCAACTTTTCTTTTACACAGTGTGGTTTGTGTGTGGAATGAACTTCCAGAGGAAATGGTGGATCCAGGTACAGTTACAATGTTTAAAAGATATTTGGACAGGTACATGAATAAAAATATTTGGAGGGATAAGGGCCAAACGCAGGCAGGTTAGGCTAGTTTAGTTTGGGATTATGGTTAGCATGGATTTGTTGGAGCGAAGGGTCTGTTTCTGTGTTGTATGACTTTGGCTGTAGATTTGGTGAAGTGCAGGTAAAGCACTACTTCACCTGGAAGGTGTGTTTATACCCTTGGATACTGAGGAAGACAGAAATAAACAGTCAGGTTGTCCATCTTCTGATGTTGCAGGGGTAGGTGCTGTAGGGAGTGATGGGAGTGAAGGAGGAGTGGACCAAGGTGTCCCGGAGGGAAAGGCCCTTGCGGAAAGTTGACAAAGGAGGGAAGGGGAATATGTGTCTGGTGGTAGGATCCTGCTAGAGGTGGCAGAAATGGTGGCTAATAATCCTCTGGATGTGAATTTTGGTGGGATGTTAGGTGAGGACAAGGGGAACCCTATTACTGTTGTGGAAGGGAAGAGATGGTTTGAGGGCTGAAGTATGGGAGATGGGTCAGACCTGGATGAGGGCCCTGTCAACTATGGTGCTGGGGAATCACTGATAACTGAACCAGCTGCGTTTCATAAGAGACTGGAACTGAAGTTGTACCCTTAATCTGTAAAAGTTCCCTACTATGGGTTCTCAGCCTAACCAAGGTCTTGTGCAAACTTAAGGGTTGGAGTCCAGAGCAAATTTTGTTGAAAATTGGTTCCGCAACTACTGAAACAGCCAAACCAGTATCGACCTCGATTAAAACCGGGTGATCATTTCACTGGGTGTTTATTTTGATTGATTCTGATTTGGATGTTGTTAAGCAATTTAAGTGCTGCCACCTCCGCCCCCGCCCCACTCCCAAGATGTAGGTGGACTTTCCAGGGCACGCACGCTCTTGGATGCCGGCCTATGAGTTATCCTAATCAATTTAGGTCTGGTAGAACACTTTTGCTGTCACAAATCTGGATACCAACAGCAACTGTATTGGCTTGCCAGCTTGGATTCTGAAGAAAATTTTCACCGTTTAGCCGAGGCTCGTCTTTGTTTGGGGAGGTTTGCTATGGGCTGACCTAGAGTCCCTCTGATCAGGATATGTCCTGAGTGAGGCCATGCAATTGCTGCATTCAAGCGGTGTTCCCCAAACTCAGTTGGACTGGCGAGGTTGTCCACTTCAATCGGAATACCCTGCAAATCATTTGCTCCACTTGCTGCATTTTCCAATGATAAAGCCAGTAGTAGCGTAGTGTTCGTCTGAAGTCTAGTTGGGCTTTAGCTGATAGGCGCTTTTCCACGGTTACATCACTAATCCGACATACCAACTGGTCTTTAAGCACCTCATTAACAAATAAAATAAAGTTGCATGCCTCTGCCAGCTATCTTAATGTGGTCAAAAATACCAGCATAGCTTCCCCGGTTCTCAAGTTGCCAAGTAAAATCGATAGCGTCTCAGAATTAAAGGAGGCTTGGGAGTCGTAATATTCCTTAACTAAATCTGTCAACTCTTGAAAGGTTTTTGTATCTGATGCCTCAAGGAAAGTTAAGCTCCTAATAACAGAAAAAGCTGCAGGACCATAGGCCGTCAGGAAAATTACTCGGAGTCACAGTAATACAGCATGGAAACAGACCCTTTGGTCTATCTAGTCCACGCCGACCATGTTCCCAAACTAAACTAGTTTCACTTGCCTGCATTTGGCCTATATCCCTCCAAACGTTTCCTATTTATGAACTTATCTAAATGTCTTTTAGAAGTTGTAACTGTTCCTGCATCTATCACTTCCTCTGGTAGTTCATTCCATATACTAAACACTCTGTGTAAAATAAAGTTGCCCCTTGTCCTTTTTAAATCTTTCTCCTCTCAGCTTAAAAATATGCCCTTTAGTTTTGAACTCCCCTACCTTAGGGAAAAGACCTTTCCTATTCACCTTATCTGTGCCCCTCATGATTTTATAAACCTCCATAAAGAATTATGTACCTGAACAGGCCTCTCTGTTCTACAACACTATGCAGGGCCCTACCATTAATTGTATAAGTCCTGTCTTTGTTTGTTTTACCAAAATGCAATACTTTGTGTTTATCCAAATTAAACTCCATCTGCCACTCCTCAGCCCATTGCTTTTCATCTGCCCCAATGTCGTTTGCCTGGAAAAAACTAACACATTCTTTCCATGTTCTAGGCCCACTTTTCAACAGCAAGGTCAAATGAGTCAAGTTTCCCAAGTAATAGCATGATGAAAGCAATGCTTAGCCCAACTGAAGGGCAATTGTTACAAGTAACTTTCTTCAGGAATGTGTTTTACTCTCATCGCCACTAAAATAATTCCACAGAGGCCGGTATCCCGTCACCAAGTTGCCCTTTGTTTACATGTGGAAAGTCCTTGACTGTGGCAACAAATGTCGGTCCAGTCAGTGATGCCCACATCCCATGTGTAAATTTAAAAAATATGAAATGAGAGGCAAAAAGGGAAAAAGCATTAAATACTGGAACTGCCACTAGAGGAAAAACTGCTAGGGAAAGTAATAGCGCTGAAGATAAATCTGCTGTCCTGATGGAATGCATTCTGAGATATTAAGGAAAGTAGCAAATGACAAGGGTACACTGGTAGTTTTCCAAGAATCCTTAGATTCTGGAAAAGTTTCAGAGCATTTATTCGAAAAAGGAAGGAGACAAGAAAACAAGTAACTATAGGCCAGTTGTTGGGGAAAATTGTTAAGAGTTGATTATAAAGCATGCAATGGCAGAGCATTTAGAAATGCATAATATGATCAAACATAGTTTACTAGAATTCTATTAGGAGGTAACAAGTATGTTAAAAGGTGATGCAATTAATGTATTATTTTGATTTTTAGAAGGTTGTTTGATAAAGTACTATACATTAGGCTACTGATTAAGAGCTGAAGGTGTTAGAGGTAGTGTGTTTGCATGGCTAGAGGGTTGGCTAACCAATGGAAGATAAAGAGTTGCATTTTCAGGATGGCAGCCTATAACTAATGGAGTGCTCAAGGGGTCACATTTACAATCTATATTAATGACTTGGATGAGGGAAGCAAATGTATAATAGCTAAGTTTGCAGATAGATGGTGAGGATAACTCAAAGAATCTGCAGAGGGATATAAACAGGCAAAAGCTTGGCAGATGGAATATAAAGTGGGCAAATGTGAAGTTATGCACTTTGACAGAGAGAATGGAGGAGCTGAATATTATTTATATGGAAAAGGACTGCAGAAAGCTACTGCACAGAGGGATTTGGAGCCCTTGTGCAGAAATCATGGGAAGCTGGCATTCAATTTCATGTAATAGGGAAGACAAATGGAAATTTTGGCTTTTAATTCAAAGGGAATACCATATAAAAATACAGAATTCTCAATAGAATAATGTAGAGCTGGAATACTGTGAACAGTTATAGGCTCCTTATCTAAGTTATATGTACTGACATTGGAAGTCATCAAGGAAAGGTTCACTAGGTCAAACCCAAGTATAGAGGAACTGTCCTGTGAGGTTGAGTAGTTGACCTGGCAAGTTTGGAAGGATGAGAGGTTATCTTATTGAAACATACAAAATTCTAAAGGGAGTTGACAAAGTAGGTGCAGAAAGATTTTCTTCTTGGGGGAGACCTTGGGTCCAGATGACATAACCTAAGAATGAGGAATTGGCCATTTAAGACAGATGAGGATTTTTTTCTGAGGGTAGTGAATTTGTGCAGTGGTTTACCATAAGAGGACTGTCAGGGCTAGGTTGTTAAGTATATTCCTGAATGAGATAGACATATTTTTAATCAGGAAGGTAATCAAGCGCCTTGGGGCAAAAAGCAGGAAGGTGGATTATCAGATCAGCCTTGATCTCATTTGAATGGCAGAGCAGATTCGACAGGCTGAATAGTGGAGCTGAAGGAACACAGCAGGCCAGGCAGCATTAGAGAGCAGGAAAGTTGACGTTTCGGGTCGGGACCCTTCTTCAGCCCCACACTATGTCATCTCTGACTCCAGTATCTGCAGTTCTTACTATCTCGACAGGATGAATGCCTGCTTCTGTTTCTACATCTTGTGGTCTTGTATGCAACCACCAGGATAGTTGTTGTCATTGGCTGGTTGGTGAGGAATTACTATATAACAAGTAGTTATTTAAAAGTTTATAGGTACAATAAACTACTGACTTAAATTTTTATGGTACTGTTATTGTAGGAATAATCAGAGCACTTTAGGTTGTAATTGTAATTATTGAATGTACAAATCAGAATTCCTTCACAACAATGCTGACAAATTCTCAGAAGCTTTGTGAAAGTGTCAATAATGTTTGATTTTTAAAACCATTTTTTTTCTGTTCAAAATGTTGAGTTGAGTTCAGGGCGGGTAAATAAAGAATATTTTATTCACAAAATGGCTGTATGTTATACCTGATAATGAATTTATTGATATAGTTATGAGAAAGCTTCCTGCTCACACCTATGTCGCTTCATGTATTTTGTAACTCTTTTCGTGGTTGTACCCCAGGAAAGTTGTATGAAAGAACATTTTGTGTGCTTGACTAGATGTACAAAGACACAATACTACTGAACAAAAGAAAATAATATTTTCAAGATTTTAAATGATTTTTAAATGTGATTTAAAAAATTATGTTGGCAGCCTCATCGGCACAGTCGTCATAAACTGACGTAATTGAAAGATTTTTTTGAATTAAAGCTTAAGAGGCAATTGGCAGTAACTGCTACAATAATGTAGTTACTCAGCAAAAAAACACTAGATAATGTGTTTTTCAAAGGCAGTTGTCAGAATATTTCAAAGTAATTGAAATATGTACTTGTATGCAAGACGATTTCAGTATTTTAGTGTTTAAAAACAATTATATATAGTAAATTCAATTAACATAGTTCTCAGAATATACAGTCCAGTCATGTGAATTCAAATACATTGCCAGATTATGTCTCTGTAAAGGCATACATTCAAAGTTTAAAACGCAAATTATTCTACCCCAACTTACTGTGACTTGTTTGCAATAACAGACATTTCCATGCTGATTTTTAAAATCTTCTGGAAGCAGCAGTACATTAAATCCAGGATTCATTACTACTTATTCACGTTTCATACTATATAGCAGTGCTGTTTAATGTATGAATATTTCTGTGACTACTGTGAAGCATATGAATGATTGTCTTAATGTTCACATTCACCTTGCAAACAATAACTTAGCAATCCTAACACCGTTATTGCTTCATGTTAATGCATCTCTGCATTTTGAAATAAATGGCATAGTCTTAGCTGTGATACAAATCAGCTAAAGGGCAATGATTCATTGTTAAATTAAATAGCTTTTTGAAACAGTTACTTGTACATTCTGATCAGTGTTTGTTCAGCACAATGTTAACCTGTAGATGTGCAAGACCACGAACGTCTAGAATGGCATTCCTGGCTCATTCAGGTGCATCTTGCTGCAAGCATATGTGTATCCCAACTGCACAGTTTTTAAGAAAAAGCCAAATATTTCATTTGTTCTTTTCACTGTTCTTTTACAATTCTTTTCTTTTCTGTTTTAATTGAACAGTATTGAATAAATGAAAATGCAAATACTGTATGTTGTGCCACTACCAGGCATTCCATCCTCAAGTACCATTGGGAGAGTGCTAAAAGTGACTATTATGCACTGACTTTACTTAATTCATGTTTCCTGCTGTCTGATTGTTACTGGGGCATGGAGAATTTGGCAGTTCAGACTGATCCCACCTACTCTTTGAAAGCAGATACATGCCAACAAGTGGTGCAGTGAAGGTTAAGAGGAAAGAAAGGGTAATCAATGCTAAATGTACTAGAATGCACTGTGAACTTCGAAGTGAGAATTTTACTGTGATATTGGTTGGTTGAAAAAATCATTCAGTTCCAGGCAATAATAATAAATGCATTTCTTTTCAGTGTTTTTATACACACATTGAACTTCGTAAAATAACACAAAAAAGGCTGTTTCTCCTAAAGGAATTAGTGGACCTTCTAATGCAATGACTCACTAGACTTCATTGATTGCATCACAGCAGTTAACTTTCCACACATCAATCACCCAGAGTATTATGGCTATTGACATCAACATGACTGCTGCAACAGCCAGTAAACCAGTAAATAAAATCCAACACCCTTGCTTGCTTTTAAATATGTACGCTTTTAAATTTAAAAAGCAAGATACCTGGGAAGGTCTTCAAGGTCTTTCATTGAGGTTTCTGAATGTCGTCTGTGCCATTTGATAAGATTACTCTTTTGTAATTGCGTTAAGATATTCATTTGATATTTGGCTGCTTGCAAACCATAATTGCAAAAACATTGATGAATTGAAAACCTGACATGCAGCCGAGAATTTCACTCTTTATTTTTGATGCAATTGTAAAAGATTTGTTATTTAGTAAATATGGCTTGTATTTAAGGTGTAAGCTTGCAAACTGAACTTTGCGCCTATTGTTTTCTTAAATTGTTGACTAGCCCTTT
Source organism: Rhincodon typus (assembly GCF_021869965.1). Taxonomy (NCBI): domain Eukaryota; kingdom Metazoa; phylum Chordata; class Chondrichthyes; order Orectolobiformes; family Rhincodontidae; genus Rhincodon; species Rhincodon typus. The sequence goes on from NC_063334.1 coordinate 3,175,755, forward strand.
AGTAATTGTGGAGAAAATGCCCAAGCTTTAGCTAAAATTTGAACTTTAGCAGACTCTTTCGTCCTTTTAAGATTATTCAGCCCTTTGTGAAGTAGGGTTGTAGTAATTTAAATTCCCAATAGCTTTAATTTGCGGACTAGTTTTCTGCAAGATTGCCCATGCTTAGAGGTCGTATGCTGTTTAGCTATTGCCATTCTTTTACTCCTTTCTAGCGTGAGGGACAACAACATTTTTACTTTGTGCTGTGCATTTGTCGATGAAGTTTATTTAACCAGAAATACTTTTCCTCATATATTGTTCATTTTACTTTTGGTAAAATAATGATTTCTCGTTTTAATGATATTGCATGCAGTTACTTCTCCATCTCTCATTCTAAAATTGAAGATGTCATTCTATTTTCCTAATTGCCAAAAACCTTATGGTAAACTGAGTTGAGAGGAGGATGGTCATTTGGTGAGCATAAAATGATTATTCCTTTGATTACCCTTCTGACGTGTAGGGTGGTTAACTCATGTTCATTATATTGATGCATTGAAACAGACGCCTTTATATATTTATGTAATACTAACAATAACATCTGTGAAAAATACAAAATTCATTGCAACTGTTTGAAACTATTCTTCAAACTATTCTTCTTGTTTATTCAGCCTATACTCAATGATGCATTGTTCACAAAGTGTTCCAAAAACCTGGAAATTAATACAAATAAAACTTGATAATTAGGAACAAAATGGCGTACTTCCTGAGTTGGTTCATGTGCACTATTATTTTACTGTGGTATGTGTTTGAATATTGTATTAAAAGCTCCAAATATACTTGTGCATTTTTCTAAGAATTCCACTTAAATAATGTCAGTTTAGTTTTAAAGCTAATTATCAACAGCTTAATGTATGCTTATTGTTTAGATTTTACTTTTGGAAGACAAATACTTTATGCTGATGTAATCCTTGCTGTTACTCCCCCAGCTCAAAGTTTCTTTCAAGTTTAGCTCATTGATGTGAGCAGTGCTTATGGATGAGTGTTCTCACTCTTTGCAGGGCGTTCTCAGCCAACTGTAAAATGCAAGTCATGACAACCACTTTTTTTTGGGTCTGTCTTGAAAAACCTGATACTTTACCCAGTTGTTAATTAAGCAAGTGAACCTTAAACCTCTTCTTAGTTTCTTGACTCTTAATTGTAGTTATTTCAGTTATCGAGGACTGGTGCAAAGGTAAGGCACAAAAGTTTGCACAGCTTGCTTCTACTGATTCAAGATAGTTTTCCTTAGTTTCATTAGTTATCTTTTATGTATTAACACTGGACCAATGCAAATTTCTTGAAATGGAACCATATGCCGGATTTCATGCAACTCGAGGCTCTGCTTACCTAACATCTACAGTTGAATGTTATAGTAAGGAGTAATGTGATCTCAATGACTGTGTATCAGAAACATAGCATCACATATAACAGTTTGACATATTGAATCGAATTACCATAAATGCTTTATTTGACTCTTTTCTTCCTCTATACTCTAACCCATGCTGGACTTTGTTGAATTCAGTAACATGTGGGCTTATCTTAATGAGATCAATTTTTTGTTGCATTTTGTTTGTTGGGATTTCATTATCGTTTTACATGTTTCCTTAAATTGCAGTCCACAGAACAATAAAACTTTTTATTTAGTTTGTTGACTTTGTTGAGCACTTATTATTGTCAAATAAAGCAACTTGTGAGATGGTAGTTTGTTATTACCTACAAAATCATATAAAATAAAAATGTGCAGTTAGCAAAAATATGGGACATATCTAATTTCCAAGCTGTGTTTGTGGGAAAGAAACTCTGGAAGATTCAATGCATTTAGGTTGATGGGTTAAGTATGTAAGAACGTGACTTGGTGTTCTGAATGTTATTGCAGGTATTGAGGCGAAATGTGGAATAATGATTTCTAGATAGCTGTTCATCTTCAGTTGATCTCGGAGATATTTATTATAATTTTTGATATAGTAAAGTGTGGTTAATAAATTGCTTTCAAATTGAAATGTTCAAATTACTACTTTTTGGCATATAGAAGCAACTATTGTGTGATAAGCCACTGAAAGTTATATGTCAATTTTGTTGAAACTTGATTTTGTTAAATTAAAAGTTGGGGCAGAGTAGTGGGTACGAAATTCCATTTCTGTTACTGTCACAAATTGTTGGAACATTATTTTAGTGACTAAATTCTCCATATGCATCCCATAGATGCTGTTTTGCTATTTTCTGTATTTTAGATGGTTATTTGATTGACCGCCAAATGAAAACAAGTATCTGGATGGATAACTGAAACTTGAACATATGGGCAAAATAATTATACAGAAGCTGTGAGCATATCTCATTTTAGTGAAAGATTCCATATTCCATCAGCTAATAAAGCCTTTTTAATCTTAAAAGACTGGCCCTAAAGTGTAGAGTTGCAGAGAACTAATTAAATGCTGGAATCTTAACCTTTCTTGCATAAATTATGAAATTATGTAAAGATTTTTGTATCATATACAATAAAATCTTTCTTTATGCTGTGTTTTGACATTTGAAATTAATGTTTGCATCTTTAATTAGCATTGACTATTAATAGCTTCCTGAATTTAAAAATTGCTTTTTTGTTGACATACTTTAGAAATGGCTTTGAAACCTACTTCCTTAAAAGTAAGCCTGTTGTACTCTGACTCTGCTGGTAAAAATGCTTGATTGGTAGTAAATGAGTGTTAGTTCTTATCGATATTAGTGATTAGGATCTTAACAAATTGGACAGGTATGCTGTCCACAGCACCACTTTTCTACTTGGAATGTACTTTCAGACTTAGTTGTGGATGCAGTTCCATTTTGAGAATATTTTTCAGGCGAGCTGTATTGTGTGTTACTAGGGGGAGAAAAGGTAAATTTGCAATTTTCTAAATAAAAACTAAGGTTTTGATCTGTATGTTATGCTATCAATTGTAAATATTTTTCATAATTCAGGAAACATTTTTTTGTATTCCCCAGATTATAGGCAAGAAACCATAACTGTTAGCGGCATTCACTATAGAGGAAGTATAACCAATTTTCTGTTTTGGCCTTCCATCTTGAACACCTCGATGGTCCAGTTGAGATCAGCTTTCCATCTGCTAGAATTTGTTGAAATTATTTTAGTCCATGCTTTGCATTTATTATGTTCTTAATTTTATTAGGGTTTTATTATCTTTCAACCCAGTGACAGTAGAGTAAGAACATTTAAACAGTTTAATAAAATCCAGACGTAAATGCCATTTTTAAAATGTGAATGTTTTAAGAAATTATGAAATGTAATTGCACTGTGATTTATTATTCACCTTACCTAATAAAGACAAAACGGGGCATTCTGCATTGTAGTAGCAAATAAGTGTTTTTAATCAGATAAGTGTTTAATGAAGTCTTAATTAAAATGGAGGGTGCAAAGGTACAGATAAGATTTATAATTATCGAACCTGTGTTTTGTAGAATTAATACCATTGGATTTTTATTATGCTTTTACTAACCATAATCTATAATGTACATTTTAAGAAAATATATAGGATGCCATAATTTTATTGATAAAAGGCTAAGCATATTAATTCCCTCTGTTCTTATATTTGTAAAATAATGTTTTGACTTACGTCAAACTCTTATAAAGGAATCTTTACCATTCAAATTTATGCAGGCAGGAGGATTGTTTTGAGTATAAATAAGATGATATGAAGAGAATTTGGGTCAGATAACGGACAGGTTCAAAATGGCATCCAATCATCCATATTTAGATTATAAAAGATAGGATGTATTTAATTCAACAGATGAATGAAGTAATGTCTTTCTAAGTCATAGAACTTTGAAATACTGGATTGGTGTTAGAATAGCTACTCGGGAGTGATAAGATGATAAAAATCAAGCAAATTGTAACATAATAGTGACAAAATAACTTGTATTTATTTAGTGTTTTTATTGTTGTAGAACACGCCAAAGTACTTCATGGGCACATTTTAAAACAAAATCTGACACCCGATCTACTGATGACCAAAAGCTTTGTAAAGGAGGTGGATTTTAAAGAACATTTTAAAGGATGAGGAAAGGCCAAGAGATTTAGGGCAGGAACATTCAGATCTTAGGATCTTAGTAGTTGAAGACAAGGCCAAGATGAGGTGATGTAAAATCAGGGATGTTCAAGAGGTTAGAATTGGAGAAATGCAGATACTTCAGGGTTGTAGGGCTGGGGAGGATTTATGATGGGGAGGATGAGGAATGGGAGGATGTGAAAATAAGAATGTGAATTTTTAAATCAAGAAACTCCTTATCCAAGAGCCAGTGCAGGTCAGTGAGTACAGCGGGCGAGAATGAATGGGGTTTGGTGTGAGTTCAGACAGTGGCAGGAGAGTTTTTGATGACCTTAAGTTTATAGACGGTGGAAAATGGGAGCTGGCCATGAATGTGTTGGAATAGTCAAGCCTATAGGTAACAAATAAGAGTTTCAGCAGTGGATGATCTGAGTTTCTGGAGGTAGAAAATGGACAGTCTGCATAATGGCACACAGTTAGAAGATTATAGCTAATTGAGCATGTGCTGGTGCTCTTTTTTTGTTATTGATAACATTTATAATTCTAAACTGTAGTGTCTTTTCAGTTCCTGAATCATTTTATATTCACCCCTTTCAAATATTTGACCAATTCCGTTTTTAATAACTACCTGTGGATGGGCAAAAAAATCTTACAACTTCCAGTTGGATGATACTTAGGGATTCCAGATATTTACACTCACTATGCCCTCTTCTAGACTGCATAATTAATGGGATAATAATTTTTACCGCTCTGCTTAAAAAAAAGTTTCAACTTGACCATCGTGTTGAGTAGCAGCTGACTTGAAGAATGTTGTACTGCCTTATCTTCAATAGCTATAGGAAGAATTTAAACAAAATTTATTTATAATGTTACCAATAACAAAACTGCCAATGCAATAATTTCAAAATTACCTGGCTACAACTTTTAAACAGTTTCTCGGATTTCGGTCTAGATTCAAATTTTAACAAAAGTTAAAACATTGCACAGCAACATACAAGCTGATTTTTTTTTATGATACCTTGGCTTATTTCCAAGACACTGCAAACCACAAATGCATAAAATTGAAATTTTGTTAATTTTAAATAATAAAACAAAATGCTTTTTCATATCTTTGCTTCATGATTTTATCTGGAGTAGTAAATTAGAAGAATTAAAATTCACTGTTCCATAGTCTTTTTGTCACTTATCTACTTCCTATAGTCAGCAAAGTTTTGTGTAAGCAGAATTATAGGTCTGCCAGCAATGCAAGCCAAACTGACAAAACTTTTAAAAAGTGCTTTGAGATGATTTCTAATACCGTAAGAAGAAGCTGCTACCAGCTACTTCCCAAATGGAATACTTAACAGGGAAGGAGGTTTATGCTGAATCTGTTTTTTTTTGTTTTGCCTCATTTTCAGACCACAGCTTCATTAAATTGCTGTAATATTCTGTGTTTTAACAAGGATTCTAGAAAGTTTAATTTTTTTTGTCTGTTTCATGTTTTTAAATCATAAATGCTAGAAATTAAGCAGTCATGTGGTAGCAGAATGTGGTCGCTTTTTAACCACCTTTTGATATACTGGACATTGTATTATGAATATTGGTAGTAAATTTAAGCAGTCACACCTGTGCTTATGAACTTAATTTCTAATTTATGACGGAAGCATATCTGAAAAATGAAGCAGTGTGGGATGGCATTATAAAAGTTGGGATATTTATATTGGTATTGTGCGGAAAAGTTTGTAAAATGGAGCCTGATATTGTGCAAGGAGTTTGGATTTTCCTTGGGTGATATTCGGTTTTTCAGTTTAGATGAAATTAAAATCACTTTATCCCATGTTTCTGTTTAAAATTACTCTTGCTGTGGGCTTTAGTCTCAATTGCTTTTATGATGTCACAGACTAATTACTGTTTTCAAAATTGTGATTTTCAAAACTGACTAGGAACAGAGCAATCTCACAATGGTTCCAAATCATTTATAAACATGAAATTTAATAATATAAAATTGACTGGGTCTCTTACATGAAGACTTTCACTATTATAATTCATTAAAAGTTCAAGGATAAATGAAGTGATGCAGTGACTTACCATAGGTTTGCTTTAGAATTAGCTTTGAAATTGTTTCTGTTTGTAATTTTATAAACCATTGGCACAATCACGAACTTATAGATATAAGCTAGAGTGATAGCCACCAGCGCAGGTTGGTCACTTGGCACAAAGGATGTTTGAGGTTTTCATTTCTATAGCTGTGGATAATATGAAGAGTTGTTTGTTCCTACTTGCTGTGTGGTTTAGTAGATTTCTTCAAATGTTTCAATAAAACACAAGTAATTTTGAGAATGATAAAAAGATTTTAACAGATTCTGATTTGATTTGAAATACTTTAAATGAAAGATGCACTATGGAAAGGGGACTACAGCATAGAATACAAAAAGAGTATTTTAAACCTTGGTGTCAAGCAACCATGATGCAAACGTGAAATATAAAGTTGGTACAATATAAAGTTAGATGTGGGAAATGGCAATACTAAGAACAGCTCCTAGAAATTATTTAGTGCAGAAATGTGCACGTTGCATAACAACTGCAATATCCACTGGTTGAGTTGCACATGTATTTACAAAGTTTTTAGATGTTTTATTGATTAGAACAAATAGTAAGTAAATAACTGCAGAAGAGTTTAAACAAAAACTAGTTGACTCTCTTTGTTATCCAAGTACAAATAAATTATTTCCAAACTGGACTGAGAGACCATGGACTACATCACTCTGTACCCTGCACTTCAAGCAGTGCTTGATGTGGCTATGTGGCCCCATACTGTAGCAATGCCATTTAGACCAATACAGTACAATTTTTTTTTACTATTTCTGAGGTGATTGCTCCCTTAAATCTATTTATAATTTCTATTGATTTTGTGCTAGTAATTAAGTGAATTAATGACACATATTTTTAAATATTTGTGTTTTGTAACACAGGTTTAATTTACAGTATAGTATTGCTTTTTGTTTGATTCCACACCTGCATTTCCTCCTCATTTCAGCAAATAAAACACTTGTTTAACTGACTTGGCTATTAATCATTTTTACTAAAGCTTGTTTCTTTTTTGGTGATTTGCTTTCCCTCTAGCATTAGCAGAAAGTGAGTACAATATAACAATTTAAGGTAGTGCCTATAAAGGTAGTATCTATATTAAAATATCTAAAAAGAATCTGGTGTTAATAAGATTGATTTGTATGCCCTGTTAATGTACTATTGCAGTTATACCATTGGTAGAGTGTCAGGGTAGTTAAATGCAAACAAACAGCCATTTTGTGATGCCATGTTGAGGTGGAGAAGGTCCACTTATTCGAATGCATGCATATGTACTGATTAGTGAAATTCAGCAGAATAGGCAACTTGTGATTTGATAAAAATGGGTAGTCTGGAAGAGTCTTTCAACTCTTAAATTTAAAAAGAATTATAACATCTACTGGTTACAAAATAACTGCAGCTGATGATCAGCTGGGCCACCTGTTTTTAAGTGGACTTAGTGTCAGGGCTGATTTGTAAGAAACTAAACTTCTAGTTTTTTTTCTTCATAGTGCAGTATGAAATATTGTGCCAAACTGATGCCAAACATGAAACACATAGAGGATATTAGGTTTCTACAGAACAATTATCTTTACCCACTTAACCAGTTACAACAAAATGACCTCTGACATGCCACCTAGTGATACTGTACACTGTTGTTGACTGAACAAAGCTGCTTCTGGATTCTAATGGCTGTTCACTCAGGCACAGTTGGTGGATAATGAAATAACTGGGTCTTATTATTGCATGCTGGAAAGATGCCCAATCAGAAATTGTTCCTCAGGAATCGAACATGGGATAACCTTTCAAATTCAGATTTCTTGCAACTTTTTCTGTTTTTACTTTATAACTAAATGTATTTTCACTATGTCATGGCATTAAAAAGTAGCATTGTAGTTGTTATTCTTTACAGCTATTGAAACTTTTATTCAAGATGTTACATTTTGTTCACTGCAGTGTTCACAACTAAAGTATTTGGAACAAGAAAAAGCCCATCCCTCTACAATCTCAATTTAACAACTTTAAATGAGTTTCATCCTTTTTGATTGCCTGGCTCTGGATAATATTATGACATGTATTTTGGTTTTCCTTTTGAAAATCAACCTACGCAAATAATTCTCTCAAAGGACTTTGAGGATATTTACCTGGTATAACTAAAGGAATGATAGAACCCTTGTCTTGTTGGACTCCTCAATTTCAAATTCCTCTTCCCTGACACCTGTCCCAGGTAAAACTGACCAAGAATGCGAACCAGATAACTATAGTCAGTGTTATCAAGGGCTGTTCATTGCATCAAATTAATATTTTGCTGGGCTAGAACTTTGAAAGGATGCTGTGGTTCACTGCAGAAAGATAGGAGGAAAGTCAATGATCAATTCAACATGGCTTGGTCCTGTGCGCCTTTTGGTATATTGTTGTAAACACTCATTGGCAGAGGTCTGGTAGCAGATCTTTTGCCTGCTGTCTTGTAGGCATTATGGCATTGGTGGGAAAACAAGGATGTCATTTTTTTTGAAGAAATGTAAGTGTTGCCTTTGTTTAAGTCACTGTTGTGAATGCTACATGAAGGAAGTATCGGAGCAAGATCTTTAGCGGACTGAAGTGTGTTTTTTTTGCCACTGTAATGACTTGCAAAAATTTAGAAAGCGGAGCGAATGTGTAAAGTTTACTTTACTTAATTTTACTTTAATTAGTAAACAATAACATTACATTTTCCAGCTAAGTTTAAATTTATTTTAAATCCTGATTTATACAATACGTAATTATGTTTCTTCTTATCCTGTTTATTGCCATTTTCCAAAATTTACGTCTTACTCAGCCAAAAGTCTTGATTAGTTCCAGGAGAAAGGCAAATTTCTTTTTAGAATTAAACCTTGTAGTTTTATTTGCTCAAACGTTTGCGTTATAATCTTAGAGGAGCGCTAGCATAGTAGTTATGGTACTGGGCTAGTTATTCAAAGATCCAAAGGCAGTAATTCAAAAATTACTAGTGAGAGGTTTTAAATCAATTAATTAAACACATCTGAAATTGAAAGCTTGTATCAGAAATGGTGACCATGAAACTTTTTAAAACAAAAATCCTACTCTCTTAAAATCTTTTAGGGAAGAAGATCTGCCTTTTTTGGTCTGGCCTAATTTGACTCCAGACGCAAAACTTGAAACTGCCATATTCCTAGCAGTCTACTCGGTTGTATTCAAGGAGGCAATTCTGAACCATCTTCTTGAGGGCAGTTAGAGATACACATTAGATGTCATGCCAGCAACACCCATGTTCCATGAATGACTTCAAAGCAAAATGCTTAGAATATGCATTTCTGTTCTGATTGGTGAATTATAATCTTTCATTCATTCCTGGTGACCACAAACAAGGCTTAAAGTTTCCCTAAATCACACCCGGGACAAACAGAAGACACAGAGTGCAACACAACTCCACTGTACATTATGCGTAAATAAGGTATGAAATTTGCACAGAAACTGCAAGTATATCATTTCCAACATAGTCGTGTACATGGACAAGCCCTGACAATGAGATCTTCAAATAAGAAAGACTGCTGATATACTCAGCTTGAATTTGCTTCTGGAGAACTCATAGCCACTTAGTAGAATATTCAGATAGGAGGGGGTGGATTATAATGCATGTAATGTAGATGTACAATATATAAGACAAATTGCAAGACTTGTCTATACCCACCCATTGTTTATTTGTATTCTGTAATTGCATTTTAATGAACACAAATAATAAGTCACCAAATAATGCAAGGATAATATTCTGAGTCATGGTTTTCCTTTTTTTGCATTATGTTATCAAACTTGCCAATGCTTTATTAATTGGCTAGACATCTGTATGCATTATTATATATTAGTGGATCTATGTATATTATAAAGCTTCTGTGTTACATTGTATGGAAATCAAAACATAAGTGATCTTTCTGAGGGCCAAAATAAAGTTATTTACCTTTTGCCGTTAATTTGGCAAAAGTGCTGAATTTTCAGTAAATAACAGGGCTAATGAATATTCTGTTGTATGGATCATTGATATTGAATTTCTTAACATTAGTATATTATGAGTTTTTTCTTCCAAATTCTAATGTTCTACTTGTTAGTTCACCCATGCAACCAATTTAAAAACAGCATGCTCGGAACTGGAAATTGAGAAGATATCTGTAAGCGAATGCCACCTTATCACCTTGGTAACCCCAAAATGCTTTCTTTTGATTTTCACTGAACTTGATGGGCAACTTCCTTCCTTTCGACTTGAGTTACTTTTTAAAATGGACATGCTGGGAACTGCCGGTCTGTCTAGCTAATCCATGAATAATAATTTATCACCTCAAATTTCTCTTATAGCCATATATCTTGTCTAGTTACGCAAGTGCTGAGTTGAAACTAACAAAGTCTTTAGACTCGATCAGGTTGAAGTGGTTTTGTAATAGTGGATCCAACAATAACCTTAACATATAGGGGGAAAAAAGCACTGGAAAATATTTGCACCTGAAAATTGTGTTTCTAAAATAGTAAAATTAAACTGATCTCAACAAAAGGTATCTTTAATCAATTTGTTCAGACATGACACAACTTCATGGTAAGTGGGATTTGAACGTGGACCTTCTGGCGCAAAGGAAAGGACACTAGACTGTGCCTGAAGACCTGCTAGTGAAACTTATCTATGTGCATAAATTGACTTGACCAATGAAAGTATATTCAATTGGGACTGCTTAATGATACAATGACCCAGAATGTGCTGGAGAAGTAGCACCTTGTGATGAGTGCTGGCAGTGGAATTCCCACCCCTCCCCATCTCCAATTATTTTTGACTAGAAAATGTTAATTGATAACAGTCATAGGAGCATCAGGAATGTAGTGCATGGGATGAATATTTGTCTCTAACAATGAAATTTGTGGACAGAGAAAGGAATAGGATTAATGATAATGAAGGAAATAACTTAAATTGGCACAAAATCAGAATCAGCAAACCCCTTTACTCCAAGTCTGAGTGAATCTTGCGTCACTGTTTACAGCAAAAAAAATCTGTTGTGGATAATCCTGAAAAAATATACGATAATCTTAGACCTGTTTGGCAAGTACCTCCTTAACTCCCATTTTGTGCCCCTCTGCACCCCCTCTGGACTTAGAAAAAGTAAGAGGAGCTAATGGATTTCATCATTTCCAAGACACAGACCATCTGTTAATATTTCTTCTTCCAACTCCTTTCCAAATCTTATCACCTCAGTAACTATGAAGCCTCCTGTCCCTCAATTTGCTTTTGTTTCCTGTGCCCCTTTCTTGGATCAGCTTATCCATGAAACTCTCCCACATTTTCAAAAAAAAACTTGATCCTTCTTTCCATGTTAATTACTGCACAATTTCAAACCTCCCTTTTTTTTTCCCTCTGTGGGCTTTGAACATGTATATTCCTATCTCTCTAACAATGTTGGCCAGCAGGATGGCTGGGATAAGTGAGCAGTTCAGATTAGGACATGGGAGCAATGTTTTAGATGAAATAACATAGAGAATGAAGATAGCAGGCTGAACATTGAATACTATAGAGGTGACAGAGATATTGATGTCAAATTTCAGCAGCAAATCGGCATAAGTTTGTTTGTTCACCATGTTACAAATGTAGAAGTAGGGTAATCCACTGGAATGTTGCTGGGTTTTTAAGCAAGGAAATGGAACATGTGGCCTATCATAAAATTTGTAACATTTATTCTAATCAAAAGGTTCATATTTTTCTTGTTCTTCTGCCATTTTGTTGCATTTACTGTGCAATTTCGAACAAGTCTCTTTGGTCGCTGTTTGTAGTGTTTATGTTTTCTCTTTTTTTTTCACCCCATCATGGACCTTCCCCTTTGTTCTTTTCCTCCCTTCGTCACTGCCCTTTTCCTGTTTGCTTTAAATATGTTACATTTCTATTCCCAGTTCTGATGGAAGTTGCATCAACCTGAAATTGTAAACTTTATTTTTCTATCCATGTTCTTCAATTCTTCCGCTATTTTCTCTTTTAACAATGTTGTACATATTATTTTGCTCTGATTTTGTACCTGTGACATGAACACTGATTTTCATTACTGATGACGTCTCTTTGTGACAAATAGAAATCAATTTTTTTTGCATTTTGCGAAGAATGGTTAATTTCTAATGTGCGAGAGGGTCTTGTTGACTTATTGTTATGCATCTTCTTCATGGAGTTAGCTATTGCCTCTGGTGTTCCCTAATTATCTTCTGTTGGTTGCTTCCTATTTTTCATTTGTATGTGTTTTCCAAGGGTCTAACATTTGTGCCCTATTTCTCATTGACTAAGTTCCTTGACATCATTCAAAAGCATAACAGTAGTTTTCATATGTTGCTTGCAAGTGCAGTATTACTTCACCAAGAGCTCTCTTGACTGCCAGTATTACTAAATTACCAGGCTGCTTATCTGACAAAGTACTGGATGGGCTGAAGTTTTCTTCAGTTAAGTGTCAGGAAGATGCAAGTCATTGTTTTGATTCCCTGCTTCAGTCTGTGTTCCCTAGGTATCAACTCAACCCTCTCCTTTTCTGAGACTAAATCAGTCTGTTTGTAGGTTTGTTGTTATATTTGACCCTGAGTTGAGCTTCATCAATAAGCACTATCACTGAAGACTGCCCTTTTTACCCCTCAGAAGTAATTTGTTTGTGACTTGGTAACGTATTTAATTGTTACTGTGGAGGGTTCAGGAACATTTTATTATACAAGTTAAGATACAAGTTGTTGTTTCACTATCATACGTGCATGCACACACTTGTAGTTCTGATATATCACAGGTGAAGCGGGAATGAAAGGCTGTAATCCAATATTTAGACTTGAGGTTTTGTTTCATGATTTAGGATGTTCTGTGAATCCTTCAATTGGATTAAAACCTTGTAATACCCTCCCCAGCAGCCTACCTTATAGTATGGTTTAATAATGCAATTTTCTACTACAAAACATCAGATTCCATCCCTTGTGGTGGCTGTACATAAATCCTGCTCTTTCTAGTCTGTCCCAAAAGCAAACAATGTTTAATTTGCCATACTCTATAGACACATTTATTTTGATAAAATATTCCAGAAGTACTTAACACTTGAATACATTTCTGTTCTCCCAACTCCTTTTTGAAGATGCCCTTTTCGAAAAAAAAATGTAAAGTATCAGTCGTCTTTTCATATCCGTTGATAGTAAAACCAGACTGAAGGAGGGCCATCAATCCTGACGCTGATCCTTGTTTCATATCTGCTGGAGTTGGTTGTCAACATTTATCAATTTCCAAAATTATGTTTGATCCTGTTGTTATTTGTTTTGTTGAGTTTTGCCATATGCTAGAAATATGTTTATCTATTTGTATTGCAGGAACAATTTTGAAATTATATACATACTGTACTGTGTAATTGTGACACCTGGCAGTGCAGAAGCTATTTACTTGTTTTAATTGTACTGTCTGTTTCTTTGTTTCCTAAATGCTGAAAGGTCTGATTTCTTTAAATTTAATTTACAGGGAGCATTGCTATTGAAAACCAATTTCTGTGCAAAATCCTTCCAGTGACTTCCCCTGTTCTGTGTTTCCATGGGCTGCTGCTTTTTAAGCATGGTAGGAAAGAATAATCCTGTACAATTGCCCACTCTACTACTGAATGAATAATTTGGGTAGATCTGCAATTGCTGCCATAGCCACTGCTAACAACAGGTCTAGATGGGCAGTTTGTTCACAGCGAGTAATGGATTTTGATGTAGCTTTCATTTGTGTTCCATTTAGGAGCTACACTACTTCTCCCCCTTCATTAAGTCAACAGCAAAACTAGATCAGTAATGTATAGTTGAGAAGAATGCAAACCATCATTTTTGCTTGCCTAATTGTACCTAAAACTGAACACTGTAAAGAGATTTTCTTTGTGGATGTCCTTTCCAGGAGGGTATTGATGAACTAATCTCACATTCTTTATTGTTGAGTAGATTTCATTGTTGTAATTGTACTGAAGTATCTTGGCTAGGGCCTTAGCTACTGTTGGAGCACAAGTCTTCAGTACTATGGTGGGATATTCTCGGGACTCATTGCTTTTGCAATGTTAGTGCCTCCAGCCATTTCTTGGTATCATGTGAAACTAATCAAATTGGCTAAAGAATGGCATCTATGATGCTGACGACTTCAGGATGAGGTCAAGATGATTCATCCGATTTGTACTTCTGATTGAAGATTGTTGCAGATGTTTTAACTTGGTCTTTTGCATTGATGTGCTGGATTTCGCCATCAATAATAGTGATATTTGCATATGATTTGTTTAACAGTCCACCACCGTTCACAACTGGATGTGGAAGGACTGCAGAACTTAGATCTGATCCTTAGTTGTGTGATTGCTTAGCTTTTGCCATTACATGCTGCCTCAGTTTATTGGCATCCAATTAGACCTGTGTTGTAGCTTTGCCGGGTTGCTATCTCAATTTAAAATATGTTTGTTGATGTTCCTGGTACGCTGTCCATCCTTCATTTGAACCAGTGTTGACCACCTTCATGCTAATGGTAGAATGAGGGCTATCCTGAGGCATGAGATGGCAGATTGTAAATGAATACAATTCTGCTGATTATCCACAGTGTCTCTTGGATACTCAGTACAGAGTTGCTAGATCTGTTTGTATTCTGTCTCATTTAGCATGGTGGTAACATCACACAGCAAATGGAGGTCATTTAGTCATGTATTTATAGAATGGGGTCTTGTGACTAAACCAATATATATTGCTTGTGCCTATTTGCTCTCCTTGTGACAATGTGACTTTCTATCCATGAGGACTGTGCTGCAGTCACTTCGAGCAATACTGTCATGGGCAAAGGCACCTGTGAAGGTAAATTGATGAGGATGAGTTCAAGTAACTTTTTCCCTCTTGGTTCCCTCACCACCTGCCACAGACTCCATCCAGCAACTATTTCCCTTTAGAGTTGATGCTACTGACTCACTCACTCTTAATGATGTACGTTTAAGGGCTCCACCCAGAGAACATTCCACCCTCCGTGCCTCTTCCAAATGATATTCCCATGGAGGAATAGTGATCCATGCTGTGTGTGGAGCATTAGGTGGTAATAAGCAGAAGAATTCCTTGTCCATATTTGACCTGTTATCATGAAACTTTGAGAGATCTGGAGTCAAGGTTGAGGACTCCCAGGTCAACTCCTTCCAACACTATGCCACTATTCTGTCTCCTCTGGTGGGCCTGTCTTGTCAGTGTAACATGGCGTGCCAGCGGACGGTAGTGATAGTATTTGGAACAATTGCCTGTAATATATGATTCCATGAGATATCTCTGTCAGCTTGTTGCTTGACTCTGTATGGAACAGCTCTCCCAACTTTAGTACAAGCCCCCAAAGGTTAGCAAGGATGGCATTGTAGGGTCTGCAGCTTTACTGTTATCATTGCTAGGTCGATTGTCTCATTTTGATCTTTCATATGATTTTTCTGTCGTGGTTGGATACAACTGAAGGGGTTGCTAGGCCATTTCAGAGGATGTTTAAGAGTATCCACTTTGCTGTAGGCCTCAAGTCCTATGTAGACCAGACCAAGTAGGAACAGATTTCCATTCCATTTCTAAATGACGTTAGTGAATTAGGTGAGTTTTTACAGCAATCAATAATAGTTTCATGGTCACAGTTACCAAGATTAACTTTTAATTCCTTAGTTATGAATCCAATCCAAATTCCATCAGCGGTCCTGATGAAATTTGAACCCATGTCCCAAAGCAATAGTCTTGGTCTCCAGATTGATAGTCCAGTGACATTATCACTACACCACTGTCTTCTCTTGATATTATAATTTTTATCGCAAAGATTTGAAATTCAGCAAAGTTTGTATGATTTAGTTAATGTGAGCATTGCAGAACATCTTTTACACTGAATCATATTTGTAATTATATGTGAATTATACTTTTGATTATATATTTGATGGGCTTGATGGAAAATTACAAGAACATTTTTGTTGGAAGCAAAAACCGATTTCCAGTATCTGCGATTCCTGTCGGTTTTTACTTTTGATGGAGGATTGTTTGTAATACGCCACTTATTTATGACAGCTAATGAACAACAAAAGCATTGGATGAAATTTCCTATTTTGATTTGTAGCAAACTTGTTGAATCTGACTTTTGAAGTATTGTGTACTTTTTGTATTGTTATTATTCATTGATTATGAGAACAGAATGATGCACTTGAAGATCTCTCGTAGCAATTTTGTGGAGTTTGCTGAGAACCTGGAGCTGTCAAATGTTCTTGGATCGCTAACATTGGTGATGATATAGGGGAATCATTCTCTCTTCTGAAATTAACCCAGTCTGGGTAGAGAAATCAATAATCGTCTTTTCTCCTACGACTTTATTGTACGTAATCAAAATTTTCCTCATTAAAATTTCTTCCCTCTGAAAAAAGATGAAAGTGTCAGTCTGTCTTCTGATCTTGTAGGGTCATCTTGTTGTGAGCTACATATGTAGATATGTGTACAGTTTCGCGCAACTCCTGGGATCTTTTTGTAATATAGCTGAAATATAGATTTTGCCAAGAGCAGGAGATCTAATGTTGTTAGCTAGGCTACAGCACCCATAAAACATTCCCACAAATCTGGTGAAAGTGCGAGCTGCTAACAGTGCACTCAGCAAAACAAAACATGTGTGCTGCAAGTGAAAAAGGACAGTGAAAGCTACCAAATGTGATTACAATTTAGGAAATAAACAGTGGAAGGACTCAAAAGGAGGGTGAATTGTAGGGAGTGAGTTAAATGTTGGGTCAAAAAAAAGACAGAACTGCAGAAGTTGAAAGTCAGAAACAAACAAACAATTGCTGGAAAAACTCAGCAGGTCTGGCAGCATCTGTGCAGAGAAAGCAGAGTTAACTTTTCAGGTCTATTCACCCTTTTTCAGAACTGACTCGGGATGTTCCAAGCAAGCTGAGTGTACCTGGGAATATGTTCCTTTTTAATAATGATTTTTAAATAATTGTTGCAGAAAATATATTATTGAATATGCGCTGAATTGTGAAAAATGTTATCATCTTGAGTTCAGTTTAGATTTAAATTATGTTTTAAGGAATTTACGTGTGACAGGCCTGAGAAAATGTATCATTTGTGTTGTCATTTGTTTATTATTTTTAACTGCTCTCTCTTTTTTTGTATTCTTTGTTTCATTTAGTATTTCATGATTAAATGGGTTGTCTGTTCCACACAAGTATCAATAATGTTCTGAAACTGCCTACTGTACTTGGAAATATGAAAGAGAGCCATAGGTTAGTTTTGTCTTTCATTTATTGCACAATGAGGAATCAGTTTATGTAGATGGTCTGGTTGAAACAGAAACCTTCTGCTCTCATTTGCCAAGTTCTTCATGCCTTATAAAAAAATATTTAATAAGTATTAAAAATAATATTAACGGGAATTTTGAAATACCATGAAAGACTCCTTTTTTAAAATTCTTAAAGTAATTGGTTCTGTTTTTGAGTTCCTCAAGTTTCACAGTTACCCAAAAAGAAGTCTGATCTGAAGGTATAAGAGCGTTGTCCTTATTTTGAGAAATGCACTGTTTCAGGGTTGTCCATTGACTGGTCTTCATTTTAAAATTAAATTAGTTTGAATTGGAGAAAAATTCATGTTTTGAAATACTTTGTTTGAAGAGTGCTTTCAAACTGTTCAAATTGAATTTGAAATATTTGGAGTAATTATGTTAAATATAACAGACAATAGTTTTTATATGTATGTACAAAATATATTTAAGGAAAACATTTTTGCATAGCAAAGTGTAGCAAAAAGTTAAAAGGAGGAAAGAATTTTGTCATCCATATGTTAATGAAAGTCTTGAATTTGTGCCATTCTTGCACCCTTGAGCTCATTTGCTGAGTGCCTTCAGTGTCGGTTTCTATCTTTCAGTTGCCCTCCAGTTAACTAACAAAAAGGTCCCTGTGGGAATAGAGGAGGAAACAGTTGCAGATGAATTTATCAACTGTGTAGGTGGTTGAAGTAAAGGACGTGGTTACCTACAGCAAAAACATTGATGGAGCATGGTGTCAATCGGGCCCCCTAGTTAAAATGTGTATGTCAGTATGTGGGAAAGTCTCTTGTATTGCAAAATATACCACTTTAGAGGCTGTTGCTAGTGTCTTCCAATTATTGTAATTGCTTTTACATGGTATGATATGCTGTTCAGTAAATATTTAAGTAAAAATTAAAAAGAATATTTTTGTAAATCAAAATAGTAAGTGCAAAATACCTTTTTTCGAATGATTTTGAACTATGATTTTACACCCACTGAACTGACAATACAAGTTTCAAGTTCAAAGCAACAGGGATTATTAATGTAACATCAATGGGAAGAGCGGATGAGCTTCCAGTCTCTGATGTATAGAATCACTGGACCACTACGGAAATGGGTGGATCACATGGACAGCCCTGTAGACATCTAGGGAAATGATCACTGTGGATGGTTAACTTTTCACAACCTGCTGTCTGGCTGAAAATTGAAACAGACAGTCTGGCTATATAGGGTGGTTGTGAAAATCGGATGAATGGAAGGCACAAATAGAAGAAAAAAAATGAATAGGCTACTTTCACTTGGTCCCTTCTAATGGCTAGTATAATACACCTACAAAACATGCAGATGATTGCTCTTTCTAAATAATGCGCAAACTGGACCAAAAACAGGGCCTTGACAAGAAAAACACCACTTTTTCCAAAGGAAAAGGCTCATCAGAATTGGACCAAACTTCTTACTTAAATAAACTTGAAACTTTTTCCCCAACTAAAATTGAAGAGCATGAATTCGAGTGCATATAGAGATTAATTGATACAAGTAAAAAAAAATTTCTTCCGTTATAGATTCTTGCCGTTTGAGAAGCACGCCCTTCAGGACGCAGTGCATGTCACTTACAATGAGGCATGCTGGTAGTGTGTTGTTTTATATCCATTTGAATCAATATCTCCACAAATATTTGTTTTTGATCAATGAACCACTGCAGATTTTGGCTGAAAGCATTGGTGAAAATAATTAGAAACCTTGAAACAGATGTCTAACCGTGATGTTTGAAATATGAGTTAAACATGGTTGTTGCAACAGTAACATTCTGTTTAGGTATGATGACAGCTGTTCTAACTGAGGGGCTTTTGTCAGGAAGTAAAAGTGTGTTCATAAATAGTCCCTCATTTGCATATTGGAAAACTGTGACATTCATACACAATTAACAGGTAATATTTTTGCAGAACTACTGTTAATAGAAATTGAGTGACACTTATTTCAAAAGGCTGTTGTTAATTGTGTCTGAAAAGCAGAGCAGCAGGAATTTGATTTTGATAGTTTCCCTTAGACACTTTAGCTTGCTGAGGAGAATCAAAACTGCAAGGTAGCTTAATGTTATCTTCCAACTGCAGTATTTTTGCATTTGGGCAGAGCGAACAGCATACAGCTGTCAACCTAAAATGTAACAAAACTGCTGCAATTGTGTTGTAGCAGTAACTTTACTGGTGTGAGGAGTTATGTACCATAATAATGGTGCTGCCAGTACAGTACCAACTCCGTAGGTGTTGCAGTGCTGGTTAAGAATTCTGCTCATCTATTTGGTTGGAAAAGCTGGCTGATTACTTTATCCATACCTGGAGAAGAACTCCTAGATATTTTTAAACAACCTGTTTGAGTACGTTATGACACATATCTGGGGCAGCCAGACCTTCTGGCCCTGAGGCAGGGACAGTACCACTACTGCACAATTTATATTCATTCTTAAATTGCTAATTTTCTTGTCTGACTCACTTGGAAGCGCAGTCCATGTTGGCCCAAGTGGCACTAATTTTGAATCCCCAGCGGTATTTAGTTGTGAAGCCGAAAATTTCCTCTTAAAAATTTTTCAACTCATTGCAAACATGCAAGATTTTACTAGTCATATGGGATAAACCTATCCAGTCTATTGTGTAGTACTTCCTAAACTATTTTCCAACCTGACTCCTTTTTAATACTAGAAAAATGATGTGACCCCAGATACTAGCGAAAACAAAATGGCTATAAAGCAGCATAGAAACATTCAGAATACAATTATTTATGCAATATAGGCCAATGTACAAGACACCATATAAATATGCAAATCTGTGTTTTGAAGTATTTCAAGTTCTGTATTTTCCCTGTAGATAATAGTTTCACTGAAGGTCTTCTTGTCTGGATAACCACACCTGCACTCTGCTGCACCTTGTCCCTTAGAAAGATGGTAGCCATCAATCTTGGATTCTTGCTGGGAGAAGCTCTGAAGCTGTTGTCCCTTTCGTTGGAAAATGTGGGACAGTTTCGTATGGAGTTTTAAACCTTACTCTAGGTGTTTGTGAAGCTTCCCTGCCCACCTGTCGGGTCCATTGCTCTCTTCCACAGACCTCCTGAAAGAATCTGAGAGAGGAGCAGCACATTGCGTTCAGGTGTGGTCTCTGACAAAGGGGAGCTTGCAGCCTCAACTATTATTTCTCTGATCCATTCTTTTTGAGTATTTACATTTGTGAGAGGAGGTTACTTAGCTTGCCACAATTGCGTCCACACTGACACTGATTGTTATGATCCCTTGTAGTAGAACGTTGCGATGCCTAACTGGTTCATATCAGCAGGTGCTGTTGATTGTTGAGGAATTTTAAGATGCATGCTTCAAAATGGTATGCAAAGAAATGCCACGTACCCGTTACTGCATTACATTTGAGATTCTAAATTAGGTTTTTACATGTAACAATCTCAGATACTCTATTAAAGTGATAGCTAAATCTATGTTCTCTCATTTTTTTTTAGTATTTGTTCTTCCTCCTGTTTGAAAGTGTGAAGCAAATTTGCTAGATACCAGATCAGATTTTCCTGGCTGCAGCTAAGGATGAAAAATTTGTAAAGTTAATGTAGCTATGGAAAGAATGCTGTTTGGGTGTAGTTGAAATATGACTTTCCACATACAGACAGATTATGAAATATTACCTGTTGGCAACACCTGAGCTTTATTTAAATCTCAGTTACAGGCATTATCAATGTAAGGTTTCAGGTAGAAAGACTAGGGCATTAAAAGACTGGATTTGTTTTTTTAAAAAGGTTCTATCTATGAAAAAGCATTGTCACCGTTGCCAGGTACAAGCCTCGCTCTGTCTATCTGTTTTTCTCTTTATGTCTAATTTTATGTGTATATACAATATATATTACACATGTGCACATATACACTTACACGTGCACATATATATATTTTTACAAAATATACATAAAATGTGTATATGTCAATCTATGATATATAAAATTATGGCAGTAAATGCCTTTGTCATGTTTTACCCTTGCTTTGTGTCAATTTTTCCCTGCTATTATGCCGATATTTGTAACAATATGTCAAGGCAGATTTGTCAGCCTTGCAGTCAGGTCTCTGCCACCGTTCTCAAAATTCTTTCTAAAATATTTTTTTCATTGGCATTTTCATCTCAGTAATTGAAAGTGTTGGTGTCCAAAATTGGGTTTAACAAAAATAAAACATTGCATATTTCATGGTATCAATTAATTTGATATATTCTGTTTAGTAACCTTTAACACTACTGTTAGTATTTTTACTTGAAGGCTTCAGCTTATGCCAAAAGCCAGAGCTTATAGTTGTGACACAGTTGAATTTGGATTCTGTAGTCTGGACATCTGCAAAGTAGCTTATTTCCTCAGGTGCATAAGTACATTCAGCCAGCTATATTGAATATGTTTTGCTGTTAGCTTCTAAATATTATTTTAAGACATAATGGGCAATCTTTTTGTTTAAAAAATGAGGTAAAATTCATGCCAATTTGAAAACAGGTGTTGAAATTGTGATACTGTAATGTGGGTGACAATGAACCAACTGTCCACTTTACACTGCTGATTTTTATTTTGATTGTTTGTAACTCTATTTTAAGTGGGCTACTAACTCAACATTGGCTTTTATATCTGTTACTGAACTATCGCAACAGAATATACATGCTGTCTGCCTGTCCATGACAATGTTGTGTGGAAAGAAGTGGTCTTTTCCTAGCCCTAGAGTGTGGATTTCAATAAATAATTCAGCAGCAACCTTTTGTAAGTTTAAAAATAATGAAGTGTATTTATTCTTGCACACTTACTCAGAATTAAATTCAACACCGTACATGCACTGTCTCACTCATGCACCCACGCAAGCAGCGATTCGATCCATGTAATGGTGGTACACTTTTACACTTAAAATTTTCGCAGCTCATTTTTGATTCCCAGTTTCCCGTGTGGCCAGCCTTTTTCTTAACACAAACTGAACGTTAGAATTTGAAGTGAGGGCTTTGTAAAGCAAAGGGTTTAGAGTAGGTTATGAGGTTTTTTGTTGTCAGGTCTAGAAGAGGTTGGTTCTCAGGTGATCTTTAAACTGGAAAAGGGTAGGTGCTTTGCCAGATAAATGGCTTCGTTAGTTTCTGAGTCTCCTTCTCGGACTGGCTGAACTGATGGTTTTGATGGCCCTGGTGGGTGTGCCTGTGCGCAACTCCTAGTTGATTTTTTTTAAGCTTACAAAGGAAGCGTGCCTAGCTTTCCATGTGGGTTTCTCAAACTAAAAGTCTGTTCCACATAAGTTGTTGTATTTGAAAATGCAAACAGAAATTTCTGGAAAAGTTCAGCAAGTCTGGCAGCATCAAAATATTTTGAGACATTCACTGTCTTTGTTTTAGAATGACCCATTCAGATCAGATAAAAACATACAAAATAGGAGCAAGAACAGGGCATTCATCTTTTGAGCCTGATCTGCCATTAGATGAGATTATGGCTGACGTTCTACTTGACATCACTTTTTTTGAACTATGCCCACATTTCTTGATATTTTACCATCAGTCTTGAACATGCACAGTGAGCCTCTACAGCTTTGTGGGGCAGCAAAATCCAAAGATTCACGACGCCCTGAGCAAAGAAATTCTTCATGTCAGTCCTAAGTGGTCTGCCCTTTTATGATAAAATTCTGAATCTGACTCTAGTTCTAGAGACCCCAGCAGGGAAACATCCTTTCTGTAACTACTCTGTGGATCCCTGATATAAGTTTGTATGTTTGAATGAGTTCAGAGCAGGTTGTGTAGTATTTTGTTGTCAAAAATGTAGAAGAGGTTGGTTTTCAGGTGAACTTTAAACTGTGGGGATGGGGTGGCATGGAGTTTCACATTCAAAAGCCTTGTTTTTTTTAATCACCATCATAATCTGGCTTTATTTGAGTCAAAGGGTTTAACAGGTGAGACTGGATGCTTGTAATTCTAATAAGGTTAGTTGCAAAGGAATGAGGACAGAACTAGCTGGAGCGGGCTGGGAAAGGAGTTAAGCAGTTAACATGGTTAAGGAATAGTGGCAAACATTTTAAAAAATTGTCCATGCTTCACAGCGAAGCTATATCCCAGCGAGAAGGAAGAATTATAGGAAAGGGATAAGCGAACCACAATTAACCAAGGAAATTGAAGTTTGGATCAATTGAAAGAAAAAACATACAAAAGTGGCAAGTGGTAAGTCAGAAGGTTGGGAAATTTTGAAAGCAAAAAAAAAGGACCAAAACAGTAATGAAGGGGGACAAGATAAATTTTGAGATAATCTTGCAAATAACATCAAGATGGACAGCAAGAGCTTCTTTAAACATATAAAAAGGAAGGGAGAGGCCGAAGTTAACACAGGCCCATGAGAGAATGAGGCTGGCTAAATAATAATGGGTAACCAGGAAATGTCAGAGGAGTTGAATAAATACTTTTCATCAGTCTGCACAGTAGAAGACACCAGTGGCTTTCCAAAGTTACTAAACAATCAGCAAAAGGAGAGGAAATAAATGCAATACCATCACCCAAGAAAAAGTGATAGGAAGTCTAACAATCCTAAAGGCCAGTAGGTCTCCAGCACCTGATGAAATGCATCATGCAATATTATAAGAAGTAGCTACAGAGATAGTGACCTTCTCAACACTTCTTAATCAGTGTAGTGAATATCACGTTATTCTCACAAATATTGTCTGTATGAGGTGTAGATGAGGTCTTTTTGCAGGGAGTTTCACTGACTGGTAAATATAACATTTTCAGCATGAGTTTGCCATGTTACTCTCACTGGTCAGTGAAATGGAGGTGAGATTGAGCAATAGCTCTTGTGAACATTTTGCAATTGTGATTGCCCCATAATAATAAAAGCTCTTTGGTGAATCATTTAACATTGTGTTCTTGAATTGATCTTTTTTTTTTCAAAATTTTGGCGTCTTTCAAACTGACAAGACCAGGACAGAAGGTGTGTTGTATATATTTGACTGTTAGGTGAGGAAGACCATCACCATTCAAAGTTGTGATGTGCTATGGTGAAACCAGAAGGTGCACGGGAGACCAGCCCAGGTCACTGGAGATATTATCCACACAATAGCATACGCTCAGAACTCAGTTTCATTGTTCTGTCTGAAGAGCAGTGCTTCTGCAGGCTTAGGTTGTCATGTCTGGTGGTGAAAGACATGTACAGTCTCCAGGAGGGTGACCTGCCACCTGGTGGCCATGCATAACCTCTGGCTGTGAAAATCACCCATGGAAACAATTCCTTTTGTCCCTGATTCATTCCTGAACACTATTGGCGATATGGTGAGGATCTCTCATCCACCACTTATAAATGCATGAAGTAGGTGATATATATATTGTTTGCTAGGACTCTGAGTTGCATAAACATATGTGACGGTAGAACCAGACTGAATAGATGCTTGGATTTCCTTCTCTGACTGGATTTTCACAGTAAGATGGTGCTATTCACTGCACAGTTGGTAATCTGAGCATCACTGTGACAATCACAAATCATTTTATATATAAATAAAATGTTGGTCCAGCAATGTGCTGGAACCACAGGAAGACATTCCCGTTGGTACTGCTAGATTCTTTAGGAACTGTCTTGATACTTCCTTAATATGGCAGTTCAACATTGCACCCTTTATCACCCTTGGAAGAAATTTTAATGGTTGGCTCATAAAAGGCAAGGGCTACCCCTTTCAAACTTTGTTAATGACACTTGTGAGGAACTCCGCTAGTGAAAGACAGCAACATTAAGAACCAGATGACAACTAGGTATAACATGGAGCAAACCATCGTAATGTGGAAGACTGTTTTAGTGCCTATTTAGTTCTGGAGGCGCTCTTCAATACTCACTATTAAGGATGTCTAAAATAATAGTGGTGTGCTGCTTTCTATGCAATGTTGTGCAGCAGAGAAGATTGCAGATGGAGGAGGTTGAAATCACACATTATTTGCCATCAGATATGAAGAACATTGGAAGAGGAGAAATATGAAAACATTATAATGAAGACACGCCTGAAAGTCTTATTTGCACAAATGAAATACAGACCACTTTTGATCTCCTCTCATCTGTAGCATTTCAGAAGCCAAACCTTAGCTCTTCTTACACTTATAAGGGTTGAGCAATTTGGCACTAACTCTAGATTGGAGGTGTAATTGTCAAAGATAATTGCATGATTTACTAACCTGTCTATGATGATTTCACTCTACCACTGCTAACAGCATAAATGACGGAAGGACAGGAATTATGTGGAACATGTCAGGCACAATGCCTTTACTTTGTAAAGGTGTCACAGAAAGACCATTCTTGTTTAAGGTTCACTGCTATGGAGGGAAAAAGGAATTAATTAGAATGTTTTTGGTAATTTACTGATAAACCAGTAGTGTTCACAATTAACTTCATGAAAATGGTTACGGATTATACTTACAGCTGAAGAACATTTTATCACTCCTTACTCACTGGCTGGAAAGATTAACTTTGCAAGTAAGAATATCAGGAAAACAATGATGCATCATGTTGCAAGAAAATGGCACTTACATTATTATAACAATGGCAGCTCTGTTTTCAGGTGATGATGATCCCACATACCGGATGGTAGGAACTTATTGAATCTCATGTTACTGACTATATCTACACATGTGCAGAATGTGCTGCCAGTGTTGTTGAGGTCACTAGGTGTAACCATGTGAAAAACAGACACTGACTATCAATCCAATTGAATACACTACCTTCAGGATGCCAGGGATGCTGTAATAATTTGATTGTTCAACGAGCAGTGATGCGTGCAAGAAAATTCTCTAGCCTGCTCCCATCACCATCCGCTACCCTCTCCCTTCCTTTGTATTAAGCAAGTTGTAATTATAGTGCAGGATGCCATATGGATAAGGTGAGAAAAATGCAATGTGGTTTGTGATAAGGGGCAAAATGGTCAGGCAGATAGAAACTGTTCTCTGCAGCCACTCTGAGAGCTCCACAGGTTCTGTTGGCTCCCTGGTAGCAAGGGGATAAGGGTAGAACATGGGAGTATAGTTTCCAGGGATATGTAAATAGATCATATGACGTTTACAAGTACACATATATAAAAAGGAAGAGAATAGGTAAGGTAAATGTTGGTCCCTTGGAAGCAGAGACAGGAATATCCTGGAAATGTGGAAATGACATATTTTGAAATATTTTGTGGCTATCTTCACAGTAGAAGACACGATTTACATAGCAGAAATAGAAGGGTCTAAAATGAGAGGGGAAACTAAAGTAATTAATATTAGCAAAAAAAATTACTGGAGAAAATTATGAAACTGAAATCTGATAAATCCCTTGAGCTACACACCAGGGATCTAAAACAGATAGCTGTAAAGATGGATGTGCAGGCAATGATTTTCCAAAATTCCCCAGATTTGTGAACAGCCCCTATTAGACTGGAAGCTGGCAAATTAAACACTGCTTTTCAAGAGAGATGCAAGAGAGAAAATGGGGAGCTACAGGCCAATTAGTCTGACATTAAGTCATTGGACAACTTCTGGACTCTATTAATGTAGTCTTAACAATGTACTTAGAAAGCACAGTATGTTTAGAACATTTCACAATTGTAAGAAAGGGAAATCCTGTTTCACAAATTTGTTAGAAATAGTTGTTTGGCAGTATATAATTTGAATATTCAAACTACTGTTTTACAACTGCTACCAGTGGCCTATACATTACTCCCATTACAGTCTTGAGTAATTTTTATTTTGTATTTCTACCCATAAAGTTTCTACTGTCCACTTGTGTTGAAGTGATTTCATCCTTAATCACTAAGGCTATGCCCCTTCACCATTTTGTATATCTTTCCTGTAGACTGTAATAAACCTGTTGTAAGTAGTTCTCAGTGCTGACAGTTGTCTCTTAGCAGTAAGTACCATGTCATACCCTCCAAGTATGGAACTAACAATTTAAAGAAGAGTAGGCAAGAAGTCTTATTTCAAGAGAACCAATTCTTGTTCTCCCCATAACTTACTCATTTAAATTCTTTGTGATTACCCTATTTACCCTGGCAATGAAGGTCCCACCTTCTCAACCTCATGCCTTGCCTTAGGTGGGGTGACCCTCACGTTAAAATCATCACCAGTTTTGTGCCTCTAATGAGAGAGCAGCCCTGTGGTCTTCTGGGACTATATGGCGATAAGAAAGAGCTATCAACTGAAAGACAGATTAAAG
>NC_063334.1:3203727-3297027 GCF_021869965.1 Rhincodon typus
CTTTAATCTGTCTTTCAGTTGATAGCTCTTTCTTATCGCCATATAGTCCCAGAGGACCACAGGGCTGCTCTCTCATTAGAGGCACAAAACTGGTGATGATATTTACGTGAGGGTCACCTCACCTAAGGCAAGGGATGAGGTTGAGAAGGTGGGACCTTCATTGCCAGGGTAAATAGGGTAATCACAAAGAATTTAAATGAGCTGGTTCTCTTGAAACAAGACTTCTGCCATATTGCAGGGAGGTCACCCGCAGCTATCACTGCCATACTGCAGCAAGGGCACCAGCAGCTATCACTTCTTAGCTACTCTCCTTTAAATTGTTGGTTCCAACAGAGCCACAATTACTGGATCCTTTATTTCCCTCTAAATATCCTTTCAGGCAAGTTTGAGATGTTCATTAGTGTACCCTAGGCAGACTGTAGAACTTCCGTTCTTGATAGCATCTCCAATCTGTTGTCCCTCCTCCCACACAAGTATTGAATCCCTTTCAAACTACCCTGTACTACATAATGCTGTATGTGCACAAACACACACATGCAATTTATGAAATATGTAGAAAGTGAAGGCTGTATACTAAAGGTTGAGTGGATGCAGAGAGGGGCATGATGGAGTATGTCTGGCAGTAAAGGAGTTTGGGAGGGGTTCTAATTCATAGGTGAATTAACAAATGCATTTTTTCTGGCCTGGCTACATCGTTAGGGTGCTTCCTGAATTGCAGCTAGGATCGGGGAATATCTCATCTCGTTGGTTACATCTGACCGTACTTGGTGACAGTCACAGGTTTCTTCCCCTCATTGCAGGGAGAAAATATATTCTCTTCTGCTCCTGACCACACCCAACAGTAATTCCGTCAATAAATTTGGGTGCTGTCTTGCTTTTTGTGCAACAATTCTGGCTCCACCAATTTTCAGTTCCACATTGTCCCTTTTAATAGCATTGGGATCATGCCACCTGTGCATGTATCATTTGGAGAAACAAAACAAAACAGTTTTAATTTATTCAGGTCAATTGTGATTGCAGGTTTCAACCTGCTGACTTTGACTTTGGGTTACACCCTTGGAGTTCCACCCCATTTCCAGTTCAGTCCTGGGGCCTTTGCGGCTGTGTACTGTTGTTTGTCATTTATGTGAACGATTTGGGTGAGAAATTAGGAGGCATGGTTAGTGCATTTGTGGATGACACCAAAATTGGTATAGTTAATAGTGAAGAAGGTTCTCTAAGATTACAAAGGGATCATGATCAATTGGGCCAATGGGCTGAGGAGTGGCAGATGGAGTTTAATGCAGATAAATGTGAGATATTGAATTTTGGTCAAGCGAGCAAGGATAGGGCTTATACAGTTAATGGTACGGCTCTGGGTAGTGTTGTCCAACAGAGAGACTTGGGGATTCAAGTACATAGTTCTTTGAAGATTGTTGCTCAGGCATACAGGATGGTTAAGAATGTGTTTAGCATGCTAGCTGTCATTGCTCAGACCATTGAGTTTAGGAGTTGGGATGTCAAGTTGAGGTTCTACAGGATTTTGGTGAGGTCACTTTTGGAGTACTGTGTACAGTTCTGGTCACCCTGTTATAGGAATGTTATTATTAAGCAGGAGAGAGTTCAGAAAAGATTTACCAGGATGTTGCCAGGAATTGAGGTTTGAATTACAAGGAAAGGCTGGATAGGCTGGGACTTTTTTTTCCTGAAGTGTAGGGTGTTGAGGGGTGACTTTATAGAGGTAAAGTCATGAGCAGCACAGGTAAGGTGAATTTTCCCTAGGGTGGGGGAGTTCAAAACTAGAGGGCGTACTTTTAAGGTGAGAGAAGAAATATTTAAAAAGGATCTGAGGGGCACGTTTTTCACACAGAGGGTGTTTTGTAAGTGAACTGAGCTGCCAGAGCAAGTGGTAGATGTAGGCACAGTTACGTCATTTAAAAGACATTTGGACAGGTACATGAATAGGAAAGGTTTAGAAGGACATGGACCAAATGCAGGCAGTTGGAACTAGTTTAGTTTGGGAAATGTAGTTGGCTTGGATGAGTTGGACCGAAGGGCCTCTTTCCATGCTATATGTATGTGAAAGACTGCTAGAGAGATAGAGAACAATAAGATTTCTAATTGTGCACCTGCTTGTAACTTCAATTTGGCATTCTATAGATTTTAGAAAGTGACTGAGAGAGATGCATGTGCATGTTAATGGAGGTAGAGGAGGAGACAGGTAATATTTGTGTGGTATCACTTTTACGTTTTCACATGTAGTTTTCTTTTACTATGGGGAAATGAAGCGTAGACTGGGTGACAATTCTGTCCACAAAAAAAGACCCTGAGCTTCCAGTTGCCTCCCACTTCAACACACCACCTTGTTCCTTAGCCAAAGTCTCAAACTTGCTGCAGCGCTCCAGCAAAGATCAGCACAAGCTGGAAGAACAGCAGCTCATTTTCCCCTTGGGAATTCTACAGCCTTCTGGACTCAATATCAAGTTCAACAATTTCTCACAAGTCTTTGCCCCAACCTGCACAGGAGGCCATGTACTGCTTAAAAATGAGCATTGCAAAGTGCAGTTTATCCTACAGTGGTTATTTATCGCACAGTAAATGAATTATTTTAATTCATTGCACTATAAAGAAAACAAATAATGTACTTTTCCCATTTAAATCAATAGGAGCTTCCTGAAGCAAATCCTGTTATGTAGGCTAAGCACTACAAATGCTGTTGCTTTTATTTTCGGTTGTTTATCGAGATGGTAAGAACTAAAATAAACGCATAAAATCCTGGAAATATTCAGCAGTTCTGGTAGGTGTGTTGAGAGACAGATAGAGTTAATGATTCAGTTTACTGTCTCATCATCAGAATGCATTGAGTAGTTAAGGTATTTTTAGTTTTTATTTCGTATTTTCAGTATCCACAGCATTTAGTTATAAAGAGTGAAATTGGCATCGATGACGGATCAGTTCAGTCTTTTAAGAAAGCGTGCAAGCATGACGAGATTATTGCCAATTGAGTAATCTCACTAACCAACATAAAAAGGCCCAGATGAATCAATAAATGCGCTTGCGATAGTCTAGGAGAGGGGTCAATAATAAATTTTGGTTGAAGGCCAGAATTCCAAACAATTACTTACTCCAGGATTACTGCTTATAACCAGGATTTTGATACAGCATAAACAAAAACAGAAATTTCTGGAAAAGCTGAGCAGATCTGGCAGCATCAGTGGAGAGAAATCAGAGTTAACATTTTGGGGTCCAGTGACCCTGCAGAACTGGTGGTAACAAGGAAAGTTATTTTTTATGCAGAAGATAGGGTGGTGGGGATAAGGAATAAGTGATAGGCGGAGATAGAGCCCAAAGAGAGAGAGAGAACAGTTAGACAGACAAAGGAGTGGATAATAGTGAGCATAGGAGAATGAATGACTGCCAATGGGAACTATTAGTGGCTAACAATAGGTGGTGTGCAATAGCAGACCACATGATAACAAAATCTGGTGTGTGCAGGTTGGGGCAAAGACATGGGAAAAGGTGCCTCTAGCCCTAAAATTGTTGAACTTGATATTGAGTCCAGAAGGCTGTAGAATTCCCAAGGGGAAAATGAGATGCTGTTCTTCTAGACAACAAGGTGCAGAGCTGGATGAACACAGCAGGCCAAGCAGCATCATAGGAGCAGAGGATACTCCAGCATCTGCAGTTCCTACTATCTCTACTGTTCTTCTAGCTTGTGCTGATCTTCGCTGGAGTGCTGCAGCAAGTTTGAAACTTTGGCTAAGGAACAAGGTGGTGTGTTGAAGTGGGAGGCAACTGGAAGCTCAGGGTCTTTTTTTGTGGGCAGAATTGTCACCCAGTCTACGCTTCATTTCCCCACAGTAAAAGAAACCACATTGTGAGCACTGAGTGTGGTAGATTATATTGAGTAAAGTGCAGGTAAAGCGCTGCTTCACCTGGGAGGTGTGTTCGGACCATAGGGTACTGAGGAGAAAGGAAGTAAATGGACAAGTGTTACACTTCCTGCAGTTGGAGGGGAAGTACCTTGATGAGGGGGAAGATGGCGGGAGTGTTGGGATTGAAGGAGGAGTGAACCAGGGTGTCAAGGTGGGAATGGTCCTTTTGGAAGGTAGACGAGTGAGGGGAATAAATGTTTAGTGGTAGCATCCTGCTGGAGGTGGAAATGGCAGCTAATGATCCTCTAGTTGTGGATGCTGGTTAGATGGTAAGTGATGATAAGGGGGTCCCTATCGCTGTTGTGGGAGGGAATAGAGGAGCTGAGCACTGAAGTGCAGGAGATGGGTTGGACACGGCTGAGGGGCCTGTCAATTACGGTGCTGGGGAATCCTTGGTTGTAGAAGAATGTGGACATTTCAGAGGGACTCCTTGTCGAAATTGGCATCATCCGAACAGAATGTGAACTGGGAGAATGGAATACGGTCTTTACAGAAAGTAGGGTGTGAAGATGTATAGTCAAGGTAACTGTGGGAGTCAGTCTGTTTGTATTGGATGTTGGTGGCCAGTCTGTCCTTGAAATGGAAACAGATATCGAGGGAAGGAAGGGATCAGATGGACTGAGTGAAGGTGAGAGTGGGTTGGAAATTGGAAGCAAAATTAATGAATTTTTCGAACTCTGGACGACAGAGTGAAACAACATTGATGATATCATTGATTTACCAAAGAAAAAGTTGTGGGTGGGGGCCTGAATAGGACCAGAACAAAGAATGTTCCACGTATCGCACAAAGAGGCAGGCATAACTGGGGCCCATGTGGGTACCCATGGCCACCTCTTTTTTTTGACCTGAAGAAAATGAGAGGAGTGAAAAGAAATTGTAAAAATAAGGCATTCGGTACTCTGTATCATTACCCAGTATTGAACAAGTCATTTACAAAAATTGGCATATCAAGTATTTTTACAGACTCTTTTACAACTCTTCAGTTATTCTAAATGGATCCCGTATTCTGGTAACTGCTGAAAATACTTTCTAATAATAATTTAGCAAATATACAGAAGAGATGGTCTTGCACTGCAGAGGTTGAGCAGCAGCTGTGGCATAAATGCAAACACATTTTTCTTACCCCATTCTTTTCTCTTTATTTTTCTGTTGTATTAAATTTTTAATAGTTTACACTTTAATATTGCCAAAAATGGCCAACTTTTTGAAGCATTTAATCTTACACTCATCAGGACAATTTGCAAGAAATACCAATGTAAAAGGGAACTTTCTGAACTTTTGATCTTAATTTTATTTATGCATTTGTTGTTGGATATAGTACTGCAGCTGGAAATAGCACAAAGAATAATGCCAGAATTTAATGCCACAGTCATGCAGAAAACAGTGAATTTCAAGCAGGAAAAATAGAAATGCAATAGATGAAATTGTAGACCTACAGCTCAAGCTGCAACAGAACCCAAAAAGGTTACAGTTATAAGGTTAGAAATGTCACAGCATAATTCAGGCCTTCCCAAAGTGGGGTTCGTGAGATCTGAGGCAGTAATGTCTGCCGTGGAGCTATGACCGAGTGAACAGCCGTTTGACAGCTTTAACTCCTCGCATTTGTACAAACTGTGGGTGTGACCTGATGACTCAACCTTGAAGCCTGGCTGCAACGGTAACAGAAGTGTTAGGCTATACATGCATGTAATAATTAATGGAATTTCCTCATAACTCTGTCTGTTCCATCCAACTTCCCCTTACAGGGGTCTGCCCTCACCCTCGCTCTTACAGTCCCCACTGAGGGGTCGTATAATTTACCTGTCTCAAAACAGAGTCCCCTGTAAGAAAAGGTTTTCGAACCCCTGACACAGTTGCTGTAAGAGGTGTAACTGATGCAGTAGGAATTCAAAACATTAACACCGGTTCAAAAACAGAAATTGCTGGAAAGCTCAGCAGATCTGGCAACATCTGGAGAGAAATCCAAGAGAACCCATATAGGATCCCTACACTGTGGAAACAGGCCCTTCGGCCCAACAAGTCCACACCAACCCTTGGAGCAACCCACCCAGACCCATCCCCCTATAACTCACCTAAGCTACACATCCCTGAACACTACGGGCAATTTAGAATGGCCAATCCACCTAGCCTGCACATCTTTGGACTGTGGGAGGAAACCGGAGCACCCAGAGGAAACCCACGCAGACTTGGGGAGAATGTGCAAACTCCACACAGACAGTCGCCTGAGGGTGGAATCGAACTCGGGTCCCTGGCGCTGTCGGGCAGCAGTGCTAACCACTGAGCCACCGTGCTGCCCTGAATGTTTCAGGTCGAGTTATCCTTCCTCCAGATCTGACAGCAGCTCGGAAAAAGTTGGCTTATGTGCAGAAGATGGAGTGGTGGAGGGCGTAAGGAGTAAACATTAAGTGGAGATAGAGCCCAAAGTGAGAGAAGAACAGTTGGACAGACAAAGGAGTGGATAATAGTCTGGCTAGGAGGGTGAATAGCTATTAATGGGGTCTGTTATTGGCTAACAATGGGTTACCAAATGATTTTAAAATTAACAATTGATCTAGGCTGATCAAATTTGTAGAATAGAATTCAAACGTCAAGTATCCTGTGCATGAAGAAATGTTTCATGATTTCATTCCTGAATGATCTGCCTTTAACTTGTTGACCTAGCCTCCTAGTCCTGTGCTTGCCAAACAGTAAAAATAGCTTATCGCAATCTCCTGACTGTCTAGTGAGCCTCTGGCCGTTTTTAGACAGGACATCTGTCTTCCTTCCTACCTCTTCTACCAAGACCTCCATTGCACTGCAGTGTCTGAAAACTTTTCAGTCCTCTCTTTCACACATTCAACCAGGAAACGGCGTTCAATTTCAAATTGCCCCCACCATTTCTCTCGACCACACTTCATCTCAGATTCAGTCTACTTTTACATAACTCTGCAACATAACAGTTACTTAATTTCTGAAGAAGGGTCCAGACCTGAAACGTCAGCTTTCCTGCTCCTCTGATGCTGCTTGGCCTGCTGTATACATCCAGCTCTACACCTTGTTATCTCAGTTACTTAAGTAGCCTGCAGTACATGAACAAGGTTCTGTTAATTGCATAACAACACACATACTGGTTTCCATGCTTAGCCGTTTTCTCTCCAGTGTTTCCAGTAAGGGGAATTGCTTTGCAGTTTGTTTATAAAGGGCCATTGAAGGAAGAGTTTTGATATATAAAGCTATTTTTAAATGGCTCCTGTATTTTAAAAAAAAAAGTACTGTTATTGGATTAGTTGGATGACACTGCAGCTTATTCTGAGGAAGCACAGTCCCCCACTTGCTCCAATTTAAGTTCCATTGCCCTATCTGTTCTAGATTCCTCGACACAGATTTCCTGTTCTCTATCTCTTACCTTTCTGAGTTCTAATCTCGTATATGTTGCACTGGCAAGCAACAAAGGCTATGCTTGGAAATTTCAATATAACCTGGAAGCTGGTCAGAGGTGAGCAAGAGATTGAGGCTGGAAAAACCCAGTTGAATGCAAACAGTACCATAATTGCAATAGCGAGGTACAAGGCACCAGTTTTGAGGGAGGGCATTGAGACAGGAGAGGCTAAAACTGGATATGAGTGGAGAAACATTGAATATGTTGTGATCATACCCTTGCTAATATATCAAGTACACTCATTAAATTCATTATGTAAGTAATGCCATCGAGATGGTGATGCAATTCACCTGATGCAGCAGCCATCTTAGTTAGTATGCCCAGTGAACAACAGCTGTAACAGAAATAAGAAGAAACCTGCACTAAATATGTTCTACCTCTGCATCTGCCTTTAGCTTTGTTTGTGTTAGTCTAATGAGATAATACAGCACAACAGTGCCGGGATTGAGATTAAGGGGGAGAGATGGTGTTGAAATTGGTCACCAACTTGCTTTGCTCTATTGTGTCACATTCTCCAATGCCTTAGCCACACCATTGGTTTAAGGCCTGTAAGGATTATAAAAGTGCGTATAGTAAGTTTTGTAATACTGATTTTTATTGTATACATTTGGACGTCACAAATTGTGGATCACAATCTCAAAAGATCTTGGGACCAAAAATGTTTTGTCTCCACAATCCAGCGCCATTATGCGTTACAAAAAGAATAAAAATAAGTTACACAAATAGAGTTCATCTTCTGTACAAGGGCTCTTCAAATATGGTTCCGGGATTCTGCAAGGTGTCCCAGGCCTCAAGGAATCCCTGCTTCGAGTATAGCAGTGACGATCCTGCTAAGAGTCCACGCACTAGGCACCGTCACTGCTGCAGCCAAAGACCTGCCAAGTCCTCAAGTCCATGTTCTGGGCCTACCACAGCCAGGAGTCCTCGCTGTCAGCACCACCACTGGTACAGCCGATGCCCTGCCAATACCACGCTGGCTTCCCCAGGACATCTGTTGGTGTAATGAAATGTATGAGTGAGTACTGTGGGTGGTGGTGCTGAGTAAGATGCACCAATCCAAACATACAAAGTTGTTATGACAGTACACACTCAGTACAGTGCATGTATCATTTTCTTTTTTAAAAAGTTTTTTTTTGCAGTTCTGATCTTGGATCCTGAGAGTCCACTAAGTTATAACTTATGTTTATATTTTATGAATATATCATGATTAAATTATCACAAGATTGAAATTTGAAGCCTTGTGCTGAAATTTTAAGGTATGTTTGTTCAAATTTCCAGGTAAATTATTCACTTCTAATGTTTATTTTCTAATCTTGACCTTTCTGGTGATGAGGGATTTTTTTGAATCATATGTATCTTGTAATTTCTTTAAATTAGATCTCTTTTGAAAATGAAACCTCTGAATTAGAAAGCAAAGCCAGTGTCATTTGTCACTCTTACAATAATGACTTATGAAACTAAATGCTTATAAATAATGGCACTGCTTCCACAGTTTTATTAACTGAATGAAAGGATTTTTGAGTACCTTATCCATAATATCTGTATTATCCAAATGAATCTCCAGGAACCTTTTGGCATACATGATATTATCTTTTCATCAATGTTATCTTAGATATCATTTACAGATGAAAAGGAATCTGTTACTGATATATTTCTGTACATTAAACACTTCAAATAAATATTTGCATAGGAAAACTGGATTTCCCTTTAGCGTTCAAATAGTATGCTTCTTTTGCATTTCTTATGTTTTGAATATGTTTTACTTCAGAGTTGGTTCATTTTTCAAAGTTTGGATATTCGGATCAATTTATGGTGATATTCTTTTCAAGGTTACCTTTTTATGTAATAATGAAATGCTGGAGACTGCGTGTTTCCAGACTACGATTTGCATGTTTATTCTATATAGTCTTGTTCCTTTTCACAACCATTGCAGCCTGTCTTCCAGGACTGTGATTTATTATTTTCTTTTATTTTCCTGTTGATTTCTCCAGGAATGTGACTTCTAGATTGGTTATTTTGATAAATATAGTTTCACGCTAGATTAATTTGAACTAATTTCATTCTGTATTAATGTTAAGGAGGTTATAAGCGTAGGTTTGAATCCAAGGCCATTCTGTACTCTGGAGTGAGTTAGAGGGGGCAACTAAATTCCAGCATCCGATCAGGCCATGATTTCACTTTCACCTTTGGTGCGTGAAACCAATTCTCAATTTTTCAGTCAGTTGGGATAACAGTCTCTCTTTCTCGTCTTGCATTCAATATTGTAGCTATAAAAGGAAAGCTATGAATCTCCCTACTTTTCAAAGCGTCAATTACTCCTGAACTATAGACTGTATTCATAATGTTCTGTTTTTGCATGAATAATGGAGGTGTGGTCCAGGCATGTGTATTTCCTGTAGTTTTGATTTATGTTCAAGTGTCCCTCTGATCTGTGAAGTAGGTTTGATGAATCAAGTAGCCTTTCATCCAGTACTTTCCTCCACTCATTCCTATTATTGAAAGTAGTGGAGTAGCTTTTTTTCCAAATGAGTCTTTTTTTCGACTAGATAGTGTTCTTGGTGAATGCAATGACTGTCGTAAAAGGCCATCAACCTGAAATTTTAACTCCGTTCCTTTATCCACAGATTGTTTCTGAACTGCTGACTATTTCCATAACTTCCATTTTTACTTTAGGTTTACAGAATTTATTGTGATTCTTTTCCTCCGTTATTTCAGCCTACCTGTCTAGAGAAGCAACTTTCTCTTTTCTCCCAACCCCAAGGAACACCGGAGCTGTAATAGAGTATGTTCACACTGTATATAAGAGTGCAGTCATTAAATAATGTAAAACAAAATGGACTGATCATTTGTGTGAACTGTCATGGCTGATAACTTTTAGGTTTTTCTTTTTTGTCTTGCTGCCCTCCATCTTTACAGTACCATCCAAACCAACAACTTAATTCTTGGTATGAAATAGTTTAGACTGGTTCTTTGGGGGATTTTAACACACTTCAGAGTTGGGTAAGATTAGATCATTGACATAATGATGTCATCTAATGCCTTTATTTGCAGCACTTATGAGCTAAGCTGTTGTATGTTTTACTGCTGTCAGAAAGTGAAGAGTAATCTGATAGCACAATATAGGGAAATGGGAAATTATTTGAATATTGTTGTAACATTTTGCATTTAAACGTCAGAGTTTTAACTTTCATGGTGATTGGGAGCATTTATTTTCTCTGTATTTTTGGATGAAGTAGTTTTGTGATCTTGCAAGTTTGCTAAGTTTAAATTTTAGTTATGACTTTGTAACAGAGCCTGTTTAAGTGCAATTTGTAAATAGACAAGCCATAAATGGATTTTATGATGAGCTGACTATAAAAGGCACGGGGTTCTTCAACATTTCAATTACTTTGTTAACCTATATTTCATTCCTGGTCTATGCTGAGTTACCTGCTACTTGAGCAGTAGGGTCACTGCAGTTAGCTTCAACACTATTAATTAACAACAGTATGTTTTGTCATTCTATATGTTGCTGTTTGTTGTCCAGTGCTCCTCACTGATTGTGTGGATGTTGTTTGAGGACAAGCTCAGTTGTGATATTTTGACACGAGAATAATTTGCTGATATTGGAAAATGAGGTGGGTATTGAATAAGTGCTAGGACTCTGTGAGACTCGTCAAGTCAGGAGTCAGTGCCATGAGGAGGAGATGGAAAAGAAAAGCAGGAACAAGAGTAGGTCATTC
Source organism: Rhincodon typus (assembly GCF_021869965.1). Classification (NCBI taxonomy): domain Eukaryota; kingdom Metazoa; phylum Chordata; class Chondrichthyes; order Orectolobiformes; family Rhincodontidae; genus Rhincodon; species Rhincodon typus. The sequence continues at coordinate 3,214,782 of NC_063334.1, forward strand.
ATTTATTCTATTAGATTGAAGCTAATCCATACCTAATTCTATTGTTTACCTTTGATCCAAATTCCTTGATGACCTCAGCTAATTAAAATCTGTTGTATGATCTCTTGAAATTTCTAATTGATCCAAGCTATGTATTTTTTGATTTCAGGTTTTCTCTGCTGGTTGTGAGAAAGCATTTTCACAATAGCAGAAAATTACTGCAGATGCTAGAATGTGTATTGAAAACAAAAAATGCTGGAGCCTACAGTGAGTCAGGCAGCATTCGTGGAGAGAGTGCAAGCTAATGTTTTGAGTCTGGATGACTCTTCATCAGAGTAGCGTGCTTTCTTAAGAAATATTCAGCATTAGAAGTTTTTTGTTGGGGCTTCAAATTTATCATCCAAGTTTAAGTAAGCCAAGAAGTATAGAGTTTTAATGAAGAGCACCAATAGAACCATTAAAGAAAATGAACAACGTTAAGCAAGGTAATTGGCAACATCAGTAGCTAATTGAATCAATGATTTTTAAGTACAGCACTGTACTATTGTGATTGCAAACATATGAATGAGGAACTGGAAAAGACCAGTCAGCCCCTTGAGCCTGCTCCACTATTCAATAAGATCACACTAATTTGGCTGTGGCCACAATTCCACATTCTTGCCAACCCCTGATAACCTTTTGACTCCCTTGTTATTCAAGATTTTTCAGAAGTGTTCCTTCATGGGCCACTTAGGCAGGGCAAAATGCTCACATAGGTCACCTACTGGTTCCACTCCATCCCCTATCATTTATCACTTCAAACAAAATTAATGGGAACTTACTGAAACTATGAATAGCCTACTGCTTTTTTGCTATTTAAATATGATAAATTTGTGTATTAATTTTATTAATAAGTACAATTTAATATTTGCCAGAAGCAAAGTACAGGCATTTCCATATTATAAACACTAATCCTAAAATACTAAATACTTAATGTTAACTCTGATTTCTCTCCACAGATGTTGTCAGACCTATTGAGATATTCCAGCAATTTCTGTTCTTGATTCTAAAAGGGCTAGAGTCACAGAGTCATACAGCACGGAAACAGGCCCTTCGGTCCAACTCGTCCATGCTGACCAAGTTTCCCAAACTGAACTAGCTCCATTTGTCTGCGTTTGGCCCATATCCCTCTAAACCTTTCCTATTCGTGCATTTGCCCAAACATCTTCTAAATGTTGTAACTGTACCTGCGTCTACCACTTCCTCTGGCAGCTCATTACACATACAAACCACCATCTATGTGAGACTTGAAATGTTCTAAAGCAGCGGTCTCCAATCTTTTTAAAGCACAAGATCACTTTTGCATTTACCCCAAAGAAAACCTGGAATAAACAGTTTATTTTTAGCGTTATATATATATTTGGTTTTAAATTCATAATTATTCATGTTATCATCTACTGTCCAAGTCTCAGTCTGCCATCTATGACTTCACTTATCTGCTAGTGCCTTGAATTCTGTGTTGTAGTTTGATACTGGTAATTGTACACAATCCATCAAATGGATATATGAGGTAGACGTGATACTTGGAATTGATTATTTTTCTTTGGGTAAACGTTGTCTGAGGTATGTGGAGTCGAAGAATCACAGGATAACACCGGTGAGTACTTTTGTCTGTGAGAGTCTCTAAATATTGCTCTCCCTCAATCTGACTCTCAGCTCAGTATAATTTTGCATAGTAATTGTCTCCATATCAACTCCACTGCCTTGTAAATCAAATGCCTGATGGAACTTGATAGCCCAACCCCTAACGTCTACTTGAAGGAATAGATTGGAGATGAACATGACACGTTGTTCCAGCACATTTAATTCAGAAATCACCTGTTGAATTACTTTGCTAATTTCCTCAGATGTGCACAGAGTTTTGAATGGCAGAGCAGACTCAATGGGCTGAATGGTGCATTTCTGCTCCTCTATCTTATGGCCTTTGCATTGTTACTTATGCTTGGGAGAACTTGTACTGCAGATATGGGAACTTGTCTGGTTGTGTGATGTTTTTCAATTGGTTGAGATGAGGATTTGAATTGTTCTCTTGTATGTCCTTGGTTGTGTCATTGTATGTCATTGACTTTCATTTTGATCCATCCGCTGGACCATGCAGTACATACCTCAAACAGTGGTTTGTGGACTGCACTTTGAGAATCATTGCTGTACTGAGAGTTCTGGCCTTCAAAGTCTGTTTATTTGAAGTGCTCTTTAATAGCTTAAAGTTGGAATCATAACCAGTTGTTCGCTGTTGACTTTTTTAAAATTTCTATTCCTTTTCAAAGAGTCTTCTTGTGTAGAGGTGGGCATGTGAAATGGTACACAGAGCGTAGTGTGGTTTAATGCTTTCTTTATTGTTAAATTCAGAAGTCACGCAACACCAGGTTTTAGTCCAACAGGTTATTTGGATTCACACAAGTTTTCGGAGGCTGTGCTGCAAAAGCTTGTGTATTCCAAATAAATCTGTTGGACTATAAACTGGTGTCGTGTGACTTCTGACTGTTCACCAGCACCTCCACATCATGTTCTTTATTGTTAGACTGCGATGGATTTGATATAACTAAAATTAAATCTCTCAATTTTAAAACTGCTGGTAATTCTGTAGTAGAGTAGCATTTTCCTTTGCTTTGTGGCTGTGTATTTGTCAGTTTGAGAATTTTTATGCCATCCAGGCATATGTTCAGCCAGCCTAACTAAATGAGGCTACAGGCATGATTCCTTAGCCAAGTATTCTCAATGAGCAGTTATGGCCATAGAACTTCATGTTCACGTATCCTATAAGGTTGATATAAGGCAGCACTTTAAAAATCTGCCCATCTATATTCTTTCCTTAGCCAAACTACTACCGAATCATGAGATGTAGTCATTATAGTCAGAGTAATCAACAATCTTAAGGAAGGGTCTTCTGAGGACGCTTCTGAGGAAGGGTCACTGGACCTGAAACATTAACTTTGATTTCTCTTCACAGATGCTGCCAGATCTGCTGAGCTTTTCCAGCAATTTCTGTTTATGTGTACAGTGTTGAACTTGGTGCAGATGTCATTGTGTTACATGGCAATAAAATATGAAATTATAGAGATGCAATTTTTTTTCTTCTTTTCATTCTTGGGAATAGTGTGTCACTGGCAGAGCCAGCATTTAATGTCTATCTGGAGTTGTCCTTGAGAAGTTGGTGATGAGCTATCTTCTTGAACCACTGCAGTCCATTTAATATAGGTACACCCTTAATGCTATTAGAGAGGAAGTTCCAGGATTTTGATCTAGTGACAATGAAGTCAGGGTGGTGTTTGGTTCCAAGGAGAACTTGGCGGGTAGTGTTTTTCCCATGTATTTGCTGTCCTTGTCCTTCTTGATGTTGTGGTTGTGGATTTGGAAGATGTTATCAAAGGGACATTGGTTAATTTCTGCATTTTGTCTTGTTGATGGTACATGAGACTGCAACTGAATCTGAATCTTTGAGCAAGTGAATGCTTGTGCTGCATGTGATGGCTATCAAGTGAATCTGCATTGTCCTGGATGGAGCTACACCCATCCAGGCAGTGGGGAATATTCCATCACACTCCTGATTTGTGCTTGTAGATGGTGGACAGACTTTGCAAAATTAGGAGGTGAGGTAGCCACTACGCGATTTCTACCCTCTGAACTGTTCTTGTAGCCATGATTTAGGGGAGATTATAGCCTGGTGGAATTATCACTGGACTGTTAATCCAAAAACCCAACTAATGTTCTGGGAACCCAAATTCAAATCCCACCAAGGCAGATGGTGGACTTTGAACTCAATAAAAATCTGGAATTTAGCAGTCTAATGACCACAAATCCATTGTCGACTGTCAGGAAAAAACCTATTTGATTCACTCGTGTCCTTTAGGGAAGGAAACTGTCATCCTTACCTGGCCTGGCCTGTATGTGATTCAGACCCACAGCAATGTAGTTGACTCTCCGCTGTCTCCTGGGCAATGAGGGATGATCAATAAATGCCAGACTAGCCAGCAATACCTTCATTCCATGAATGAATTAAGAAAAAAATGGCTAGTCCAGTAAAGTTTCTGGTCAATGGTAACCCAGAGGCGATAGCCAAGTGGTATTATTGCTGGACTGTTAATCCAGAGAATCTCATGATGACCAAAAATCTATTGCCAATTGTCGGGAAAAACTCACCTGGTTCACTAATGTCCTTTTAGGGAAGGAAACTGCCGTCCTTACCTGGTCTGGCTACATGTGACCCCAGACCCTCCACATTGTGGTTGGCTCTTAACAATTAAGGATGGGCAATAAATGCTGCCTGGCCAACAACGCCTCATCCCATGAATGAATAAAGAAAAAAAATCCTGAGATGTTGACGGGGACAATTCAGTAATGGTAATTCTAATGAATTTCGAGGATGTTGGCTAGATTTATCTCTTGTTGGAGATGATCATAGTCTGGCATTTTTGTGGCATGAATGTTACTTATTTGTCAGCGTTTGGATATTTCAGGTTATTGCTGTATTTGGACATGGACTACTTCACTATCTGAGGAGTTGTGAATGGCGCTGAAAATTGTGCAATTATCCAAAAACATTCTATTTCTGACCTTAGTGGAGGGAAGATTATTGATGAAGTACCTGAAGATGCTTGAGCCTAGGACACTTCCCTAAGAAACTCCTACGTGCCAGGCATGACTCCAACCAGCAGAGAGTTTCCCCAATCCCCATTGATTCCAGTTTTGCTAGGACTCCTGGATGCTACACTCAGTCAAGTGTGGCACAGTCACAATCATCTACCAGCTGGAATGCAGCTCCTGTATCCTTGTAAGAACCAAAACTGGAATGAGATCAGAGGCCCTTTCAGAATCCAAACTGAGCGACATTGATCAGGTTATTGCTAAGCAAGTGCTGGTTGAGAACTGATGTTGACAGTTGTTGACACCTTATAATTCAGATGAATCTGCTGTGCCTTTTGCAAAGCCAGTATGTCTTTCCTGAGATGCTCATAACTAAAGCAATACTCCATATAAGCGTAGAAAATGCATGGTGTAGAAGGAAACCATTCGACCAATTGTGTATGTGCCAGCCAAAAAAGTTATTCATCGTAATTCCACATTCTAGCCTTCAGTCTATAGCACTTTAGATTATAACAGTTCAAGTGCTTATGTAAATAATACTTTAAATGTGATGAAAATTTGTCTACCACCCTTTCAGATGAAAAGTGTTTTCTTGAACCACCCTCCAATCCTTCTGCAAATTTCGTCCCATGGTTTCTCTGTCTCTCTCTCTCCCTCTGTCTGCTCCTCTCTCTCCCTCTGTCTGCTCCTCTCTCTCCCTCTCCATCCCTCTCCCCCTCTCTGCCTCTCTCTCCCAATCTCTCTCTCTCTCTCCGCCTCTCTCTCTCTGCCTCTCTCTCTCTCTGCTATACACTGTGTCCCTTGTAATTTTATGCTCCACAACTAAATCTTTCCTCAGCCCCCGAGATGGCAGGCTATCCAATCCTTCATAGCTAACATTTCCTGATCCCGAGTAATATCCTCATAAATCTCTTGTGTACCCTGTCTAGTGTCAACTCATTATGTTATTGTGGTGATCAGAATTATATGAAGGTCTGTAGCTATAGATAAATAAGTATTTTACAGATTTCTAGCGTAATGTAACATAATTTATTCTATTTCAATGCCACAGTTGATAAAGTTTACTGCATGCCCTTCTAATCATTTTATCCACTACTTTTAGGCGTCTGTGGTCATGAACTTCAGGGCGCCTCTGTTTCTCTGTGCTTCTTACCGCCTACCATTTTTTGTGTATCCTTGCCATGATTTCTCTCCCCAAATGCATTATATCATTTCTCTGAATTGAATTACACTTGTAAACTTTGTGCCCACCTGACCAGCCATTCATGTGTTTATGTACTTGTTAGCCTTTTCCTCACTGTCAGCTACAAGGCCATTTTTGTATCATCTTCAAAATTCTTATTTATGTGCACTATATTTATGTCTAAATCATATACAGCACAAAGAAAAAGGAACTTAGTACTGAATCCTTTGGAACTCGATTGGAATTGAGCTTTAAGTTATAAAAACACACATTGACCAATGTGCTTTGAAGTCTACCACTGAGCAAAGTTTGGATCCGACTTGTGACTTTTCCTGACATCCTCTGCATTTTTACTTTTCTGATGACTCTGGGCTAAGGAGTCTTGTCAAAAGCCTTGCTAGTGTCCATATAAATCAAATATGCTTTGTTCACTGACTCTCCTTGGTCTATCTCCAAAATATTCAATCTAGTTGGTCAGACCTTTCCTTATCAAATCTATTCTGATTGCCCTTGATTAGTCTCTACATTTCTAAACGCTGATTAATACTGGCCCCCAATTTTTTTTTTTCCAATGATTTTCCCGTCACTGATGTTAGGCAGACTATTCTGCATATGTTAGGTCTGTGCTATAGAAAGTCTTGTAAAGATGGAGAAAGTCTATTCGTTGCGTGAATGGAATAAGATAAAAAAAAGTAAAATAGAATAGCCACCACCTCTGCCAGGTTAAACAAAGTAGGTTAATTAAAATTTTATATTTAACGTTTGTGCTTCCTTCATATAAAGTGTTTATGCACTCTATGGGATACAACAATAACATCAGGATAGAGAGAGAAGAGACCATGCTTACAGAGAGAAGTCAGTCAAAGTGGTATTGTGGACAGCAAAATAAAATAATACGTATGCTGGAAATCTGAAATAAAAATGTAAGTTGCTGGAAACACTCAGTAGATTAGGCACTGTCTGTCGACAGAGAGTTGACATTTCAGGTTACTGACCTTTCTTCAGAATCATTTGATAAAGGTCAGTGACCAGAAACATTAACTCTGTTTCTCTGTCCTCAGATGTAACCTGAGGTGCTGTAATTCCAGTATTTCTTTCTTTAATCAATACTACAGTATTGGCCTTAGTCTTGAAATGCAACTGGTTTATTTGCATAAGTCCCACCTCTCCCTAGACTAGTCCCAATCTCCACAAATGTAATGCATTTCCTCCAGCACCATTTCTCCATCCACGCTTCATGTGTACTATCCTCTTATTAATGTGGTCACTGATAAATGCCACAAGCTGCAGTTTCCATCTTTTGAGATCCTGCTTTTTAACTTCTTTCGCAGATTCACAAAATCTGCCAGCCAGGATCTTATTTCTAAATCTGCCAATGACATTGGTACCAGTATGGGCCATGATCTCTGGTGTTCCCTGCCCCCTCCACACAGTCTGACACTGCTGTTTTCATTGGTGGTTTTGAGTGGTTTAATACCTGTCCATTTCCTTTTTGTGACTTATGTAAACAGACATAAACAGGATCACTTGATGATCCTCCACAGCTTCTAGTTGCTCACCTTTTAGAAAATTCTCCAATTTCTTAGACCTCGCTTCCAGAATAGTGGAAACTGACTCCACTTATTCTGGAGCACATGGGACTTGAACCCAGGCTTACTGGCTTAAGGGTAACAGTGATACCACTTGTGCCACAAAAACCCATGCCTATGGTGTAAATTGAAGAGAAATTGGCTATCCGTTGAATATTGTAATGAGCAGTGCAGGCCTCTTTATTTCCACTTTAAAACCAATACAGCTCGAGTAGCTTCCTGTGATAGCATACATTTAATCACCTGATATCTGTAGGTGAAAAATCCACCTATCATTGGTTGACACTTAACAAGACATGCCATTGACATAGGACTTCAAAAAAAAAGTCCCCATTGCTCATCATCTGAAATCTCTCCGCTGTCACTGGAACACAGTCCTCACCTAATATGGCAACAGCTGCAACTTGGTTATTGTCCTGAATGGTGAACACCACTTCCATTGAAATTCTGGGCAGCACTCAGTTGCTTGAGGATAGGTTGATGGAACATAAGGAGCAACTAAATTTATAATAATGGCCTTCCAAGTCAGACCATAATATGGAATTTCTGCCTGAAGAGTTTTATTTCTGGTGACATCACAGCTATTTAGACCGCATCAGCTGGAACCTCTGAATAGATTGCTAAACTCAACCTCTCAGTATACCTGCTTCTCAGTCATGTGAATGAAAAATAATTTGTCACTAATGACTTATTTTGTGATAGCATACAGAGCAAACTATGCATACATAAAATATAATTTTCAATGCCTAGAGCAAATCTTAAAGTTGAATATGATCATCAATACTGATAAGTATCATCCAAAGATGAAAGCTTACAAAGAGTTGACAGTTGGCACTTTTTATTAAAAATACAAATTATAAATAGTTGTCACTATGTGATATATAATCCAGGTGGCTGATGAAGTCCTTTGGGAGCTGATGTCCTGGAAAGAGCCTCTTATCTTTCAAGAACTTGTTGCTGTAAATGGACATCACAACAAGATGCACATGGGATTTTGGTTTCACTTCCTTTAAAAGTGCAAAAGAGGAAGTTGTTTGTGAAATGTGTAGAAATGCATGCCATATTCATATGCAGTTACTTAATATTTAAAGCTATCTTTAATTGAAATTACATTTCTAAAATATAGATTACTATGGCTTATATTGGGTTTAATGTTGAACTACTAATGAATACTGCTGATGATTTCTGCAGCTTGATTTTAATGTTTGCTATAAATAATTTTGCATGATTATTTATAACACATGTTTATATCCACGTAATATCTAATTTTGCTGCACCTCAAAAGCAAGAGCAAACTTCTATGTTTATATAGCAACCTATTATATTTTTACTGCATTCCAAATTCCTTTGCAACCAGTTCTAAGATTTATTGTCATGATGTAGCATAAGTGGTATGCTAGTATTTATTGATTTTTTTTTTCAGTTGCATTGCATAAACACATTGTTTAGCTAGACCATTTCAGATGACAGTTGTAAGTGAATCAAATTTTTGTGTGACTGGAGCCACAAAAGTTTTGAATTTCAAACTGCTGTAAGAACCTTTTGAATGTAAAGTCATTAATTTGTTGCAACTAATATTTGGATCAAGACTACCTTATAAGGGTGGATTCCTCAGCACTCGTTCCTGGGTATTTCATAACATATATGTGCAGCAGTTCTGTAGTCTAGTCTAAAGAGCGTATGAATCCATCATGCACCAGAGGTGTAATATTGGTCATAGTGTACATGTGATCAAGTTAGAAGTATGCATCATTGGTTGAAAATATAGTTAATTGCAGTTGTCTTGCAGTAGTGTTCTGTAGCTGTGCTTGGAATACTTTACGGTGGGATTATTTGCAGTCTGCTGCATTTTAAGGTTGTTTACATACTGTTATTTATTTAAATCAACACTGCACAAGTGTTGAAGAGAGTTCACTATTAATATTGATCAAATATACAACAACCTCATGTAACAGGTTTTATTTTTTCACTCCAACCCCTACTTTTCATGAAAATGGCAAAGAAAGAATTTGCTTTTTCATGCATGTAACATAGAACTTGTAAATAACTTATCACAATTGAAAAACGTGGCCTCCTTTGAACATGGCATCGGACAAAGAGCACCTTCAATAACTCGGCATTGGTTCTGAGGAAGGGTCACCGGACCCGAAACGTTAACTATGTTTTCTCCTTCCCAGATGCTGCCAGACCTGCTGAGCTTTTCCAGCAATTTTGTTTTTGTTCAATAACTTGGCACTCTTTTACTCCTACAATGGTGTGTCAGCCTAGAGTATGTGCTCAGTTTTGTAATTAGGCTTAAACTTACAGAATCTGACTCAAAAGGTGAGAACACAGTGTTGATACCACACCTCAATCTTCAAAATGTGAAATCTTTCATGATTCTTGGTATTCTGCTTCACTTCTCTTTGTCCTTTCCATTTCTATACTGTTCTATTCCAGAGATCCAGCATAGAACTGGAGTCAATCTTTACACAGTTTTTAAATATTTATTGACCAAGTTAACATGACAAGTGTATACCTCCCAGCTCAACTACCATCGTTTTAGTTTGCATCTATTTATAGGGTTTTAGTGAATTCTCAGTCACTGAATATTACCATTAAAATTAAATAGACTAATCTCTCCAGTCCAGAAATCTATTGTTTGGAAATGAAATAACTCAACAGAGACTGATATCCCATCATCAAGTCACCCTTCATTTACATGCAGAGAGTCCATGACGCTGATCCAGCTCCCTCAGACCTGGCTCTGAGTGAACAGGATGGCTGACACTCCTATTCTTATCTGTCAGCCAGGGTTCCCTGATTAGATCAGATTAACAGCCCCAATCAGGGAACTCGTATTCAATGAAGTCCACATGGCTGACCTTGTTACTACGTCCCTCCCCCTCTGAGTCCGAGGACATAGGCCATTTTTTTTTTGTTGTAGCTTCTCTTGGGACGTTTTAGCACTGGGCCAGGTTTCTGCAACTCTGCTCTGATATGGCCAGAGCGTAACACACAATAGCTCACCTCTTGTACTCGGAGCATCTCGGAAGAAGTTCATTCTCCTGTTCTGATCGTCTCAGATGCCGAGATTTCTTCAACGTTTGACAGAGAGGGAGAATCCATGGGTTTGAAATAGTGGAAAGGCTGTTGAGAAGTCGGGCATGTTTGCTTCTGTCCCATTTGTGAGTTTGCAGCTTTCATGTGGTCCATGTGCTTGTTCAAGGCTGTCGCACCTACCCGAACTTTATACATCACTGGACCTAACCTCACGTCAACCATGCCTCTTACACATGCAGAGCCATTCCTGTGGTTTCTACACCAAACTTCATCCCTGAAGTAAACTGTCTCTCTTGCTTAGCAGAGTCTCGTTTGGCATCGGTGTTCCTGATGCTGTTTCACTCCCCTACCGAGGTCTGGTACTTGACTTGGTGTGGAACACTCCTCCCATTAGGAATCCTGCTGGAGCTCACCTTGTAGTTGCATGAGATGTGGTCCGATAATCAAATAGGAACCAGGACAGTTTGGTATGTAGTGAAACTGTAGGCTGTTTCTTTAAACCTGCCTTCAAAGTTTGCACTGCTCTTTCTGCCAGAACTTTGGATGATGGATGGTATGGACCTGTTCTTATGTCGAATACCATTTGGCTTTAGGAAATATTTAATCCCCTGATGGTAAATGATGGTCCATTATCTGTGACGAGCCCTTCTAAGAGTCCATGTATTGCAAAAGATATGTGCAGTTTTTCTATCATCATCCCTGTTTTTGACGAATGAACTCTAAGGCATGTCTGGCCACTTTGAGTGGGCGTCCACAATGACTAAGAACATGAAAGGACCTACATAGTTGACGTGTAACCAAGTCCAGAGTTTAACTGGGCATTCCCCTGAATGTGGGGGAGCTGCTGGCGGTGATTTTTGTCCTTGTTGGCATTATGGGCACTGCCCCACCAACGCAACTATGCTGGCATCCAATCCTGGCCACCAGACGTAACTTCTCACTAGCATCTTCATTTTGGAAATCCCTGGATGAACCTGATGGCATTCAGTCAGAATCTGGTGGTGACCTTTACTCGGGACAATCACTCTGGCTCCCATAATAGTATGCTGTCCTCTAATGTGATCTGGTCTCTCTGGGTCCAAAAAGGTTTCAATTCTGATTGCGACAGCCCTTTGGTTTCCCCCCTTCACCACCAGTTTTAATTTTGCCAGGACCAGATCTTTCTGCGTCCAAAGTCTGATATTGTCAGCTATGACTGGAAGTGCGTCCAGAAAATTTAAAACCTTTATGGACTCTTCCAGATGCAGTACCATCGGTGATGTATCTGCCAGTGGGAGGTGGCTCAGTGCATCTGCTTTTGCTACTTGGCTTCCTGGACAGTGTTCCAACTTGTAATTATACGCACTTAGTATTAGAGCCCACTGCTGAATTTGCCATGAAGATATCGGTGGCATTGCCATGTCCACTTTTAGTAAACTTAGCAGGGGTTTGTGGTTCATCATTATTACAGATTTACATCCATAAAGGTATTGGTGTAATTCCGTGACTCCAAATATGACTGCTAAACATTCCTTCTCTGTCTGGGAATATGTATGGTCTGGATTAGCCAAAGTCCTGGATGAATACACTATTGGGCATTCCCCTCCATTGAGCCATCTATGATCTAATACTATCCTGATGCCATTGGGGTGGCATTGCATGTCAGTACCAGATCTCAGTTGGGATCATATTGTGCCAAACCTTGAAGGTGATAGCTGTTTCTTCACTTCTCTGAAAGTGGTGGCTTGGCTACACAACCATTTTTAAGAGTTGATGCAAAAGTGCCAGGATGGAGGCCAGGTTATGTATGAACTTTCCATAATAATTCACCAGCCCAAGGAAAGACCTAAGCTCCTGTACAGACATGGGAGCTGGGGCACCTTTGACCACCCTCACTTTGTCTTCCAATGGGTGCAACCCGGTCTTGTCGACTCTGTAACCCAAGTAGGTCACTTGGGATATCTGGAACACCACATTTTCCCCTACGAAGGTGTACTCCTGCATGGGGGAAACATCTAAGGACTGCGTCCAAGTTCTCTAAGTGCTCCTTATTGGTTATTAGCACATCATTTAGATAAACAGTGACCTGGTGTAGACTTTGTAAAATGTTCTCCATCATCCACTGAAAACTTGCACAGACTGACAACGTTCCAAATGGCAGTCTTGTATATTGGTAAAAACCTTTATGGGTATTAATTGTAGCGTACTTCTGGGAATCCTCATCTAACTGCAAGTGCAATATGCATGGCTCATGTCAAGCTTCGTGAAGGACAGCACATCCACCGCTGCTAGCTTTGTGTATAGATCCTTTACGCAAGAGATTAGCTATTCATCAGGCTGTGAGAAGCTGGTTCACTATTTGTTTAAAATTCTCACAAAGGCGAACCACCCTGTCAGGCTTCACAATTGGTACAACCAGTGCTGCCCATTCCACAAACTGGACTGGTTTGATGATTCCTTCACATTCCAGCCTCCTGATTCCTGCCTCTACTCTTGCCCATAAGGTAGATGGCACTGGGCAGGCCTTGCAGAATCATAGCATTGCTTCCTGGTCAACATGCTCGGTGGCCTTGGCTCCTTTGATATACCCTGGACTTAACCTGAAAGACTTCCAGGTAGTTAGGACTTCACTCAGGTAGCCATTTTCTAATCAAAAATATTGAGGCAATCAAGTTGAATCTTTCTCAACCAATTTCACCCCATCAAGCTTGGGCCTGAGCCTTTTACTGCAGGCAGTGATAACTGAACCAGCTGCTTCTCATAAGAGACTGGAACCAAAGTTGTACCCTTAATCTGTAAAGGTTCCCAGTTATAGGTTCACAGTCTAACCAAGGTCTTGCACAAACTTAAGGGTTGGAGTCGAGAGCAAATTTTTTTAAAGATTGGTCCTGCAGTCACTGAAATGGCCACACTGGTATTGACCTCCTTGAGAACCGGGTAACCATTTAACTAGATATTTGTTTTGGTTGGTTCTGATTTGAATGTTGCTAAGCAATTTAACAGTTCTAAACCAGATGCAAGTGAATTTTCCAGGATGTGCACTCTCCTGGATACGAGCTTATGAGTTCACTTACTCAGCTTAGGTCTAGTGGGATTCTTTTGCTGTCTCGAGTCCGCACGCTGACAGCAACTACAGTGGCTTGCTGGCCTGGATCCTGAAGAAAATTTTAATCATTTGGCTGAGGCTTAACTTTGTTTTGGGGTTTTGCTGTGGTCTGACTTAGAGTTCCTCTTCAAGATGTGCCCTGAGTGAGGCTATACAATTGCCTTTACTCAAGTGGTGTTCCCCAAGTTCATTGGGCATGGTGAGGGTTTCCACTTCCATCGAAATACCCTGGAACTCATATGCTCCACTTGTCCTATTTTCGAATGATAAAGCCAGTTGTAGTATCTGTTTGAAGTTCAATTGGGCTTTAGCTAGTAGGTGTTTTTGCATGGTTATATCATTAATCCCACATACCAAGCGGTCTCTCAGAATCTCATTAAGGATTAAACCAAAGTCACATGTCTGCCAGTTGTCTCAACCTAGTCAAAAATCCCAATATGGATCCCCCATTCTCACATTGCTGAGTAAAAACAATAGTGACTCAGAATTAGAGGAGGCTTGGGGTCATAATATTCCTTAGCTAAATCTGTCAACTCTTGAGAGTATTTGGTGCCTCAGGGAAAATTAGGCTGCTGAAAACCAAAACAGTGGCGTGTCCACAAGATGCCAGGAGAATTCCTCGTTGCTTTTCATCTGCCCCAATGTTATTTGCCTGGAAAAAATAACACATTCTTTCCACATACTGGGCCCAGTCTTCACTAGCAGAATCAGCAGATTCAAGCTTCCCAAATAACAGCATAATGCCAGATATGCTTACCCCAACTCAAAGACTACTGTTGCGAGCAAATTTCTTCAGGAGCATGCTTTTCTCTCGTTGCCAATGAAATAACTGAACAGAGGCTGGTATCCTGTCACCAAGTCACCCTTTACTTACACGTGGAGAGCCCTTGACGCTGATCCATGTCCCTCAGGGCTCGCTGTCCATGTGAAAAGGATGCCTGACTCTCCTGTTTCTGTCTGTCAGTGAGGGCTTCCTGATTGGGGCTGTTAATCTGGTCCAATCAGGGAACTGATCTTCTGTGAGGTCCGTTGGCTGTCCTTGTTACAATCTCTACAGGGAAGCTCCAGATTCCATGATAGTAATGCCATTAAACATCAGTCAGTGATTATTAAATTTTCTTCTTTTAGAAATGACAATCAGCACGTGCCTGAATGCCATCCCCATCTAGGTATAAGTTGCTTTAGTATTTGTGGGGTTGTGAATAGTACTGCGCACTGTCCAATCATGAGTGACTATCCTGACTTCTCACCTTACATCAAAGGATCAAATTGGTCAAATAGTTGAAGATGGTTCAGCCTGGGATACAACCCTAAGGAGTTTCTGCAATTATGTCCTGAGGCTGAGATAATATTCTATTGAATGTGCAGACATGATTTGTGAATGATGCAGTGCTTTGGTAAAGTTCAACTAAAAAAGTGTAAATGATTTATATTCAGCATCATAAATGAGACATAGATTGAATCATGCTGTGGCCCTTCTATTCAACCATGTAAAAGTTGGATATAAATATTTCCAACAGAAGTGATATTGGTGCATAGATTGTGATCTAGTTCTCATGCCAGCAGAACCTGCCCCATCTCTATGTGCTATCTGTTCTCAAAAGCAGTCTGTATAATATCATAATCACAGTTTGTATAATCTCATATACACTGTAACTGCATGGAGAATTTGTAAGCATTTGAAGTTTCCATGTGCTTTTAAAAACAACAGAGTAAATGATGAAGTTTGTGATATTTGTATTTCTGCAGTGAACTGAACCTCAACATTGAATTATGATGTTCCTTTCGTTATGGTCTGTCCGCTTTTTAAAAAAGATTTTATATGCTAAAAAATATACAATGTGACAGTTATGCCTGTGGAGGGCAATATAGCACTAAAATAAATGCAAACCAGACACATTGTGCGCCAGAATGGATTGGGATTGACTTGTACAAAACTACAAAATAAGACTTTGTGCAACTATTATAATCTCCAAAGCTAAAGAAATACTTGCAAAGCATACTGCTGATGTCTGCAGTATAGTTTTCATCACCTACACTGGCAACAAATAAATCATCTTATTATGACCATTGGCTGCCGTGGATTGGGGCTGTATAGTTTCTCTCATGCACGTGTGCGCAACTTGGCAAAGCCAGCTTTTATTGCCTGTCCCTAACTGTCTAAAGAATGTAGGGGTGAGCCAGATTCTTGTAGTCTGTGTGGCAAAGGTAATCCCACATTGTAGTTAGCAACTAAGATCTAGGATTTTGATCCATGCCAGTTGGAGGAATGGAGATGAATTTCCAAGTTGGGAGAATATGTGGCTTGGAGAAGAATTTGCAGATGTTGGTATTTATGTGTACTTGCTGATTTTATCCTTCCAGGCAGTAGGGATCCTAGGTTTGAACAGCTTCAAAGTCTAACTTTGGGAATCATTAACCTTTCTCACAAAATGGAAGATCCACTGCTAATGCTGTTTAAGTTGCTTCGGCAGATGTGCACCTTAGTGTCCGAGGATGATTTATAATGCAAGGATCAATATTTATCTTATAAATACTTGTCCCGCTTAATAACACTGGGAAGAATAAGATAGTGTCACGTGCTCCAGGAAAGAAGCAGTTTAACTGCATCATAAAACAACAACAAAGAACAACTGAGATACATCATATGACATTGGGAACGGGAATTGATCCAGTTATGTTGAAGAAATCCACAAAAAAAAATTTTCTGGACCCCATTGTTAATGTTATTTTGACAGAGAATGCAGTAGCATTCAAATTTTTTGCTTTTTATAGACATGCAAAATAGTTCTAGCTAGGAATAAGCACTAAGTAGAAGTCACGGTATGTAATTGAATTGTTTACTATCACATGCATTTTAGTCCAGCCCACTCAGGAGTGACCTCTGGTGGCAACTGTGATTGCCTTGCACAATATTTGATGAAATATTTTGTTCACTAAATCTTTAAGCTGTTTGCAAAGAATTTTTAAAAATAATTTCACTGCTAGGCTATATTTTGTTTGTCATGTCACAATATTCTACAAAAATATGTTGAATTTTTTTCTCTCTCCTTTAATTGACCAGCAGGCTAAAATGGCATTTGTGTGTTCTTTTCCTTCCTCTTCATCTTTGGATGGCTTGTTGAAATCTAATTGGGTAAATACACAGTGGGTGGCATTCATGTGTTTTTCACAGTTCAGTTTAGTTCCTGTGGTTTTCAATCTCATTAATGTCATCAAATTGGAAGGGTAGCATTACATTAGTTGCCCCTGTAGTATTTGGCTAAAGCTGTGACAGGTTTTCTGCAAAAGTTTTTCCTAACTACATAAATCCATACTGGGTCTTGAAACTGAAATTTGATTGAATAACTGGAGTTCCTTAGATGCCTGCTTCAATCCACTTCATCTTGTTGTATCAGCTACAATTGCAGTAAGCCTATAATTGAGAAAACTTCTATTGCCTACTATTGGAAATATCATCTTAGATTGCAGAGAGGCATTGCAGAATTTGACCTTGCACTTGAGCTGGTGCAGGGGAGAAGTATTAACATTCTTGGATCATTGGAATTTCTTCTGGGGTAGAAGTGACCTGTATAAGAACGACAGATTGCACCTGAATTGGAAGGGGACTAATATACTGGTGGGGAGATTTGCTAGACCTGCTCAGTAGGATTTAAACTAGTGAGGAGTGGTGGGAGCACACCTGGTGGGATCCAGGGAGATAGTGAGGAAAGAGATCAGTCTGAGACTGGGAAAGGAGGAATTCAAACAGTCAGGGCAGGAAGTAATAAAGCAGAGAATGAGGTAGGACTGATAAATTAAACTGCATTTATTTCAATGCAAGAGGCCTACCAGGTAAGGCAGATAAACTCGGCATGGTTGGGAACATGGGACATGGGGTATCATGGCAATTACAGAGATGTGGCTCAGAGATGGAGAGGACTGTCAGCTTTATGTTCCAGGCTATATATGCAATAGGAAGGATAGAAATAGTGGCAAGAGAGGAAGCAGTGTAGTGTTTTTGATTAGGGATAACATTATGGGTGTACTTAAGGAGGATATTCCTGGGAATTGAGAAATGAATTTTTAAGGAGATCTCAGTCATATGCAAGAATAATAGGGTGGTTATGGTAGGGGATTTTAACTTTCCAGGCATATACTGGAACTACCATATTATTAAGGGCTTGGATAGAGAGAAATTTGTGGTGTGTACAAGAAAATTTTCTGATTCAGTATGTAGATGTACCTACTAAAGAAGGGTCAAAACTTGACCTTCTCTTGGGAAATAAGGCAGGACAGGTGCCTGAGGTGTCAGTGGGGGAGCGCTTTGAGGCCAGTAACCATAATTCTATTTGTTTGAAAATAGTGATGAAAAGAACAGGCCAGCTCTAAAAGTTAAAGTTCTAAATTGGAGGAAGACTAATTTTGACAATATTAGGCAAGAACTTTCAAAAGTTGAATGGGGGCACACGTTTGCAGGTAAAGGCTGGAAAATGGGAAGCTTTCAAAGATGAAATAACGATAGCCTAGAGACAGTATGGTCCTGTCAGGGTGAAGGGCAAGGCTGGTAGGTGTGGGGAATGCTGGATGACTAGAGAAATTGAGGTTTTGGTCAAGAAAAAGAAGGAAACATATGTCAGGTATAGACAAAGAGATTGAGTGAATCCCTAGAAGAGTATAAAGGCAGTAGGAGTATAGTGAAGAGAGAAATCAGCAGGGCGAAAAGGGAACATGAGATAACTTTGTCAAATAGGGTACAGGAGAATCCAAAGGGAATCTACAAATACATTAAGGACAAAAGGGTAACTAAGGAGAGAATAGGACCCCTTAGAAAGGGGCCTTGCTGATATGTGTGGAATTGCAGGAGATGGGGGTAAATACTAAGTGAGTATTTTGCATCAGTGTTTACTGTGGAGAAGGGTATGGATGATAGAGAATGTGGGAAATAAATAGCAAAATATTGAAAAATGTCCATATTACAGAGGCAGTAGTGCTGGATGTCTTAAAACGCGTAAAGGTGGATAAATCCCCGGGACCTGGTCAGGTGTACCCTAGAACTCTGTGGGAAGTGATTGCTGGGCCCCTGCTGCCCCCCACTTTGTATCATCGATAGCCAGTGGTGAGGTGCCGGAAGACTGGAGGTTGGCTAATGTGGTGCTACTATTTAAGAAAGGTGGTAAGGAAAAGTCAGGGAACTATAAACCGGTGAGGCTGACAACAGTGGTGGGCAAGTTGTTGGAGGGAATCCTGAGGGTCAGGATTTACATGTATTTGGAAAGGCAAGCACTGATTAGGGATAGTGAATATGGCTTTGTGCATAGGAAATCGTGCCTCACTAACTTGATTGAGTTATTTGAAGAAGCAACGAAGAGGATCGATGAGGGCAGAGTGGTGGACGTGATCTATACGGACATCAGTAAGGCGTTCAACAAAGTTCCTCCTGATAGACAGGTTAACAAAGTTAGATCACACAGAATAGAGGGAGAACTAGCCATTTAGATACAGAACCTGCTCAAAGGTAGGAGACAGAAGGTGGTGGTGGAGTGTTACTTTTCAGACTGGAGGCCTGTGACCAGCAGTGTGCCGTGAGGATTGATGCTGGGTCCATGCTTTTCATCATTTATGTAAATGATGAGGATGTGAGCATAGGAGGTAAAGTTAGTAAGTTGGCGGGTGACACTAAAATTGGAGGTATAGTGGACAGTGAAGAAGGTTACTTCAGAGTACGATGGGACCTTGGTCAGATGGACCAATGGGCTGAGGAGTGGCAGATGGAGTTGAATGAAGATAAATGTGAGGTGCTGCATTTTGGAAAGGCAAATCAGGGCAGGACTTATACACTTAATGGTAAGGTTCTGGGGAGTGTTGCTGAACAAAGAGACCTTGGAGTGCAGGTTACAATTTCCCTCAAAGTGGAGTCGCAGGTAGATAGGATAGTGAAGAAGGTGTTTTGTATGCTTGCCTTTAGTAGTCGGTGCATTGAGTATAGGAATTGAGAGGTCATGTTGCAGCTGTACAGGACATTGGTTCGGCTGCTTTTGCAACATTGTGTGCAGTTCTGGTCTCCCTGCCATAGAAAGGATGTTGTGAAACTTGAAAGGGTTCAGAAAAGATTTACAAGGATGTTGCCAGAGTTAGAGGGTTTGAGCTACAGGGAGAGGCTGAATAGGCTGCGGCTGTTTTCCTTGGAATGTCAGAGACTGAGAGGTGAACTTAGAGAGGTTTATAAAATCATGAGGGGCATGGATAGAGTGAATAAACAAAGTATTTTCTCCAGGGTAGGGGAGTCCAAAACTCGAGGGCATAGGGTTAAGGAGAGAGGTAAGATTTAAAAAGGACCTAAGGGGCAACTTCTTCACGCAGAGGGTGGTGCAAGTTTGAAATGAGCTGCCAGAAGAAGTGGTGCAGGCTGGTACAATTACAACATTTAAAAGGCATCTGGATGGGTATATGAATAGGAAGGGTTGAGAGGGATATGGGCCAAATGCTGGCAAATGGGACTAGACTTATTTAGGATATCTGGTTGGCATGGACAAGTTGGACTAAAGGATCTGTTTCCGTGCTCTATATCTGTATGACCTGTGTATCAGTTAAGTCGCTGGGACCTCTTCTATTATACCAGTTCACTTTTCTTCCAGGTAAAAGTTGTTTTATCTTCACACTGTCTGACACAACTGCAGTCAGGAACTCCTCTTTGGGTTCAGTTACATTAGATTGTCCTGAACATATGGAATTATTAATTTATGTAATTTTTTAAAAAATGTGTTTGTGAATATTAAAGTGAGAGCAGTGGGTGAAGACTGGTGTCTTTTATGGGACAAACATGAAAAATAGAAAAGGTCTTTATTTACCATCCAAAGATCAATAACTAGAGTTACCGTATGTTATCAATAATGAGCAATCTCCTGACAACAAACAGCAGGCAAAAAAAATGTTGTGAACATATAAAGGATAAAGCATTAAGAAACTACTGTATGGCTGAGAAAGGTCCATCCAAAGTCCTTCAGAACTGAATCCAGCATTACATGGTTTGCATCACATGTTAATTAAGTACCTTCGTGGCTACAGGAGTATATGTGCACCAACAACTTACTGGGACTTTAAATGTGCAAAATGTAATAGCCTATTCAGCATCACTGAGCATTAGCTGTGAAGTTTTGCTACATGAATTTGAATTTGACAAGCATGTCATAGGTTCAAGAAAGATACGTGTAAAGAATAGCTGCTCTGTGTTTCTTACAAAGAGATTAAAGTCGGAACTAAATATTCAAGGGTATGTGACTTTTCAAAAGTATGGGCAAGAAGGTAAGGGTGGTGGAGTAGCTTCATGAGCAAAAGATGGAAAAGAATTATAAAATCCCTACAGTGTGGAATCAGGCCATTTGGCCCATCAAGTCCACACCGACCTTCTGATCAGCCAGCCACCCACCCACCCTACCATATCCCTTTAACCCTACATTTCCCATGGCTAATCTGTCTAACCTACACATCCCTGGAAGCTACGAGGCAATTTTGCTTGGCTAATCCAACTAACCAGCACATCTTTGGACTGTGGAAGGAAAACAAAACACTGGGAGAACGTGCAAACTCCACACAGACAGTCACCCAAGGCTGGAATATAAGCTGGGTCCCTGGTGCTGTGAGGCAACAGTGCTAACCACTGAGCCACCATGCTGTAGGTGGGTACAAAAGCAAAAAAATTATCTTGTATTGGAAGATGTAGAAGCCGTTTGGGTGAACGTAAGAAAGAAGGGAAGGAAGGCAATGTTGTGAGTAGTCTGTAGCCCCCTAACAGCTATATTGAGGGACAGAGAATAAATCAGGAGATAAGGGCATTGTGACGAAAGGAAGTATGCTAATCATGGGTGACTTTAAACATCATGTAGTTGGAAAAATCACATTGGCAGAGGTAGCCATGTGGAAGAATTCATAAAGTATATTTGGGACCATTTCCTGGAACAGTATGTCCTGATTTCAACCAGGATCAAGCCATTTTGGATCTGGAATTGTGCAATGAGGCATGTTATCTGAGTTAAAGATTCCCAGGAAACAGTGACCATAACAACAACAAGATATAAAGCCACAACAACAAGATATAATTTAGCATTCGGTTAAGGAAGCAGAAGGTTAGACAGAACCAACTGCACTAAACTTAAATAAAGGGCGATTATAAAGCAATCAGAGCAGAGTTAACTGGAGTGAACTGGGAAAGGAGTTTTGCAGAAATAACAGTTGACGTTTAAGAGAATAGTCTTATATTTGCAAGAATGTGAGGAAGAAGAATTCTAGGAAGGAGACAAACCGACCATGGTTAACCTAGGAAGGATAAACTAACCATGGTTAACCAAGGAAGTGAAGGATAGCATCAAATTGAAAGAAAAAATATACAATGTGGCAAAGATTATTTGTATGTCAGAGGATTGGGAAACTTTTAAAAACCAACAAAAGATAACCAAAAATAATAGAGGAAGAAAATAAACTTTGACGGTAAACTGACAAGTAACGTCTTGTACTTCTTTCAATCTAGTCTTCTGCATTTGCTAGTCACAATGCAGTCTCTTTTACATTGGTGAGACCAAATGCAGACAAAGTAACTGTTTTGCCCAACATCTCCACTCTATTTGCAGAAATGACCCTGACCTTTTGAGTTGCTTGCCACTTCAATGACCCATTTGTTATCATGCTAACATTTCTCTCCTGGGCCTGCTGTTCCAATGAAACAGTACGCAAGCCCGATGAACAACTCAGCTTTTTCTTCTTAGGCATTTTACAGCCTTGAGGTCATTAATATTAAATTCAGAAACTGACCACATTATACCTGTTCTCAATTTTTCTTGAATTCTGTACCATCTGACTCCCTGACATCTTATTTGTTTGGGTCTTATCAGAGAGGAGCCAATCTCTCCCTTCCACACCATAGTTTAGAACTTTCTTTCTCCACCATTAACAACCCCTTTGTCTTTTGCACTGGGCCTCTGTCTCTGCCTTTCCCTCTGTCAAGACTATATTTTAAAAAATCATTTTCTGAGACCTGACTCTTCTGCGTATTGGACTTGAAGTGTTAGCTCTGTTTCACTCTGTCCACAGATGTTGCCAGACCTACTGAGTTTCCCCAGAATTCTCTGTTTTTGTATGCAAGACCCTAGTCAGATTACACATAGATTACCCTCAGCTATTCTGGTCCCCTTATCTAGGATACTGGCATTGGAGGCAGCCCAGAGAAGGTTCACTATGGAGATCCCAGTATGGAGGGGTTTTCTTATGAAGAGAGGTTGAGAAGGTTGGGCCTGTACTCACTGGAGTTTAGAAGCATGAGAGGTGACCTTATTGAAATACAACAGTTTTAGGCGGTTTGACTACTTAGATGCTGAGAGATTGTTTTCACTTTTTGAAGAGTCTAGGACCAGGCTGCATAACTCAGAGTAAGGGTCACCCAGCTGAAGAGGAATTTCTTCTCTAAGGGAAGTGAATCTGTGGCATTGTTTATTGCAGAGAACTGTAGGGGGCAGTTGTTAAGTATATTGTAGGCTGAGATAGACAGATGTTTAATCTGTAAAAGAATCCAGGTTTATGGGGAAAGGCAGGAAAGTGGAGTTGAGTATTATCACATCAGTCATGATCTCGTTGGCAGAGCAGATTCGATGGGCTAAATGTTCTAATTCGACATCTTATGATGTTATGGTCTTGCACGTTTTTTAATTAGATGGATGAGCCAATAAACTTTGGGGGGAAAAAATAGTATACATGACCAACTAGGCATCGCTGGGGAACATCAGTGCTAATTTGCAATTATTGAGCTCAAACAGCAAGGATAAGTGATTTAAATTGACTTGGGGACACATTGGCTCTCCCCTGTGCTGAATTGTCGATGTTCTCTGTGACTGAGCTGAATTCCATGTAAGTTATAATCAGTTAATAGTCAATAAACCACCGTTGCTCATACTGTTATAGACACACATCATTCATGACATTAAACACTGTCTCTGTGGCACAGAATGACTCTAAGAAACAGATAAATATGGCATCATCTTCAAGACAAAAAGCACACATTGATTATCTTTGAACAAAATCATCAGTGAACTGAGAGAATCTTTAGGAGCTGTGCTCATATTCAGATTTTAAAAAAAGGCTGTGACATCCATGGTCTAGTTCAGAATATGTATAACTAACTGAAATATCCTGCCAAACTACATGCTAAAGTAGACTGGGTCTGTAGTGTTCACCTACATTAAGCAGAACAACTTGTATAGTACACCTGTCATACACTTAGTTTTTAAAATCATATTTTTACTATTACTGTGACTTCATGGCATAGCGTATTATTTTGCAGGATATGATTCCTGAGCTTTCTGTACAATCTGAGCAAATGACCAACCATTTTTGCATCAAAAATCCAATCACGATAGGATGATAAGCCATTGGATCGCAATTTTTCTACCTTAGTGCCACCTGATCAGATGATATTTTTTGAAAACGGTTTGTCGTCCTCTCTGGAGACTAAATGAAGATAGTTGAATCCCAATCTAAAGCTATGGTTCACACCATTGATTCAGAAGTGAGATCCATATACAAGCCAGCATTTACTCTTCAGCTTCTTGACGAGGAACAGCTTGAAAATAAAGAAAAAACAGTAAATGCAAGCTAAGACTACGTGACTAAGGTGAAATCGGGGAAAAGTTTTAAAAAAAAACAAGGCTGACAGGACTATACATCAATACACAATGTATTCACAACAAAGTAAATGAACAGGTCTGTTCTAATAGTCACCGCAGAGATGCGATTGCTAAGTGACCAAGATTGGGAGCTGAATACTCCAGGATACTTCTCTTTTAAAAGAGGTAGTCAAAATGGAAAAGGAGGGTAACTAGCCCTGATAATTAAGGCTGAGATAAAGACAGAGTATAGAGAAAGTTTGTTGGCTCAGAAAATTCAGAAGTGAACCAGTTCACGTGGACCTAAGAGTCAGCAAGGACAGGTCACATCAGTTGGAGTTGTTTAAACCCCTAAAAGTAGTTGTAGTGCAGGGCAGAGTTTAAATCAGAAAATTAGGGGTGTTTGCAAAATCATGAGGGAGGATTTAATCAAACCAAATTTATGCTAAATATGTGGAGGATCTATTTGTGAAAATGCATACAAGAGAGTTTTCTTTATAATACTTTGTATCAGATACCAACTGGAGAATAAACTATTTGGATCTTGTTTTATGCAACAAGAAGTCTTGTGATGGTACAACTTGTTGTGGTATAATTTGACAATCAGAACACTCGGGTACATGTTACGAATATTGTTCAAGCATATGAAAAGGAAGCCAGCCTTGGACATTCTAAGAGTGAATGCTGAAGAAACCCACAAGTTTTCATGTTTGTGTACATCTTAAGTCACGTACTCTTCTTTTAATCTGGTCAATTTAAAGTTGTTTATTGAATAGATATATTAACTGTGGGGAAATTAGTAAATCAGATGAGGCATTGCTCTTAACTATCCAACACCCTGCTGCTGCCAGCACCACCTCCACCACCCACAATTGTGCTCGTGAACATGAGCACACACATGCACTCTCTTTCTCTCTCGCACACTCTCTCTCGCACACACTTTCCTACTGATTTGCTTCTATCACCCATTCTCTGGCCTGGGTAATTGTTTTAATCTTATTCCTTATCCTGCCTAGAGTACATCTGCTAATCTTCTGGTCTGCTTGCATCTTATTTTAAGATAAAAGATCCTTCTAACTGAAACCACATAACCCTTTCAGGAATATAGTTCATTTAAGGTAGTTTGGGAAATTACACTAAAAGATAATTTAGTACATGAGAAATTTCTTGCATTTAAATAATTAATAGGTATTTTGCAATAAGTTTACAGTTACAAGGTTCCACAGAAAAAGTGATCCAGCCTTGGCTAACAAAAAAGGTGAAGGTAATATCAGATTAAATGAATAGGTTTAAGTGTTGCCAAGAAGTAAAAAGCCAAAAGATTGGGAGGATTTTAGAGGTTCTGAGGAAGGGTCACTGGACCTGAAACATTAACTCTGACTTTTTCTTCACAGATGCTGACAGACCTTCTGAGCTTTTGCAGCAACTTCTGTTTTTGTTCCTGATTTACAGCATCCGCAGTTCTTTTGGTTTTTATTTGCTAATAAAGCAGGTTGCTTTGTCCTGGGCGATGTTGAACTTTGAATGTTGTTAGAGCTGCACTTGTCCAGACAACAGGGGAGTATTCCATCACATTATGACATGTGCCTTGAAGATGGTGCCCAGGAGATGATATAGCCGCCATAGAATTTCAAGCCTCTGACCTGCTTTTGTACCAATATGACTTGTCCAGACACTTTCTGATCAACGATAACCACCAGGATGTTAATAGTGAGGGTTTTAATAATGGTAATGCCATTGAATGTCATTGGGAGATGGTTGGATTCTGTCTTGGGGATGAAAAGGTATTGCTCCTGGCATTTGTATGGGGTAAATGTCACTTTTCAGCCAAGTCTGGATGATTGTTTAGGGCTTGTCACATATGGACATGGACTGCATCAGTATCTGAATTGTCACGAATGGTACTGGACATTGTGTAATCATTGCAAATATCCGCAGTCTGATGGAACAAAAGTAATTGAAGCAGCTGAAGATGGTTGGGAATAGAACACAATCCTGAGGAACTTTGGCAGACATGTATTGGCACTTCTAATACTGAAAACATGAATGTAACTAAGTGATGACAAATCTCCTGGACCTGACAATCTGCATCCTGAGTTTATAAAGTGATGAGGGGCATGGATAAGGTGACTAGCAAGGGTCTTTTCCTTAGGGTAGGGGTGTTCAAAACTAGGGGCATATTTTTAAGGTGAGAGACGAAAGATTTAAAAAGAGCATGATGGATAACTTTTTTTACACAGACTGTGGTTCATGTCTGGAATGAACTGCCAGAGGAAGTGGTGGATGCAGGTACCATTACAACATTAAAAGGATATTTGGATAAGTACATGAATAGGCAAGGTTTGGAAGGATTTGAACCAAACACAGGCAGGTGTGACTAGTTTAGTTTGGGAACATGGTTGGCGTGGATTAGTTGGACTGCAGAGCCTATATCCATGCTGTATAACTCTATGACTTTTGATAGATTTGTTAGAGTATCTTAAGGATATAACTAGGAAGGTGGTCAAGGGAGAGCCAATGGATGTAGTACAATAGGATTTTCAAGAACTTTCAATTAGATGTCTCAAAATTTAAGACTTTTCTGGGTTTTTTTTAATAGATTAAGGGTTAGCTCATTGACAAACAACAGAGGGCCAATAAAGTAAAATTTTCATTGGCAATTTTGCTGTTTCGTACCAAATTAAATGGTGAAGATGAAGCAAAGAAGCTGCAGACAATTATCAACCCATTGGGTGGGCGGGGACAAGCCTAGCTGATTCAACACAGTACAGTGAAGTTTGAAGTTGTTCACTACGGTAGGAAGAAGAAAAGAAAATTAGAATAGTTTTTGAATGGTAAGAGACTGAGAAGTATTTATATTAAAGGGACCAGAGTGTTCTTGTATATGAACCACAGAAAATTAAGATGCAGGTGTCGCGAGTAATCAAGAGAAAAAATGTTATGTTAGCTTTTCGTAGAATCCCTACAGTGTGGAAACAGGCCCTTCGGCCCAACAAGTCCACACGGACCCTCAGAGCATCCCACCCAGACCCATCCCTATAACCCACCTAATCTACGCATCCCTGAACACTACGGGCAATTTAGCATGGCCAATCCACCTAGCCTGCACATCTTTGGACTGTAGGAGGAAACCGGAGCACCCGAAGGAAACTCATGCAGACACAGGGAGAATGTGCAAACTCCACACAGACAGTCGCCCGAGGGTGGGATCGAATCCAGGTCCCTGGCGCTGTGAGCCACTGTGTTGCCCAGACAGATTAGAATATGAGTTAATAAATCTTATTACAATGATATAGGACATTGATGAAATAGTATTTAGAATAATTTTGGTCTACTTCCCAACAGAAGGACATACTTATCCCAGCAGGAGTATAATAATGGATCACTAGCCTGGTCCTTGGAATGGGTGGTTTGTCCTAAGAGTAAAGTTTGAGTGATTGCGGCCTTATAGTTCCTGGCATTTAGAAGGATGAGAAGTGACAGATTTGTTAACACACAAAATTCTTAAGAGGCTCAACAGCCAAGATATTAAGAACATGTTTCCTCTGGCTGAGAAATCCAGGACCATAGGTTTATAGCCTCAGAAGAAGAGTTGACAATTTAAGACTGAAATGAAAAGTTTCTTAACTGGGGAAGTGAACTCCACAGTGATTGAGTATATTCAAGACAGACGTCAATAGATCTAAGTGATAATAGGAATAGTGCAGAAGTTAGTTATGATAAAAGACCCGTCATAATTTTATTGTATTTGAAGGAAGTATCTCAACTGGAAGAATTACACTGATAATCGTGCCCCACTGGTTCACAAGTCCTCACAAATTGTATACAATTCCAATGAGACTACCAAAAGCCAATTTGTCTGACTGACCACTTTCCCAGAATAAAAGCTAATCACACCAGATTTTTCTTTCAGTAACAGTATAAATAACTGTTTATTGAAATTTAACTTTAATCAGAAGTGAAAAGAAAGGTTTAAGTTATAGTAATTTTTTTATTAACCTTGCAAATGCCTTCTCGCCACCCCGCCCCCCTTGCAGCCTGTCATCTCATCCTTGCAGGTTCCCTCTGCCCTCATTCACACGTTGCAGCATCCTTCTCCCCTCAAGTTCTCCTACAGCTGTATTTTCCCCTTAAATAATCTTGCAGCCTCCCTTTTTGAGAAGCATAGAGGTCTACAGCACAGAAAAAGGGCCTTCTGTCCATTCAGTCTGTGCCAGTCAAAAACAATCACCAAACTACATGGACTCTCCAATTTATGAAAGTCTGAATTATGGATACTTGTACTTATAAATGCAATCCCTTACAGGGATGTAAATTTAAAGACCTGTCATAGTAACACTTCCCGTGGTTACTTACAGCTTTTTTTTTAAAATGTTCAGTCATGGGATATGGGCATTGCTGATTGTCCAGCATTTATTTTCTGGCCCTATTTGTCCTTAAGGCATTGGTGAACTGCTTTCTTGAAGCAATGCTGTCCACATGTTATCGGTTGACCCACAATGTCCTTAGGAAGGAAGTTCCAGGATTTTCACCCAGCAACAGTAAAGGAATGTTGATACATTTCCAAGTCAAAATGGTGAGTGGTTTGAAGGGGAACTTGCAGGTTGTGGTGTTCCCCTGTATCTGCTACCCTTGTCCTTCTAGATGAAAGTAGTCATCAGTTTGAAGGTGTGAAGGATCTTTGGTGAATTTCTGGAGTGCACCTTGGGGCTAGTACACATTGTTACTACTGAGCGTGGGGAGGGAAGGGTGTGGATGTTTGTGGATGGGGTGCCAATTCAAGCTGGTTGCTTTGTCCTGGATGGTGTCAAACTTCTTGAGTGTTGGAACTGCACCCATCCAGGAATGTGGGGAGTATTCCATCACACTCCTGACTTGTGCCTTGTATATAGTGGGCAGGCTTTGGGGAGCTGCAATACTCTTAGCCTCTGCTTTGCTCTTGTAGTCATAATAATTATATGATTAGACTAATTGAGTTTCTGGTCAATGGTAACCCAAGGATATTGATTGTGGGGGGATTCAGTGATGATAACGCCATTGAATGTCAAGGGTGGTAATTAGATCGTCTCTTATTGGAGATGATCATTGCCTGGCATTTGTGTGGCGCGAATGTTACTTGGCTATTGTCAGATCTTGTTGCATTTGAACATGAACTACTTCAGTATCTGAGGAGTTGTGAATGGTGCTGAACGTTGTGCAATCATTGGGCACACAGGGCCACTCTGCCCTTATGTTGGAGGGAAAGTTGTTGGTGAATTACCTAAAGATGGTTGAGCCGACGACACTACCCTGACGAACTCCTGCAGAGATGCACTGGAGCTGGCCTCCAACAACCACAACCATCTTCCCATGTGTCAGGTGTGACTCTAACCAGCGGAGAGTTTGCTTCCTGATACCCATTCATTCCAGTTTTGCTAGGGCTCCTTGATGCCATACTCAGTCAAATGCAGTCTTGGTGTAAAGGGCTGTCACTATCATATCAACTCTGGAATTCAGTTCTTTTGTCCATGTTTGAGTCAAGGTTGTGATGAGGTCAGGAGTTGAGTGGCCCTGGCAGAACCCCAGCTGGGTGTCACTGAGAAGGTTATTGCTGATCAGCACCTCTGCTTGATAACACTGTCAATGACAATTGTTTTACAAGTGATGTTGTTTTACTTTGTCCTGTATTGTGCTCCAACTTGTGTACAAATCGACTTCCGAATGGAGTCTAGAATAGAATCCACTTACGACCTGTGGGTTGCTTGTTTTCTAATTCCATTTTCCAGCTCTTGGCCCAGAGCCTTGTATGCCTTGGCATCTTAAATATATGTGTAAATACTTCTTCATGTTTAAGAGGATTTCTACCTCTATCATCCTTACAGGCAGTGAGTTCCAGATTCCACCACTGTCTAGGTGAAAACTTTTTTTTCTCACATCTCCTCTAAACTTCCTGCCCCTTACCTCAAATCTGTGCATCCTGGCCATTGATCCCTCCATCAAAGGGAAATGATTCCTCCCGTCCTCGTAATTTTATACATCTCAACCATGCACCCCCTCAGTCTCCTGTGCTCTAAGGAAACTAACTCTAGTCTATCAAATCAGAACTGATATGCTCCAGCTCAGCCAACACCCTGGTAAATCTGCTGTGCACCCTTTCCAGATCCAAGATGGCGGCGGAGTAGGACGCTTCACATGGAATTCATTTGTTCTGCCCATTTCCTTTTCTCTTTTTTTATCTTCTCTTTTTTGTGTGTTTTTTTTCCCTTCTGCCTTCTTTTGACTCCCAGCCTTGGATTCAGCACAGACCCAACAAGGCAGCCAACTGGCCTAGAGAGGTGACCTCCAGGCCTGGCATGGCAGCCTTTTGGCCTGGAGTGGTGGTGGTCTCTCGGCCTGGCATGACAATCTCTCAGTGGCCCAGTGTGGCAGTCTCAGCCCGACATGGCAATCTTTTGGTGGGGTGTGGCCTCAGCATGGACTTCCCATCTTGAGGTGATTCCTCAAAGTGCGGTCCCACTGTGCCTAAGCACTTAAGAAAGATTGTAATGTTTGAACTTTCAGCTTTATTTCTTTATTTTCTACATAAAAATAAGAATGTCTACAAAGTATAAGTTTAACCTTATTTAGTATGTTTTACACTACACTATAATTAATGCAATGTTTATCTTTTAATTTTGTTCTTTCTTTCTACCTTGTTCTTAAGATTCTGTACCTAGGTACTTGTATCTAAAATGGCGCCTTGTGTGGCAACGTACAGTTTTCACTGTACTCCTGTACTTTTGTACTTGAGTACACCTAACAATAAAATCAAAATCAAATCAAATCATTCAAATATCCAGTGTATTAACATTCCTCCTGTAATGTGCATTCCAGAACTGCACATAATATTCTAATAGTGGCCTAAATTTTTTGTGTTATATTGCAACCAAATCAAGACACTAATGTGCATTTTTAAACAGCTTGCAGTTCTCTCTGGTACCCATTTGCTTGTTGGTATGTAAAAGATAACAGTTTTTGAAGAATAAAAAACCTGGAAGTGAACCTCCTTTTATTTTGCTGCAACAGCATGACATTTGTGCTTTTTAAAGCTACATTTTTAAAATTGGCTTTTTGTCATCTTCCTCATTCTAGACTCTGCAATTTTCTTTAATTTCTCATTTATTGAAGGTTTCTATACAGTTCATTTACTCAATATCCACTACATTTAATCCATCTCTATGCCTCTTGTTTCTTTAACATTTATTTCTTAAATACAATTTTTCCTTTCAGATATCCTGCTGACTACTTCTATTTTCCCTTTATCTAGGTATACATCAATTTCATCTCTAATTGAAGGCTGTGGCTGGTAATTACCCATGGGATATCATGGGAAATGTTGAAATATGTAAATAAAAATTTTTGGATCTAGCACCTGTCCATCACATCCCTTAAGAATCAGCCCTCAAAAACCAAACACTGGAAATTTGTAGCGCTTTTGCATCAAATGCTCAAATATTGCAAGTTACCAGAACAAAATCAAATGTGAAGATGTACAAAACATACCAATCAGGAGTCAACAGTCAGCAAATGGGTAACAGTCTGTGAGGTGAGGGAGAGGTGCAGAACTAATGGAATTTCTCTCAAGTTTTTCAAAATCTTATTGACCGTTGTCTTTTTTTTCCTCAATAATTTGAAAATGCAATGTGGACCATAGAATGTTAGGCTAAGATTTTATGTCCACACGAGAGGACACCGACCTCAATTTAACATCTCACCCAAAAGAAGGACTTCCAACAATGCAGGACCCTGTCTGTGCTGTACGAGAGTGTCAGCCTTGATTTTTATGCTCAAGGCCATGAACCGATAATCTATTGACACAGAGGCCTGAACGCTACCTGCCAAGATATTGTTGGCGCATCTAAACTTAAAAAGAAATTAAAAAGATGCGGATCTTTATCAAATGGGGAAATTTGGCATTCACCAAGTACAACATTTCTGTTTTAGGGCCAGTGCAGCTGTTTAGCAGTAGCTTTGTACAGCCTTGGAACCCCAGTTATACTTGATGCAATAAGCTGTAACTTTTTCAAGGGATTTTATAGTGAGTTGAAGAGAATACAAGTGTAAGCATTCATCAGTTCAAAGATTTCCAATTGATTGCAGCCTTGGGGAGACATCAACAGTGCACCCTCTGGAGAAATAAAGAATCACTGACTGGATTTCGGTGTTTAACTACATATGTGTGAACTTCAGAAGATGTCATCAGTTTCACAGGAATAGTTGCTGTGAATACTGACAATTTTGCTATCATTGTTACTGCAAAATCTAGGCCAGAGCAACTATGATTTTACTGATGTACTGTGGTATCAAAGTGATACTGATTAGAGAGTAGTTCTGAGTGAAGTAGGCCATTCATCCCCACAAGCTGCTCTACCAGTAAATTGAATAGTGGAAAATCTGCACCTCTAATCCCATTTGCCTGTTTTTTTTTCCCACCTACACTTTGATGCTCTTGCGTAACAAATATCTATTGATCTCAGTTTTGAAAGCTCTATCTGTTTAAGGATCCTGTATCCCTAGGTAATATCCAAATTTTTGTCATCTTTCACATAGAGGGGGAAAAAAAGCTTTTTGATTTTGTTCATGGGTGGACTAGCTGTAATTTCGTGTTCCCTTGTTCTTGTTAGTTGCACCATTGGAAATACTTTTTCCACGTCTGATCTATCCAATCCTTTTAGGATTTTTAACACCTCAATTGAATCATGCCTCAATTTTCCATACTCAAGGGAATACAAGCCAAGTTTGTCCAACTAATACAGATTGGAATGATAAATTACAGTACTGCTCAGACTGGTGCACTGTGACCTGATTGGACTGATGCACCATGGTAATTGGAGCAGTGCACTCTGATACTGATTTGTGTCAGCAATTGCTTATGGTGCTGACAATACTAATTGGACTGTAGTGATTTGATAGGTATACTATGATGGCATCGATGCTGTGATGCTAATTGTAAGAATGTGCTCTGATACATATAACACACTGTATTGGAGTGATTTATTATAATATTGATTGGAATGCTCTGCTGTAATACTGACTACAGTAGTATTTTGTGATGGTGCTTAGGCTTGATCCATTTTGGTACTGTGGGTTGGTCTATTGCGATACTAATTTGGCTGCTGTGTGTTGAAGATAACAAGGATTCTAACCTATTATACCATGTCTCCTGCGACGTGCATGCGCACACACAATCATATATGCAAATATTTAAGCTCACCTGTACTTTTCCATTTATGTCTATTCGAGGTCTGATGCTTTCTAAAACAGTTAAGACAATGCTAGATATCCTCAAAAGGTAAGGGAACATTGGTAGTGAGAAAATGGGTTAATGCTTCAGGTCCCTCGGTGAACCGAATGTAAATGATGAACACAGCTAACAGACTACAAGTCCCAGAATGCACAATGGACAAAATGTTTTGATGCAGATCAAGGCTCCTCTACAAAGAAGTCCAGTGAATGCCATCATAATGCACCAGATTTCATAATGCAATGATAGTATTTATTATGCATTTACCTGCAGTGGATTAGGAAAATACCACTTATCTTTCAGGAACCAAGCAAAATTTCAGTCTGTAGGGAAATCTCTTTCCTTCCAAATCCTTTCACTGACGATGTTTATCTGCAAGATTGCCCATTTGCAGAATGTACATGGAGCTACAAGAGTGTAGCAGAAAGGATTTTTTAAATTTCAAAAAAATGCTTTATTCATAGAAATATCTTTTTATTTAATATACGTACACGCATACACATATATAGACACAAACGCAGTTCAGTTTTGCACAACAACATGAGGAAAACAAGCAAACATTGGAGTTTGACTCTTTTCAACAAACAAACCAAAGGCATTTCTTATTTGAACCAGATTATATTTACATGCGTTTGAGACACCAGGAGGGTCCGATAACCGAATGGACCCCCATTTAACTTTAACAGGAAGATCTCAGACAGTGGTCTTTCCCCACTGTGCCCCTCCAGCACATAGTCCTGGATCTTGGAATGTGCCAGTCTGCAACACTTGGTCGAGGTCACACTTCAGTTTTTTTTATTCATAAAAAACTTTGTAGCAAAAAGGATGTTGCAACCAAATCAAGACTCTAATGTGCATATTTAAGCAGCCAGCCAGCTGAAAAAGTTGAATGTGCTGCTTACCCTCTTAAGCATCAGGTGACACATCTGGGTGTGCCTACTTTTCACCAGTTTTCAATCCCCTCCATGTGTTCCTTTTTTCCTCTCTGTAATCACGTAATCACGTCTTGGGGGTCTCCGTTGACAAACATTGTCTACTACATCTTTTTGTCACAACCAAGGGGTATCTTAGATTATGAAATGTGATTGGTTTCTAGGACACTTGAGTCAATCAAGCAAAAACCACTTATTTTGCTATGTCTGACCATATCTCTCTCTTGGGTGTTTCTGAATTTATTTTCTTAGCTATTGCATCATTACGTCACTTTGATTTCCCCTTCCTTAAGCAGCGAGTGGTAATGATCTGTGAAGTGCTGCCTGCAAGGTTGGTAGAAACAAAGATAATCAATGATTTCAAAAGAAAATCAAATAGGCACTTGAGAGTAATACACTTGAAGGCTAAAGGAATAGAATATGGGAAATGAGACAGACTGGATTACTTTGCAGAGAGCCAATGTGGACCAAATAATGGGGCCAAATAATCTTTTGCTGTGCTACAATGACACTGTATATCCTGCCACGAAAAGAATTATTTCCAAAATAAACTGTCATCTTCTCATTATGCAAGAATTAATGATATGGAGGTGTAAGTTAACTTAATCAAGACATTTTCAGGGTAATCTTGACTTCAAATGCATACTAGACTGTAGCTTTGGTGTAAAGCGGCCTTGTTTGTTAAATTTACAGATCAGTTACGTCATTTAAAAAATTGAGACTATGCCAATTTTCAGAATACCTTAAGATCCAGTTGAGCATCAAGAACAGTTGTCAGCTCAGTATATATAAGTAGAACATTTATGTGGGAACAGCATCTTTTATTAATGATTTAGAATTTTTTGTTTAGAGAGCGTACGCAGGCTTGTCAAAGTGTGTTTTCTAGGATCCATTTGTATTGATTAGATGTACTTGCCTTGCTGCAAAAAGTAATAATAGAAAATTTTTTTAAAATGTAATTTTGCTAGGAAATGACTTGCGTTGTTCATGGGCAATTTGTAGGACACATATTTTCTTGCCCTGGATGATGCTGTTTTTCTGTTGCTAACTGCAAGTTATTTTTGTTAGTGTATCCGTAACTTCTACCCATTCCCATTTTCCTCTTTTCCTCTTCATTTGCATCTAATCCTCTTTCTTAATTGTTCCTGTTGATTATCTGTCCTATATCTCTGCTTTACTCTATTTCTTTATGCCTCTGCTATTCTCCCACTTTATCTCTGTTGTTCTCACAGATTAGAGTTATGGAGACTGCAGAGTCACTAAGTGGATAGCATAGAATCAGAAGTAATGAGAACAAATGGCATGGAGCCAAACATAGGCAATTTCAAATAACTAGATAACAGAGGAAGTGTTGGGGGAGGACATGATTAAAGAGGTGTGAGTAACGCAGTATGGTCATCCTGATCTCTTACAATTATGGCTACAGTTTTGGTTAGTGCTATTTTTGGTGCTGTGAGTAGCATAGGAGTGATTTGGAAGGATTACAATAGAGTTATACAAGCAATGATCATGACATTGACAAATGGCAACGTAAGAAAAAACATTGGGAATGGAGATATATTTATTGAAGGTGAATTTTTTTGATATGATTATGACTTCAGTTTTAATGGTGAGTGAAATGGTACCTGCGGTAAGATTTTTTTTTGTATCAAGTAGCATAGGAGAGAATGTTGGTTAGCCAACTGATTGCAGGAATTAACTCCAAGGAAACAGGAAGTGAGTCTCATGGATGAGATCAGCTTGAAGAAGGTTGAAAGGGAAATAACTTAAAAAAAAAAGCAGCAGAGGTTCAGGTCATGAGAAGTGGAGGCAGCTGGTCAGTCTGTTATCTTGGTGGAGAAAATGCAATGGTTTTTGTCAAGGATCATCCTGAGCAAAACTCTCAGAATTCTGTGGGCTGTTCCCAGGGGCATTCATTAATGTGAATCTCAACTGCTGCTGGAGTGCCATGAACTTGGTGAAAGATGTTGTTTGGTCTAATGGAGAATTATTGGTTTTCCTATGTGAAAAGCTGTCTATGATTATGTGTTGTAGGCTGGCACATTACTAATTCAAGGCCTGCATGCTGAGGGACATAACACTTGGGGGAGCAAGGCCACAGTCTAAGACCCACCAGCTATCATACGCAGAGGAGCTGGAACGAATGAGAAAAGTAGTTGGGATGTATGCACCAGAGAAAGTTTGACATTAAATGTATGTCGTAAAAACAATATGTAATTAATTATTTCAGAGGTATTTCAGAGTGCCATATACTGCAGTGTACCTCTTTTTAAAAATAAATCTTGGTAACAATAAATCCATGAGCTCGTTGTTGGAGATTAAGGGGGAGTAGTTGGGAAGAATGCTTTAGGAGGTAGTCAATGATAGAGAAATTGATATTGGCTTATTTTTAAACTGTAGGATCATGCTGATGTAGGTCGTTTTCATTAAGGAAATGACAGTCTGGTACAGTTTGCCAAAATTAGCAATGGTTAGCTAACTCTGTTTTTTACAAGTTAAACTCAATGTACACCTCACCAAAGGAATTATCCAATCATTTGTCTTATTATCAGTGTGTGGAAATGATTTTGATGAGAGTTAACTTGGGATAGGAGGGAGGAATCTTGCCAAAATCTAGATCAAAACTTTCTGCAACAGGTTAGGCTGTAAAATCTACCTACTGTCCTGTGTGTGATTCTGTTCTCTTGCATCAAGTTCTTTCCAAGCTACGTGATCACTGTTAACTGCCCATGTATATTTTTTCTCCAATTACTTTGTTCTGTGTCAAAGTTGGTTCATAAGACAGAACACTTTATTCTAGCAGGGTAACCAAGCTTGTTCCCAGTTCATTCTGGGGGAACCCATCACTTCAGTAGATGTGGTTTCTCGTCTGTGAAGTTTCTAAGACAGGAGAGTTTGCATAGAAAGCTTCAAGTTGTTAGAACTAAGGAAGTTAAGGCCATCAGACTTGTGAAAGGCCCATGTCATCAAACTCAGCAAGGAATTGTAAAATTATCTCTACAGTCCAAGAAAAAAAAATTGGGCAGTGTCAATTAAGTAAAGGTTTAAATTACCAACATAGCTACATTGATCCCAGCTGATGTTATTACTGGACAAGTCAGATCCCAGACTTGTTTTATCTTGTTTTACTGAAGTGATCTTTCATTGAAACACCAGTACACAATTCTACAGATTTAGTTTTAATTAAAAAAAAGTTTATTATGCAAAAGTAATGAAGATTAAATAGCATAATTAAACTATTTACATATAACACAAGGTTACAGATTTCAAAAAGATAAAGATAAAAGATAAAAAAAGATAAAGTACAATCCTATTAACCCAAAAGCACCCTTTACCATGATCACATCAGTGAGAATTCTTTGTTCTATCATTTTGATAGGGTTAAACTTAGCCAATGTTTCAGTTCCTGGTCTTGAGAAACTGAACCTAATCCTCAAGACGTATTTAGACTTATTCATCTTTAGATAACCCCTTCAGGTTTTTAACCAAACAATGCTGTGGAATTTTAAGGCTAAATGTCTTATATGGTGATAATATCTTTTGACAGATCTAAACTATCTTCTTTCAGGTGGGAGAAAAGAACCCTCTTTTACACATCCAGCTTCAACCAGGAATTCTGCAAAACTGAATTGAAAGCAAAAGCTTTCTTCAAGCTATGGGTGTTATCCATAGCCATAAACAAACACTGTTGTGGATCCTTCTAATTGAAACCCAACACTTACTTTGTTCACTTGTAAAAATCTCCCATTTTGAACAAAATTCCATCAGCTTCCAAGAGCTATACCTCCGACATTTTCTAACGAACCATGGATTCAGAAAGCCTTACGAGTTTATCATTAAATCAAGTTAATCATTTAATCACATCACACATACACAGACCAAAATTCTCAAGCCAGTGGTTCAAAATCCCAACTCAGTAATAAATTTTAAAATGTATATATAAAACACACACCTTAAATCACATCTCTGCCAAAAGAAGAATGAAAATTTATCTCAGGCACTTTCATTACACGTCAAAGAGTATTTCAGCGCTTTTCCATTGTCACAGTGGCAGTAGCAACATAATGATATTAAAAATGCAATGAGTTATGTAGCAACCATAATCTGGATTAATCCATGGGAATCACTTCACCTTGACGTGCTCTCGATAAAATGTCTTGCTATAACATTTTCTCTTCCAGGCACTTGAGCAATTTTTAGAATATATGACTAGGGAATGAATATCCACTGAAACATTCTGGAACTGAATATTTTGTGAACATCCAATGCTGTTTTTCCTGCAATAGCCTTTGTAAGTCACCTCAATAGTTTCCTGAAAGGTAAAACAATACTTGTAACCACCTCCTCCTTGTTTTCCTGTCTGATTTTCGGAGGGTCTGCTGTCGAATTTTCCATTCCTGAATTGTTCTGATATTTCGATTTTACTCCCTACTACTTGCACTACTGCAAGTACACCTTTCTTCTGACTGTCATCCCTGTCATAATATCATTTCAACATGTTAACATGAGACACTCGCTAACTCTTTCCCCTGTCTGGAAGACTTGCTACATAATTGAATTTCTTTTTGATTTAATAAGTTCCACTGGTTCCCCAGAGGCAGATAACTACACAAAGACATTGTTATTAGCAACAAAATGTTGAACTTTGGCATTGTACCCATTCTAGTTTTCATTGTTTGTTGAGGTCTAGGCCCGAAACGTCAGCTTTCCTGCTCCTCTGATGCTGCTTGGCCTGCTGTGTTCATCCATCTCTACACCTTGTAACCTTAGACTTTCTTAGCTTCAGATTACACCCTCTGTGTTTTAACGAAACTCTTCTGGTCTGGAACTTTCAAAAACAACTCCATACACTGAAGTAACCTAAACAGTTGACCTTAACAGTCCTAAACTATCTCCCTTCTTCAGAGGAAGCTGTTTTACATGTCCAGCTTCAACCAAGCAAAAGTTTTTTTTTAAGTTAAAGGTGTTTCCCTAAGTCAAAATAAAACCCCATTCTAGATCCTTCTAACTGAAATCTAACATATTACATTGGGAGAGTTTTTACAAGTGAACAAAGTCAACAAATTCCCATCAGCCTCCAAGATCTACATCTCTCACACTGTTCTTTTAACAAACCATGGGTTCAGAAAGCTTTACAGATCAATAATTAAACTCTTTTACACACACAGACCGAAACGCACATGCCACTAGTTCAACATCCAAACCCTAAAATAAATAATATTGAAATATATATGAATCACACATCTTGCATCATGTAGAACTCGTATTTCTCTGGAATTAACTTTGTAACCAGTAGTATTAGGAAACCAGTTGAGACTCTGTTTTTATGTTTGTATTCGGATATTTCTAACTGGTATAAAATATATTAGAATATAGTTTGTTTTCTTTCTTCCGAGAGGAAGAAAAGACAGAGAAAAAGAAGTTGGGTAAAAATAGCAATATTATTGTTGCAGAAAGAGAGAGGGCAGTGAATCAAAAATTCATCTATTTCGATCTGCATGGCTAAAATTTTTAAATAGCGTATCCTGTGATTTTTCTCATAGGAGTACCAGAAATCTGCCAGCCTGGTTATAACAGTGATCTTATTTTAACAATTCTTCCTTTTAAAAATATATTCAAACAGCATTAAATAGCATTTATAACTAAATTAAGTCATCCTTTGCCTGCTCCAACACTTCCTAAAAGAGAAATAGTTATTGGAGTTCCAAGCAATGCTGCAATATTAGCTTTATTGTATGTACATTAAATGGGCAAGTTAACTATCTTCAGAATTGAAATATTTCAAAATCATACAGACATTCACGTCTTTACCTACTAGGTCTAGTCATAGGGTATTTTAACTGTTTGAGTGTTATGTCACATTACTAATGTTAGAATTTTTTTAACCATGTACCATGATTATCACTTATTAACACTTTATACTGCTGCATCTTTCTCTGATCCTATTTGATGATCTCCAAACTTATTGAAATAATACTGACAGATGTGAGCCTTTTCTGTGACATACCTCAAAAACTAGATTGGCATTTGATTATTCACAATTTCTGGGTAACTTATTAAATAGAACATTGTTTTAAGGAAACTATATTTTTGTTTTAAGAATGTTGAAGTTGAGTTAAATAGGGCAGTAATGACTTGGACTGCAGTATGTGCATCCTGTATGTCCCTATAATGCATTGAAATTTATTCTATGTGCAGGCAAAGCAATGTAAATTGAATAATTTTATTAAAAACTGTAATCATTCTAAAAGAAAGTCATTGCTCATTTATGATTATTGGTCCTTCATTATTTCAGTTGCTGTGCTTTAAAGATACTGGTCAGAGACATTTGTTCAGAATTCATTGTATTGTGCCCAGATTTTGCATGTGGTTTTAACAGTTGTAGCTAATAATATATAATATATTAATTCTGTATCAAGTGATAACATTTTCTGAACAGTTTTGTTTTGAAATAACACAGCACAGGGCAGGCTCAGTTCTATGAACTGTGCTTAAAATCCTTATTCCAGAATTTTCATGTGTCAACAAAGGAAGTTTCTAAAGTTGATTTAAGCAGCTAAAATCTGTAATCTAATCTAAGGTAAAAATCAGATAAATCTATATCCAAAGCAATCTGTTCCTTCTCCCATTCGTCATTTACTGATGAAGAAATTAAAGGCAAAGTGTCTGTTCTTTAATATTTCTGACTAGCAGTTTTACAGAAAAAGATGAGAACTGTGGATGGAGACTCCAGGAGGTGTATAGGTACCTAAATATGATGATTTATGAGAATTCAGATGAGCACTTTTTCCTTTAAATGACTAAGTGTAAACATGTACAGCTCGGAATACAGTAGTTAAATGGGAATGTTTTTATGCACACACAGCAATTATATTACTATTTCTGACTAAAATACAGTCTGATTGGTAAGCATACAAATTCTAGCCTGATCATTTCAATGTTCTTCAAGGAAGAAATGAGCGCATTTGAGATGCTTTCTTGGAGGATAAGTCTTCTCTTAGAAGGTATTACGTTACATTTGCAGCCCAGAAACAGGTTGTTAAACCCATCCTAGTGCTTATGCTCCTCCCACTTTCTTCATCTAACTCCATTAACATATAATTCTACTCCGTAATCACTTGTGTTCACTTAATTACCCTGTAAATGCATCTATCCTAATTACTTTAACTATTACTTATGATAGTGACAGTCAACATTCTAACCCTTGTTCGGGTAAAGATGTTCTATTTGATTTGGAATTCTAGCCTCGAGTTTTGATTTCTTCGTACGTTGAAATACCTCTCTACATCAACTTAATCGAGTCATTTGATAATCTTAAACACCCCTTTCAGGTCACACTGAATGTCTTTTCTGGAGAAAATGGCCTATTCAATTATTTCTGATTTGATATGATTTCTTCTGCATTCTAGAAAGTCTTTTTTGCACCCTTGCTCATAGAAACCCTATAGTGTGGAAAGAAGCCATTTGGCCCATTGAACCTGCACCAACCTTCCGAAAAGCATCCCATCCAGAATATCCCTGTAACCCCACATTTATCATGACCAATCCTCCTAGCCTGCACATCTTTGGACTATCGCAGGAAACCGGAGGATCCAGTGGAAATCCAGGCGGACACAGGGAGAACATGCAAACTCCACACAGTCACGCAAGGCTGGAATCGAACACAGGTCCCTGATGCTCTGAGGCAACAATGCTGACAACGGTGTCACTGTGCCGCTCACTGCTGGTGTCTCTTTTTATAATATGGAGACTGGAACTGTTCACAGCCCAAGTGTAATCTACCCAGATTCTTTACGCTAATTGGGCCGAAGGGTCTGTTTCCACACTGTAGGAATTCTATAAATCTATAAAATAACAAAATACTTCAGATGCTGGAAATATGTAGTAGGCCAGGCAATATGACTCAGAGTTCTATTCAATTTGAAATGTTAACTCTGTTCCTGTCTTCACTGATGCTGTCTAATGTGTTGTGTGTTTCTAGCACTTGCTACTTTTATTTAAGGTTCCTTACACATTTCATGTAACTGATTTTCAGTTATATTGATCTAAAAATTAACCACAGTGTTTTGCTTAGTTTTTTATGGCCTTATTAACCTGCTCCAGCCTCTTTAATGAGATCTGTTTCCTTACCTTATTTTCCAAATAACTTATGGTCTCCTTTAATCTTCTTACCACTGGTGTATATTAGAGTTCATTTGGCAATTGCACACCCGTTCTGCAAGGTTATTTAATGCCTTCCTGTAATTAGATACAGCAATCCCCTGTATTAACTAATAACAACACCCTTCCCAGTTTTGTGTCATTTGTAAATGTTTAAATTGTTCTTTCAATTTTTAACTTCAGTCGGGGAATGGTGCATGATGTGGGAGTTGAGGTACGAGAAAGGTTTTAATTGTTGAATAAGCTTGCCTGCATTGGGTTGTTCTGATACCTTTTTAGTATCAGCTTTCCTTGACGAATATTAAGAAATCTTCTGCAA
The DNA here is from genome assembly GCF_021869965.1 of Rhincodon typus. NCBI lineage: Eukaryota > Metazoa > Chordata > Chondrichthyes > Orectolobiformes > Rhincodontidae > Rhincodon > Rhincodon typus. Next base: position 3,257,587 of record NC_063334.1, read on the forward strand.
AAGCTATGTAAATTCACTGGTCTTTAATTTGTAGCTCAGTGATGTTACCATTTTTATTATTCCATGGCTGATTGTAAAATGTATGGAATTTACAAATTCACTTCATGATTTGATTTTTGAAAGACAGAATTAATCCTACATGGACTTTGTAATTATTTCTACTGTTATGCAACTTTATCCTTTGGTAATCATTTGATGCATCATTATTGACTCTCAACTGCGATGCTGAATGGCTAGGAGCAATTATAAAGTATCTATTTGATCAAAGAGATATATATATTCCAAGAGCAAAACTTGATCTCATTGATGATTATAAATTACTCTTGAGATATAACAACATTGAAATCATTTCTAAGTAAAGGCCACTTATACCTGTATATTGCTTTAATTTTATGTGTTCATTTTTTTACATTTATTTTTTGTGCAGCTATGATTGTGAACTTCTTTGTTCCCTCATCAAGTGGAAATAATCACGCAAAGGATTAATGATTACAGTGTCATTGCTGCAGACCAATTGAGAAATTAGCTGTCATTTATTAGTTGGACATTCTGTAGTCAGTATTTATTAACTGAACTGTTTTCAATTTTGTTCTGTTGTTCTTATGATTTACTAGAAACGCTTGCAAAATGTATTCAGTAAACAAAGCTGTCGAAGCAAATAATTTGCTCACCACCCCTTTATTGAATATAGATTTCAGAATTAAGACTTTTAGGCAGCAGAAATATCTAGCATTTGGTCCTTTCAGCGATGGATTTCAGTGACCTGAGAGATTCCAATACGTGAGGAAAATACATTTGAACAATTTTACAGGAAGCTTTCACATCTTAATTCTTTTGCATTAACAGAAAATCTAAATTTTGGTACGTTAAAATATTTTACATTGTGCCTTTATGTTAGCCAAAATGCCATTTGAGTTTTTTTGAGTACTTGATCAGAACCAAGTTCAGCATGTACGTTATTTTGGAAGTGAGTGGTTAGTCACTAGTGATTCTAAGTGTTACTGGAGTAACTTATCTGTGTCTATGAGTGGATGTTTACTTATTCTGTAGCAATTTTATTTAATTTTTTATTACTGTTTATTGTTTTACTTACTTTTCACTCATGAACATTTATGAAACAGCTTAACCAACTAGATTTGTGTAGGTTAATTATGTAATAACACAGTCATAGCGAAAGCAGTTTTGTAGATTCTGACCCTATTGGTTTCTCCCAGCCATTGAAAAAAAAATACAGTTCACAGCTATTTTGTTATTATAATAATAATAATCTCATTCAGGTTTTAATGTAATAGGGATAATGAAAAACTAAAACTTTAAAAACCATATAAGTACACAAATAGCTTAAATTCTTGTGAAGAATAGTCTGGATTTTTCTATTTTTCAATTTGTTAACTTTACCGTAGTAAAACTGATGGATTCCCAGTCCTATTGCTGTCACTGATAAATTATATAAAGATAAATGACATTATGGTAAATTCTACTTAATGACAAATTTTTAATTTTCAGAACACGGTCATTTCTTGGTGGTGAATAAAGAGCTAATTACATGAAGATCTGCACAAAAATAACTCCTCATTTTGAAAGATAATAGAAAAGAAATGTTGCAGATTAATGACGCTATTTATCTTTAAAAAATTTCTATCTTTCTTTGTGATAGCAGTGCTCCCCAAGGAAAATATTCATAAAATGAAATTGAAGTCGCAACTTAATAGGTTATTAAAATTGTTGAGTGCATATTGCTTTGGTTTGCTCCAACTGTAAATTTAAATTGAAGGTTCGCAGTGTTTCTGAGCCATGCATGTGGTTTTATGATGTTGAAATTGAGAGTGCACGTACATCTTCGTCAAAAGATAATTTTGAATTTGACTCTGATGGTGGTATTTAAAAAGAATGAGATGAAAGGAGAACGTTGACAGCAGACGCAGCATGTTTGCTTATTCTCATTAGAGTAAAGCTGTTCACAAGGTTCTCCTTTTGTCAAACCTTTGGCTACTTTGTTGTAATTCTTTTGGTCTGTGCCCTACAGTGATTCTTTGTTGACATGTACATCCGTGTGGTGGACCCTGGTGACCCTCACATTCAGCCTCGTGGCATTCATTCAAATCAATGAAACCATAGTCTGATGTTCTTTTTTTCCTGCTTGTTTCTTGTGAAAACAGGGTCAAAACTACGATGACTGCAAACATTTGCTTTATGAAGGTTTCCTGCCCACACTTCCGTTCCCTGTTTGAAAATAATTTTCCATAACCGGAGAAATTTAACCCATCATTTTCAATAGATATCTAATTATTCTGCTGCATAAAGAGTTGTCCTTTAGTTTTTAATTCTAAAGTAGTTGCTGTGCTGATTGAAGAGCAGATGGATTGAAAACAGGTGCATCTTCAACAACAAAAGATAGCAAATTGATCTGAAAAAAATAGTTCAAAACAATGTCAGAACTCTGATCTGAATCATCTGCAGTATAAATGACATGTAGTTGTTTGCTCACTAAATATTCATTAATTAACTGCTTGGTCTTATTTGTTCATCATTCATGGTAAAATAGAGAATTTATTTTGAAACTTTACAGGCAGAAAGATTAACACAAATTCAGCACTTTATTTTAAGGTGACAAACACACGGCTAAGAATTTTTTTAGAACATCTCTTAATTTTCTCCAACATCCTCAGAATTTACAAATGATTGAAATTATTCGTTAAATAAAAGTAAATCTTGGACTCTGCAAAACTGTTATACTTATAATATATATATTATGATACTATAATAATATGGAATTTGACCTTTATTTTATTTGTATCTTTTGAAGTACATACTTATGCATTCAGATGGATAGGGACCTTATCTTTGTCACTCAGCTCACGTATTGTGCTGAGACAGGAAGGTTTCAGCAGTTGCACACAATGTGGAAAGGAATTGTTGAAGTTTGTAGTTTAACAGAGGGGCATTTATTTACTTGTGTGATTTCTGCTAAATCCTTAAACTATGAAGTACAGTTAAATTTAGATCTTTTGACCAGTGTCTTCCATAAAGCATGCGTTTGAATGATGGCTGTTTCTGACCCCCTCCAATATTGTTTTGAAAAGTGATTTAAAATTTAAATACGGCATTAGCCAATTAGAATAACTGTAGCTGACTTTCCTACCTTATTTGCTATGCTAAGTTTTTGAAAGTAAATTCCAATGGATCACAAAATAATGAATTATCCATTAGTAACATTCAGACATACTTCTATCAGTTCAAACTGGCAATTTTAGATCAGTAATTGCAGTAATTTAGGATACTTCTGATGAAATGCATAACAGGGATTGCAAGGAGTTAGCAAAACTCAATAATTAGCTAACTTGTATACTTTCCTGGTCTATATATATCTTTCAGTCAATCTGTTTGACGTTAAAATATGAAGATTCATTTCATATGTTCACTGTCGTTGTAGTTGAAACCTTTCGGCTCATCAGCACACTTGAAATTGAGCTTGCATTTTGTTTTACTGGCATGTCTGACTCTTCGGCAAGTATTGTGCCTCATCCAAACTGTTTACTAAAGCCAGGAAAATTTTATGCTGACAGACTCCCATTATAACAATTGTTGATTCTAAACACATTCTTCTTCCAGTATCTAGGAATATTGTTTTTGTTTCTGTTTAAAAAAACCCATGCCTTGTAAATAAAAATGTTTTTTATGAAGAGTTTCTTTTTGGAAGTGAGGTGATAAATTGATCTGTACCAGTAGATAATTATGTTGCTGTCTAATACCAAGTCATATTAAAAGCTATGATACATTACTTGATCAGTCTAACTCTCTGCTGTACCATTAAAGGAAAAAAAATTAAGCTTACAGTGAGAATTCCATAATGTTGAGTCAGTTGTGCTGCTCGACAGATGAAGCTGTTGGCATTATGAGAGCTGAACTTGACATACAGTACTATTTAATATTTTAGATTACCATTGTTCAAATTCAATTTCTGATTTATGTATCCACTAAGATGTTTTAAGTGGATTGACTAACAGTGTATTAGAACACTCTTTGCATTTAGGTGGTGGATTTGAATCCAGTATAGACAGATGGTATAAGGGTCTGTTCTTTCTGATGACAATTTGAAATAAATTTAAGCAGTCTCTGTTCAGTTCCCAGTGGATTTTTTTGTGTGGACAAATTGACTCCAAATGCAGTGCACAGGAAATAGTGAAGTACGATCATTTCAATGCTTAAATTGAAACTCAAAGCAACTCTTTTTTAAAAAAATCATAATTTACTTGCAGCCATTACACATAAGGGAGATGATAGCTTAGTGGCCTTGTTGCTGGACAAGTAATCCAGAGACCCAGTTAATGTTCTGAGAACCTGGGTTTGAATCCCTCCATGACAGATGGTGAAATTGGTTTTAAAAAAATTCTGAATTTGTAGGTCTACTGATGACCATGAAACTATCAGCGATTGTTCACTCATGCCTTTTTAGGGAAGAAAATTTCTCCAAACTGGTCTCTGACTTCAAATCTACAGCAATGCAGTTAACTCTTAACTGCCCCTCATATGAATGCCCAGCAAGCCATTTGGTTGTGTTGACTGCTAGAGAAAAATGAAGTGAAACCAAACTGATCACTTGGCATCAACTAAGGCTCCAGAAATGATCCTACAATGACAGACCTTTAATAATACCTGTGGCTCATACCAAAATTGGGAGAGCTGTCTCAGTCAAGCAACTGAAATAGTCATGCACACAACACTCCAGACAACACCAGCACCATCTCTAGGTATGCTATGGCAGGACAGACCCAGTAAACACAATGGTATAAAGTCAGAAGGGAACTTAGAAGTCCTTAACATTGTTGTCTCAGGTCAAACATGGAAACTTATTGCTAATTATCACAGTAGCAGCTACTGTCCCAATTGTTTGAGCCCTAAAGGACAAAGCTAATAAACGGGGGCGGCAGCAAGTAATGAGGGAACTAACAAGATGCAAGAAAATTCTTTATCCTCAACAATTTGCCTGCCACAGATGCAACTGTCCATAATAGCGTTGGTAAGATTGACCACCTTTCAGTCCTTATAGAGATGAAGCCCCATCTTTATGTTGCGAGTACTCTCCATCATGTCTGTCGTCAGTATCACTGTGCTAAGTTGACTTTGACCACATGCAGCAACTCAAGACTGGGCATCCATGAGATGCTTTGAGCCATCTACAGCAGATTAGGACTCCAACACAATCTGCAACCTATTGCATATCTCCATCAAGTTAGGAAATCAGCCCTGAACTCAACAAAGAGTGCAGTGAGGAGATGCAAGAGGCAGCACCAAGAATACATTTTAAAAAAAGAGATTTCAACTTCACGAAGTTACAAAACAAGACTACTTGTGTGTCGAACAAGTAGCCAGTGATAGAGCTAAGCAATTCCAATGGGTGTAATTCAAGCTCTGCAGTCCGGCACATCTAGTTGTGAATGACTGTGAACAGTTAAACAACTCATTGGAGGAAGCTTCACGTACATCTTCAAGATTGCTGTAAATGCTTCCTAGGCTCCTACCTTCAACATATACTCCCTTCCTTTGTTAGTCCTCCTAAAATGCATCACCCCACACTTTCAAGATTAAATTCCAGTGTTCACTCCATCTAACCAACCTGTCTGTCAAGGAATTCCTCCTTGCTATTTACCATGCCACCAATTTTAATGATACTGATCATTCCTCCCACGTTTATGTGAGATTATTAATATACACAGTAAACAGCAAGGAATCCAGACCTGAGCACTGTGCTATGCCACTGACAAAGGCTTCTAGTCACAATGACACCCTATGTCCATCACCTCTTTCCTGCCACTAGGCCAATTTTGGGTTGTCCTGGATCTCATGGGCCTTTGGCTCCTTAACCAGTCTGCCGTGCAAGACCTTATCAAGAGTCTTACTGAAGTCACGAATGTATAGATTACATAAACTGCACTACCCTTATCTACACACTTCTTCAAAAAAATCAGTCAAAATTTGCTAGACATTATCTCCCCCTTACAAAGCCACATTGGTTATTCTTGATTAATCCTAGCTTCTCCAAATGGAGATTAATTCTACCCCTCAGAATATTTTCCAAAAGTTTCCTGACAGAGATGTTAGACTCACTGTCCTGCAGTCTCCGTGTTTATCTTTACCACTTTTCAAGAAAGGCAGTACCATATTTGTTAGTTGCAGCCCTCTGGCACCCCTCCTTTGGTCAGAAAGGATTTGAAAATGAATGTCAAAGCCACCGCAATCTCCTCCCTTGCCTCCTATAGCAGCCTGGGATACGCCTCACCTGTGCCTGGAGATTTATCAGCTTTCAAGCTTGTGAAACCTTTGATCCCAATTCTCCTTCTGTGCTATTTTGTTCAAGTATATCACAGTCCCCCTTGCTGATTTCTATATCTACATTATCCTCTCTAAAGTGAAGATGGATATAGGGGGTTAGGGGCACAAAGGACACATAACACTTATTTTCCAAAATTCTTCCTCACCAGTGCAGTTTCATTCTTATAGCTGGAGTTATAATAGTTTGTCAGACAGGTGATGCTGCAAAGAGGCAAGATATTTATGAATATGACGTCGTATTTGCAATGAAGTCACAGCTGGGCTTTAAGTAGAGTTCTGCCATTGGAAATCCCAGCAATGGGCAGTACTGTGTGATAGTGAAAGTATGCTCCAAAAGAGGTGAGCAGTGCAAAATTGTGTAAGAGAGAGCTCACAGCCAGTAGCCCTCCATGAAACTCTCCCAAAATTGACATTTCGGCAATCTTAAACATCTGCCTGAAATAAATGAAAAGTCATTGCAGTGGCCATGATCCAAAAGAGGTGAGCTGTGTAAAATTGTGTGAGAGGGAGTTCACAGCCAGCAACCCTCCATGAATCTTCCCCGAAATTGACACTTCAGCAATTTTTAGTAAAATTCCCTCCTCCATTTAAAGGATGATCTGATCTGACATTCCATCAGCACAGACTTCTGGATAGATTTTTAAATAGGTGAAGCAGAGGAATCTGACCTTTCTTTCCTGTGTAGCCCAATGGCATTGAAGTTAATTGTAGGATTAAAATGCATTGTAAACCTGAGCAACATTGTATTCAAAATAGTGCTAGAAAAGAGCAATCCATACTCGATGGAATCTTGTTATAGCCAACACAAGTTTGCGTTTTACAAATACCGTTGCCCTATTCGTCAACTGTGTTATAGCCAATTTGCGTTGCCGGGACATGCATTATAAGGGAATCCCCTGTACAAAGTACTTATTTAAAACTTCAGCTAAGTCTTCCAGCTCCATTTACAAATTGTCCCCTTTGGTCCTTAAAGGGTCCTTCTCTTTCCCTGGTTATTCTCCTGTCCTAATATACTTATAAAACATCTTTGGATATTGTTGACATCTCTATGATGTCAAATTATTTTGTGATCTCTTTTTGTTACTGACTTGAAATTTATTTGTAGAAAAGTAAGAGGTGTCTTACATCTTCTGTTATTGACAATCAAATGGACTGTTTGACACTTTTATAGGGTTGTAGAAACACAGGTTCGTATCTCAAATATTCTGAATGGATTTTTTTTTGACATCCCATTGTTGCCATAATGTTGGTATAGGGCTCAATAGGTCTGTCCAAACTGAAACATGAAGTCAACATTATATTTTCAGTAATTTTCTCAACCTGTTAAATCTAATCTGGAAATGATTTGGTTCTCTATTTCGTTGGTCATGTATATTAAAACTGGAAGCCCTTCTTGCGAGTCTAGGTCTTAATTTGGTCAAACAGTTAGAAGTGAATGTTCTAGTAGTTTCCCCACTCTGCTGATATACCTTTGTAGGAGAAATACCAAGGAAATCCAACCCCAGTAAGGTTCTTAAGCATTTGCTAAAGGTTTCTACAACTCTATCACTGCAGAATAGATCCTGTTGTGTTTTTGTAGTGCCAGCAATCAACTTAAATTGTACACAACCACTTGCGAGAAAAAATGAATTGAACTTTATTCAGATATTTTACTGTTTGCATTAAAATTTACAATTCTGTTGTACCTTATGCATCTCAATATTTCAATGCAAAGAATTGCTTTTGAAGTTGTGATTGTTGTCAACCATTCTGTTGTATATAAGAAATAAACAACAATGGGGTAAATAAATAGCTGAGCTTTAAGATATTGATTGAAGGAGGATGTTGACAAGGAAATTAGATGAACTACTTGTTTTTATTCATATAAATGATGGGCAGATCATTTAGCATTCACCAGAGTGAACTGGTGAGATTTCTAACTTCATATCTCATATGAAAGGCAGCATCTTAGCAATTCATTAGTCTTCTAGTGTTGTTCCAGAATGCAAGTTCTGGTATGATTGAGCTCATAAACTTCTACCAAAGGAGGAGTGACAACAACTCTTGTCACGTGAATCTGTTCTAGGTCCCAGGCTCAAATATAAGATCTAAATTTAGTTACTGAAAATAGATCCATTACTATAATGCATTTTAAAGAAATAGATTTATGTACAGTTTAAACTGAGAACCTGATACTTACTTTGTGCATCTTTATTTCATGAGAAACTAAAAGTTGAAAATCCGTTTTGTATTAATGAACGGAATCTTGACCCAGTTTTCTGTAGCAAGTTTAAGACAATAATCTAAATGTAATGAAATCATTAAGTATTAATTTAAATGTTAGAATGGCTAAGTGTGTAAACAGCATAATGGGGCTCTTGGGGCACACTTAAGTGTCCTTGCCTGTGAGCCAGAAGGCCTGGGATCAAGTCCTACTTGTTTCCAGAGGTGCATCATAACATCTTTCATTAGGTTGATTTCTTTAAAATAAAAACCTGTTAACAGTATAATATGTCAATATACACAGTTTATCAAATATTTGATTAATTTTGTGCCCCCCTATCCTCAAGGATTACTTGAAGTAGAAAGATATATTTGTTTTATGAAAAATTTCATTCTCGGAAGTGTTGGTCAACCTATTTGTTGTGTTAAGTATGGGGAGTTTATTCTACAGCTTAAGTAATAAACAGCGAACCAGGACCCTTGTCATGAAATTGCCTGCTTCGATGTGGGGTAACATTTATGGTTTGATTTTAACTGCTTTAAGTATGCACAGTAGGGGCGATGTACATCCAGCAAAATAAGTTTACACTTGGTTAGAGACTTATTTATTAAAGAGAATTAAAGTAAAAAGGCATGGTCTATAAGAGCATTGAAAAATTTCCTCGAGAACCATCCCCCCCCACCCCAAATCCCCAGCTCTGAACCTTGTCACATATTCACCATCCTCCCTGACCTTGAAGTCTCTGAGGCCGAACGGTCTGTCCTCAGTAAAGGGCTCACGTTTATGCCCCTCTGCCCCCACCTTGATAAACATTCCCAACCATCCTCTAGGGACCCCTTCTCCTGCTTCCAAACTTCCTCCTCCTCTTGGACAGCCCCTGCCAGCCTCTTACTGCCCTGGAGCTCTTCATTGCTAACTGCCAACGTGACATCGACCACCTTGATTTCTCCACACCCCTCACCCACTCCAACTTCTCCCCCTCCGAATGTGCAACGCTCCGCTCTCTCCGCACCAATCCCTGTTTCACTGTCAAACCCGCTGACAAAGGTGGGGCAGTGGTACTCTGGAGGATGGACCTCTATATCGCAGAGACCGAATGCCAACTCTCCGACACCACATCCTACCTCCCCCTTCACCATGACCCCACCGTGGCCCATCAAGCCACCGTCTCCCACACCGTCCATTACCTCATCGCTTCCGGTGACGTCCCCTCCACCACCTCCAGCCTTACAGTCCCTCAGCCCCACACTGTCCCACAAGATTCACAAGCCCAACTTAACCAGCCTACCCATTGTCTCTGCATGCTCCTGCCCCACCAAACTCATCTCTTCCTACCGCAACTCCATTCTCTTCCCCCTTAGACCAGGCACTCCCCACCTACATCTGGGACACAAACCATGTCCTGCACTTCTTTTGGAAATTTCCAGTTACCTGGCCCTCAGCACTTCATCTTTACTAGGGATGCGCAATCCCTATACACGTCCATACCCCACAGGGACAGCCTACAGGCACTCAGTTTTTCCTTTCCAACAGATCCATCCAGTACCCCCTACCACCACCAATACCCTTCTCACCCTCAGTAACTTTTACTTCAATTCTTCCCACTTTCTCCAAATCCAGGGGGTTGCCATGGGCACTCGCATGGGCCCCACCTTCACCTGCCTGTTTGTTGGTTATGTCGAACAGTCCCTTCTCAGTACATACACCAGTACTGTTGCCCAGCTCTGTTGCTGTTACATCGATGATGGCATCCTGCACCCAGGCTGAACTGGAGCACGTCATTGACTTTGCCAACAGCTTCCACTTTGGCCTCAAATACACTTGGTTTATCTCAGACACCTCCCTCCCCTTTCTTGATCTCTCTGTTTCCATTTTGGGTGACAGTTTATGGACCGACATTTACTATACACCCACAGGCTCCCATAGCTCCTCCCACCTTCTATCCTGCAAAAACTCCATCCCGTTTTCCCAATTCCTCTGTCTCCGTTGCATCTAGTCTGACGAGGAGACATTCCATTCCCAAGTATCCCAGATGTTTGCTTTTTTCAAACAACGCTGTTTTCCCCCCTCTGTCAACCAGTCAGACCTCCACCGCGCTGCCTCCATTTTCCACTCTATAGATCCCAACCACACTCCTCCTCTTCTTCCCCCTCCCCCCACCCCCCCCAACAAACATAATAAAAATAGGGTCCCCATGTCCTAACTGTTCACCCCACCAGCCTGCGACATCTAACGTATCATCCTCAAACACTTCCACCAACTCCAATTAGACCCCACCACCCGGAACATCTCCCATTCCCCATTCCTCTCTGCCTTCCACAAGGACAATTCCCTTTGCTACTCTTTAGTTTGTGGCGCACCAACCACTCCAACCCACCTGGTACCTTCCCCTGTAAAAAATGCAGCACCTGCCCACACACCACCTCCCTCACCTCCATCCAGGGCCCTAAACAGCCATTTCAAGTGAAACAGAGCTTCACCTGCATCTCCTCCAACCCTAGTCTATTGGCTTCCGATGTGGTCCTCTTTACATTAGTGAAACCAAAGGTAGACTAGGTGACCATTTCACCGAGCATCTTCACCTCACCTGTAACGGCCAGCCTAACCTCTTGGCCACTGCCCATTTCAACTCCCAGCCCCACTCCCCCTCTGTCAGATCCGTCCTCTGCCTCCTCTAGTGTTGCAGTGACTCAGAACAAAAATTTGAAGAACAGCACCTTATCTTCCGCCTGGACACCCTACAGCCCGGAGGACAATGGAGTTCTCCGATTTCAAATAACCTTCCCACCCATCCCTCAACTCTCTTTCCAGCCACACCTCCTCCCTTCCATTCCACCTTCTGACCCTCCCTTCCAGCCACCAACCGGATTCATCCCTCCCATTGACAAGCCAGGTCATACCCACTACTAGTCTCCACCTATCATTGCCATTCTGCTAGCCCCTCCATCTCCACCCCCATCTCTATTTATCTGCAGTTCCCTCTAACCCCACATCCAGTCCTGTGAAGGGTAATACCCGAAACGTTGACTTCTCCTTTCCTCCAGATGCTGCCTGGCTTGCTGTGTTCTTCCAGCCTCCTGTTTGTCTACCTTGGATTCCAGCATTTACAGTTCTTTTGCCTCATTGAAAAATATGATTTTACCTTTTTTTTAATCTTTTCCCTTGTTACTTTCCTGCCTTACTAATCACCACAATTTGATCAATTGTTGATGTCTGCCTTGAGTACTTTAGGCAGTTGTATTGTTTTTTCCTTGTTTTACATTTTTGCTTTTTTGCTTTGTTTTTCTTCTTGTACAGTTTTGGCTGCCTTAGTTGAGGAAGGATGTAATTGCTTTGGAGGCCGTTCAGAGAGGTTCACTAGATTACTTCCAGAAACGAAAGGTTTGTCTTATGAGGAAAGATTGAACAGTTTAAGCCTGTACTCTCTGGAGTTTAGAAGAATGAGAGGAGATTTAATTAAGGTATATAAGATGATAAAGGGGATTGACAAAATAGATATAGCGTGGATGTTTCCCCTTGTGTGTAATCTAGTACAAGAGATAATGTTGGGCTAAGGGGTTACAGATTTAAATCAGAGATGAGGAATTACTTCTGTCAAAGATTACTGAATCTGTAGCGTTCAGTACCCTAGAATGCTGTGGACACCAGGACACTGACTAAATTTAAGGAGGAGATAGACGCATTTTTAATTAGTAATGGGTTAAAGGGTTATGGGGAGCAGGCAGGAAAGTGGAGTTGAGGCCAAAATAAGATCAGCCATGATCATATTAAATGGCAGAGCAGGCTGAAGGGGCTGAATTTCCTATTCCTACTCCTAGTTCTTTATGTTTTTGATATTGCTTACTTTTCAATTTCCCAGTGCTTCGAAGTGGAATTAAGTGATTGTACATCTTCTTAGTAATGGACCTTATGGAATTGGAGTCTTTCCTGTACATTTCCTGTTGATGCCATGTACATTTACATAGTGTGCTTTGTGGAGAGTGCAGTTCAAATCAGAGAATATACTCGAGTAAAATATAGTTGCTATTGATACTCCCAATATCAATAGTATCAAGTACAAAAATAGCAAGCTGAACCACGAGAAGGAGATTTCTACTGTCAAAATCAGCACTGAAAATAGATGTCTCTTTGTAGTTCTACACTGTTCTCCTCAGTTTATAATTCTCATACATTTTGTGTCATTTGAAATCTAGGAAAAGCACAGGTCCTGATCCCTGGGGAGCTCCAGTACAAATTTTCTTCCAACCCAAAAATTATCCATTTACCGTTACTGTTTGTTTCCTATCGCTCAGCCAATTTTGTTTCCACGTTGTTTTCCCTTAAATTCATGCTGATTTTTCTGAATCAGTCCAAGTTTCTCCGTGTGACTAATTCTATTGCAAATAATTGTTTCTAGAAGTTAGCCCATCACTGAAATGAAACCAAGTGGCCTGTAATTGCTGGTCTGATCCTTGCAACTTCCTTTGAACAAGGGTGTACGGTATGTAATACTTCAATCTTTTGGCATCACTCCCAAATCCAAGGAAGATTGAAAGATAATTACGAATGCCTCTGCAATTTCATTCTCATCTTCAGCAGGAATATGGCTAAGGTGAAGTCTTGAGATTTGTGGCAGTTTTTTTTTCTGCCCAGAGGGTACTTTGTGGAATTTTCTGGAGAGCTACCTTTAGTTTTCTAGGGATTCTTATGCAATTTCACTAACTCCTTTAGTAACTGATGCAATTGTGCATGTTACCTTCTGCATTTGTGTTGATTTCATTTCAGAATTTTCTTCTATAGGTAGCACATACCAAATGCTGGTTACACTCAAATATATATGATTGTATCTTTTATGTTGGACTGTATCAGTAAAATGCTTTTTATTGACTTATTAAAAACATTTCGAAACCTGTATATGCAAAATGAAATTTATGACAGCTCAGCACAAGATAGCTTACTTAGAATGAGTCTAATTAATAAATTAGTTGCAGGCAAATGTATATATGTTAAACCGTATGTCCCAAAGACTGGATGACAGTATCAGATCAAAACAAGCAAGATACTGCCCTTACCCAACCAATCTGTGCTTGCAAAACTCATAACATTAGTGTCCAATATTAGATGTGATTCTGTGATTGGATAGTATTTGCTAAATAATCCTGTGTTTGTGAAGAATTATGCTGATAATCATTAAGATTTTCAATTGGGTTCACTAAATGGTGCACTTGCATTACTGGAGCATACAAATAAAGAACAGAAGTAAATCATTCGGCCCTTCAAGCTTGTTATGCTGGTCAATAAGGTGCTGCCAGCAGACACCTGTTAACAATATTTCCCAGTTGTAGATTTTTTTTAAAAATTGCAAGAGTTGGATAGTTTATATGGTGCACCATATCTGAATGCATTGTGAATTGCAGCGGCCTATTGTTTTCAGCAAACTTATTTGTAATATAGAATAGGGACAACTTTTTATCATTTTAATAAGCATGAAACTATTTATAGGTTTTCAACAAAATACAAAACTGTTTCGTTACTACTGGATATTGCACAGCAGTAGCAGTCTCCGGTCACTCCAGAGACTTGTACCCCACATCACACCACCCAAGGTGTGTCTTTCAAGTAAGACTTTAAACCAAGGCCTGGATAAAATTTTTAAACAAGGCCCATCTGTGCCGCAGATTGACATTACCTATCTGTTTCAAGGACGAATTTAGGTGTTTGAAGAAGTTCAGTTCTCTCCAAAAAGATTTCCTTTTTGTCTCTTCTTTCTTCTTTCATATTCATTGCTTTCAGTTTTCCTTTAGATACCTGACCAAACACTATCAAAAATCATTTTCACATTCACATTTCCTTCATTAGCAACAGTTTCCAGCATTGATATATTCATACAGATTCCAATTGAAGTCAAACCCTTCATGTTGCAGCTTCATCTGTGATTACAGAAAGCTAATAGATATTCAGTGTTCTTTTGAACCACTGCACTCCACACTCTCGGAATGAGCTATCAGGCACTATCTTCAGCACTGACTCACTCTGTTCCAAAGCTGTGTCAGTCCAATTTCATTTCACCTTTTGTCTTATTCTACACTCAGAAGAAATGCTTTTCCTTCCTTTTAGGGTATGAAGCATAGCAAAATTCAAAAGTTTATGGGTACCAACAGCACTGAGGATACTTCTTCTCTGGTCCCTTGCTTTCTTCCAAGCCTACCCCTTTTTAATCTTCTCCTCTGTAACTGTGAATATTCTGCTGTTAACAAAGGCCTCAACCTCACTCCTGAATGCTCCATCTCAATGATTTTAGAGCACAGCCCGACACTGAGCTCATTACATAATTTTAACCTCTGCGCTGACTTGCTTGGTCCACGGTCCTCTTCCCCACACAATGAGCTCTTTTAACAATCTTCAGAAGTCCCTCCACCTCGACCCCTGCCTTTTTACCTCTTACCTTCTTTAGATTTTTTTTAATGAAAACTGTTGATGTGGCATTGATCATATCAATTTCTCTGCTTTCTTCACTTATTCTAACCTGTCTCCCATTGAACTTGCAGCACTCTATCAGGCCAATTCCTCACAATGTCATCAAACCCGCTGACAAAAGTAGCATTTTTGTTATTTAACATAAACACCTCCTCTTAGCAGAGGCCAGTGCTACCTCTCACATTTCCTCATAATTTCCCTGAAGTAGGGGCCAATTACTAAACCATTGTCTCCAGGATTGTTACTGATTTCATCCCCTGTGGTGATTTTTCTCTCTGGGGTCTCCACCTTGTATCTTTCCAACTGTATTGCTAAGGATAGGCTATCAATCAATATTCACCATAAGCCACTGACTCCCACAGATACCTTGACTATGCTTGCCACTCCCTGCTTTCTGTATTTCATTCGCCCAGTTTTTCTATCAGGGTCACTCTTGGTTCTGATGATGCAGCCTTGCATACTAGCTTCTGGTGTGCCTTCCTTTTCTCGCAACTGAAGTTTCCCGCTCCTCCATGGTTGACACAGGCCTCAACTGTGTCTGCCATTTCATGCATTGCTCTCATCCCTTCCCCTCCTTTACAAATCTTGATGGGTTCCCCAGTCCTCATCATCCAACATCTGTCTGCTAACCTCTTCCCATTTCACTGTTTAAGGCAGCAACTGCTAGATGAAAGATGACTTGTCCTGCTTTCAATTTAATGCTACTGCATTCACTACTCTTGAAATGGTGTCCTCCACATTAAGGAGAACAAACACAGGTTTGATACCTTTCATTATATCCCTGTTCAGTTCACAAATATGACCCTGAATTTCCAGTTGCCGGTCAACTATTTGTTCACCTTGCTCCCATGTGGATCTTTAAGACATTGGCCTCCTGTAATTTTCCAAATAAAGCTCACTGTAAGCTCAAGGAATAGCATGTCATCTTTCAATATAATATTTTTACAGCCATCCGGTCTCTATGTTCAGTCCAACAAATTTGAGTTATAACCTTTACTCCCATTTTGATTCCTTTCTCTTTGCTAGATTTGTTTTACTCTTATTTGCTACGCTCTCATTTTGTTTCTTGTATCTTTTCAGTTTTTGTCCACAGACAGCAGAAGTTCATAATTTTGCCATTCACATCTCTTTTCTACACATTGTTGTTTGACCCATTACCTCTCCCTGTGAACTTGAATCACAAATTATTTTGTCATTTAATCTGACTTTATATCCTTCTCTTTTGTTCTATTTCTCACCCTCCCTTCTTTCACTTGCATAAAATCTACTACATCTTTAACATTGCCCAGTCCTGATGAAAGGTTGCCCACCTGAAATCTTAATTGTTTCTCTCTCCACGAATGCTGTCAGATCTGCTGAGTATTTCAACTGTTTTTTTTTCAGATTTCTAGCATCACAATATTCTGCTTTAGTAGTAGTTCATAATCATTCACTTGCCATAAGCATCTGTCCTCAGTGGTGCAAAAAGTAATCCCGAGCAATGCAGTTAGTTAATAAATTGCATTTAATGGCTTAAACCATTTTACGTGGTGAAAATAATGAAATCATTACTTTTTTTTTGTTTTGTGGCTCCCTAGCCCCGTATTAGAACTGTATATTTAGTGCCAAGTCTTTCAAAGTAGTCTCCAGCTATTTTGCTTCCAGCTATTTTGTTGCACAAAGTTGAGTAATACTATAATTTACATTATATTGAGATGATTTAGGAGTGAGGATTTTAAATGCCTGAGGAATTGGGACCAATTCTGGGTTAGAAGGAACCTGTACAAGCTGGATTAGTTGCACCCCAGCAGGGGCATTTACTAGTGCAGTGAGGAGAGGTTTAAGCTAGGGTGGTAGAGGAATGGGGAGTTGAAGAGGGGGAGACATAAAAGGAGAAATCAAAGAGAGAAATGAAAAATAGAGCAGTAGAACGCAGAAGTAAAAGCCAGAGGAAATGATGGCCAGCAACAAATTGGGCCACAGTGCCAACAAAAGTGTAAAAAAATTTGAAAAGGTAAATCTAACGGTGATGTATCTGAATGTTCGGAGCAGTCACATGAGGTGGATGCATAAACAGCACAAACAGCTGTAAACTGGTGCAACACAATTGTGATTACAGAGACATGGTTGTAGGATGAACAGGACTGGGAATTAAATATCCAAGAGTATTCAACATTTAGGAACGAGAAGCAAAAGGGGAAAGGAGTTGGATGGTGGTGTTTGTAAAGGATGAAATCAGTGCAATTGTGAGAAAGGGTTGTGGTTCGGAAACTCTAGATGTAGAAACAGTCTGGGTGGAAAAAGCAACAAGTGGTGGAAGCCATTAGTTGTACTTGTTTATAGGCCTCCAAATAGCAGTGATGAAGTAGAATCCAGCATTAAATAAGAAATTAAAGCAGCATGCAACAAGGATGATGCAGTAATCATGGCTGACATTAACCCACTGGGCTAATCACACTGACAATAATGTAGCAGATGGATTCTTTTCCATGTAAGAGATGATAGGTTTTTAGACTAGTATGGTAAGGAACCAACTTAGCAACAGACTGTCCTAGATTTGGTATGTGCAATGAGAAGGAGTTGATTAATTAATAATCTTACTGTGTAGGATCCTATATGGAAGAGAGACCAAAATGTGATAGAATTCTTCATTGGGAAGGAAAATGAAGTAGTCCAATCTAAAGCTGGAAAAGTAGCCCAGCCATGGCAAATGAGAAGTTAAGGACAGTATTAAATCCAAAGATTAGTCAGTTCAGTCAAAATTGCCAGAGAAAACAAGAAACCTGAACATTGGGAGCAATTTAGAATTCAAAAGAATGATGGAGAGATTGATTTAAGAGGCTGCTGTGCTCCCCCCTCTCCCCTGCCACCCCGTCTCTTCCCCCCCCCCCCTCTCCCCCCCCCCCCCCCCCCCCCCCCCCCCCCCCCTCTCTTTCCCCCCCCCCCCCTCTCCCCCCCCCCCCCCCCCTTTCTTCGCCCCCACCCCACCAAAATCATCCGTTAACGTTAGGAAGAATATAACACTTTGGAAGTATTGCAGTGCAGCTTTACCAAAATTTCACGTTCTGAAAAACACAACCTACTTTGTTCAGTGGTGCCTAGAACTGCTCTCAATGCCCAAGTGTAGCCTAACCACAGCTTTGTGCATTAGAAGCAAGACTTCTTTCCACCACATTTATATCTAAAGGTCAGTGTTCCATTAACATTAATTTTTAATTAATAATCATTCATTATTTTCTGGAGCTTTTCATGACATTTCTCATGGATCTGAAATCCAGTGCCCTCCCCATTCCCTTTAACTGCCAACACTTCTTCACCTTGCCAGCATTTAGAGAGTTCTTGATCTGTACTTTTTTTTTTACATCTACCACATACATGCCTACATTGAAAACTTGGAAAGGCAACCACCTGGTCCTGGTGATTTGTCACCCTTTAGTGCTGTTCTTTTCTTAATTACTGATTCAGTATTAACTTCCTTGGAATTTCTGGGATTCTGTCCTCTTCCTGTATTTTAAATGTTGACATACATTAATTATTCAATCTGTCTCTCATTTTCCTAATTTTCACTGACAACAGCATCATTACTGGTGTTCAAAGGATCAGCATTGCACCTCACCACCTTGCAATGTTTTGTGTTCAATTTTTGGTATCCCTTGCATTTTCTTTTTATTTTCCCATTTTATAACTGTTAATCCTGCTTTGTCTCCGTTTGCTGTTCTTTGCATCTCTCCATTCACTGAGATGTTTGTTTTTAACGTTTTTGCACTTAGTTTTACGATGTCTCTTACATCTTTAATCGTCTGTGGTTGTTGTTTTTGGTAAGTAATTTGCTGTCCCTTGGGGATATAAACTGGATCTGTATAGTAATCATTACTTTTTGATTACCTTCTACTGATCTTCTGTCACTTGCTCATTAACAAACTTACAGACTGCCCACAGGAAACTTGATGTCTCAACAATCATATTGAAACCAGTGTTACTTAAATTTAAAATCTTAGCTGCTTTATGCTTCTCCCTTTCGAACACTACGCTGAATGTAGTCATATTGTGACTGTCGTTGTGATTGCAAATGGAAGCATGCCTATGCTGCAAACCCTTCTCACATCACTGATTTAAAGCAAGCAATTATATGCCAAAGAGGGTTGGGAAGAATCTAGAGATGATATAGACTTGGTATACCAGAAGCATGCTATCCAGTTGTTGATGAGGCCAAAGTAGGAAAACTGTAAAATTGTAAAATTTTAGAGGATGAGTTCCAGATTCTAGGCTGAGGTGGCTCAAGAATTTGCCACCTAATCTGGAACAAAGGGTAAGTAGGTCAAAGATAGTTGTAGAATTAAGGGAGGTGATGAAGATGTAGATTGTTATGGGTATGGTTTCCATCAAGTCCATGTATGGTATTGTGTAGCCAGAGACAGCCAACTTTTGGATCTAACTTGAGTCTTGTTGAGTAAACAATATTACTGGTATAACTATTTACTGATTGCATGAATATGATCTACATTACGACAGAGATTGTTAGGAACACCCTAGCCTCTTTCTCCTACCAGCTCCTTCTTTTCTCGACCAACGTTCTTCACAATGGATGGTTTCTGCTGCCCTTAATCAACTATCAATCCTTTTAGACCCAAGTACAATAACTGCCCTAAAATCTTTTCCCCACTTATTATTTTATTTGTGTATATATTTACATTTACCACTATCCTATCCTCAAGCAATTCTTTGACTATGCAAATGCAGGTGATTTAAAAGTTTCGCTATTCTCCTTAAACACGTTCTCTTCAGGGTCTGAACAAAGGTAGTTTATTGGGTAGAAGACAGTTGATTTGAACTGTCTTCCTAACAGTTTGAGGTCTGTACTTCTCTCGTGAACTAAGGGCATTTAACCTCTTGTTTTTCTTTTGTGGAGGACTTTCATGATATACATCTGTTTTTTATTGCTGTCCATGCTGTCCCTGCAATAGGTAATGATGCTTTTTTTTTTATTTTCAGTCTTAGAATATTGTTTGTCTTTTTGTGATGTATTCCATGGAACTGTATGTCACACATCTTGAATTTGTGTTAGTGGATTTTTATTCTCATCCTGAACATAGCTTTGTGTTGAAGTAGGCAAACTAATTACTTTATTGTCTTGAATAGTTTCAGCTTTCTTCTTCTCTCTGTGATTGAAACATAGGTGAAACTAGCTTGTTCTTTTCCTCAATTGGAAATTCATTCTTGATTTAACATGATATTATTTATTGTTGCAAATTATTCTTTGTAAGGAGATTGGATGTTTTTCTAGACCTTGTTGCTTTCTAATAACCTATGTCTCTAATATTAGACTTGAATTTATAGTAGATAGTTGTTCATTGTGCTGCCAATTTGATTTCTGTTGTCTTTCTAACACAATGTATCACCTCAAGTGGTGTAAAAGATTCAGTTGCTGCCTCTTTGCTTCTTCTCGAGTTTCATTGCATTTGGAATTTTAATTCTCTTCAGTTTTGATAGTGAAAAAACATTTAAACCAAACCACTATAGTCACCATTTTCACCTCATTTATGATATAAAACAAACTTTTTATTTTTGTATAAAACAAGTTGGTTTCTATTATTTGGTGTCCTCTGTCAGAGAGTTGCGTATAGAGTACTATTAATGTTAATGAGTCCAGTGCCCATGATACATATAGTTGAATTTCTGCCAGCTGCAAATAATGTTTTACCAACCGAAGCTTACTATCTGATAAAATTGTGGAACTCGCTTTCCATGTCTAACTTGAAATTCATGAGATGTGTATTGACATAACTATTTACAGGCCAAAATGTTTAGTCTAGGTCATTAATCCTCATGGAAAGCTTTGGTTTTATCTTTAACTGGAGACTGGTCTGCTTCAGTTACCTCTTTGTATGGATAGTTCTTTGGTCTTTTGTTTTTCTGTGGTTGTGACCTGTTTTGGCACATTTTCTGATAAAATAAAAGCATTTGGTATTAAAAGCTGGGCACTGTTTGCACCTGTGAGGTTTCTTTGCTCTGTAATGTTGGCAAGGACTTGTTATGACTGGTGCCTACTTGCTACATTGATTTGTCTGGTGTGTCATTTGTGGTTTTGTACCTTAAGAAATTAATAGGTGCCATAGACCTCCCTTGCCAAGTTTTATCTCCTCTTCTTAGGACTGACCTGCTTTGCTTTCAGATCTCTGCTTCACTCACCAATTGAATGGCTTTTTCTAGTTTTATGTCTTCTTTGGATTGTGATAAATCTAACAAAGACTTAGCAAAAGTATCTACAACAATCTGATCTCAAGTAAGTTCTGACTTTAATTCACCGTAGTTACATTAATCTCTCCACTAGCCTGTAAAGATTATTAATGAAAACATTATGGATTCACCTGGATGTTGCATTCTCTTATTAAAGTTCTTGAAAGACCTAGATTTATTAGTTCTGAAATTGAAATAATTGTCAAAGGTTTTCAATCCCTCTTTGAATTTGTCTGATGTAGCATTTACCCTTGACAGGCAATAACATCATCTGCTATATTGTTAAATATGTACAGAAATTATTTACTTATTCAGCTATTGTCTTACTATTCAATTTGAAAGCTATTCTAAACCTTAATGATTGTTTCCTCCAGGATATCCAATATAGTGTTCTATTTGGCACTTCTCTGGAATCAAATCTTCCTGGCTATCTTGTCTCTGATGCATACACTTCCTAATGTGATTAAATATTTTACCTTCTTTGAAGATTTGTGGTGCAGTAATGAAGGTTCTCCCAGGCTTTGTTGCTACTGGTCGGTTTTCCTTTACTTGGCACTATAGAAGATTTTCTCATCCTTTATGGCTACAGCAGAGGTTTGTTCACACTTGATGGCTGTAGTGAAGGTTTTCCTGTGCTTCTGGAGCCTTGCTAGGAGTCCTGCATTCTCCTTGTTAATCTGAAAAAAAAAATTCTGTTAGACCAGGTGCTCATGCTTACTTTAAATTGCCCAGTGCTTATCTACTTTATGTATCAATGATATAGGCCAGGCAAGAGAAGAGGTTCTACATAGTCATTAGGAGACCTAGCTACCATGTTAAGAAGCAGAACCTCAAAGGTAATAATCTCTGGCTGTCTGAGCCATTTGCAAATTAGCATTGAGTAAATAAGATTCAAAAAATGAATGCATGACTCAAAGACTAGCTAGTACTAGTGCCAGTACCCTACGAACGGAAATCCACTTTTACTGCACCACATTGGGGCTTATAACCACGGGGACAATCTACTCCTAAACCATGCTGGGATCAGTGTTCTAGCAAGCTGCTGAACCAGGGAAGTAGAGACAGTTTAAAATTAAATACTGGGCACAAGATATCAAATTTGGGAAGATATGGTAAATTGAAGAGTAGATGCAAGGCAAGAGAGAAGGGTATTAATTTGAGAAATGATAAACAGATAGAAGAAAGGATAGAGAGCAGAAATCTAATGGTAAATTAACAGATAAGGCTAGAGGTTACAAAAATAATAAAAGGACAAAACTAAAAGCTTTATCTGAATGTCCTTAGCATTTGAAATAAAACAGAAGAACTGAGGGCAAGTAGAAATAATTAAGTACAATCTGACAGCCATTACTGTTGTATTATGGCGGCAGATGACCTAGATTGAGACCTGAGTATTGAAGAGTACATGACTTTAAGGAAGAATAGGAAGCAAGGAAAACATGGTAATGTAGCTTTGTTAATTAATGATAGCACTAATACAATAGAGAGGGATGAACTAAGTTCAGGGAACAGGATGGAGAAGCATTTTAGGTAGAGATGAGAAACAATAAAGGCAGAAGGTCACATTTGGGTATGTTGTACAGGCCCCTTAACAGTAATCTAACAGTGGGATGATGTACATATGAAGAAATTATGGGAGTTTCTCAGAAAGATCAGGGAATTAAGGATTTTAATCTGCATAGACTGGAAAAATCAGATGTGCGAAGGTAGCTAGATGAGTTCATAAACTGTTCTAGGCTGGGTATTGTGCAACAAGATAGGATTAATCAATGGCCTCATTGTGAAGTTGCCCCTAGGTAGCAGTAATCATAATATGATTGAATTTTACTCAAGGATGAAAAGAGTATGTCCAAGGCTAATCTTTACAATTTGAGTAGTTTCTTATCAATGACATTATACAAGCTGCAAGTAATTGTCTTCATTTTCCAAACTATTGGCTGTTCACTTATATATTGCATTTGTTATATTTTCAGAATATTTTTAGTTCCTGAAATTGTTTTACAGCTTACAATTCTCTACTCTTTATTGAAGCATAAAAATTCTCGTGACTCACTTTTGGAGGAAAAATATTATTTCCACAGGAAAACTAATTAAATAAGATATTAATAAAGTTCATTTTTACTTTTTTCATTAATAGTACTCTCAATCAGGATAATGGTGAGGGACTTCATTGACTTTGCTTCCCCTGAACTGCTGAGAAGAGAAGAAAATGAGCCTTGGTCCTCCTTGTGATCCAGTGCGGCAGTAACCCTTTATTAGAAAGCATGCATATGTTGAAAGTGGGAGAAGAGTGAATTGGACTTGAATGTAATATTTCTAACAGTAAAATATGGTGACACTTGCTACCTATGCTTGCTACAAAGTTAAATCCACTTTAGCAAGTTGTTAAAGGTTCCCTTGAAGTCATTTCTGATCTTCAGGAAGCTCCCGCAAGAGAAGAGCCAACCAATGTATTATTGAAGTTCATAATTTTTAGAATAATCTTCAAACATTCCTTTGTAGCGTCGGAGCAACCTGGGGTAATTTGCAACTGTAATTTAAATAGTCGAGCCCATTATCTGAAATTTTATTAATCTAATTTTCTTTAGTTTTAAAAAGATGCAATTTCAAACCCTTGTTACATTTGATGACTACACTGATCACTGCTGCTCTAAGTGGGGAGAAAAAAGTGAAATGCAGAATCAGTGTAACCAAATAGATTAATCCACTGCATCTAGAGCAAGTGAAAATCTAAAATGTTCTTTTGTCCAATAAGTAAAAGGAAACAAAAGTGAGCTCTAAAATTTGGATGAAGCAGTGATCATATTTAACCATCTGATTTCAAGTTTGTGTGTAAAAGAAAATTGTCACTCAGGCAATATTTATTTAGAAATAATTGAAAGGGAAAAATATCAACATTGAAAGTGTTTCTAATAGGCTTAAGCAGTTTATAACCAATGAATTAGTTTCAAAGTGTTGTCATTGTTATTCCATAGGTACACCCAGCAGCCAGTTTTTCACACAGCAAGTTCTTCTAAGAGACAAATGAGAAATGATCATTCATCTGCTTTGTCATGGTTTTACTGAGGGATGAATATTTGCCAGAACACAGGTTTTTTGCATAAAGCCACAGAATATTTTACATCCATCTCAACAGACAGATGGAGCATCACTCTAACATTTCATCCGAAAGTCAGTATCTCCAACAAGTCCTGGATTAGGGCTCAGGACTCGTAGCCTTCTGACTCAGATGTGAAAGAACATGCTAGGAAAAGGTCAAATTAATCAAATGTGGGGTTCATGCTTTGACACCAGGCTGGTGGCTTTTTTTGTGCAGAGATGCATCAATTCTCCATTCCATTCCATACCACTGCCAACCTTCGTCCTCAAAAATATCCTTAATGGCGTGCAAAAATCTGAGTTTATTGTTGTAAAGCACTTGTTTCTTTCTTTAAAGAATTACAGCCTGGTCAACTCTTTGAAACAGGTACACATTGTTTTAGTCAGATCCTTTAAAATACAGTATTTTTCTATGCTACTGCAGTTTCCTTCACTATCCTTTGTTATGTATTGGCTTGCTAATCCTTGTGTTCAGATGTATCAGACACCACCTTTCTTGGGTGCAGTTAGCCCACTCTTCCGCTTTCTTTGTCAAAAGGTTGCCTTAATAGGAGAAGTCAACAGGGAGGACAAAAATGGATTGAAAGTTCTATTTAGTCGGGGTCAGAGAGGTGGTGTTCGGAGTGACAGGCCCACAGGCAGGCCGTTCTTTGAAGCATGCCGACGCAGATGGTCCCCAAGCGTTTAGCTAACTGAAGAGAAAGCAGCCCAGCAAAAGCTATTGTACGGCAGCATTGTTACAGTTGAGGAAGGTTGCCAGGGGTAACTGTAGTGTATCAGTATTGTGTGATCACTAGTGTGTACCATCCCAAAAGCCTGGATCGTGAAGTGTATTGCATTGTTTTCATTTTCTCCTGTGTAAAACAACACAAAACTGCTTTTTTTTTTGTCTGTTTGTATATCTACATAATATATAAATAGACTTCTGGAATTTATATAAATCACATTTTTAAGAACGTATAAGCTCAAGAACGTGAATAAAATTTGAATTAATATAATGTGTAGTGTATATCACACAAAATCTGTCCTTTATGTAACCTCATGATCGATTGTAAACAAAAACGCAACCGGGACCTAATTTAATTTTGACATTCTACATGAGATTTTATTCAAACATAAATGAGTATTATAGTGGAACTCTGCAATAATAACTGTTGCTTTTTTTCAAAAATTTACTTCGTTGAAGTATTTGCCTTCTTGCCAATTCTCTACCACTTGAAGTTGTTGACTCCTTAACAGTACAGTTCCAAAAGCATTCTGTCTTAGAGCACCTCACTCAAGTAGCATTGACAATGAATGTTGCCTCCTGTTTGATTGTGTGAGGCTGAGGCAAGCAACATCACAGCTTAGCCTGATCCTGCTTATACCCGATGCCTGCTTTCATATATCCAGCCAGGGTCACTGAATAGAGATTAAGAGCAGGTAGTCTGTTTGAATGTTTTTCTCAACCCTAGCCCAGTGAATTGAGGACACTTGTAGCATCTTTACCATTGTGCTGACTAAAATTAGCACAGACTGTGAATCAAAATTTGTTCTTCCTAGTCTGTGGCACTGTTGCCATTAAATGAACTCACTAAACCATAATAAAAATGATGACAATTCTATCATACCTTTATCTATAATATATACTTACAAAGTGTAAGTAGTTATACTAAATGTTTTGCTTGAATTCTTTAAACTCAGGTCAGCTGCACCAGGAGGTTCAAATGGTTTGAGTTTTACTTTTATTATTTAGGTGTCTCTCATCACCCACAAACTGCATCCCCTGCTAAAAAAAATGCCTGTTTCTGTATTAAATTTCTGTATTAGATTTCTGAAGAAGGGTCTAGGCCCGAAACGTCAGCTTTCCTGCGCCTCTGATGCTGCTTGGCCTGCTGTGTTCATCCAGCTCTACACTTTGTTATCTCTGTATTAATATGGGTTTTGTTTTATCCTTGTTGTATTTAGTTCCAGCTCATTAGAAATAACTCTTATGTACCTAGTCTTTTCTTTCTAAAAATTACTTTGTAAAATCATGTAGAATCATAGATTTCATAGTACAGAAGGAAACTCCTCTGTCAATTGTATCTTCGTAGATGTTACAGCTCTGGAGCTGTTTCTTCACATTCACTGCCTGTTCTTCAAAAGATTTTAAATTGTACTTTTTCAAATAGTTACACAATATAATTCTAAGTAATATTTTAGTACCTCAACTCCTACTTCTATATTCTAATGACCCTCTACATGAGATAAATAAACCTGACTTTCCCCTTCATTCTTCCACTATTAATCCTAAATACGTGCACGCTTCTCACTGATTCACCAGGAAACCTTAGAAATGGGTTACTTTCTCAAATCCTTTAAAATTAAGAAAAACCTTTTAAAAATTCAAGCATCTCTTTTTGGTTAAAGGAGCCAACTTGTGTTGATGTATTAAATGATCATAGTACTTATTTAGATAGCTGTTAAAATGCTAGAATCACAATGCTTTAAGTTAATAGCAGTATCGTTCATCTAGTTTGAGTAATTTTCGTTGTTATAATCTTTATCACAATTTTTATCTGTCATCCTAATTATATGATCATCAAGTTAGCCAAGTAGCAAATTATATAGAAATCTGTTTTTCAAGAATAATACATGCAGTTCCAGTTCACAGTATTTAGTTTTGGACAGTTTTGGAATGAAAAGTTTCACGGTTGTCCATGTGTATAACCACTTTCCACTCTACCAGTCTCTGCATTCAAATGAACAACCTCTGCCATTTTCACCACCTTGAGCAGTGTTCCACCACCAAACACAACTTCCCCTCCCCTCCGCTGTCAGCCTTCTGCCAGGACTGTTCCCTCCATGACACCCCGGTCTACTCCTCCTTCAGTCCTAGCACTTCCTCACTCCCCATGGCACCTTCCTATGCAATTGCAGAAGCTGTAGCACATACCCATTCACCACCTTCCTCCTCACTGTCCAAGGTGCCAAACAGCATGAAGCAACGTTTTGCTCATACTCGTTCAATCTAGTCTACTGTATTCGCTACTCACAATGCGGTCTCCTTTACATTGGTGAAACTAAAAGCAGATTAGGTGACCACTTGCAGAACACCTCCGCTACGTCAATAGGAATGACTCCGACATTCCAGTCACTTTCCATTTCAGTAAACCCCCTTGTTCTCATGCTAACATTTCTGTCCTGGACCTGCTGCAATGTTCTAACAAAGCGCAGAAAGAATGAAACAAAGCTCAAAGAACAACACCTCATTTCCCTCTTAGGTATTTTACAGCCTCTAGAATTCAATATTGAACAACTTCAGACTGTGACCTAATGCCTTCCATTTTTCTTACATTCTTCTCCCGACCCCCATGGGCTTATCTTTTTTGTGTCTTACAGACTTTGCTCTCAGCCAAGAGGACTCTTCATTCTTCCCCCACCTTAATTTACACCTATTTTACATCTCTATTTCTCTTTCACATCAACTAGCAAGCCCTTTATTGTTTGCACTGGGCCTCCACGCCATCTGTTCCACTTGCCCCTCCTCTGCCTGTCAAAAGTATGTAAAAACACCATTTTGCAATCCCTAGTGTTTCTGAAGAAGAGCCATATCAGATTCAACATGTTATCACTTTCTCTTTCCATTGATGCTGAGTTTCTCCATAATTTTCTGTGTTTGATTTAGATTTCCGGCATCCAAACTTTTGTTTTTTATTGCACCAATATGACACATTCTTTTGTGCATTGTTGCTTTTCAGTTCAATGAGTCAAAAGTTGCATTTTCATTTCTGATTAGATTTCCTTGTATGCTGTGTGTACATGTATGCAAGTCTTAGATCTTTGCACACTTCTGGACAATATTCTTCACGAAGGATTCATTGTCAACATTTGTAATTTCACTTTCCAGTGCAAATTTGTCACATTGCAATTTTGCAATCCTCCCAGGTATTACAGTGCCACCACTGGTGAGAGGATGTCGTTACAAATGATGTGTTTAAATAAGAAATTCCAGTATAAATGTGGATACAACAAATTTGTAACAGAAAGAATGACACAAAGACAATATGTTACATGAGATTTGGAATTTATTTACTTCTGTGCATATTCACCTTCAATTTTGAAACCTATTTTACTCAGAGTACTGAGATATTATGAACTGCAGATGCTGGAGAATCTGAGATAACAAGGTGTAGAGCTGGATGAACACAGCAGGCCAAGCAGCGTCAGAGGAGCAGGAAGGCTGACATTTCGGGCCTAGACCCTTCTTCAGAAAATTAGTACTCTTGTTTTTGATTCTGCATGCAATGCTATGGCAGATAGTTGAGTGCGTGTAACGCGTAAATCTAATATTAAGTTATTTACGTTATGCACAAAGTGACAACTTGCATTCATGACAATCAGTTTGATCTTCTGCTGTTTCTACCAAAATGATTCAGCACTCTGGATGTGATACCACGTTAGAATGAAGAGTGCATGAGCTATTTAAAGAATTCCCATGCCTATGTGGGTTGACTGACTATTTCACGTAACTGTTCCTGTGGTCTCTGAAGTAGTGATGTGTAGTGAAGACGATGCTTTGTTGTTTAAATGTAACATTGATCTTTGAGACCAAGGCCATCCTATCACTTTGATCTGATTCTGAATTTGCCAGTCTGCATGAACATCACTGTTGGATTTTGACACTGAAGGTCAATGAAGTTTTGAAAGATTGACATGGAATGTAGGGAATGCTTGCTCCATTTCATTCTATGTCCATGTTTTATAAAATCGCATGTTTTTTGAAAATCTGTCATTCAGTTTGGTCAAATATTGCACCTATCATATGGAACAGAAATGTACTTTTCTTTCTAACATGTAAAAATTATAGTTCACATTGGGGTTCTTAGCCTCACATTTTACGAATTTAAACTAACCGCAAAGTCAAAACCTTTAAGCTGTTCTAACCAAAATGCAAAATAAGTCTCCATGGTTTATGCCAGTATGAAATGTCAGTAATATGTTCCTAAACAATTTCTTTTGTTCTCACTGCACTTTTTAAGGGAAGATGTGATGTTTTAGGGAAAGTAAAATGTTATGTTTATAAAAATGTTGAAGACTGAAAAGCTTTGTATCCTACATTTAGAAAGTCTGAATCGATAAAATCCACATCTGGATGGCATTTTAAAGTATTTCATTCTGGACTAATTTATGTGGGTCCAAAGTGAACGTTGTCCTTGTTTACACAGTGCACTACATTGTCTTTTACAGAGAGTCAGTGAATTGAATCAAATCCAACCAGTGTGACCCTGATTCAGGAAGTTACCCATGTGCATGTGTCATTCAGTAGTGCTAGGGGATTACTGCATTGTACCAGGAGGGTGGTATCGTCTTCATCTTTTTTTTAGCGGAGCTTCTTGTAAAGGAGCTCATTTATATGATTGTCAGGTGTGGATGTGAGTGGACAGACCCATTCTTGTTAACAGAATTGCAGAAAAATGGATCATCAGGGCAACATTTTGTTTAACAGTGAGGTAGGTACGGGGGACTTAGAAAATCTGATATCTGAAAGTGAGTATAATTTAGCTAATTTTTTTGTGAAGGCAAGTGTTTTCCTCATAGCTTTTGTGTCACTTTGCAGAGCAACAAAACCAGTAAGAATTGATCAGGACACATGCGGAAAAGTCTGTCAAAGTCCATTAGCTGCCGGTTATCTGCGTGGATTTGTAGTGTTGTGCACAGCCTGTCCCCTAAATGCCAGAATTGGGTCTGACCATCTATGTGATTTAATGAATGAGGAATAGCCCTGGTTAGGCAGGAGCTGTTTTTATTTTGTTGAATGAGATACATTGGTGGCAACTTGCCAGTTTGTTAGATTGAAATCAAATTGGAAGAAAAAGTGGTTGAGTGAGTGAAAAGGAAAACTCAACACAGACATAGCTATCTGACCAATTGGTTGGATTGCTCATTTTGATTCTTCTATTTCACCAACCAATGCTTTTCATAATCCTAATGGATTTTGGGAGTGGGAAAACTTTTGTATCAGAATGATAACCAAATTGTGTATGGAACAGTAATTTTTTTTTTCTATTTCCACCAATCTTCAGTTAAGTTGTGCATCAAGTTATACTTTGATATATATATACACACTTGATAACAAACATTTGAATGGTAATTCTCATTTTTGGACATAATATTTTTCACTTGATAAATTTCGTATTTCAGCTGGAACCTTCTATAGAGAGGCTAAGCAAAGGTAAGGTTTAGATAAGAGAGGGAATGCACATATGAAGAGTTGGTTTGCATTGTTTATATGCAATGCATACACATGTCTTGTCTTATCAAATGACGTCTGCATGGCCTAAAGAAATGAAGGTGTGTTATTCATGGTGGCACACTTCTCTGTTCTATTAATTGTGCTGCTTAAATCTTAATGGTAGTCACAGTTTTATTCAAAATTATCCAATCATAACACTTGTTTTGAAAATCTAATACAACTGTCTACTCTTCTGGTTTCTGGAAGAAACCAAGATCTTTGTTAATATTTCACATATTAATACTTGGTGGCATGTAATATAAATAATTATTAAATCCAAATATGGTGAAACCATGCAAAAGAAGAAAAAGCTTTTTGGTTTTAAAAATACTGATACAAATATTTGTTCTATGCAATAATTAACACTACTAAATCCAAGAGTGAAAATTAGCATGCCATTTTGGTTTTACTTACCACCCTCACTAGATACGATATTGTACTGTCTGTTCTGATGTGCTGTTGCAGTGATTTACTCTTTCTAGTTACTGTTTTATTGAAATACAAGCAAGTGATTATTAGTTATAAAATTTAATATGGAAAGCTGTCAACAATTTGAGGAAAATACTTTAACAACTAGAACACTGGCTGTAATTTTAGTTTAATGGACTTGTCATGTAATAGGCATTAAATATATTAACTCCTAAGTGTCCAGTTGTTTTTGATGGATTATTTAACCGGTTTCAAAGAGGAAGGATAAATTGTGTAGATTATATTTATTGTAGTAAAGGAACCTCACCTGCCACTGGGCACATTGGAAATAAGAACATAGAGTTTTTCAACCATTAGTGACTGACACCCAAATTTCCAATAGGCACATTTTGATAGGACGGCCCTTTCAGTTGTGCCAACATCCAAAATTACCCCATTTGGCTGTAGATATAACAGCACTCTGTCTCTCCCAGGTTAAAATGATCCAAAGTAAACTCGGTCTTCTCTGGTTGCATTGAGTAATCTGGGTCAAATGTGCAACTAAACATAAAATACAGTTGTTGTGAACTGTTTAAAATCTGAATTATTTGAGCTCATTACTTTGAAAGCAATATCTATGATATAAATGTAAAAATAAACACTGCAGATCCTGGGTAGATATAACTTGATTGGACTTTTCTGTTCAGATGTAGGCAGATTTGTTGTGTATTTACAATTCTATTTTAATTTCCGCTTTCCAGTATTGAGGGTTTTCTTCTCTTTAATTTCTGAATATAAATATTTAATTGATATCACTAACTGACTAATTTTAATTTTGTGCCTTTGTTGGTTTGATCCACAATATTGGTGGTAGTGCCTTTTTCAGTTACTGTTTTATTTATACTCATACTAATAGTCTCATACTATGAGTCAATTAAGAGCAAAAACCCGTCTACAGTTGCTTGAAATCTGAAATAAAAACACACAATGCTGGAGAAGCTCAGCATGTCTGTGGAGATGCTGCCAGATCAACATGAGTTAATGACTTAGTCAATCAGAACTCTTAAATGTGCAGATCACTAAATCATACCAATAGGAGTTTGACACTTTAATGAGTTAAAGCTAAAAAGGAACCATGAGATAATGTCCAATACTTGACCATAGACCTGCTTCACCTGTCAAAGCAGCATTTTGAAAGCTCCATAAAGAAGCATCAGCCGTAATAATCTTATATCGTTTTGACATACCTCACTTCTGGAGAAACATGCTCCTTTACAGAAATAAATCTGGCAACCTTTGTCACTGTAACTTTATGGTATGTTATTGCATGAAATCTAAATCGTCATAGTTATTTTATAAATATTTATTCATTTAAACATAGTGGATCCATGCAAGGCTTTCTGGTAAATATGGATGTTCAGATGAAAGCTTGCAACTTAGTTCCTAATATGGTGGAATAGTGCCTTTGTGTGTATGCACAAGTATAATATTCCTCAACATCACTAGTGTTTGCTATGCAAAATTTTTAACATAGGACAGTAATAGGAGGTTGCTGAACAGGTTTACCTTGAAGTTGTCAAGTTACTTCATTTAGAAACTGCCAAAAATTATTTCTGTTTGGAAGCTTTTGGTAGGACACTTCTTCCTCAATTTTGTTTGGAGAGGCTTGAATTTACCCTGCTGTGCAGAAAATTAAATCATTTTACAATTCTTCGCAAATTCTATTCAGAAAATTGGATCAAAGTGTCATCTTAGTCTTCCCAAAATTATTTAAGCTGACATCAAAAGAAGCATTAGGTGGATAACCATGACATGTATCAATTCCATTCAGCTTAATAAAGAGCAAAGCGTAATGCACAGTAACTGTAAAACATACTGTGACCAAGCAGATTTAAACCTTAAAATCTAACTTAGCTAGTCATTGGAATTGGCTGTTTTCTGCAGCACATGAAGATACATAATCACTGTGAGGGTTTTGGTTTGACGTATGAAGTTTAATCGGGGAAGTGCTGTAGCATTTTACTACTATACCAGAATTTGGATTCAGGTTGTAACTTTCTATTGGGCTGAAATCTATATTAATATAAAAGACAAAAACTGTAGAGGAGCTTTAAAGAATTAGTGCTGACAATATGGATTTTATGGTCAGTGCCTGGTATGGTACTGCTGTAAAACATTCCTGAAAATAGTTAGGTGACAGTAGGTAGTGTACATTATGAACAAAAACAGAAGTTGCTGGAAAAGGTCAGCAGGCCCGGCAGCATCTGTGAAGAAAAAATCAGAGTTAATGTTTCGGGTCCAGTCCTGAGGAAGGGTCACTGGACCCAAAACATTAACTCTGATTTTTTCTTCATAGATGCTGCCAGACCTGCTGAGCTTCTCCAGCAACTTTTGTTTTTGTACCTGATTTACAGCATCTGCAGTTCTTTCAGTTTTTATGTAGTGTGCATTATGGTATGTTAAACTGTAATCTAGTTTTTAATGCAAATTTACATTAAATTGCTGAAAAATGGATAAAAATAGTGCAACTTCCATTTTCACATTTGAAAAACCATCAAATTTTGAGTGACCAAGTGTAGGTTCTCGAAGATTTTACAGAGACCTGTTCCGTATGTCTGTCATTTTCTGCCCATTTTGTTTGTGATGTGGAGCCGTTGAATGCAGTATATATATTTTTAATATGAAGATGTTTGTAGATAGTTAAATTAATCCTTTAGTGATGTTTTACTGATGCAGTTTGATGTAATCAAAAGGTAGTGGTCTTATTTCATAAATAACATTATTGTTTGCGGGTAGTGATTAGAAATTTGACAGTGTCAAGGTAAACCTGCTTTGTAGCCTCTTATACCTGCTCAACTTTAAACATTTTACGCAGCAAAATATGGCAATAGAAAAGAAATACAGGGTGATGTAAATATACATAGGTGTTTGCTGTACTGCTTATGGTTTCAGTGTAATCAGTATACCTAGCATCAGCATAGCATTATAGGAATGGATATAATTAAAAAAAAAAGCCTTGAAGCAATAAGCATAGGAAACTTTTCAACAAATGCAAGAGATCAGGATGCAGGCAACACTCCAAGAGAAATTGTTTGATATCCAGCCAAATGCAGGACTGCAAGGACAAAATAGTTTAAAATATTTGGCTCACTCGCTGAATGCAGTGGTCGGGAACATAGGAGTAATATATCATGCTTTGTACTGCAGAGCTTGTATAATTGGCAGAAGATATTGTGCAGTACTTCCTTATACATTCAGAAATGCTGGACACAGACTGCTAGTTAGTGAGGGCAAGGGTGCATTTTGCTACATGCTTCATTACGGATGCAGCAAATTACATTAACTGGAGATCTGCTGACAAATTAACTGTATTAATGAACATACAATAATAGTATTGGGTGGGACCTTCTGAAAAAATTAGTCATATGCAGTGATGAACAGGACTCTTGAAATATTTATCAACAAAACACAGGTGTGCTTCTTGTCCAAATAAAATTAAATATTTTCATACCTGAAGACATACAATCCCTTAGTCACCAAACATTCTTAAAAAAAAAGAATTCTTCCCCTCTGTTCTTACCATTCTAACCTCTACATTAGTGGCCAAAAAAAATCAAGCAGGTGCCTACACCTTGACCCAAACTTTGAGCAGTTTCACGAGAAGAGCAGAAAAGTCCTTACTGGCAATTCTCTGTATCTATAAGGAGCTGAAGGAATTAGTATTGCAGCTAAGATAAGAAACTTGGGAGTACGAAGTGAATATTTGTCCCGTTATTTATTTGTATGACTTGTTGTGATGCACATTTTGCATGGCATGATAATAACAATTTTAATTCAGACAATGCTGCACAGTTTTGAAATATAATTTTTCACTATCTAAAAACAAAAGTTGTATTTTGAAGGAATCCTCAATCAATTAGATTGAGGCCACTACTACCATGTAATCAACCATATAGTGACAAACGTTTCACCCGGATAGGAAGCATGATATCCTCCTAACAGATGTGATGATATAATGTCAAAGTTGCAAATATCTGCCTCATACATAGTCCGGGCTCTGCAGAAGTCTTGAGAAGTGACAGAACAGCCGTCCTTCTGAGGCCTCCTTAGGCTGAATATTTGCCCACTAGACCGGAGAAACAGTTGAATGCTGAACTTCTTTGTCTCCTTTTGATTTGCAATTGATTCTAATAATACAGAGCGAACATTGTATGCAAGTTTAGAAGGCTAACAGTTTCAGTACGTGAGAATGACCGAACTTAGAACCTCTTTCCAAGGCAAGGTTCGTGTTACTTAACCCAACAGTTAAGTATATGAATAATAAAAGGCAAATGAAAGCGAGGAAGGAAGCCCTCCCTGCCCCCCCAACCTCCCGAGCACTCAGAAGATTCATCTAGCAAGGTCATGGACAACCAAGCAAAAAGAGGGTCAGAAACAAGGATAAGAGCTCAGGGTCCCCTTACATGCTAGAAATGAGAAGCAACAATTTGGAGAGGAAAGAATCATCCTTTGTGAATGTGTAGTTATGTATGACAGTACAAAACAAAGGTCTCGGACATAACTTGTTTACAGTAGTTTAATGCTATTTAAGTAGGTTTGCTCTGCATTGGAAATATGTGAGCTTCCTTTGGCTGTTAGCTTATAAATGTAAAAGCTATGTTGAAGTATTCAAAGCTGCTTCTGTTTTCAGTCTTGAAATAACAAAATATGAATTTTAAAAATCCAGGAACCTAAATAAAAAGTCATTAAAATCCACTTTTTTTGTGAATATTTGTAATTACTGGGGACATTTATTAGAAACATTGACTTCTTCCTACCTTGCTTCAAAAGAGGGCAGGTACTAAAACATTGTTGAATATCATAGTGCTCAAACAGCAATCACCAATGCCTTTCTGCGATGTCCTTTTGAGATGATGCTGAATAGTATTTCCCCATGAAAGTGGCATTTGTTTTAAGTGTTACTGCAAAGAAATATTGCTTCCTTCCATGTTTTGATAGTTGGTTGTGAAAACTGGTGAAAATATTACATTTCACTTTTTTCTCTTTAAATATTTTCTTTATGGTAAAGTGTTTTTGAACAGGATGAAAAGCATAGTAGTACTTAATGTTCTTTGTGAGTCTCCCAATTTTGCAGAAACTGAACTAATGCCAGCCTACATTGGGGTCTCCATCTTTTTTGTTTTCTTTATTCATTAAATGTGTAAAATGAGAATGAATTAATTTAAGAACAAAATTTGCTATTGCCAAAGAAGGTGTTGAAAGAGCTATACAAATGTTAGATCTTTAATTGTAAGTAAGTATTTTTTTGTAACTATATTCAAAACAGTAATTTGGTTATAAAATTTTGCTGCAACAAATCTAACAGATATTGTTTATTTCAGGAATCCTAATCAATGTACATTTTGAATGTAATTGGCCGTCTTTCTGTTCATTTGTGGAAATTTGTCAACTATTCACTGATTGAAAAATGTAGAACTTCAATTGTGTGCGAATTTCAGCAGTCTGGGATACAACTGATTTTGGTTGTGATGACATGTCTTATTTTTGCCCACTTACCAGCTTGCTCCCCTGCTCCCCATTGCTAGCAAACTGTTTACTCCGATATGGTGTTAAATTTTATGATGAGAAATGGTCACTTTTAGCAGATGTCATATTTTCTGTGTTGATAAGTTTTCATTATTGAGAATCCTGAAATAAATTCCGGTTCGTAACAGTTTAGTTTCATTGACTCTTAATGATAGCCAGTTCTCATTTACAGCAATTTAAAAACCCAACAGACATGTGATATGTATTTTCTGTTCATATATATTGGGGTGCTATTCTCCTCGGGGATTCTTGCAGTTTTGACCCTGCAAAGTGCTGTAAATGCCGACAGCAGAGATGAATTTGTGATTTTGCATTAGCCAAACTCATTCATTTCATGATTTTCGACTACATGTTGAGTTGCTTTTCTGTTGATGTTTGAGCTCCCAAAAATGTAACAAATATGGAGCCAATTCAGATATGAAGACCAGTAAACAAGGATCTTCTTTCAGGCCATACTGTTCAAGAGTCTAGTCTGGAGAATAATTTTACTGATTTTTCTAAAAGAAAAACATGTATGCTTGTGTACAGTATTTTATAAATTGATTTATTAAGTTACATATGTGTATTACAAAACTAGCAGTTAGACAGCAGTAGCATTTATGCCACATTATATATAGTATTCCAAAGGGTGAATTTGGGCATGTTGCATATATGCAGACTTGTACACAGAAATTGTCTACAGATGCTAAAGAATATACACAATAAAATATTACTGCTGAGATTTTTGTAAGTTCTTACCTCTGAAATGGAAAGCAATCAAAATTGTCTTGTTTTATATCTTTCGCTCTTTCCTTTACGCAATGTCTTAAATTATCTTACTTCCGTAATCAGCACTTTCATTTAAAATCTGGCATCTTCTATCTCTTAAATTGCAACAATTTTTTTATGAGCAGAGTGGTAATAATTCAGTTCTGTGGTGTAGATTGCTCAATTAAATGTTATTTTATGATTAAAAGTAAGCAGCTTTGAAAAATGACTTGCAAGTTTGTACTTTTAATTTGGCGATAGTAGATTACTTCAGTACCGTAGTTTGTGAATGTTTTCTGCCTCTATGATGTTACATACCAGCCTCTGTGAATATTGTCGTATTAATCTAGAAATTTTCAAGTAGTGTTGACTGTGGAATCATTGTTGCGAAGAATCCTACCAATTTTTAGAAATCAAATTGTGGACTTAATTTTAGTGAACCATTGTTTCTATTTTAGGTGGTCTTCACAAGCAGTGGTCCATCTGTGAAAAAGACCTAAAGGTAAGATAATCAATCCTGTTTATAAGGATTTTTTAAAAAACTGTT
This sequence comes from Rhincodon typus, assembly GCF_021869965.1. NCBI lineage: Eukaryota > Metazoa > Chordata > Chondrichthyes > Orectolobiformes > Rhincodontidae > Rhincodon > Rhincodon typus. The sequence continues at coordinate 3,295,438 of NC_063334.1, forward strand.
AGTGCTTTATTACAAGTGTTAACAAAGAAAATCAACCTATTCTCTGTTCTTGTATTCTCTCCTGCAAAGTTTGGTACCTGGTGGATTGGTAAATATGTGATATACATTAAGATCCTCATTCAGCAATCAACTAGTCAGAAAAATGTCATGTCATAATGGTTGCAAATTGAAGGCTGGACCGTAGTTTTTTAATGCTTTGCTAGATGGGATTTAAAAATGCTGTTTCCAAAATAATTTTGTGGATTAATAGGATGATAATGTTGTAATTTTCAGTTAATAAATGTTAGCCTAAGTTTTGCAAAAGCAGCCTCTTCCCTTCCTATTGAAGATTCACCAGCTGAGCTGTAAATACATTTTAGTTTTCTACATTTTTTTTAAGATTATAGAGGAACACATCTTAAAATTAGAGAAATCTTTGACTTTCCAATGTGAATGCTATCTACTGATGACTTATGACATGAATGAAGAACCCAGAAAAAAATACTATATCCTTCAATTAAAAATTAAACAAATGGCCTTTCTCTGGTTTTTGCTTTCTTCAAATTTAACTTATACTCAGGCCTTCTCTCGCTTTCGTTTTCATAATTTATTTATTTGCTTATTTTTCTACCTTTCACTTGTCTTTCTTATCAAACTTGGGTTTTTACATCTCTCCTCAAAATTATTTGTATCATTATCTTTTACAGGCATTTCTTTAGGCTTGTTATTTTTTGATTTTCTTTTACTTCTCTTCACTTTTTTAGTCCTTTGTACTTTTTGTTTCTTTGATGATCCAAATCAAGAACAGTGGCAATGGACAGAAGAATTCATACTAAGAAAGAAATTATTTAATAATAGCAATGTGACAAGGGAATAAAAGACAGGAAACTGGGTACCACCAGTAACGGAGAAGGAACTAGTCAAAGGAGATGGTGAGCATTATCAAAAGGAAAAATACGAGTCCGCAATAAAACCTAAAAAAACCTAAAGGAAGAAGATAACTGAACGCAGGATTAATAAAACCTGAAATTAGCTGGTGAGGGAACACATCAGTCCTACGGTTTCTGTAAGGAATTCACATTCTGACTCTTAAACAGCTTAGTGTTTTGATTATCCTTCAAATTTAAACCAATCCGCTTTTGGAGTACTTCTCTAAATACTCATTGTACAAAAGTGCCCTAGTGACACAGTACTCTGAAAGTACTTGTCTCTTATATGACTTGATAGGCACTAGCAGAAATTTTTTCTGGACGTAATATTTCAATGAATTATGTTTGGTGTAATCAAAATAATCTATAATCCATGGTTTGGCTTAGTCAGATATTATATATATTTAACTATATTTGATAGTATAGCTGGCTCAATGTTCTAATGGATTAATGCACACTTCATATAGCGCTACATTAAACAGGGCAGAAAGCTGGCAAGTCAATTATACAATAAGTAATGAATTAATTGATCTAAGCCAGGACTGTTTTTTTAATTCAGACATGGCACATGGGTGTCGCTGGCTGGCTAGTATTTATTGCCTGTCCCTAGCTGCCCTTGAGAGGTTTTCTCAAACTGCTGCAGTCTTTGTAGGTTGACCCACAATGTCCTTGTATGATGATT
>NC_063334.1:3297427-3398693 GCF_021869965.1 Rhincodon typus
GGCGGAAATTCAGGATTTTGACCCAGCAACAGTGAAGGAATGATAATATATTTCCAAATCAGGCTGATGGGCGGCTCTGAGGAGAACTTGCAGGTGGTGGTTTTTCCATGTGTCTGCTGCCCTTCTGGATGGACGTGATTGTGCATTTGGAAGTTGCTGTCTTAAGGATCTTTGAATTTCTGCAGTGCATCTTGTAGGTAGTACACACTGCTGCTACTGAGCGTTGGTAGTGGAGAGAGTGGATGCTTGTGAATGTGGTGCCAACCAACGGGCTGTTTTATCCTGGATGGTATCAAATTGCTTCAGTGTTGCTGGAGCTGCACCCATCCAGACAAGTGGAAAATATTCCGTCACACTCCTGACTTGTGCATTGAAGATGGTGGTCAGGTTTTGGGGAGTTAGAAGGTGGGTTAGTCATCACAATAGTCAAACCTCTGACCTGCTCTTGTAGCCCCTGTGTTTATGTCCACTTGAATTTCTGGTCAATGACACACGCATAGGCTCACAGACACACGCACAGGCTCACAGACGCAAACACACACACACGATTGATGCTAACACCATTAAATATCAAGGGGCAGTGGTTAGATTGTCTCTTATTGGTGATGGACATTGCCTGGCATTGATGTGGTGTGAATGTTACTTATCAGTTCAAGCCTGGATATTCTCCAGATCTTGTTGCATTTGAATACAGACTGCTTCGGTGTCTGAGGAGTCGCATTTTGAGTCTCCGATTAGGAAGCAGATGCATCATTTCACGTTGCTGATTCTGAAAGAGGAGTTGCCTCTGTAAGGTGCTGAACTATCAGTGTTGGACAAAAGTTGAATTGGGTTCCAGTGTGGTGACTTTCATGGTCAAACAGCTTATTGACACTTGCTGTGTAAGCTCAAAGGTAAAGAATTGGCAATTTGGAATCATGGTCCTCTAAGATTTAAAAACTTCAGACAAGAAAAAAAATGTAAAGACTCCATGGGAATAGTCATGTAAAGAAAATAGATGTTAACACAATATATTTTTACCATGTCTCATATCTTATTAGTAATTATTTTTTGATTATTCTTAGTCATTATTTGGGAAGCATCACAATCGCTACTATACACCGAATAAAACAAACTTGGACTGCAGGAACTGTGGCAAACTGGGGCACATATCCAAAAACTGCCCATCTGATAAGGTAATGGCCTCATGTTTGAAATAATGTCCTTCATATTTTTCATAGATAGTAATATAAATTGTTTTTTTCTAATATTGCAAATGCATGATTTTAAAAATGCTGAGAGATAATTGTCTGCTAATTCCATTCCCTTCAATATTTCTTTCCTGGGTGCAACAATAATGTGCTGTTCCTTTTAAGATTATTGTGCAGCCACATCTTGAATGGAAAGTCCTTCTCAATAGCCTGTTTGGTGCACTGCGGAATAATTTCTGAATTTCTAGATTTCTGCATGACTGTGCACAAGTACAGTTTAGAACAGGGTCTTCCGAAACTGTGGGCCTTAATATGAGATTTTGGGATGACAGCCTTAACAATGGATGACCAGCAACGGTGGCTGTGAACATGGTGTGACACATGTCTGGAGCAGGTGGGACTTGAAGCTGGTCCTTTTGATCCAGAGGTAGGAGCATTACCACTGCATTAAAAGACCTCTGGAGCTCAGATTGAATGCTAACAGCAATGTAGTCCATTGATATATTTGCAATTTTTCTGGTGGTGGGTGTGTCCTAACAAACAGATCTTTTAATGCCCAGTTGCTACTGCAAAAAGAAAGCCTTTGAAAGGTAGTTTTATTGTGAAAAGAGAGCTCTCACAATTAAGCAATTCTACCATAATGAACTTTTTCTACCCATGCACAGGAGCTAATGCTCCCAATCTGCCTGTGGGTCACACAAATTCGGAAACATTAAAATGGAGTCACAGCAGGAAAGTATTTGGGAAGCACTGGCTTAGAAGAAATGTTACTGTTCATTAAAGTAAATTACCGTCGCATTTCTTATATGTTTCTCTGATCCCATACTGCTGTGCTGGGAGAGAGATCTGTTTTGTTTCATATGGTAGATAGGGCACATCACATGCTGGCAAAAGAATCTGTCCTATTTTCTGCACCCAGGAAAATTTCATCTAATTTTTCAACTTCCCTTACCATTCAATTTAGGTTCACAAAATAGCTAAAATAAGGGAACGTCATTCAGCCCATTTTACTTCATCCAACCAGAATGTTCATACAGCCCCTGCACTGCAGCATCCAACTATTTTATGTAATTCCAGGGTTCTACTTTCACTATTTTATCAAGAGCCCATTTTATATGTTGATTGTTCTTTTTGAAGATGAACGTCCTGAGATTAATCTATAATTATAGTTCCGTAGTAGTTCAATAATAACTTTCTTGACCTGAATCAAAAGCTCATAAGTTCAAACACCGCTTCAGAGATTTGACTCTGTAATCGTAACTTATCGTTCAGTGCAGTTCTGAGGGAAAGCTGTACTGAAAAAAATACATTCTTTGAATGTGATGATAAAACAATGCCTTAGGTGGACAATAATAATCCCATAACACTGTGGGAGAGTAGTGGAATTATGCCAGTCCCTAGCGAACATCACTAAAACAGGTGAGCTGGTCATTTATTACTCATTGCTGTTTATGGAATGCGCAGATTGCCTACTACATTATCTTTCATTAAAGCCATGAGATGGTGAAAGCTGCTATTATAAATTTAAATCTTTTCTTTTGCAACTTGCCCCTTATGGTTGCCATTTTCTTCCTCGTGCTATTTATAGTTGAAATCATTTTTTGAATCCCTGATACTCTCTACCTGCTTGCATACTTCTAATATCACTTTGCCTTTTCTGATTAAAAGGCTGAAATGTCTCCATCCTTTCCTCATAGCTTAAACTTCTAACACAATGCTGGGGAATCAGTCCCTTAGTTCTTCTCTGCGTCCAATGCTTTAATGCCACTGTGTCTCAGTGACCAAACCAGAACATAATATTTCAAGATGCAGTGTGACCTGAGAATTACTTAGTTGTTTATAACTTGTCTGACTTGCATCTTACATTTGTATTGTGTCGTTCAAAATTCTGCAGCTTTTGTTGCTTGCTGGTCTAGTTAGGGCAGTTTGCATCTGCTAAGCATTTTAAGTTTCTCTCTGCTTCATCCATAGCTATTTCTGCACCATTCATAGAGTATGTTTGTTGTCCTTTTTTGTTCTCAAGATACAACATTTTAAGATGAGGTATTTCTACACCCAGAGGGCAGTGAAGCTGTGGAAGCCATCGCCAAAGGCTGTGGAGGCCAAGTCATTGAGTGTATTTAAAACATGAGATGCGTTCTTGAATAGTAAGGGAATCAAGGGTCGCAGGAAGAAGGCAGGAGAATGGAGTTGAGAAACATATCAGCCTTGATCAAATGGCCTATTTCTGCTCTTGCATTTTATGGTCTTATGCTTTTATGTCATTCCCTTCCTCCTGCAGAGTATTCTGCATCCTCTCAGTGATGTTCTTTACCCTGGCACCAGGGAGACAACACACCATGTGGGATTTACAATGGCAGTTGCAGAAATGTCTGTCTATCCTCTTAAATATGGAATTTTCTATAATGATTACATTGCTACTTTTTGTTGTTCCCTCCTATATACTCTGTTATCTGCTAATGCATCATCTCTCCCAGCAGTCTCTAGTGCTAAGAGTGTACCGCACCCCAAAGATGTCTGCGTTTCCCAGGTCTTCCTTCTCTTTCAAATGCCCATCCACCTTCTATCCTAAACTCCTGCCTCTGGGATGCTCACCTTGTGAAATGTATAGTCTGGAAACTCTCCTCCTTCCTGCTGTTCTGCACTGACTCCAGCTGCTCCTCACGCTCACAACTCTGACATGAAGAAATTCTCCTGTGACAGATTAAGTATCCTGAAGTTTCCACGTGGCGCAGGAATTGCAAACAATAAGTCTCGTCTGTCAGTCCATGTTCAAAAAACCAAGACTCCCCCTGTTTTGAATCTGATTAATAGCTTGTTTAAGCTGTTGATTTTAATTACAGCCTCAACTTGATCTATATTAAATCTCTTCTTAATTCACATTCTATTATAATTATTCCATTTGTGCTGATAATACTTCTGTTTTAAATCTTGTTTCCTTAGCGCTCGGTCTACTTTGCCTGTTTCCGTTAACTCCTTTAGCTATACTGTCTTTGCCTCGGTGCCCTCTGAACAACCAAGCACTTAACTATTGTTCTGTGCTGCACGTTTTTTTGATGTTTAGTTGTTATCATACTGCTGTTTCTTCTTGCAGCCGACTCCCACAAGTATCCTACCTACATTCCTTCCTTCCTTCCTTCCCGTTTCCTTCTCTATTTCCTTTTGCTTTTCCTTCCTTTCTTTCCCTTTTGCTTTTCTTTCCTGAATTGAATTGAACTAGCTTTATTGTCACGTACTCAAATGAGTACAGTGAAAAGTTTATAAGTCTCCACTGACAGCGCCATCAGAGATTCAAGGTACCTAGGTACAATTCTTAGTTACAGAATATTGAAATAAAGAAAAGTTACATTACAGCTACCGACAGCTATAGGTCCGAAGGAACAAGAAGTTAAAAAGACAAGCATCACAGTCTCTCTCCAAAGGCTGTCTGCAGCGACCAATGCAGGGGGACCTCCACATGGTCTGACTGCTGGCTACCGCCATGCTTCTCTCTGGGCAGCTGTCCCTGCTCCTGCACTGGGCTGCTGCTGTAATACTCAACCACGGGGCCACTGGTCACTGGCATTCCTGCTGCAGCCGCTGGTGTCCCCAGTCCGGCTGCTGATCACTGCCATCCCCCACCCGTACACCCAGCCACTGGTTACCAGCAGCCCCGCTAACCACCGACCCCGCTTCGGAGGCCAGGGCCGGGTGTCCGAGGGACAGAGAAGGGATGAGAGAAAAAAAGACAAAGGACAGGCTGAACAGTGGAGCCCTGGCTGGAGTGTCCTACTCTGCCACCCTTTCTTTCCTTTTGCGTTTCCTTCCTCTCATTTGAAGAGGAGATAGTGAGATGCTGGATGGGCTCAAATTGATACAGGGAAGATGAGAGCTATACTTAAATTTTATAATTCATCAGGGCTATTATGGGTCCATCCAAGAATGCTGAGAGACGTGAAGGTTAAAAGAAATTCAGGGGGACTGGATTAATGTTTCAGTACCTAATCAGAGTCTATCACCATTATCCCTTTGCTTGTATTTACTGAAAATTTTGAAATTGTGCCTTGAACTCGTTTTGATCATATCAATCCCTATGGGACCCCACTGCATACCTTCCTGTGGTTTGAGAAGCAACTATTCACCACTATACTGTTTCTTTTGTCATGCAACCAACTTCATACAATGTTGTGTTGCGTCTTGCACTTTTATTCTGTAGACTTCAACTTTACTGGCAAGTCTATTACCTGACACCTCCTTCCCTTTCCTTAACACCTTGGGATTTTTATGACATGGTCCTGTCTCTTTTTTTGAGCCAGTTCTCTGTTATTACCGTACATCATATTTACACATGAGTATTTGCAGCTGCAGGTCATCAAGTTTGAACATTTACCGTGTGTGCATTGTAAACTTGATATTAGTATTGCTACATTACCCGATAGTTTTACTACACATAAAATACCTGCCTGAGATGTGTTTGCTTCTCCCAGATTTTTGTGCACCTTGTTTATCTTTCCTAATGCTACACCCAGTTCCTATCTCCCGACCAAGTTAGTTGGAAACCTTCCTCCACAGCAGCAGTAGAGCTCTGCATGAGGACAATGGTCAGGCTCTATTTGGGTGCAACCTATCCAAACTGTATAGGTCCCAATGTCCCAACAATCCAAACTCCCATCCTTGAAACACTTTGTATGGTATGGATCTGCCTGTAGAGCACACAAAACAATACTTCTCACTTTGTCTTGCTACATGTGGCAGCAATAAATCAAATCAAATCTCTCACCGTCATTTCAGCAATGCATTAATCTAATCTGTCTTCCTATTTGTGCACTGACTAATGGGTGGCACTGGGAATAATTTGGAGATTAATATCTTTGAAGACCTGCTTGCTAGTCTCTTTACTAACTCCCTAAAATAAGCTTGCAGGATCTGATTCCTTTTTCTACCTGTGTCATTGTTAGTGCTTTGTACTGTAACTTGGCTGTTCACCTGTACATCTGTGTGCTCTGCAGATGTTCACTGACATCCTTGATCCTAGCACCTGTGGGGCAATTTATCAATTGGATTATGGCTGCGATTTTCCCTTCCCCAGACCTGTTGTGGGATGGGCGTATTAGATATCCTCACTGCCCAAAAAGCTTGCCAGATTATGCAACCAATTGGCTTATTAAGAGCTGATAAGTGAACTTCTTGACCTATCATAGCCCTCAACTGTGGTCTGATGGCTTACCAGAATCCACTGGTCAATCAGAGGCTGGCAGCTTCTGGGTTGTAAAAATTATTGGTCAAGACCTACTCTTCAGACGATCCAATGATGAGAAGGTAGGTCTTTTGCTTCTCTCATGGTGGGGATTGCTTGATGGTCAGGGAGTTGAGGGACTGTGGAGATATTGATTGAGAAGGGCAGGATTGGCTTTCAGAGGCCACGCTTTGCCACCTCATCTGTGTATCCAATTGTTCCCAAATTGAGGCAAATGGAGACCCGTCCTAAACCCAGTAGGCAGGTCACCTTGGTTACTCAGTCGGGAAACCAGCCACTTTTTTTGCATTATGGGAAGGCAGGGAATCGGGAAGCTGGCAATTTGAGGCTTTTAAATAGCCATTAATTGACAACTTAAGGGATTAGTGGTTAGTGAGTTGAGAAGGTCTCCAATGTACCTTGTTGCCTGGCACTTAATTGATGAGATGGCAAGAAATGGGTGAATATCTTTTAAGGCCAACTCATCCAATGACTTCTTTTTCTTACTACCTCTCTAGATTACCTCTGGGGAAGATAAAATTGCTGCCAAGATCTTTGGCCACAAAAATGCTTTATGTTTCCCTAACTATAGATTCTTCTGTCACTTTTTCTTCTCCTCACCTTCCTCCTCTTGTCCTTATTGGCAGAGCCAGCTGTGGCACAATGGACTTGGCTCTGACTGTTCTGTACATTTGAAACATAACTCTCACCAATATAATGTGAGGCCCAAACACACAGCAGAGTTACAAGGAATAGCAAAGAAAGAACACAACGAGAACAAATCATGAACAAAAATCAAGGCATGCATCACAAGACAACACATAAGTGGTTGTTTGAGATGCCCAGAATTGAGAACCACAAGCCCAAGGAGATTGGGGATGGGGCATCAGAACAGACTTTGAGCTTCAACTTGTGTTGATTACATTCCTATTTGGTAAACATCATACCAGTTATCAGCAGAGTGTTGCTTGACTGGCTGAGAGTGCAAAATGTCCAGAATGACTATCAGTACAGGTAAATGTGACGTGGTATATTTTCATAGGAGGACACTGAGACTGTATTTAAACAAAGTCACAAGTCACACAGCACCAGGTTATAGTCCAACAGGTTTATTTGAAATCACAAGCTTTCGGAGCACAGCCCCTTTGTCAGGTGAAGTGAGAGAGAAGAGCAAACAAACACAAAATTTATAGGCAGAGAGATCAAAAGATCATACAACTGGTGTGAGTGTAGTGTTGAATAATGAGTTTCTGCAGATGACCAAGAGTGTTAGATGGTGTGAGCAAAGCGTCAATGCCTTAATAACAAGCGAAGGGATGACCAACAATCTGATTAAATGAGGCAGAGAGATAACTACAAAATATTAAAAATAAGGTGGTGCTGGAGACACGCTAAATGACTGGAATAACGTAATAGGTATAAGAGTCGTATGCCGAGGGTCTAACCAAAGTAACAAGTAATCCAAAACTGTACAAACTAATTAAGATAGAGAGATCACAACAATTTATCAAGGTGATGGAGTCAAAACAAGACATTAGGGAAGGTTTTACAGATTCAGAACAGTGTGGTGGGGTCACATGTAATGTGACATGAATCCAAGATCCGGTTGAGGCCATCTTCATTGGGTATGCTGCTTGGCTATCAGTTTCTGCTCAGTGATTCTGGGTTGTGTATCTCGAAGTCCACCTTGGAGGATACTTACCTGAAGATCAGAGGCTGAATGCCCTTGACCGCTGAAGTGCTCCCGGACTGAGGGGGAAACACTCCTGTCCAGTGATTGTTGTGCGGTGTCCATTCACCTGTTGTCATAGCATCTGCATGGTCCCGCTAGTATACCGTGCCTTGGGGGCATATTTGCCTGTAGCATATGAGACAACATTGGCCAAGTCACATGAGTATCTGCTGTGTACGTGGTGGTGGGTGCTCCCACGTGTGATAGTGGTATCCATGTCAATGATCTGACATGTCTTGCACAGGTTGCCATGGCAGGGTTGTGTGGTGTTGTGGTCAGTGTTGTACTGAGGGCTGGGTAGTTTGCTGTGAGAAGTGGAGGTGTGGGGATGATCTGGGTGAGATGCTCATCATCATTGATGATATGTTAAAGGCTGTGAAGAAACGCGGCGTCGTCTCTCCTTTCTGGGGAAGTACTGGACAACAAAAGGTACTCTATCTGTACTTTCCCTGGTTATTGAGTTGTCGGAATGCTTCTTTCTGTTGGACTATATCCTGGTGTCATGTGACTTCTAACTTGTCCACCCCAGTCCAACACTGGCACCTCCACATCTTATTTAAACAAGATAGAGAAATAAGATGGATCAGGGAGTATGGATATATAAATCATTAAAAGTAACAATGTGAGTTTAAAAGGCCATTTCTAGAAGGATAAAAATGGAAAGAAGTGAGAATATATTAAACATGCACAGAACCTTGTAAAGGCCACATCTAGAGTACGGTGAACAGTTCTGGTTTCCATGTTGTTAGAAAAGTATCGTGGCATTGGAGATGTAACGATTTGTTGGAGTGATGTCAGACTAAGAGATTATGCCTAAAAGGAAAAAGTATTGACCAAGCTAGGACTCTTGCCTATAGAAAAGAGAAGACAGAAGGTTTTTAAGATTATGGTGGGATATATAGGGGAGATGTAGAGAAGATGGCTTCCACTTGTGGGCGAGGTCAGAACTAAATATAGATTGACACTAATAAATTCAACAGGTAATTCAGGTCATTTTTTGTTCGTTCCAGCATGTGCTTATGTTTTAAGACAAAGCTAGATGAAGAAGCAAGCAGTGGAAGGATAAATTGAGGTTAGATAAAGAAGGATTAGGGGAGGCTTGAGTGTTGCACAAGCAACTGGTATGGACCTATTGAGTTCAGTGGCCTGTCTTCATGCTATGATTGTTATGTAATATGGTAAACTTGTAAGTGTAGACTTGTTAATTTTATAATTATAGAGTATGGATTGCCATATTGCTTTTTGTTCTATCTACCTCCCATAATTGCACCTACTCAAAAATATCATTAGATTGTTGTTAATTTAGAAAAATAAACTGCATTTATAGGTTCTCATCAGTTGTGATATAAAACTGTAAACAAACTTAAGTAATGAACAGTAATCTACAAATCTAACTTTATCAATCCTTTTTTAATTACAAGTGGGCAAAAGCAGAGAAAACTGTTATCCAGTTTTAAGTCTTCCATGGGGGGAGTTCGCATCAAAAGAATAACTTATATTTTCTGTGAACCATGAGACCATAAGATTTGTAGCAGAATTAGGCCATCTAGTTGAGTCTACTCTGCTGTTCAATCATGGTTGATATGTTTCTCAACCCTATTCTGCTTCCTTCTGCCTGTAACCCTTTATCGTCTTACTAATCAAGAACCTATCTATCTCGTCTTAAATACACTTAATGATTTGGCCTCCACAGCCCTCTGCAGCAATGAGTTTCACAGATCAACCACCCTCTGGCTGAAGAAATTCCTCCTCATCTCAGTTCTAAAAGACTGCCCCTTCATTCTGGAGCTGTGTACTCAGGTCCTAGTCTCCCCTGCTAATGGAAACATCTTCTCCACATGCATTCTATTTAGGCCTCTCACTGTTCTGTAAGTTTTTTAATCAGATGTCTCCAGTTCTCTCTCTTCACTGCTCCCCCCCACCAACCACTACCACCAAACCTCTCCTTCTAAACTTCAAGTACACACCCAAAGTCCTCAACTGCTCCTCATATGCCAAGCCCTTCAACCTTGAGATCATTCTTGTGGACTGCCTCTGGACTCTGCCAAACATCAGCACATCTTTCCTTAGATTTAAGGCCCAAAACTGCTGACAATATTTCAAATATAGTCTGACCAGAGCCTTACACAGCCTCAGCAGTACATCTCTGCTCTTGTATTCTAACCCTTCTAAAATGAACGCTAACATTGCATCTGCTTTCCTAACTGCCAGCTGAACCTGAATGTTAACCTTAAGAGAATCCTGAACTAGGATTCCTGAGTCCCTTTGTGCTTCAGATTTCCAAAACCTGGTACGCTGTTGGTGTCTTCCACTGTGAAAACTGATGCAAAGTACCTATTCAGTTCCTCTCCAGTTTTTTGTTCCCCTTTATAACTTCTCCTGTCTCATTGTCCAGTGGTCCAATGTCCACTCGTGACTGTCTCTTACCTTTTATATATCTAAAAGCACTCTTACAATTTTTTTTAGATTACCAGCTTGCTTATTCTCGTATTTCATCTTCTCCCCCATTATTGCTTCTTTCATTATCCTTTGCTTGTTTTTAAAGGCTTCGCAATTCTCTGCTTCCCACTAATCTTCATCACATTGTATGCTTTTTCTTTTGCTTTTGTACTGTCCCTGACTTCCCTCGTCAGCCATGGTTGCTTCGCCCTCTCCTTATATGTTTCTTCTTTCTTGGGATGAATTTCTTCTGTGCATTCTGAATTCCACTGAGAAACTCCTGTCATTGCTGCTTCACTGACTTCCATTCTAGGCTCCCTTTCCAATCAACTCTGGCCAACTCCTTTCTCATGTCTCTGAAGTTACCTTTACTCAATTGTAATGCCGTTACATCTGATTACAGCTTCTCACTCTTGAACTGCAGAGTAAATTCATCATATTATGATCACTTCCCCCTAGGAGTTCCTTCACCTTAAGTTCCCTAATCAATTCTGCATCAGTACACATCACCAAATCCAGAACCGCCTGTTCCCCATTGGGTTCTATCACAAGCTGCTCCAAAACAAAATCTTGTAGACATTCCATGAATTCCTTTTCTTGAGATTGCTGCCAACCTGATTTTCCCAGTCCACCTGCACATTGAAGTCCCCCATGATTATTGTAATGGTACCTTTCTGACATGCCTTTTCTGCCTCCGATTTATTTTACTCCCCACATCCTGGCTACTGTTAGGAGGCCTGTACACAATTTCCATCAGGGTCGTCTTTCCTTTGTGGTTTCTCAACTGTACTCACACAGATTCTACACCTTCTGACTCTATATCACTTCTTTTTTTTGTGGTTGGTTGGCTTGCCGAGCTGGTTCATTGTTTTTCCATAGACGTTTCATTACCCTGCTGGATCTACTCTAAAACCTATATCACTGCTTGCTATCGATTTAGTTTCATCCCTTACTAACAAGGCATTGCCGCCTCATCTGCCTGTCCTTTTGGTAGGACGTGTATCCTTGGATGTTTAGTTCCCATTCCTGATCCCCTTGTAGCCACATCTCTGTGGTAACCACAATTTCAATTTGTGCAACAAGCTCATTTACCCTGTTTTGTATGCTGCGTCCTGTGTTGACTGCAGCCTTCCCATAGTTTGTATCCTTATCTGCTGTGCCTGAAGTTAGATTCCTGACCCTTTCCATATCCTCTGGTCTATTACTTATTCTGGAAACTGTAATAACTCTCCTGAACATTGCGCCCCCACCCAGCCACCACCATCCTCTCCCCCACCGCCAACCCCCCCTCCCCCCCGCCCCGTCCCTTAACTTTTCCATAATTTTCCATGCATCTGAAACCCGCCCCCCACACACTATTTAGGTTAAAACCTTTTCTACAGCCCTAGTTATACAATTTGCCAGGACTCTGGTCCCAGCATGATTTAGGTGAAGCCCATCCCATCAGAATAGCTTCCTCCTTCCCCAGTGCTAGTGCCAGTGCCAATGAACAACTCATGCAAATCTTTTGTCTGCTGCTGAGCAGCACCCTTCCATTCATAAACCATTAAATTGATTGCAAAATGTTAAATATCATATTGATCACTCTGTCTAATGTTGTGGATTGGATTTATTAATTAAGATTTTGGAAATTCTGTGTTAAAACAGAGTTGTGATTGTTAGTGATCCCTGTGTTAAACTCATCTCTGGGAATGTGATGAAAACCCCAAATTCAGTCAAGCACTTCAAAATTATGCAGCTTTAAGTGGATTAAGACTGGAATTGCCTATTTTTTACAAGATACAATTTAGAGGAGAAGGTGTCCTTAAATTTTGAGGAATTACAAGGAGGAGTATCCTGACATATATATCCTCGGTTTATAGAATAGGATATATAAAAATGTCCTAATTTTAATGTATGAAAATAAGTTTCTAATGCCTGTACGTAAATCTGTTCCATTCAAAGTAGAATTGTGTTAAGGATCAAAGAAGGAGACTTGTACTATGGTTCCTTTAGGGTGATTAGGGTTATTGTGAATAGCCTGTGTGCATGCATCACGAATATTTAGCGTTATTCTTCTTTAATTTTAAAGAAATGGCCAAACATCAATTGATTGTAGACAAGGGCTTCATTCTGATTGCAGGATAGATTTTTCTCCTGGAGGTAGCACAACTTAGGGGAGAGAGGATAACCTTTGAGTTGAGCAAAAACAGACAATTTAAGGTTCACAAGGATGAGCTGTGGTATGGGCGGATTGTCTTATGCACAAAGGCTAAACAGGTTGAGACTCTACTCACCAGAATTTAGAAGAATGAGAGGTGATCTCTTTGAAAATTATAGAATTCTTAAGGATTTTGACAGGACAAATGTTGAGAGGATGTTTCCCCTCATGGGAGGATCTAGGACCAGAGGGCGTAGTCTCTGAATTTCTTCTGAGGGTTGGGAGTCTTTGGAACACCTTACTAAAAAGGGCAGTGGGGGTATAATCCTTATCTATATTGAAGTCTGAGTTAGATATATTTTTGATCAGTAGGGGAATCAAGGGTTACGGGGAATACATAGGAAAATGGATTTGAGGAGTGTTGGATCAGCCATGATCCTATTGAATGGCAGAGCAGGCTCAAGGGGCCGAATGGCCTTCTGTTCCCAATTTATATGGTGTTAAAGATATGAAGGTTACATTACCCTGCTGTTTTTTTTCCATTATGCTCATTAATAAGAAACTGGTGATCTCCCCTCACAAACTGGTCTCCTTCATGTTTACTTGTTTTGCTGAAAGCAAGAAATCAAGGCAGTGCAGTCCGAGCACTAGTTTGGTTTTGGAAATCCTCCTTTCCACTTCCACTCAAAGACCAAAGCAGTGAAAGTGACCTGTGGGGAAAGTAGCTTTGCAGTGGTCTCTGGAACATCCAATGAGAATCTCTCAAGTCAGTAATGTGGACACTTTGTAAACTGTGCTCATGACAAAACTAGAAGGAAAACCAAAGCCTCAGATCAACTCTGTAGGAATTCAACTCAGAACTTTTCATTAAAAAAGAATACAAATCTACTAAAGGCCAACTGTAATCAAGATCTCTTCTAACAGAATTTGTAATGTTTTTGATTATCTACTCGGTCTTTGATGATGGACAAATTCAGAGAGGTTAATGCTGGGCAGATAAAACAAACTGAAGCACAGCAAAAGAATAGAAAAGAATGCTGGGAAAGAAATGCTACATACAACACTTCCTGTAGAGCTGAAAAGATTAATACTGGATAAATCTGTATCAACAATTGGAACATTCTATAGCTGAGGTGCCAAAGGCAAGTAAACACATGCAAAGTAGCAAATATCCAACTCATAAATTCCACAAAAGTTATGCTAAAAGATTTCTAACTCCATCCAGAAGCAGAAGCAGAAGCATTCATTTCAAAAAGATAAATTCCTTGCTCACTATGTTGGCTATAGATCTACATTACTTTGCAATTGAGATTCAGTAATAATGCTGACAGTGCTTTCTCTGGATTGGAATCAATGCTTCAAATGGTGTTTGTGCTAAAGATCATTGTAAAGGGCAATTACTTTCTCAGCCAAAGGAAACTTGCGTGCGCACACTCTTTGTTGGATGAAGAGAAGATGTCTTGTTCTCAACCATAGTGAAAACCATGATGTAATTTGACTTCAACCATGATTTCTTGAGAGAAAGGTTCTGTGCACATGGCTTTTTGCTTTAGTTGCATTCTGTGGAATTTTTTTTGTCATGCATTGTCAACAAGAGCACATGGCAAGGATGTCTACTTTCCTCTGATACTGTTTATACTGATTTTGGAACTTCTTGCAATTGCTAAGATATCAGTCTGTATATCCAGAATGTAGAATGCAAAATATTCTTGAATGTAGACATTATGTTGCAAGTCTAGAGCTCTAACTTGTTGTGGGTAAATCACCACAAGCTACCTTTAGTTTATCTTTTCTCATTTTCAAGGCTAATAACTCGACCACTTTGAGTCAACCTGTCTGATTTAATATTTAAACAAAACTTGGCAGAAAACTATCAGTCATCATTAGCTGGTGCCTGCTTTGTGGTAATGCCGTACCTATCGGAATCCACCATAGTACTCTCCTTTCATACACTATAAATGTTGTCTTCCCTTTTCTTTGATTTTTTGGAAATTGTCTTGATGAATGCAAGAAGAAGACAAGATGTGCCCTTTTCAGTAATACTTTAAACTCAGTATTCCTAAACAATATTGGGTCTGTACTTCATGGATCAAGAATGTTCGTACGTTTGTCACACCTACCGTGAACTTCACTCGGTAATTTCTCAAGGGTGAATGCAGTAATTCCCAAACTGAACTGGATTGCAGTATCCTTCTGTTTACTGGTCTGAGTGCTTTTCTTGTACCTTCTACCCTTTCTGACCCTAATTCTCCAAATCCACTATTTCCTTCACTTAATTTCTCCATCCATATCTACTTTTAAGTCTGTCACCTTCTCCTTTATTACCTCCATTTATTTCCATACCCTTTTATTTGGTTAAGGAGTTAAACCAACCGACAAATGTTCGTGAGGTCCCCAATCTGACATTGGCATCGCCATGTCATTGCCACATTGCTGTTCGAGCAAATTGGAAATATTCCAGCAATTTTGAAATAATCCAAGGACTTTTTTAAAGCCATCTTTTTTATTTGAGACAGCCTATTTTACATCCATATAGATTATGGACTTCCCACAGGTTGTGCCAAATTTAATGGCAGGGCATCCTTTACTTTTGTTTTTGAAAAGAGTTCTCGCCAAACAATCAATATGCCAGTCAGGCTGGAAGACAGCCAGGGAGCAAATTTCTGGCATCACATTTTAGTTGAATATTGTGAATGGAGAGTGATATAGACATCATGGGGATGATGTAAACATTGCAAGTAGGGGCTTAAGATAACAGCAAAAGTGGAGTGGAGGTTGGTGAATTTAAACTCACCTTGAAATTTGAGCATGGTGAGAATGAATCTGCCATTCCAGGGATAGGTGGAGCATGTGGAGATAGGTTTGTTGGGTTTGGGAAAGCACAGCTGACCCACAAGCAGTGTAATAAAGACACTTACCCTTTCTTTACCCAGTTTGCCTTTTAAGAGGAGGTTGCCTGTTCCCTTACCAGTCTCTGTTTAAACCACTGATAGATGGTTTGTGATCATATTTGAGAATTAAACATTATTACCTTTGCATTTGCCCCAGCCCACCTGTCCTTGGGGATTACTGTTCTTATCCCATGACAATTGTCACAACAAATTATGTAGACTGATCAAATCAGTTGATGTTCCTTGCAATGGTGTTTTACACTGGCCTGTTTTGAAATGGACTTTTTATCGTCTTTTTATTTACTTCCAATTCTTATGAATGCACAAAAATGTTCAGACAAGAGCAACATGCCCTTCTGGTTGAGTGTCACTTATTTCAGCAGTTTTATTTACTCATGTAGCTTATTTTTGCTTCTATACATTTTCATTTATTCCTGAAAGACTAGCTGTTCAAGTTGACTCAGTTTTCCTCTGATGTCTAGTTCAATCTGTTTTGCCTAGCTTGAATTATTTTCCACTTAATTTCAACCCTATTTCTGACCAAGCTGTTTCATCATTGTTTCTCGACTGGTTTTCATTTGAAGTTCAATACAGTTGCACATGCACCATGAAGCTGTTTTCTTCTGATTGTCATCTCAATATATTTTTCCTGTTAGTGTAATCTATAGATTTTTCTAGAACATTAGATCTTCTGATTTATGAGCAACAATATGGACAATCCACCAGTTTCATAATGGACTACTATATGTGTCAAGCGGGTATTATAAGAACCGTGCCAATCAACAGCAGAACTTAATCCCATCAGTTGCTAGTTTGTCAGAACCCAAAACAATGGACTACACTGTTGAAATGGTAAGCGCTTATATCAAACTATCAAAAAAAGCCTAAACCAAACCAGGCTTTAATTTTAACAAGAAGCCCAACAAATTCACAGCATTTTGCACAGGTTTCTATTTGCTGAAATTACAATTATGATATTATAATACCTACAGATTTTTTTTTAAACTGTCTTATCATGCCTGAATTTTCATGAACAGTCCCTAAGTAATTGGAACAATAGCTACAGGAAACTAATGCTGAATGGCAGTTCTGACCTATCATATCTGATACAAGGCAATATTCTATATTCTGCAGAGTTTGTTAAAAATATTAAATACTCTCTTCTTGCAGAAATTGCCAGCTTGTTGTTTGTGTGGGGTTAGAGGTCACCGTCAGAGAGACTGCCTGGAGAGATATTGTACAAACTGCAACGTGCCTGGGCACCGGTTTCAGAACTGTATTGAAAGGGCATATTGGAAAAAACATTGTCGTCGCTGTCAGATGACTGGGCACTATGCTGATGTGAGTATTCTATTCATTAGAGAAACAAAGAATATCAGTGGCATGACTGCTATTTAAGATGAGGAGAGCGAATACATGTGTGAACTCCTAAAATGCTATCACTAAGGAATCAGATTATACATATTCCTTTGTGTTTATAGCTGTAATTCTTTTGTTTATAGTTGCCTTTTTTGAATTAATGTAAAATGTATTGTTAAATTGAGATTTATTCTTTCATGTTTTACTTTTATTAACATGTAAGCACCAGCCCTGTCTCAAAACACTTTTTTAAGTATATTTAGATTTTATAGGTATATATTGATTAGATGTGTGACTGCACTGAAGTGTAAAACAAATTCACTGTTTCCCATAAAGCAACTTCCAGAGGGCTTGACCTTGCTGTGTTGAGCTGACTTACAGCATGCAGCAGGGCATCCTTAACAAAAACAAAGCTGACAAAACACCAGAGATTGCAGTAAAAATAGAAATGTAAGTTGTCTACAGTGATTGTAGTTCTGGTGCCAGGCCACAGATCAGTTAGTGCTGCAAGACTTTTTCTGAGTGGAACGGATATAGCAGCAGGGTCCCAAGTCTCCTGGGCAAGCCGCTCACTCATTAGGACCTGCCATTACCAGTACCAATCTTATGCATGTATGTGACGTGCATTCTGTTATTGTATGCTCTACTTGTCAGTGTGCAGTTTCCTGACACTCACTTATGTCACTCTTTATTCAGAAAGGAAGAAGCTTTTGATAATTTGACAAGACAAGCTCTTAAACGATCTAGGTCATGGCCTTCACTGTCTGTGATTGTGAACATATTTTCTGAAAGCCCTGTCAGTCATCACAGCTACATTTTCTCCCAGAGACCTCCTGGCAGAGTAGGATTCTTGCTAATTTACCTATTTGTGGTTGCATATACGTAGAGTGTATGTGCATTTTGGGAATTTTTTTTCCCTGCAAGTCACAAAACAGTAGGTTAAGATTTCATGTGTTCTGTTCCCAGCAGGAATTTGTATAAAGGTCCTCAAGTACAAGACAGACAACTGTCTAAGGATAGCTGAAAGAAGGAAAGGCCGTTTAGTGGTGTTTTGTGTTTGTTCATTGTTGTGGAAATATGAGAACTGGTGGCAAGGGCCCTGTCTATTGAGCACTCAAGTCTCTGTCAGCTGTCGGGGCCTGTTAAAAATCGAGTGTTTTATTTTCTTTGATGTTCACATTTGAGAATAGGGAAGTAGGAATTAAACAACAGATGCACAAAGCTGTATTTTAATTTTAAAACTGTAGTTTACACCTGATGAATTATACAAAGAAAGGACACAAGCTGATGCAATGCTGCGACTATTGAAATAAATATTCTGTGTGGAAATATTGAAAGCTGAGAAGTGTGCAATTCCTGCCAATATTACAGTTTCAAGTATTTTGTACACAGAATAGAAATAAAAAATACAAATTTCAAAAGGCTAGCTGAAGTCTAACCTTGGGAAAGCAAGATTAAACAATTCTGTTCTGATTTCTTGAGCACATAAAGAAGTTTAAATAAATCGTAGACAGCGTCAGTCATTTCATGTCACTTGCATCATCCCAGCTATGATGTCACTTGTCACTGTACAGGAAAGGAATGGAAAGAAAATACTGTTAGTTTTATACCAATACATATCAAGATGAATGCTCAGCAAGAAAAAAAGAACAACCAATTTCCCAAAATGAAGGTCAGAAATAAACTTGGTGTACAATTTGGTACCAAACTAGCGACGATTAATGAATGTTCCAGAGGGTATTTTAACCTTTGTATCTTCTAAAAGTTGACCTGCAGTGATTTGATTTTGATTTGATTTATTGTCATTTGTATTTATTACAAATACAGTGAAAGGTGTTGTTTAGCATCGCCACTCTCCAGTGCCATCTTAAAACACAGAATATAGAGCCAGAAAATTAAAACAATAAAATCTTATCTCAATAAAGTTAAGTTGTCTTTGGAACAGCTCCTGCTTCTAGCTCAGCCACGGGTCTGGATCCAGCCTCCTCCACCCCACTGCCTCAGGTCCCTGCTGCTATACCGATATAAACGTTTGTGTAAATGTAGTCTGGCTAAACTATCACATGCCTTGCTGATCCTGTATTTTTTTTAAACACCAGTTACACTTTATGAACTCAACGTACAAAAAGGAGGGCATGATTATTTTCTGAATATTTAAAACAAAAGCTCAGTGTAGAAAATTTAGGTGGTGGTTATCTTTATTACACTAAGTGGATGACTTTATATATATATATTTAAAATCCTTACTACTTCATCCTGAAAGACTGCCAGTAAGCAAAAATAAGGAAACATCAAAAGGCATTTTCCTTTGCTATTTATGAAAAGAAAAATTTGATGAATATGTTAGAACAGAATTCTTATTTACAATGGTTGTTATTTTTTTTAAAAGCTGAGTTCCTATCTATTTGACTGTTGTGAACAAATTCTTCCACTGGCTTTCTATTCTCTTAATATTTGTTGCTTTTAAAGACTAACATAAAAAATGAAATCCTGTTCTCAGCAACATAAAATTAATTTTAATGTGAAAATTATTGCTGTAGGAATTTCTGTATTTCCATAAATATTCAACAAATTATACAATCAGCAGACATTGCTTTGGCCCCTCCATGGCTTTAAAAAACATTGTCTCAAATAGACTTTACATTTTAAAATGCAAAGATTTTATATGAGTACCTAAAATTGCTCTTTTATTTAGGTATGTTGTGGTAAAAAAATCCCTGAGTTTCAGCATTCCTTAATTAATAAATAGGAAACAGCAAACTTGTCAGCATTGAGGTGGCTGCATTGGCTTGAAAATAGAGATACTTTTTTTACGGATGTAATAATTTTTGAAGTGCTTGTATAAAAATTTTCTTTGCGAAGACTATTGCTTGTTAATGGAGAATCTCGCGTGAAATCTACTTGGTTAAGGTCAGAGAAAGTTTAAGCGATGAATTGGGAATTATCTGCACCCAACGGGTTGTTAACCAATAGCAATGTTGCTGCGATTCCAAATACTAAACATTCCACTGATTGTTTTAAAACACACAATAATTCCAAAATGAGTTATTTTGTTCCTTCATTTAAGATGCTATTTGAAATGCTAGTACAATTGTTGACTGGGCTAGTAATGTTTACATTTATAGAGTCATAGAGTGGAGCTTTAATGAAATCCTCTCTAACCGCTTTTCAGACAAAGGTGTTTATTAGACGAAAACATTCATCCTGTTAAGCTGATGTGTCAAGGTTGATTGTGTTTCTTTCCCTTTCTTATAGGCTTGTCCTGAAATATGGAGACAGTATCATTTAACGGTAATATCTTTTACTAAAACTTCAATTTAATTTAACAGTAGTAAAATTTGCCTGCCACAACTTTTTTAAATTTCTTAATGTATCATCACAGACAAATCAGTAATTTTAGCTTTGTATTCTGTGACTTAGTATGTGAATGTTGGTGCAGTTACACTGGTGTGCCAAAAAATGGTGGTGTATTGGTAGAGTAACAAATACGGTATCATTTTACGGATTCTTTTCTTTTGGTCAGTGTGTTTGTTCGGGTAGAATCCATTGAATAAAACGGACATCTGTCAGCACTGGTAATTACATACCGAAGCTACACATGTACCTGTTAAATAGATGGGACTCTGTCCTCTTGTGATTGCATTTGTTTCACTTTTAGTGAAGAAAAAGACAGTGTAGTTTTGAGCATAATTACCTTGTTTTCACGCAGTTCATTCTGTTCAGAATATTTGAGGAGAACTCTATTTCCATCTTCTGTTTTGCAGGTATATGCGTTTACACACCTTTAGTGTCATTCCTGCTCTTTTCTATCCACACTTCTGCAATAACTTAAATTGTATGCTTCACAATTGAGTTCATTACCGTGCTAAAATGTTAAAGAAAATATGGAAATCCCCATAGGCTTCGGTTTATGCAATACTGGTGTTAAGTTTTACGATCTATGTCATGCAGTATCAGACTGATTTAATTGATGTAACTGTAAATTTCACATCAACTGATGTCCGGTCTTTGTCAAAAGAGCAACATGAAGTAAATTCTCTGAAAGTTGTTTCACAGGATAATCATTGTCTTTCATTAAGGCATATTTTAAAATGACAAATGATCTCTCGTGCACAATTCATGTACCCTTTATAGCAAAGCTTTTGACTTCTAAATTAACCATACTTTCTTTAATCACTGGAGTCATTAGACTCTTTTTTGCTGGACGTAATAAAAGTGTTATTCCAGCTGCATGCAGAATGGACATGAGTCTCAAAGCAGCATGACCCTTTATAAATTTTATTTTAGATTAAGTCTTCTTAAAGAACTTCCTGAATCTTAATTAGTTCTAATGGAATGAGATTTTTTGCAGTAAAGTACAATTCGTAGCAAAAATCCTAGACCAATAAAGACAATATAAGATTGAATTTTGTTTTTGACTATAACGTTGACCCATAAATAATCTGCTTTATTATTCTTGTATCTTAGTCTGTATTTTTTTTTGTTTTTGTTATCCCCCCAGCTCATATTGTTTTGATTTCTTTTTAACAAAGTGTGATTTGTCAACTTTAATTTGCATGAGGAGACCATATGAATAATGAATTGCATACTTTTTGTTTGTAATGGTACAGTATAGCTGTTGGTCGCATCTCTGTGTCAAAACAGTTATATGCCACAGTGACATGAAAAACAGCTATGTCAGATGCATTTGGAGATACCTCCCAGCAAATTGTAGTGTATTAAATTAACACCCAAACAATACATGAAGATTTAAAATTGGTTACGTCTTTCTTAGTCAATATGTCTTGATAGTGACTCGATATGTCACTATTGTTTCTGTAATCTACGTACCCCAGGATATGTCTGCATTCTTAAAGCAGCAGGTGAAAAGGCCACCAATTAGCCCCTCATACCCACTTTTAAAAAAGCGATTTACTCAAACAGTGTGTAAATAAAACTGAAATTGTGAGCCTGAAGAATATCAGATTTGAAAAAAAGCAATGGGATAGTTACACTGTCATAATAAGAAAGATCCAACTACAGGACATGTTTCATTATTGTCATTTTCTAAAAGGACAGGGTCTGAATTAACATTCTGAGGAGCTGGAGGACTTGAACAGCCTCTGATAAATCTGTTTTTCAATCAGATTTTCTGTAATGGTAATTCTGAAAAAAGAATTATGGAATTCAGAATTTCACATCAAATGAGCGGGCCCACAATGCAAAGCACTAAAATAATTTTTAAAAACCTGATTTTTGGATATGATAAAATGAAAGTGCTGACTTTCAAAGAACTCTATCATAGTTGCACTCCAGTTGCATGACAAAGAAAACAATCCGTGTTGTAAATGAATATATTTTTCTCTAACAAGATTTAAATAGCTTGAAATAGTTTAATGTATGTTTTCCTAGACACAATTCATCAACATTTGAAAATAAATGCAATAAGTGTATGTTTTCTGCAGGAAATACAAAACAGTATCACTCTGATTTTCTACCTTTCTTTAGTTGAGCATTCAGCCAGAAAATCGCCCAACTGTTTATTTTAAAACATCACTGAAGTACCAGTAATTGTATGATGATAGGCATTAAGGTTGCTTATTTGTTCATGAGTCATGTTCCGATTTGCACCAAACAAGTATAGTTATGATTCAATGCAATTAAAGGTTGTATACTCTACAGATTTTTTTAAGAGCACACTGTGTTCACTGTGAATTTCTTGTTGTTCTATCTCTAGCCAACAATCACAGCAACTGAAAACAATGGGAATTAAAACTTCAAAAGAAAGTTAAAATAGCCATAAAATTAATGCAAGTTTGCATATTGCAGTGCAGACCCATATTATAACATATGTGGTATGTTATTCTGGGATGTATTATGGATTGCATGAGAGAAACAGTTCAGTAAACTTGGATTTTGAAATATATTCCCTATAACGAAAATCCTCGTGACCATTTATTGTAACATGTGCAGCAGAAGATCTCTCTGTCCTAAAGTACAGACCTTTGTCTGCTGAGACACAGCTATGTCAAAATAAAGCCTTGCAAAGATAGTGTATAGATTTTACATGCTGTTATGTATTTGAACAGAAATGATGCATTAATGCAAATACTTAGGCTTGTAGCAATGAGAACAGGCCGTTTAATGACCAAGCATTCCACTTGTATATAAATGTTCTGTACCTCCACTCTCTTTACCTGCCTCTTTGTGTGTACAACACAGCAATGTGTTCAACATGAGGACTTTATTGAAGTGAAGCTTTAGATGTGTGCTTCATGGCAGTGATCAGACTTAAACAGATATTAGTACTTGATTGCATTTCAGTCCAAACATTCTGTTTTTTTTTTACTAAAAATGGCAGGCATTGTCACATACAACTTTAGTTACCCAAGTTACCAACTATATTTATACACTACTGTTCTCATGCTTTAGCAGTTTATTATTTCCATTGGTCTCTGCGTATGCATTGCACAGTCACTAAATTGTGCTGGTTTCTTAATGGAAAGTGTGTGTATTGTTGTCGTTTGCTGTCCATCTGGGTATTGATGTTTCAACAGGGACTGGTGTTCCTGTGCCATTTGTTGTTGCTTTGGTATTCTGTTTCTGTTGTAGGATTGCTGTGGATCTCAGGGTCTGATGGTTGATGTTTGTTCTGTGTTAGTGCTGCGTTCACCTCTTCCTGTTTAGCCATCTGCAGTTGAGAAACAGCTTCTGCTATTCAGCATTCGTATCTGTGGTTGTGACATTTACCTGATCATTCACTTGCACTGTGTACAATCAAGGTGATAATTAAGATTATTGAATGTCTGTACCCTGACTAGCTCGCCAACACTCAAACCTGGCAATGCTTTAGCAGTCTTGTCAAAGTGAAATTTGGCTTTCTGCTATTTCACTTTGTTTTTTTTTCCTCCCACACTAACTCACCTGTTACTAATTCTGGCTTCAGTAGCCTTTTTGCTATTGGAAGAGTAATTTGTGTGCGGCATGACACTAGTCTTCTCACTGGACTACTTTCCATGCCTTCAGTAGGTGCCTTCCTCCACTCAAGGCGTTATAATACATCTATGTGGGATTTATTTCACTTCTTTTTTAAACGATTCCTTTGGTGATTTTTACTGCTGCCTCATCCTTTCTATTTGACTGGTGATATTGTAGAGATGGTGTGTAGTATTGAATTTCCTAATCTTTCATGAAGGAACTAAATTTTTCACTCATGCACTGAGGGCCATTGTTGCTCATGACAATGTCAACGATACCATAATGGCTGAAGGGTGCTTTTAGGCACTTGACTGTCTCAAGGGTAGTCATTGATGTCAACTGGTCAATGTTATCAGTCTTTTGAATGGATCTCTTTAATGTTAATGTTGATTTCTCTTTGCAGCTTCTCAGCAGCTGTAACATGGAGCTGCAACTGTTTGACATATTAACTAGTCAATCACCAGGGGCCCTACACACATTACCTCATCTACCTGCTGAGGTCATGATAGAGATCTGGCCTTCTCAGCCTCCCCCTCTGCTTGAGGCATGGTGACCCTCAGTCATCTCTCCCTAATGAGAGGGCAGCCCTATGGCCCTCTGTGACTATGGTGACTTTACCTTTTTATACATACAAAAATTTAATTATGGTCTCATTCAGTTGGGAAATGGTGCAAGGGGAGAAAAAATAATTAATAGTGAGTTATCAAAAATAAAACTTTTAATCAAAGGAAGTGAAAACATAAACAGAATCCATCTCCTGTTGACAACCTTGCATGAGTTTTGTGCTGCCTGTTTGAAAACACAAAATAACTAATTTATAAACGTTTGTGATTAAATTACATTCAGTGTGCAATGCACTTACATTGCAGTGTCAAAATAGGAAATTACGTTGAGTCGTAGGCCAGAAGGAAAGTGCTTACTTGAATATTTTGGAATGACTCTCCAGCTCGGCTGTTTGGTGGATATCAACCTATTCTATAAGAACTCCACCCTACCAATTGCTGTTGGTTTTTGTTTGAATTCACAGTTTATGGATTATGCTCTTTATTCGTGGCTAGTTGACTTACCAATATGGTCATCCGTCTGTAGTTTGTGCTGGATGCTAGGATTTCAACCATGTCGGTAAAACAAATGTCATAACAGTTTATCGGGCACTTGGGTTAGAGAGAAAATAAAATCACCATGAAGCAGGTTTATGAAATTGAAAATCGGGTGACAACATATTCACAGTCAAATCATTTTTCACTGAACTTGTGAATAAATTACGAAAACATGCCAGGCTGGTGTTGATGGAATGGTACTTTAGCATGAGTCAGCAAATCATGTTTGGTACATTGAGGGTTACTAGTCCAAGCTGTAGATTTGCTTTGACTAAAATGGGTGGCAGTTTCTTGCCACTTATTATCTGGAACTTCAGATCCTTGGTTCTTGTTGTTGCAATGGGCTCGAATAGTAATCGATCTTTTCAGAGCAAGTATGGTTCTATCATATACTTTTAAGGATTTAATTTTTGGATTGTTATCTTGAGCCACTTTGCAGGTCTGTGAAGGTGCGATGTTTTATAATACACCAGTGTCTATCTGGCATTTTATGTCTCCCACCATCCTCATTCCAACCATGTCTCACCTGTCAACTTGGCTTAGCCAATCTATTGTGTGGTGTATTCATTAGAATCTCCAGCCATTATCTCTCGAATGGCCATCTGTACCTGTTGTGCTTCCTTTCAGCCATACACTTATGTGCAAAATGACTCAGCTTGTTGCAGTGAGAGTACTGGTTTCCCCATACTGGACATGCCTTCATCTGCCTTGCATGATGTCTTGTGCAGTATTTGTTTCCTGCCCTTTGTGATTGTCCTGCCCTGTGTGCCTGGAGTATCCATCAGCATGATGCAAGACTTGGTTTGTTCTGCGATGAATATGCTGTAGCTGTTGATTCACAACTTCACCACTTCTGTACAGGTCAGTTACTCTCCTCAGAGATAGTTTGTCTTCTCTCAGTAGGCGTGCTTTCACATTTCACCTTATTCCTCATACAATCCTGTCCTTAATTAGCTCATCCTTTAATTACGCAAATTAAAAGGTTTCTGCAAGCTTTGTTAATGATGTTACTTATTTGATATAACTAGATTATTTCCAGAGGTGAAAGGCTTGTTTTATGAGGAGAGATTAAGCGGTTTAGGCCCATACTCACTAGTGTTTAGCAGGATGAGAGCAGATTTCATTGAGGTATGTAAGATGTTAAGGGTAACAGATCTAAAAAGTAGATGTAAAACAGATGTTTCCTCATGTCGGGTAATCTAGAAAAAGAGGTTATAGTTTTAGGATGAGAGGTAGCAGATTTATAACAGAGATGAGGAGGAATTACTTCTCTCAAAGGGTTGTTAATCTGTGGAATTCAATATCAGAGTGTGGTGGACCCCAGGACACTGAATAATTTTAAGGAGCGGATAGGCAGATTTTTCATTTGTAATGGGGTGAAGGGTTGTAGGGAATGGTAAGAAATGTTGAGTCATGCACAGATGAGATCAGCCAGAAATATATTAAATGGCGGAACAGGCTTAAGGAGCTGAATCACCTACCCCTGCTCCTAGTTCTTCTCTTTTCCACTTTGTTCCCTAGTACCAAACATATACCCGTTCCTATGTAATATTAACTTGGGGCTCAAAATGTGTCTTCACAACTTTTAAATTTCAGTCATATTTCTGCTCATTTAAGATTTAATGTAGCAGAACATCTTGGCTAGGGGAGCAGCAAGTTCTGGAGGACAAGTCTTCAGTACTGTTGTTAGCCATTTATCATGGCCTTTGCAGTATCCAGTGCCTCCAACCCATTTCTTGATATCACACGGGTGTGAATTGAATTGGCTGAAGACTAGTATTTGTGATGCTGGGGACCACTGAAGGAGACCAAGATGAATCATTCACTCGGCACTTCTGGCTGAAGATTGCTGCACATGCTGTTTGACTTTGCTGATGATTGAGAGTAAACTGATGGAACTGGCCAGATTGGATTTGTCCTGATTTTTGTGGGCACATTTTCCACATTGCTGGGTAGTGCTGGTGTTGTAGCTATACTTGAACAGCTTGGCTACAGGTGCGACTAATTCAGGACCACGTGTCTTCAGTGCTATTGCCGAAATATTGTCAGTGCCATCTGTGCCCTTGCCGCTCTCTGTGCTCCCTACAAACTGTGCTCAACATGGTGGATTCATCAGCCAAATGGAAGGGGCAGGTGCTAATCAACACGTGGTTTCCTGGCCCATGTTTGGTCTGAAACCCGCAGACTACATGGGGTCCAGAGTCAATCATAAGGACTCTCGGGGAAACTCCCTCCCAACTCTGTACCAACGTGTTGCCACTTTCAGTGAATCGGTCTTCCTGGGGCTGTAGAACATATCCAGGGATGCTGATGGTGGTGTCTGTGTCATTGTCTGTAGGGTTTTGTTTTGGTAAGTATGACGATATCAGACAGTTCCTTGATTATGAAATGGCTCTTTTAATTTTGGCACAGGCCCCCAGATAACAATGAGGACTTTGCAGGATCGACAAGGTTGGGCTTGCTATTGTCATTTGTTTCCAGCGTCTAGGTTGATGCTGGGTGGTTAGTCTGATTTATTCCCTTTCCTTAAAGTAGATACATCCAGTGGCTTGCTAAGCCATTTCAGAGGGCATTTAAGAATGGGTGTGGAGTCACATGTAGACCAGATCACTTACATTACCTTTTCTAAGAATATTAGTGAACTATATGTTGTTTTTCCGACAATTGACAATGGCTTCATGGTCATCATTGAGCTTTTAATACCAAATTTATTAATGGAATTTAAATTTCACCAGCTGCTGTGGTGAGATCTAAATTTTGTCCCCACAGCAATAGCTTGAGCCTGTTGATTACTGGTCCAGTGGCGTTACTGCTATGTCAGTACCTTCCCACTTATTATATTGCCTTTGTTACAAATGCCAATTATTTCTTGCTTAATGCTTTGTCCGGTTTACACCTACTGTTAAAGGGGCAATTAATCAGCCCCATCAATATTTTTGAAATTCCCCTTGTTATTCCCCAGTCTCCAACAATATTAATTTTAGTTCCTGATCTTCTGAGCCTAGATCCTCTCTCACTATTGCCCTTATGGTATCCTTCACTGCCTTGGCTGCTGCTACTCCATTTTTTTTCTTTATCAATTATTGTATCACCTGCATTGTTTCATAACTGGATCAGATTCCCCTCTTTTTCTCTTCACTTATTTGTTGAAAAAAGATTTGTAGTTATCTTTGATATTGTGATAAGGGAATGCAAATGCTGAAATTGTGAGAGCATCCGCTAAGATAAACTAAATATTTCTCTGGACTTAATTCTATTTTGAGCAAAAAAGATGTGAAGTTTCTGAAAAGACGCTGTAGGCATTACACAAATGAGTGGTTTATAATTAAGATCCACACTGCCATCTACTGCTGAAAAGATTCCTTGCATCTTTGCGGAGAATTTTAGGGCTTTGTTGAACTGTTTTTTTTATTGGGACTGCATTCCGAAGTTTTCTTTAGAAAATATATCTGTTCAGTTTTAGTCTTATCTTTTTGATCTATAACAAAGATAGTAATCCACAGCTAAATGTTGAACTGTAATAATGTCACGTGATTTTTCTTAATGTGTATCTTTTGAGCATTTATACAATGCTTTTACTTTTGTTTAAGAAGAATTTGTTTTATTTTTGATAGCTTAAGCCTTTCCTATGTGTTAGCCTTGTCTGTTTAATTTTGAAGGTAACTTTCATCTCTTACGTTAAAGTGAATGTGGAGTGGATTTGTGTTTTGTTTTCTAGAGATTAGGCCAAATATGCCAGAGCTCATATCACTCACAAGTAAAGGCCAGTACTCAGTGAGAAGTGTCCTTTTTCACAGGACTTGGAGATGGAATTTGTGTTAGCTATGGCTCAGTTGGTAGCAATCTCATCTCTGAGTCAGTTTCACTCCAGTACAATACTGATGAGTGCTGAATTGTAAGAGTTGCCATCTTTCAGATGAAACGTTAAAGTGAACACACACACATAGATACACACACACCCAACTGCAACCCCTCCCCCCCCACCCCCCTTGCAGGAATGTAAGTGCTTCTATTTCAAAGAACTGTAAAGAAGTCCTCCCCAGTTCCCTGACCTGTATTTTTTTTCCCAATCAACATCATAAACATCTTATCTGGTAATTATCATATTTGCTGTTTGTGGGAGCTTGTGCACAGACTGCTATTGTTCCTTTATTACAGCAGTGACTAGGTTTCTGAAATCCTTCATTAGTGGTAAAGTGCTTTGGTCCTTATGAAAATACTACATAAAAAGATGTTTTTCATTCTCTTCTGTTGCCGTTTGTGGAACCTTCTGCAGAAGAGAGTGCACATCAAATTAATCTGCTCAGGTGAGTTTCTAGGTGTTGTAATAAGGGATTGTGAACAGCTAATATTTAACAGTGTACAATTAGATAATTTCAGAATGAGAAATAAATTTATGTTTATCTTTTGCTATTAGTGCTTTCTGTCCCTCTGTTTCCTTGTTACTTTACCTTTACAATTATATTATGGATATAATTCTGTAATCCCAAGCAGCAAGTGACCAGTCTTTAAAAAAATTATTTTTTGGAAAGTTGGGGAAAGAGTTTGTGAGAGCATGAACAAGAACGGATGCCTATACTGTTGCTCATAAATCCAAGCATTCGCTTCACAGGATTTTTTTTAAAAATGCAGTAAATGTTGAAAATACTCAGCAAGTCTGGTAGCATCAATGGAGAGAGAAACAAAGTTAAAAGTTTCAGTTCTTTGACATTTCTTCAAAATTGGACAAATTTGAAATATTACAAGTTTCATACCAGTGAAAGGTAGAGGACAGCCAAAGGAAGGGAACGAATGTCTATGATGAGGCAGAAGGCCAAACAGATCAAATGACAAAAGTGGTGAGGTGCAGAACGTAAGTGAATGCCAATAGGAAAGTAAAGAAACAAAAGATTTATTTACAGAAAGTGTAGTCTTGCTGGTGCTGACCAAAGTAAAACTGAGAGAAAATATAGAGCAAAGTCAAAATCTTCAAAGAGAAAGAAAATAACATAGGAATGGAGATTACAGTCTGAAATTATGCACTGTTCTGTTCAGAAGATAACTTTTTTTCATCTCCACAGATGCTTCCTGATCTGAGTATTTCCAGTATTTACTGTTTTTATTTCACATTCCCAGCATTCACAGTATTTTGTATCCCACAATGTCTGCTTGGAGGAGATTTGGAACACCAGACAATGTGAAAACAAATCTCTCACCCATCTTTTGGAACATAAGCATGTGATGGAGTAACCAATTATTATATTTTCTGGTTATCTTCAAGATCCCATATGTTAGAAATAATTGTATTTTAGATATAGAAACATTCAAATTCTGTGTTTGATACAGCTTTTCATGCTGCCTGGTAAGAAGAGAGACTTAGGCTGGTGTTCTGTTGTATGCCTCATGACTGTTTAATGCAGCCATGAATGTGACCCCCTGTGAGCGTTTACAAATAATAATTAGTTCCTGGCTTTATAGTTAATGCCACGATACATTATATATTTCTTTCTTTAAAACATAAGGCCAAATGTCTGGAACTGTTTCTGTCATTAACCTTCCTGAACCATACATTATTAATTGATCTTTTTGGGAATAAACTGAACACTTTTTAATCTTTTGTAGCATGTATTAATTTCTAAAAATATTATTAACAGTAATGTTTAGGTGATAAGATGTATCTCTATCTTGTTGGGTTGGTGTCTGTTCTCATAGGTGAGTAGGCATGCTGCACAAGCAATATTGTGAATGTTGCTCCTGGTGTTGCAGGGATCATGCTGTTGCTAATATGTCTCCCTGGATAGTAACGTTTTCAGTGTTGTCATTGATAGTTGTTTTCTGGTTTACCAGCTCAGGTGCAGGTCAAATGCGGGCTCTATTTCTTCTCATTTGCTTACTGGTTTTTGTCTCAATTATGTATGACCTTGGGGGTCTCGGTTTCAGTAGCAACTTTTGCTGGTCTCTGGGCTTTTATGATTGGATCCTGTGTATGTACATTTTGCCCTTTCAATCCCTCAAGGAACAATTAGAATGTTTGTTGAAATGTTGACCTCCTCTTTCCTGTGCTTCAGTGAGGTGTTCCTGGTCACCTTTACTTGGAAGAGTATCTTTATATTTTATTCCATTCAACAGTTTTGTAGGTGATTTCATTTTAACCTTGAGAGCCTTGGGTCAGAGTGACAATAAGTCTTGGTTTGGGTTGCTTTTGGCATTTCACAAAAATTCATTTGATTGTGTTTCTATAAACTTGTGCCTCTGAGAGTAGTGTGGTGATGACATTAAACCAATACTGTTCAGCGAATTCCTTAAATTTTCTGGATGCGCATTTTGGTGCCATTGTCACATATTAATGTTTCTGAACTCCCTTGCTTAACAAACAGAGCTTGTAGTGCTGATTGTTGTGCTTCTCAAATCTTTCATCTTCTGGATAAAACCACGTCTTTCATCTTCCAAACAAAAGAGAACATTGAGTACCAGTCTGTTTCTGTGAGGTACCAATCTTAATTCTGTGTGAATAAATCAGCTCCTCCTGTCTGCCAGCATCTATGTGATGCTTAAGTAGCTATCTGTCATCTTTCTGCTGTGTTTTCTGTACTTTTTGTACATCTGGCATACAGTACATGTAAACACCAGATTTTCAATATCTTTGTATGTATCTATTCAACACTCAACTGATCTAGCTGTGAGTTTACTCTTTTCTGTTCCTATGTGCCCCTCATGTATCTTCTAGAGAACACTTTCCTGCATTGTTTTGGAAATGATTATGCTGGATCTGGCTAGCAGAACACTTGTCTATTGAAGTTTTGTCTTTGATTGAGCAGTGCAGCCATATTGCCAGCTGTATCTTATGAGGGCACCCCTGGATCAATTGCTGAAAGAGCATAAGTAGCTCCTTTTCTTTGTATTCTTTAGGTGATGATTTTTTTCTAACTAGATCTTCTATCTTTTGCTTCTCCTATGGCATTTAACCAAGATGGAATATGTGCCAGCACGACTTCTCTTCCTGTTTTGAATTTCAGAGTGAAATCATAATATTTGAACCTCAAGTGTAACCTCTGTGGTTTAGCGTGTGCTTTGCACATATTTTTCTTGTAGATCTGTGCTAGTGGACAACAATCACTCCCCTTGGAGACATGTATTGAACTTCGCGTAGCTACATGCAACTATTAAAGCTCTCTTTCTATATAGGTGTATCTAGTTTCAACAGAAGGTGGATTTTTGGATACAAATATTATTAGCTTTCCTTCTCGCACCAAGACTATTCCAGCTCTGTTGTAGAAGCATCTATTTGCAGAGTTACAAGTTTTTATTTGTCCTAACATGCCAGACTTTTCCCCACTTGAGTTGTTGGATTGAAACACTCTGGATATATTTGCATCTGTTTAGATGGTGCTGTTCACCTAGTGAACTATTCATCTATAGTTTATGGGGATAATCAAGAAAGGCTCAATCCAATATTATAGGACCAACTGTTAGTGGCACAGACATTCAGTTAACATCTTTTACTTTGTCTCTCTGAGCCACATCGTTCCTAAGTGTGAAATCCAATCTCCCCCATAAGCTGTTAACATGACATTGTTCACTTCCAGAAAACCTCTTCTGTGATAACCATTTTCTTCCAAACTGGGCAATTGTTGGAACCATGAAGAAACAAATGGTCAAGTTAAGCATGAATGAAGAAGTGCTTAGAGATATGGGGTGGTTGTTGAGTATTTGTTGGGTAGGCAAGGACCAGACATTGCAGAGAAGCTCCTCTGAGCTCTTGGGTTTAGAATGAATCCACAGTAATTGGGTGTAACAGACTATTAAGGATTGGAGGTAGAGTGGAACAATAATGCATCAAATCTCAAACCTGATTGATCTGTTTGAAATGTATAGTTGAGTTGTTTGTCGTAGGTTAATCGTTGGTCACTTTTCTTTTGCTCTTATTAATTGCTGGGAGTATTGTGAATGCTGTACTTCAACTCATTGATTTTTTTTTCCCTCTGTTCTTGATGATTGAAGGACCTCTTCAGTTTTCAGTCCATTTGAATTAGAGACCTCGTGGTTCAGCAAAATCTAACGAGACAGCCCCTGATCTGTTGTTCCAGGATCTGTGTTCTGGGTATCTATCTATGGTCACTAGGTTGTACATTTTTCAATTTTTAACTGGGTCATTGTCTGTTCACCTTTTTTATATTTTCGCATTATGGTTCAGTGGAGACCAGTCTTTCTACTGAGTCAGAAGTTTGTGCACTCAAGTCCTACTGTGAAGTCTTGAGCACATAATCTAGGCTGACACTCTGCTGTACTTTCAGAGATGCCATTTTTTTGGATGAAATTTTAAATTGAGCCCTGTCAACAACATAATGATGCCCCTAGCATCAATGTAAAATATCCATGGCAATATTTTGAGGTGTGAATCTGTGTCCTGACCAATATTTATCCCTGAGCCAATATCACAGCAAACAGATTTATCAACCCAGTAATTCATGGTATTTTGGGGACCTTGCTGTATTTTCCACAGTGATTAAACTCCAGACTATTTTCTTTGCTGTGAAGTTCCACGGAATTTTAGTAGAGTTAATACAAACTAAAGGGTATAATTCTGAAAAGGTTGCTGCTGTTAGTTACCACTCTTTAGAAAGTTCAGTGCTTATTCCACTCATTTAAAGATGTGAGTTACACAAGCTGCATTAAGTAAAATGAAAATTAACTTCAAATGTTCTATTTTAATTTAGTTGAGCAAAGTATGTATTTTGACTTGAATATACAAAATAAGTGTGTTTTGAATAGAATATTAGCATTGTGTGGCATTCTGTTGTGTTTTATGCATGTGGAGCAATTTGTGGGAGGACTTCAAAATCTCGGGCCAGTTATGATGGAGCTTATGCTCAAGCTGTATTTGATTATTGAAGAGTATGTAATGATTGCACTGCTGTATGCATGTTAATTATACTGGCATCAGTATTAGAACAGGAGGGATTTGTACCGTTGGGATGGTCTCCACCTGAACTGAGCTAGGACCAATATTCCAGCGTAAAGCGTAAGTAGGGTGGTCAATAGGACTTGCAACTAGAAAGTGGAGGGGAAGGGAAGGGTAAAACTCCAAGAAGTATGATGGCTAATAGGAAACAAAGCAACAGTTAACATCTACAGCGGTGGATTCAACTGCATGGAAAAGTATGGAAAAAAAAGAAAGAAGAACTCAGAGGTTATTAAAGTCTCCAGCACACAAATTAGGACAGTGTTTTAGGAAAAGGTTAGGAATCAAATTTCAAGCACACCGAATAAACAAATAACAATGAGAAGAGGACGGTCAATATAGGACTGAAAGTGTTGTATCTGAATGCATGCTGTATACAAAATAAGGTAAATGAGCTTGTGGCGCAGATCAGAATTGGCAGGTTTGATGTGGTGGGCATCACAGAGACGTTGCTGCAATGGGATCAGGACTTGGAGCTAAATATCCAAGGATATACATCCTATCAAAAAGATAGGCAGGTGGGCAGAGGGTTTGGTGTTGCCTAAGAAATGAAATTAAATCAATAGCAAGAAACAAAGTAGGGTCAGATGATGTAGAACCTGTGTGGGTAGAGGTGAGGAATGACAAAGGTAATAAAAACATAATGGGAGTTATGTACAGGCCTCTAAACAGTCATCAGGATTTGGGGCACAAGATACATGCCTTTTCCATCTCCTGGTGTAAGAAAGGCAAGGTTACAGTGATCCTGGGAGATTTCAATATTCAGGTGGACTAGGAAAATCAGGTTGGTAATGGATCGCAAGAAAAGGAATTTGTAGAATGTCTGCAAGATGGCTTTTTGGAGCAGCTTATGCTGGAGCCTGCTAAGGAGTAGGCAGTTCTGGATTTAGTGTTGTGCAATGAGGCAGACTTGATAAGGGAGCTTAAGATGAAGGAACTCTTAGGAGGCAGTGACCATAATATGATAGAATTTACTTTGTAATTTGAAAGGGAGAAGGTGGAATCAGATGTAATAGTATTACATTTGAATAAAGGCAACTACGGAGGCATGAGGGAGGAACTGACCAGAATTGACTGGGAGAGGAGCCTAGCAGAAAAGACAGTGGAACAGCAATGGCAGGAGTTTCTGGGAGTAATTCAGGAGGCACAGCAAAAATTTCATCCCTAGGAAAAAGAAGCATACTAAAGGGAAGATGAAGCAACTATGGCTGACAAGGGAAGTCAGAGACAGCATAAAAGCTAAAGACAAAGCATATAATACAGCAAAGGGCAGCGGGAAGCCAGAGGATTGGAAAGACTACAAAGACCAATAGAGGACGATGAAAAAAGAAATAAGGAGGGAAAAGGTTAAATATGAGGGTAAGCTAGCCAGTAATAAAGAAGAAGATTGCAAGAGTTTCTTTAGAAATATAAGGGGCAAAAGAGAGGCAAAAGTGGACATTGGGCTACTAGAAAATGACGCTGGAGAGGTAGTAATGGGGAGCCAAAGAAATGGCTGAGGATCTGAATAAGTACTTTGTGTCAGTCTTCATGGTGGAAGATGTGACTAATATCCAAAAATTCAAGAATGTCAGGGGACAGAGATGAGTATGGTAGCCATCACCAAGGAGAAGGTGCTAGAAAGACTGAAAGGTCTGAAGGTGGATAAATAACCTGGACCAGATGGATGACACCCCAGAGTTCTGAAGGAGACAGCTGAAAAGATGGTGGAGGCATTGGTGGTGATCTTTCAGGAATCGCTGGAGTCGTGGAGGGTCCCAGAGGACTGGAAAATCACTAATGTAACCCCCCCCGGTATAGGAAGGGAGGAAGGCAAAAAGATGGTAAATTACAGGCCGATTAGCCTGACCTCATTCGTAGGTAAGATTTTGGAGTCCATTGTGAAGGATGAGATTTCTGAATATTTGCAAGTGCATGGTAAGATAGGGCCAACTCAGCATGGTTTCATCAAGGGGAGGTCGTGCCTGACAAATGTGTTAGAATTCTTTGAGGAGGTAACAAGTAGGTTAGACCAACGAGACCCAATGGGTGTTATCTACCTGGATTTCGAGAAGGCCTTCAACAAGATACCACACAGGAGGCTGCTGAATAAGATAAGGACCCATGGTGTTAGAGGCAAGGTACGAGCATGGATAGAAGATTGGCTGTCTGGCAGAAAGTAGAAAGTCGGGGTAAAAGGGTCTTTCTCAGGCTGGCAGCCAGTGACTAGTGGTGTTCCACAAAGGTCAGTGCTGGGACCACAACTTTTCACTTCATACATTAATGATCTAGATGAAGGAACTGAGGGCATTCTGGCTAAGTTTGCAGATGATACTAAGATAGGTGGAGGGACAGGTGGTATTGAGGCAGGGAGGCTGCAGAAGGATTTGGACAGGTTAGGAGAGTGGGCAAAGAAGTGACAGATGGAGTACAATGTGGGAAAGTGTGAGGTCGTGCACTTTGGTAAGAAGAATAGAGGGATAGACTATTTTCTAAATGGGGAGAAAATTCAGAAATCTGAAGTGCAAGGGGACTTGGGAGTCCTGGTCCAGGATTCTCTTAAATTAAACTTGCAGATTGAGTATATTTGCCTTCCTAACTACTATGTTGATATTTATTTTGAGAGGACTAGAATATGAAAGCAGGGATGTACTTCTGAGGCTTTATAAAGCTCTGGTCAGTACTGAGTAGAGTATTGTGAGCAATTTTGGGCCCCATACCTCAGGAAGGATGTACTGGCCCTGGAGCAGGTCCAGAGGAGGTTCACGGGAATGATCCCAGGAATGGACGGCTTAACAAATGAGGAACGTTCTTGGTCTGCACAGAGTGGATGTTGGGAACATGTTTCCATTGCAGGAGAGATTAGGAGCCAAGGGCACAGCGTTAGAATAAAGAAAAGACCCTTTAGAACAGAGATCAGGAGAAACATCTTCAGCCAGCGAGTGGTGAATTTATGGAATTCATTGCCACAGAAGGCTGAGGAGGCCAGGTCATTCAGTATATTTAAGACAGAGATAGATAGGTTCTTGATTGTCAAGGGGATCAAAGGTTACAGGGAGAAAGCGGGTGAATGGGGTTAAGGAACTTATCAGCCATGATTGAATGGCAGAGCAGACTCGATGGGCTGAATGGTAATTTCTGCTCCTATGTCTTATGGTCTATACATTTACTGTTTGTATACCTAACAATAACAATTGTTTGTATACTGATGATCATTGTACCTTGCTGCTTACCAGGAATTGATATGGGTAGAGACTTTGTTCTTTTTTATTTATTGAAAAACTTGTTCAGACTTGCTGTATTTTTTTTGTCGTAACACCAGGTTGGCTATGATTGTTTATGTTGTGAATCACAATGCTTAAAAGCAATAGTTTCGATACTGACCATGTTGCAGCTGCGGTGGTCAGTGGTGAAGGAATTCTGCTTCATGTTGATTATCCCCAGTGACTTGCAGGAAGCTAATTTAGTTGGAATTCTAGTGTATCAGTAATAAATTCCTGATTTCATGTGCAAGATATTGTAAGTAATCATATGTTGTTATTGCCAACATACATTGTATGCTGGAAATGCTTGCTGTAGGGTAAAAATGAAAGCTGCCATGTTTGCCTATAAGGATATGCTAAAATGAGATTAGCACTACTGGCTTTACAGTAGTATTGACACAATGGAGCACTTTAACATTCAGTGCTATAATGAATAACTAAGTAACAAGTTTGTTCCACCTCTTACTGTTAACTTCCTGATATTGTTGTGCTGTAAAGCGCACTAGGCAGAGCACAAGCAGATTCGCTGGAAAAAGAGGATTGGAATGTATTTGTTCCTAAATGATGGTTATCGATCTTTTAGCAACAAACTTGTAGCGATGTTGGCAATAACCCTGAAACAGCTGGGTTATGTGTTGTCTTAGTGAGGGAGGTGGAAAAGATACCTGCATGTTGGAGGCTAATTGAAAGCTCAAAGGTGATGTGTTAATGAGCCAATTGTGGTCTGCCTCAGAAGTTTAAACATTTGGAAATCTTTCCCACTTGCATCATCTCTAGGGGTAAAACGTGTGGTTTGTTGAGAATATGGAAAAGTAGAGTAATGTGTTTGATCGATGAAAACGAGATGAGTTTGTTTGGTTCTGCTTAGACTTCTTCCAGTTTCTGAAAGTTCTGAAGATTTGCGTTTTAACAAGATGGCTGAGCTCTGGATTGTACTATATGTAAGAAATATTAAATGCAAACAACAGTCTATAACAGTCTTACTGTCTCTGAATCTATAAACAGCTACAATTTTGAAACATTGAACATAGAAGCAAGTTGTTGAACCCAACAGTTAGTGGTGGTTTTCATCCTCAACACAAGCAATAGCCCTAATCCTTTGTTTCTAACTTGTTCCATTTCCTTTTATTCTTCTTTTTCAACCATTTACTTAATCTATTTTTAAATGTTGACATGATCTCTGGTTCATTCACTAACTTGGCAAGTGAGTATCATGATCTCTCAACCTTCTGTATAAAAGTTTCCCTGTCCTCTACCCTAAGTGTCTTGCATCTAATTTTTTTTCTGTACTCTCACGTTTTAACTACACTTGCACATGGCTGAAACAATATCAAAACAGAAGGCTAAAATTTGGATGCCTTGCATCAATGTTTTGTAAGGACATTGCAGTTCCTTGTGACTTCAGTGTGGTCTTCTGCCATTTTTATCGTGCCATTGCTCTCTCACTACCTGTGCTAGTTCCCTCATATTGGTCAAGCATTTTAATCCTCTACCATTGGCTATCCACCCTTAAAGCCTCCTTGTCTCATCAGCAGTAAAACAAAATTACTCTCTGTAAAGTCTTGTTTTTGGTGCTAAAATATGCAGACTGTAGCATTCATTATGTTTGGGTTTTTCAAGATTGTAAAAACTATTTTAATGCAATAGGAAGTGATTTTCATGAATTGAAAGATATTTTCTTTGCTTGGTTAATAGGGCAATTTACTGCTGCCAATTTAGCTGCAGGACTGAAACACCATAAGTATTCAAATGGAAGGACTCTTCAGCCAACCTCATGTAGCTTCTTGTATATGTTTGGTGGCCTTCCAGCCATTTTGGCCCCTATTTAAATGCCATGAGGAGAGGTGAGCTCTGTAAAAACAGTTTATGAAGGATTTGTGCACACCAAAAGGCCATGGACCGTTAGGATACTACTTTAATAAGACTTTTTTTAAAAAATCCTTTTGGCAGATTATAACTGATAATTTACTTTTAAGTACTACTTGACTTTAATTATATTGCATACCTTCAACCAGTGGCACCAAGTAGGTTGAGTGCAGAAGAAAATATCTGTTCCAGCAGATGGACAGTTTTTGCCTTCAGATTTTCGAAACTATAAAGAAGTTTTGAGATGTTTTAACTGTTCAGAACATCAGAGATGCAAATAAGCTATGTTTAGAGTTCACTGAGAAAAGTCAATGAATTACCCTGTGTCTTCTGTATCTCAGGTAGAGACAGAGAATTACATTTGGTGAATGTGCAGTAAGTTGCCCAAAGGAAATGCTGGCAACCTTCACAGATGGTTTTTTAAAAAAAAAACTTTTAGTGAAGATAGGTGTGGTACTTAACAGGGATTGAGGGTAAAGGATGTGGCAGGGAAAAAAGGTTAAATCTTTTTTGCTAATTAAAAAATCGTTCAAAATTTTGTTTTATCTGTATATAACATTTTTGCATAATAAACTTGTGTTCTTTTGCTAAAAGTACATTAGCAGACTCATGGAACTATATTCAGTAACTGACCACCATTGTAACCAAATTGCAAAACTAAAATTTATGATCTTCCAAGCTCGGTTTTACTCTGAGATCTGAAATGTCCAGTTTTACCATCAGCTAGGATCATAACACTCCCAGAATTCAAAAATCTACCAATTTCAGACTTGAATACACTCATTGACTGAGAATACATTGCCTTATGGGATAGAGCACACCAAAGATTGACAACCTCTGAGAGAAGAAATTTCTCCCCATCTCAGTCCTAAATGGTCAAGCCCCCTATCCCTGAGACAATCATTCTAAGTTCTGGACTCTCCAGTTTGGACAAACAATTTTTCAGCATCTCCACTGTTAAACCTTTGAGAAATTGCATGTTTCAATGAGACCTCATCTCATTCTTTCAAATCCAGAGAATTGGTGACATAGTGGTACGTCACCCGACTAGCAATCCAGAACCTCCAGCTCATATTCTGAGGATATGGGTTTGAAACCTACCATGGCAGATGGTGAAATTTCAATGCAATGAGAACATGCTGGAATTAATGAAGATGACCATATAACCGTGTAATTATCATAAAAAACAATCTGGTTCACTAATGTCTTTCAGGGAGGGAAGTCTGCTGTCCTTACCTGGTCTGGCCTCCATGTGATTCTAGATTCATAGCAATGTGGTTGATTTTTAACGCCGTCTGGAAATTAAGGATAGGCAATATATACTGGCCTAGCCAACAGCGCCCACATCCCACTAACAAAGTTTTTCAAAAGAGAGAGGACAGGGAAAGCAAACACATGGGGATAGTGCCACTTGCAAGTTTCCCTCCATGCCACAAACTGTCTTGACTTGGATCTATATTACCACTGCATTAGTGTTGCTGCGTCAAAATCCTAGAACTCCCTCCCTAACAGACTTACGGGTGTAGCTACCCAACCTAGACTGCAGCAGTTCACAAAGGCAGCTCATCACCAATACCTCAAGAGTAATCATGGACAATAAGTGCTGGCCTAGGCAACGACAACCATATCCGGTAAATACATTTTTGAAAATCTGCATGATCTCAACCCCTCTCTTCGATAGCACCAATTCACACTGCCGCAAAGCTGCCTTGGTCCGGCTTAATTTCATCCTTCATTTTATCTGGCACTTTATCTAAAAGCATATTTTCTTCCTTTTGGTTGTAAAGGATTGAAAGATTCAACAACTCAAGGATACCAACCCTCCTATGGATCTTCTTCCCCTTCACGTCCTTCAGACCTCCTCTGTCCCTTGCTCCAGTGACATTTCTTGCTATGTATTCAGATTATCTTTTGACTTCCCGTGTTTACCCTGAAGATCTGTCATCAGTGAAGGCCTCAGCCTCGTCCTTTTAAGGACTCACCACAATTAATTTTGAGTTCAATACAATATTGTTCTCCTATCATCTCTGCACCAACTTCTTTAGCCAGTTTCCTTCCCCTGCACATTGGATCATTTTACTAGTCTTCAGTATTCTTTCTTGATCTTAACTTCACTTTGTTATGCTTTAATTTTTAATTAAGTTACAAACTGCTCATGTGATGTTGGCTGCCTCAATTCCTATGCTTCCTTCTCTCCTTCTGTTTCCTCCTGAACTTACAGCACTATATTCCCTAACCTTGACACTAAACCTGTTGATAGAGGTGATGCTCTTCTTGTTTGGCATACCCTTTGCATCTGTTTTTGCAGCTTTTTTACCCTGCTTTCAAGCAGTAGCTGTACATGATGCTGCCATTTCCACCACCTCTAGACACATTTTTTTGTAGCTTTACTTGCCCTATTTCTATTTAGTCTTGCGCCATCAAAATCTTTTATAATTTAATATTTCTTCAGTTCCATTCCATCACAGACCTGCTTTTTGTTTCTATTTTCCTACACCTCCCTTTTAATTTGCTAAAAGCCTGATAGATCTCTAAATTTTCCAAATTCTTTATAGAAGGTTGTCAATTTGAATCATTAACTATATTGCTATCTCCACAGATGCTTCGAGGTCTGCTAAGTATTTTCAGTACTTCTTGTTTTTATTTCAGATTTGTACCACCTTCTACGTGTACTCTAGTATATCTGTTGGTAGGCTGTCTTCTTTTTGTCATCCTCAACCCTTATTTTGCTACCTGGCTTTAAAGTATCAGCAAACTTGCATGCATTGCACTTGGTCCCCTCATTCTAAGTCTTTGTCGATAATAATCAGCTGAGAACTGAGGCCCAAACATTGATCCTCACAGCACCCTACTGTCATTGTGAAAAGCAATCATTTATTCCTACTCTTCATTTTTGATCGTTCAATTAATCCTCAACTGATGCCATACATTGTTCCCCATAAATTCTACAATTCCTGTGTTCATACAACAATCTGTTATGTTCAACTTATTAAATATTTTCTGAAAATCCAAATGTACAGTACTACATCCACTGATTTCTCCTGCCCCTTTTTGTTTTAAAATGTAATTTACCTCAAAAGTGACATGTTCAGTAAATAGCGTCAGGTTAAACATGGGCAAGGAAACCTTCTGCTGATTTCCACCCACTGCCCCCTCCCCTCAGCTTGACACAGTCAAATAATTGACAACCCATCTACCACCTTCAACATTGTCTCCCATCACAACAAATACATAGTGGTAGCAGAACAGTAGCTCTCACCCAGGCTCCTTCAACTGCACCTTCCAAATCAATG
Organism: Rhincodon typus; assembly: GCF_021869965.1. Lineage (NCBI taxonomy): Eukaryota > Metazoa > Chordata > Chondrichthyes > Orectolobiformes > Rhincodontidae > Rhincodon > Rhincodon typus. The sequence continues at coordinate 3,339,793 of NC_063334.1, forward strand.
GCTTCTACCACCTAGGTAGCAGATGTATGGGAACATCACTACTTGCAAGTTCCTCTCTAAGTCATACTCAATGCTGACTTGGGAATATATCACTTTTCCTTCACTCTCACTGGGTAAAAATACTGGAACTCCCTATCCAAAAGCACTACGGGTTTACCTATAACCTAAGGACTGCAGCAGTTCAAGAAGGCAGCTCAGCACTACCTTCTTGAGGGCAAATAGAATGAGCAATAAATGCTGGCCTAGCCAGCAATGTGTAAATGTCATAAATAAAAACAAAATCCACTAACTGATTTTTAGCAGCAAGGCCTACTCCAGCAAGTCATTGAATCTTTACAGGTGTTTTCTCCTGGCGTCCTACTCAGAGGCTAACACAAAATAACTTTTTTATCTATTTTTCTCAGCAACCATTTTCATCTCCACTCTATGTCCAGAAGACCAGCTGCCTACGCCCCCATCCTAACCACTTTCTGTCAATGCATGAAAACTGGCACACAATTTTCCATATGTTTCCCCATGCCAGCCAAACGTATGGGCCCGTCACTGAGCTGATTTCCACCATCCCCCTTCCAGGACAATGTGTTTCAACTTAAAAGAGACAGTATAAAGCATAACCATTTTATAAAGTCTCACATTTGTAACCCTCACAATTTAATGTCGTACAATCTGTCTCTAACGGAAGTTGAGAGCGTAGACATGCTCAAGCAAAATTGTAACTCCTGTACATCTGTTTTCTAAAACATCTTGTGTTTTTATCATATCTAAATGTATATAATAATCTTTAATTAGAAAAAGCTTGCATATGTTTTGCTTGTGTATTTGCTACAGATTGATTTAACTTCTGGAACAGAGAGCTGCAGAGTTTTTTGATAACTAAAAGATTATGGACAGTAAAATGTGGGAGACCAGCCAGGAGTACATTGGAATAGTCAAGTTCAGGGATGACAAAGACATGAAAGAATATTTCAGCAGCAGATGGCCTAAGGGAGGCGTAGTGCTACAGAGATGAAAATAGGTGGTCCTAAGTATTGGCACAGATATATTGACTTATCTTGGGGTCAAATATGACATCAAATTTGGAACCAATGTAGTGTAATCTCAGACAGTTTCCAGAGAAAGGGATGAAATTGACAGCTGGGCAATGGAATTTGGATTGGGAATTGAAAACAATAGCTTCAGTCTTTGAGCTATTTAATTAGTGGAAATTTCTGATTGTTGAGTGAACAGTCCAATAGTTTAGCAGCAGTTGAGGATTCGAAAGATGTGGTGAGGTAAAGCTGAAAAACTGGGTGTCATGATCGTACATGTGAAAACTAAACTGTACTTTCAGATGATATCACCAAAGTGCAGCTTTTTAGATAAGAAATAGAAAGGGGTCAAGATTTCTGTGTGACAATAGAGGTAATAGTGCAGAAGCAGGAAGAAAATGCCATTGACTTGATACTCTGGCTATGATTAGATATACAAGAATGAGACCAGGAAAAAGCAGCTTGGTGACAGTGAAGAGGGGTCAGATGATGATGGTTTGGTTAACTGTTGTCAAAGGCTGCAGACAGGACAAGGAGAGGGAGTCCTCATATTTTTAATGTTGAGAGGGGAGGAGGCAGGATAAAAGGGTTTAAAAAGACAGCTTGCAGTACAGAAAAGGTGCTGCGCGTTATCTTTTCATTCCAGGGTGAGCAGTTTCAGCACATGAGAGCAGCCCACAATACACCTTCATCCCTTTAACTTAACGGAGCTGACATGAGGGCCTTGCCAGAGAAATGGCTTGGTGAGAGATCATAATGGTCTATTAGAGACTGGGCGTTCAAAATAATAATGACACTTTGCATTTATAGAGCATCTTTGACATGGAGAAGCATCCTAAGGCACTCAGATGAAAAGGACAATAAGTTGAAAAAAGTGAGTTTTAGAACTGATAGAAGTCTTGATCGAAGCATGAGTTTTAAGGAGAGTCTTGAAGATGCATGAATGCTGAATAATCATAGAGGTTAGGGAAGATTGCACAGCATGCTACTGAACCAGTTAAGTGGGGGTATCAAGACGGGTGGCTTTTCACAATCATAATCATCCCATAGCATTTTACAGTCAGTGAAGTATTTTTGATATCTGGTCGCTGTTGTGTCTCTTGGTGGTTCGTAAGCACAAGGAGGAGATGAACCATGGAGTCCCAGAATAAGGACATTTGAGAGAGATAGAAAGAGCAAGGGTATAAAAGAGAGGGAGAGAGAGAAATGCTTAAATAAATAGGGATGAAGTCAGTGAAAGGTAAAGAAAGAGAGGAAGAAAAAGAAAGTAAAAGGCTAAAGGACAAACATTTTGTTTTAAAATTCAGAATCCACGTTTCACATTGGTAGTCGGTTGGTTGCTCATGCCACGGTTGTTGAGAAGTTGTATGCCTCCTTGCATTTTCTTGTAGAAGATCAAAAATCATACAACACCGGGTTATGGTCCAACAGGTTTATTTGAAAACACAAGCTTTTGGAGCTCAGCTTCTTCCTCGGGCGTAGTGTGAGAGAGTGGGTATAAGACACAGAATTTATAAGCACAAAGGTAACAACCTTAAAACTGGCCACCTCTTGTTGACTCTTTAATCAGTTACGAAGGAGACTACTGATTGAAATGCAAAATCTAGATTCCTTTCAAGACATTGCCCCAGATAATTAAAGGTTTTATCAATGTGTACAAGACATCCCAGGTTAGACATTGTATTTTAGGTGTGAGGTCTTGCTTAGAATCTGTCTGTTTTAAACTGGGGTCAGGTTTTTTTGAGCAAAACAGAATGTGTCTGCAGCTACGCAAACATCTTGGATGAAATAATTCATCTGTGTGTGTGCCCGTGTCTCCGTGTGAGAAAGAGAGAGAGACAGTGTGTGTGTGTGCGCACGCGTGCTTAAGCTTGAGAGAGTGCAAGTGTGAAGAATGTAGAATGCAGCTAATAGCAGACAGATAAAGATCAGATAATTTGTTCTTGTGATATTGAGCTAGGACTGAATATTGACCAGAACAGCAAGAGTTACTCAATATCACAAGAACAAATTATCTGATCATTACTCTTGCTGTTCATCACAATGAGCCATAGGGTATTTTACGATCCTGTAAGTGCAAATTGTGCCTCAGATTAATATCCTATCTGAAAGACAGTCTTTCTGAATATGCAGCACTCCATCAGTACTGCATTGGAGTGTCAGCTCTGATATTTGTTCTCAAGTTCTGAAGTGGTACTTAAAACTACACTCTTCAGACCTGGAGGTGACAACTGCTACCAGATGAGCCATGGTTCACATAGCTATGGGGTTAAACAAGAGGCAAAAGTCAGAGACACTTTAGGTTTGAGAGGGAGGGAATTATAGGAATAAGGAGTGATGAGCCCATAAAAAAGGAAATTTTAAAATTTGTGACACAGGATGATTGTGTGTCTTTCTGTAGGTTAGTGAGGAAAGAGGTAAGGGATGAGTAGCGCCATGCAAAATAGGATTCCGATGAGTTTTCTGTTTACGAAGGTAGGAAATCTGGCCAGGAAAACATTGGAATTGTAACATCTGGAGATAACTACAGTATGGACAAGTGGTTGCAGTACCTCTTCTTGATTAAAGGTGTGAATGTCGATTGAGAAACATTTTCATTATTATGAATGTTTCATATTGATAATCTTATTCTTGCATGAACTCAATAATGCTCTAAGGCAAAATATAGGAACAATTGAACTTCCTTACTTTAATTGGGTAAGTTCTAAGTAAGGGTTTGCCTTGAACAGCCACCTGTCTGGGTGGGTCTGATGTTTAATGTATCAATGTTGCCTGTCTGACATCACAAAATAGAAGATAACCCACTGAATAAATAATAATTTGGCCCACTGGTGATGGCAAATAAAAATTAATCATATAGGTAGGCATTAATATTTCACAATTAGCGTACCAGCCACCAAACATACAATTTTACTAAAACAAAAGTACGTTTCTGGCAGTTCTTTTCTCTGTAATGCTGCCTTCTTTTTATTTTAACTTCACTTATTCCAGCATCAGCTTAGTTCCAGCAGCTCCTTCCAGGTACAACAGGAGCACAACTGACACACTTGTACGTATGCTTCTCTCGACATTACCCATGTGCCATCTGAAACACAGAAGGGAAAAAAGAAAGAAGAGAAAATGCTGTTGAAACTATAAAGAGTTGCATCGAACTCAATGTTAACTCTGTTCCTCTTAAACATGCTGACAGATCTACTGAGTTTCTCCATTTTTTTTATTTCAGATTTTCAGCAACCACAAATATATTGCTTCTAATAAAAAAAGGGGGAAAAACCCCCAATATTTATAGAGTACCTTACATGGCACAAAAATGCTAAAGTTCACCACAGTAAATGAGTTGGTTTGAAATGCAGTCATTGTTATTCTGTAGACAACAGGGCCACCTGAGCATCATGGCTCACACTGTAGTTTGCATCCACTACTTCCAATGTCGTGGCCTGCATTTTTTCTCGATGGTGTAGTTTCCTCTACTGGGGCTATGAAGTTCAAATTGGTTGCCCAATTATCTGCTTTTGTACTGGGCTGGCTGATTACAGCTAGAGTGATGATAGAGGGACTACAGTTAGTCTGAGGGAAAATCAGCCAGAGTTTCCTGTCTTAATATCAGTCAGGACTCCTGATGGAGAAGTTCATATGAAGTCACCCAGTCTGGCTCAAATGGGGCTCAGATTTGATCTCCTTAGTTGAACAGCCTACTACTGCTCTGTTCAAGACGATCAAATGGATAATTATCACTTGTAATTCAGGCAAGGTACTGGAAGCGAGGTAGCATGTGGAAGCCTTCAACCAATGAAGTTTGAGGAGTGACATTATTGGTGGCAGTAATAGGGGGAAAATGTTCAAATACAGAGTCGATTATCAGTTGGTAAATTAGTGTTGCTGGATTATGTGTTCAGAATAAGAAATCTGTGGTAAGATATGCTGACACAATTGTTTCCAGCAAGTAGCAAGGTCAAATTCTTGAGGCTATGTCTTTGCAGCAATCTCTGGCTTAGTTTAGTGTTCTATAAGCAAACAACAATAAAACAGACTAATTGAATCTATTGAAAATATGAACCTGTCATCAAATATTTTTCAGCAAAAAAAGGGCAATAGTATGGATTGGTTTAAAGCCTATAATCTGAGCTTTGGGACATGTTATAACCACTCTCACTTCAATATCAGACTTCATTGTATTTGAACCATTTAGTTTATTGACTTTCAATCAGTTGCTCATATCTATTATGCTTTTATTTGAGTGATATTTCAAGAAATTCAATCTACTAGATTTTTCATATTTTTAATGACTTTTCTTTATAGAATCATGCATTCAGTAACTACATAGTCAATACTTGCTTAAAAATCCTACCTGCTTAACCTTCAGTCGTCTCCTATGGAGTTATTTAAAATTTTTTCCTTCATCTTTAAATTTATCTTTTTTACAGTGTTAGACCAATTTGTTTGTTTGAAGCACAAAGTCTACCTCCTGCTACTTACTGCAATTGAATTCTGTCAGAATCAGCCTATTTGTCCATCATTGTTTGTGGTCAAAATGGTGAAAAATATTCTGTCAGTGATCCAGAGTGTTTGAATGACTGTTCCTTCCTGGACAATCAGCAGAGGTGCTGAGAAATATTCCTGAGAGGATTATTTAACCTTTCAATTTAGAGGGCACAAAGCCACAGTGATTAATGAACTTTCTGATTGCTTCTGATAAGAGGATCTATTTCTTTATTTCCTACAAAAGGATTCCTTCCACTCTCTGATATTACTATAATCTTAAACATAAAATGTGGCAAACAGATTAAAAAACAGCACTAAAGAGTTTATCTCGCCAGCAAACTGAAGCAGCAAATTAAAATTGGTAATGAAAGCAGTCTTGAAAGTGGCTGAGCTGCTGTATGTGGTTTTAAATGCATCTTGTATTTGAAGAGACTTATTTCTGCTCTCCCTGGTAATGACTGCTTTGGTGCACAGTCAGACCAGGCTTCTGTTATCCAAAAATTAGTTGTGTTATCTGGATGACTGCAGACACATATGCATTCGCTTTTCTTACTGCATGGGCAGACAAGGTCGATAGCATTACAAGGTATTTGTGGCAGTGCTTGTTTCAGTTTTCATAGCTGCCAGTTTCTGGCCAGATTTGAATTACAAAGGAAGAAGCTGGCATGGAAATTGAAGAGGGTTATCGGCTGGTCTGTAGCCTCAGAGCACTATGCTTATTTATGCAGTCCATCTGCTGCTGTAAGTGTGAAAAGGAATCACAAGCTCAAACAAGGCCACAAAGGCCAAGATGTGTTTACAATGATAAAGATTTATTAATATATAGAAACAGCATAATACTTTTTAATCTATTAAACAATATCATTGAAAAGATTCTATTTTCTTATGTTTTCTTCCCTTTTAAAAAAATTGTGGCTCTTAATTGAAAATTACAACTTGGTGCAGAAATCTGGATCCTGCAGTTATTGCTACTGAACTGGATAAATTTCTTGCACAGCGATCATTTGTAACTTTAAATTCATGAACTGTTTGCAAAGTAAATGATTGACTATGTCAGCTTAAGTTACATAAATTAAATGATTGAATGTAGCCACTAAGTTGCGTATTTTTAGAGATATGTTTGTACTGTATCTTGCTTGTTGGGTTAGCTATTATCTAGAGGGGCACCAGACTCTTCAACTGACAGACCTTAACACCCTAGTGACAATGAGTTCAGTATTCAGGTCATTCACCCTGTTGATGACAGCATTTACTGTATATTAGAGCATATATCATTGTGGTAATGCTATTGTGCTTGTGTGACTGTTACAGTGGCAGATAAGTATTTCAATCATGTCACCACCTATTTCTTTTACCCCGTAAATGACTGCAGCACTTGTTATTTTTGAGAACATACTTCAATGTACTCTTTTAATTTCTTTCTGCAATAAAATTATTAGGCACCATATTTTAAAATGCATGAGGATCACGTCGGGTAATCAGGGGCTTTTACAGCTGTGTACCTGGCTCCAAGTTGTGTCTCAGACATCTTTAAGGCACAAACCACCTACTTCAGTAAATCTTATGAACCATGCATCTTGACCACATTTTGAGACCTCAGTGCCATAGGGTGGAGCATTCATTAGAATAGGGGGTTACCTTGTGATGGTGGGTGATGTTTCATTTCATTCTATGGTCTCCTTGCTGACAGATGAACAGTATGGTAGCAATGGAGATTTAGGGAATTTTAATGTAAAGTAAGAATCTAAGTTTATTTTATGTTTGGCAGAGGCCATATCTGATTGCAAAACTAGCTGATCTCCCATCACGTTGCTCACAGTGAGTCTATGGATGTACAGTACAGGTAATGTGCAATACATAATACAATGGAACAAAACAACTTAATTTGGACTTCAGCTTTTATCCCTGAAAATAGTGAGAAAAATATTTCAAACAATGCAAAATTGCATGTTGTTAAAATCAGCAAAAAAAGTACGGTTTTGCAAAGAGATTCAAAAGAGCACGCAAAGGCAGATTTATTGTAAAAATTTCCTGATTGGAGAATGCTGATCTTTTAAAAGAAAAAATAAATTGAAATTAATAGTCCAACTGGACTTTCTGAGAATGTTTAGAATATGTTAAAATGTAAGGACACTAATGCTTGACATCAATTGTCACAATAATTAACTTTTAATTTTGACACCCAGTACAGCCCTAGTAATAACCATTCCTGCACACCCATGCTCTTATCTGCTCAAATGCAAACTCACTCACTCACTCTCACACTTTTTACACACACACACACACACACACACACATTCACAAACACCATTGTTTGCAGAATACGCATAGAATTAAAGCCAGTGTAGCTGCTGATACTTCGGTTGAAATATTTAGATCCAATCAAATTCTCACCTCCCGAAGTCACTTCTGGTTTTTTGTTTGAAAAACACATGTAAGATCTCAATACAGAAAATGGGCCATGATGTTAGACAACAATAGGAGGCTAATGTTAGGGTCTCAATCTGTTTTACATGTTGACCTTGTACGCTCTATCTAAATGATGATGTAAACTTTATTGTTTCTCAGCTACAATTCTGAAAGCTGCACATCAAACAGCTGGACTAATGAGGACTCTGTGCTTCACAAGGTATCATGAAAGGATACTACATTTATATTTTCCTCATTGGCAGTCCCTTGAGACTGAGGATAACTTGCTTTCACTTGGTTTGTTCGGATCTGAAATGGGTTCAGTTAAGTCCAATGTCTGATTGCATTTTTATAGCATCACATTGTTATTACATTCCAAAACACTTCACAGCCCTTGAATTACTTTTGATACCTTGCACTGTTATGTGGACAAATGCTGCAATCAACTTGTACAGTGCAATGCCCAATAAATAACACCCAAAATGCATGAGCAATTTGTCTGTGCTTTTGATGTATCAAAGAATTTTGCCAGGACTGTGGAATTCCATGCCTTTTCTTTATCGTCACTTAAACAGATAGGCAGGAGCCTTAGTTAAATTCCTGTCTAAAAGAAAGCATCTCTGGCAATGCAGCATATTCTCATTGCTGGATGCAATAGCTTGAATTATGAACTGAATTCTGGTGTGGAACTTGAACCCACAATCTTCCAACTCGCACTTGCAACCTCTTATTGGAACCCCATTCAACTCAAATTTATATCGGACGGTATCGGTGATGCTAAGCATGTGCAGAAATCTAAAAGTATGAGGCCATAAGAAATAGACGCAGGAGAAGGTAATTCAACCCCTTAAGTTTTTCCACCAGTTTTTGGCCTTAACTGAACTTTCCTGTCTGAACTCCATAACTCTGAATCTCTAGGCTGTAAAAGAAAAAGTCTGTCTAACTTGAGTATGTTCAATTTGCTGGCCTCCACTGCCACCTGTGAATTCCAAAGAATAATGACGCTCAGAGAAGAAATTTCTCCTCATTCCTACTCTAAATAGGAGACTTCTTTTTAAACTGAGACCCCTCGATCAAGATCGCCCACAATATTGTAATGGGAGGCCCAGTGGAACAGTAGCAGACCCTAGGAGAAGAGTCAAACATACATTAAACTCCCCTTTTGGATTGGGGTATGGGAATGTGGAGTCATAGACATCTATGCGAGCAGTTAAATAAAGGCAGAACATTAGGTCCTCCGGGACATCACCTGTTGTTATAGATAATACAGACATTTCTGCTAGGGACCCCGCAATTTCCTCCCTAACTTCCCATAGCGTCCTGGGATAAACATGATCAGGTCCCAGACAGTTAACCACTTTTATGTTTTCTAAGACTCCAAGACTTCCTCTTCTGTAATGTGAACTATTTTCAAAACATCGATATTTATTTCCCTGAGTTCTTTATCCTCCATTTCTTTCTCCACAGTAAAAACTGATGTGAAATAGACTTTTAATATCTCTCCCTTCCCCTGAAGTTCAACACAAAGACGACCTTGATAACTCTCCCCTGGTTGGAGCCGTTCCAACACAGAGGAAGATGACTGCAATTGTTAGAGCCTAGTCATCTCAGTCCCAAGATATGATTGCAGGAGTTCTTCAAGGTAGTGTTCAAAGCCCAAGTCTTCAGCTGTGTCATCACTGACCTTCCATTATAAGAGCAAAAGTAGAGATATTTACCGATTATTGGGCCATATTCGCTACCTTTGCAGCACCTCAGATACAGAAGCAGTCCATACCATGTGAAGCAAGATCTGGGCAGTTCTAAGGTCTGAGTCATTTTGTGGCAAATAACATTCATGCCACGCGAGCACTGAAACATCTACAAGACACAACTCAGGAATATGATGGAAAAAATTCTGTTTGATTGACATGCCATCTACCACCTTAAATATGTTATCCCTCCACCATCAATGCACAGTATCAGCAGTGTGTCCCAACAAAAAAAGTATTCAAAATTATTAAGGTAGATAAGCTCCTGGGTCCTGATGGGATCTATCCCAGAATATTGAGGGAGGCAAGAGAACAAATTGCTGGAGAATTGACAGACATCATTGTATCCTCTTTGGCCACAGGTGAGGTCCCAGAGGACTGGAGAATGGCCAATGTTGTCCCATTGTTTAAGAAGGGTAACAGGGATAATCCTAGAACTTGCAGGCCTGTGAGTATCATGTCAGTGGTAGGAAAATTATTGGAAAGATTTTCAGGGACAAGATCTATATGCATTTAGAAACAAGTGGACTTATTAGCATTAGACAGCATGGTTTTGTGTGGGCGGAGATGGTACCTCACTAACTTGATCGAGTTCTTTGAGGCAGTGATGAAGACGATTAAGGGAAATGCGGTTGATGTTGTCTGTGTGGACTTCAGTAAAGCCTTTGACAAGGTCCCTCATTGCAGACTGGTACAAAAGGCGAAGTCACATGGTATCAAGGTGAGCTGGCAAGATGGATACAGAACTGGCTTAGTCATAGGAGACAGAGGATAATGGTGGAAGTATACTTTTTGGAATGGAGGGTTGTGACTAGTGGTGTTCCACAGGGACCAGTGCTCGGACCTCTGCTGTTTGCGATCAACATAAATGATTTGGAGGAAAACGTAGCTGGCCTAATTAGAGGGTTTGCGGATGATACAAAGATTGATGGCGTTGCAGATAGTGAGGAGGATTGTCAGAGGATACAGCAGGGTATAGATTAGTTGGCGGCATGGGCAGAAAAGTGGCAGATGGAGTTTAATCCAGATTATTATGAGGTGATGCATTTTGAAAGGTCAAGTACAGGTGGAAATTGTACAGTGAATGGCAGAACCCTTAGGATTATTGATATGCAGAGGGATCTGGGTGTGCAGATCCACAGCTCACTGAAGGTGGCAGCGCAGATAGCTAAGGTAATAAAAAAGGTTTATGGTATGCTTGCCTTTATTGGAAGGGGCATTGAGTATAAGGATAGACAAATTATGCTGAAGCTTTATGGAACTTTAGTTAGGCTACACTTGGAATATTGCCTACAGATCTGGTCACCACTACCAGAAGGACGTGGATGTTTTGGAGAGGGTTCTGAAAAGGTTTACCAGGATGTTGCCTGGTATGGGGGATTTTAGCTACGAAGAAAGGTTGGATAGACTGGGTTGAGGGGCAACCTAATAGAAGTTTATAAGATTGTAATTGGCATGGATAGAATGGAAAGTATGAGGCTTTTTCTTCAGGGTGGAGGGATTAATTACTAGGGGACACAGGTTCAAGGTGTGAGGGGGAAGTTTAAAAGAGATATGCGAGGCAAGTTTTTCACACAAAGGGTGGTGAGTGCCTGGAACATGTTGGCAAAGAAAGTAGTGGAAGCAAGTACAGTAGCAGGATTCAAGAAGCACCTGGACGAATACATGAATAGGAAGGGAATAGAGGGATACAGATCCTGTAAGTGAAGACAGCTTTAGAAGGGCAAAATGCCTCGGCACAGGCTTGGAGGGCTGAAGGGCCTGTTCCTGTGCTGTAGTGTTCTTCATTCTTCATTCTTCTTTGTTCTCGAAAGATGCATGTCTCCATTAACAGCACTTCCAAATCTGCAACCTCTAGTACTTAGGTAAGGGCAGCAGACATAAGAACGCTACCACCTGAAATTTCTCTCCAAGCCACATACCATCCTGAGTTTGAACTATATGGATGAGTATATGAATAAGAAGGGTACAGAGATATTTGGGCCAAATGCTGGCAAATGGGACTAGATTTATTTAGGATATCTGGTCAGCATGGACGAGTTGGGCCGAAGGGTCTGATTCCGTGCTGTATGTCTCTATGAGTCTATATTGCTGTGCCTGTCACTGGGGCAAAATGGTGATCTTCCTTCTTAAAAGCACTGAGTATACCTACACCACATGGATTGCAGACAGTGTTTCAAGAGGGCAGCTCACCACTAGCTTCTTAATTAGAGATGTGCAACAAAACCTGGACTTGCCAAGTCAGCTCACTTCTAATGTAAAATATATTTTTATAAGTTTCTTTAATGTTCAAAAATATCGCTAGTACAACTTGACACTGAATTGCTTTACTGCCCTATCACGGGCTTCTTTATTCAAATTTGATTGCTTATTGATGACTTATACCATCTTTCAAAAAAGAAATTGCTGAAAAATCTAGTTTTTTTCCTGCTTTTGATTGAAAGGTCATCAATAATGGACAATATTTCTTAATTCTAATAGGTGGGAGGGAAATTGCTTATTTGTTTACAGCAACCTATCCCATCTGTAGGAGATTCCAAACCATTTCACATCCAATGAATTATTCTTTAAGTGCAAGGCACGTTTATTGCACTGCCATTTGTACACAGCAAGATCCCACAAACTGCAGAAGACACAAATGTCCCTTTAATTGGTTTTGAGATAAGTAATGGTCAGGATTTCTAAGAATTTCCCCTTAATGTCTTCAAATAGTATCCTGCATCATTTGCAACTCCCAGTCCAGACAAATGGTACTTTTGTTTGACATTTTAGCCAAAGTGTCAGCCTGGATATTGACTTGACTTGAGTAAGTTTTACACCTTTAAACTTCTGTCTTGGATTTGAGAGGGCTATCACTGTTAACTTAATATAAAAACACGGTCCCTGTGATGCTGTAAGACCAATTTCACTACAAGCACACCTTTGTTACAATTTCTTCCTTTGTAGAGCTTCATTAGTGATAATAGGATACATGTTGTAGTCAGGAAAACTGCTTTAATTATTTTAAGATGTTTTCCTGTTGGAAGCTCTGTTTTGCTTTACTTATCCACTTTAGTGAGCCCTGAGACATCAGTTTTCATACTTAGTGCTGCTTCCCATGAATCGGGAGGCGTGAAGTTTCTGTGCTGCTTTACTGGACAAAAAATTTAAAGTCTGCGAGAAAAAATCTGATTTTTTTTTTGCTTTGTAAGGGTTTACTCTAAAAATTTCTCCAAATGTTCTGACCTTACGTAGATTTCTGCATTCACATAACTGTTAATTAATCACATCACATCGTGTAATATTTGTCTTCTACTTCACTCTAAAGTAATGGACTATGAGTTCACCCAGACCTTTTAAGAAGAGCAAAAGGCTCCAGGGACCAAGTAATGCTTTTAAAGCTGACATTTATATAGGCTTTGGACCAAAGAAACAAAGGACAAACGATAATGACAAAGAACATGTGCTTTCCTCATGCAAAGTCCACTCATGCACAGAAGCAAAAACAACAAATTCAAGTGTTTAACATCTGTTAGGGGTTTGTGGCATCTTCTTCAAAGACGAAAGCCATAGTTTCGCTATTCATTCAGCCAAGGGCTGAGTGTACGTCCAGGGCAATGTACCTCAATGCAAATATTTAACGTGTCAGCGAAAAGCTACTTGTTGCTAGTGGTAAGTTACAAACTAATTATGGACTTAAGGCTGTGCTAAGATTTTTCAGTCCTCACGAGAGCTTAATAGCAAAAAAGTGTCTTGTTTGAAGCAGGTTAACACTAAATTGAACAAGAAAAAATGATTAAAGTGACTATTGATCTGAAGTAAAGACATTTGTGTTTTCTGTAGTAAAACCAGGCAGCACTTCTGTTTGCTAACATAGGACTTTTTTAAAAACTTTGTTCATGGTATGGGTATCACTAATTGCCCAGAGGGCAGTTGAGAGTAAACTACATTGCAAGGCTGGAGTCACATGTAGGCCCAATCAGGTGAGGATGGCAGACTTCCTTCTCTAAAGGATAATAGTGAAACATTTAGGTTTTTACAACAATGGGCATAGTTTTCATTTAGGTTAGCTTTTTATTCCAGATTTTTATTGAAGTCAAATTTCACCTGCCATGGTGAAAGCCTGAGGTTCTGGATCACTCGAGCAATGATATTACGACTACACCACCATTTTCTTTATTTTCAGTTATGTTAAAACCAAAACTCTGATCAGAATATAGATCTAGCTTCTATAGGACCAGAAGACGTTAGAGCAGACCATTCAGCCCATCGAGTCTGCTCTGCCATTCAATGAGATCGTGGCTGATCTGATAATTTTCGACTTCACTTTCCTGCATTATCTGTATAACCCTTTATCCCCCTCCTAATTAAAAATCTGTGTCTCTCAACTTTAAGTGCACTTAATGACCTAGCCTCAACATCCTCTGCAGTAATGAATTCCACAGCTTCATTACCCTCCGGGAAGAAATTCCTCGTCTCTGTTGTAAATGGCCTATCCCTTACTCTGATTATGCCCTGTGTTCTTAAACTCTCCCAAGAGGGAAAATAAACTCTCAACATCTACCTAGTCAAGTCCCTAGGAATCTTGTATGCTTCAATAAAGTCTCCTTTCAATCTGCTAAACTCCAATGAGTATAGACCTAACCAATCAACCTTTCCTCATAACAAAGTCCCTCCATTCCTCGAATCAACTCCTGAACCTTCTATGGACTGCCTCCAATGCCAGTACATATTTTATTTGATAAGGGACCTAAAACAGCTCACAGTACTCCAGCTGTGAAGTGACTGGTTCCTCCTACAATTTTAGCAAGATTTCTGCATTTTTACACCCTAATTCTCTTTGAAACAAAGGCCAGTATTCCATTTGTCCTCCCTAATAGCTGCTAAACTTGGATGTTAGTTTTTCATGATCCATGCATGAGGATCCTCAAATCCCTATATGCTGCACCTTTCTGCAGTCTTTCTCCATTTAAGTAATATTCAGCTCTTCTATTCTTATTGCCAAAGTGCATTACCTCACGTTTTCCCACATTATATCCCACCAACCAAGCTTCTGTCCACTCAACTGATTTATATACCTTTGCACCCTGTTTGTGTCATCTTTACTGTTAGCTCCCTAACCAGTTTTTGTGTCATTTGCAAACTTAGCTATGGGATATTCCCTTTCATCAACCTAGGCCCCAGCACTGATCCTTGTGACACTCTAGTGGTTACAGTTGCCATCTTGAAAATTTCTCCTTTAACTCAACTATCTATCTTCTGTTGGTTAGCTAATCCTTTATCAACGATAATATTCTTCTCCCAACACTATGGGCTCTTATTAAATAGCCTTGTGTGCACTTAGCATTTGGAATTTGGAAATTTAACTACATTTCATCTACTCGTTTGAGAGGTGGTGGTGTTTAAAACTCCAAATGCCAGTGTTACCCTGTTGGGATTGCAGGCAGACAGAACCATTCTATAGTTAATAAAAACTGAAAGAACTGTGGATGATGTAAATCAGTAACAGAAATAAACAGCAGGGTCACCGACCCGAAACGTTAACTCTGATTTCTGTTCACAGATGCTACCAGATTACTGAGCTTTTCCAGCAATCTCTTTTTGTGTTTCCACACTATACTTACCCTGGCTCTTACATGGATTTGCTTGGAGTTTTCCATAGCAAGTTTTGTAAAGTCTACTCAGGAGCGTAATTCTGCAGTAAGTCACGGAGGAAGGCTGAACACTATTGAGGGGTGAGTGAGGGAGGTGAGAATTGTTAAGGAGTGAGAGAGCAGGTGAACACTTGGGGTGAAGGAGGGACGAGTACACTGTCGAGAGTATGGATGGGAAGTTAACACTATTGGAATAAGAGAGGTAGCTCAGACCTGCTGAGCTTTTCCAGCAACTTCTGTTTTAGTTCCTGATTTGCAGCATCCGCTGTTCTTTCGGTTTTTATTTTGTTACCAATGATCCTAAGCCACAAGGGAACGTTTGGTTTTCAGGTGGGCTCTGCATTTCTGAAGAATCTGGGAACAAATCTTAGAATCCCTAGTGTGGAAGCAGGCTATTTGGCCCATGAAGTTCACACCCACTCCCTGAAGAGCATCCCACCTTACCCCATCCTCATAATCCTGTATTTCCTATGGCTAACCCACCTAGCCTGCACATCCCTGGACATTTTGGGCAATTTAGTACGGCCAATCCACCTAACCTGCACATCTTTGGACTGTGGGGGAGGAAACCCATGCAGACGGACAGACTATGTGCAAACTCCACACAGCCAATTGCCTGAGACTGGTATCAAACCTAGCTCCCTGGTGCAGTGAGGTAGCAGTGCTTGCTGCTGAGCCACTGTGCTGTCCTTTCTAGGATAGAAGTGCAAAGCTTGGTCATATCACAAAGTAGGAAAAGAATGGCATTCCAGTAATGATTACCATTCCTCAGAAGATTTGGGCCAGTGAAACTGAGGCAGGAGGGGAGGGGAGAAATAGAGAGGATTAGGGTAGGAGACCAAGAATACAGTCAACATTTTGAAAAAGTTTTTGAAAACTGAATGAGATTGCAAAGAGGAGGAGACAAGGCAGTGATATGACAGAGCAGCAGTAGAATAGCTGAAGTAATGGTCATCAGTGGTGGATTGGTCACAAGGAGAATTTTGCTGTTCACATAACATAGGCTGTGCGGATCGTTGAGTACTGGGGTTTCTGTGGAATTGTTTTTTTTTGGGACGATGTGTTAGGTGGCAGATGATTCCCCATAGATATGGATGCAGGCTGTGGCATTTTGGATGAACAAAAACTTATGCAGAGTTGACTAGCAAGAGTAGAGGTGGTGTTCAGCTTTCAAGGTGATAGCGTTTTGGAGTTTGTTTTCATCTGATGATTGAGTTAGAAGTAATGGCAGAGTAATAGTAAACAAATAGAGTGGATAAAGGAAGGAAACTGACATTGGCTTTGAGCAGTGTGACAAGATTCTGCACCACCTTCAGGTAACTTAAAGTAGCAACTCGGACATTTGTGGAGTTGGAAGCTTAAAGACGCTAGCAAAAAATAAAAGTACATTTCGCCAATAGTAAGATGAAGGAACCTTTAAGGATCAAGCAGGTTTCAGTGTGGAGTGGGTAGAAGTGGGCTTTGCAGCAATAGAGGTGGTAAAGCTAGCTCTCTTTGCATACATGAGAGATGACATTGAGCTCCTAGATTATTTCAGGAAGCAGACCAAGTGGTTGGTAAACAGGAAGGCACAGATTGACATGACCTTAAAGGCAGCAATGGAAAAAGTTGTTAGAAACAATGTAGTGTCCGCATCATTTCAAAAATGAGTAGAATTAGGCAATGTCAGTGTCATGTGACTAGTCTGCAGAGGAGGGAGATCAGAGAAGGTTAGAGTGGTTAATGTCACAGACAATAAAGAGATCTATTTGACAGTAAGTGAGTCAATAGAAGACAAATTGAAAGCTATAGTCAGTTCTACAGAATGTGAGTTTGAAAAATATGAGCAGGCAGAAGCACATTGTAGAATCTCGAATATTAAATGGTGGCAGAACCATGGGTCTAGTTTGCCAGCAAACAAACCCTTCTGGGATTTTGGAAAGAAAGGGAAGGTTGCAGAAAATGAAGAGCTTATGGTGGGTATCTTGAAGAAATGGGTGATAACAGCAGTCTCAATGGAGCTTGATACATTAATGTAGGAGAGATGCTGATGATGGTAACTTGCGTGGGGTCAAGCAAATGAAATGTGGAGGTCAAGGAATTACACAGAAGGGACTTCATGCATGAAATGAGTGCTGAGAGGTTATTGGAAGAGAAGCTGTAGTTAAGGAAAGGAGAGGAAGCAGCCATAAAAATCAGGGACAGTAATGCACTGGCCTTGATTTGCATGTGTATCGGATAACGTGATTTGGAGATTATATTACTGGATCAGAAGATCCAAGGCCTGGACTAATAATCCATAAGAGACTGAATTCAAATCCCTGCTGGGTCAGTTTGCGAATTTGAATTCTCCAGTCCCTCACCAATGTGGTTGAATTTTAACTGTCCTTTAAAATAACCAAGCAAGCCACTGTTTTGCAAAACCTTTTCAGGGATTGGGATGTGCTGCAGTTTTTCAACAAAGGTTATGCAATAAATGCCAATCTTAGCAGAGACACTTTTCTTCTGGGACGTCCTTGATAAAACAATGGACTTCATCAATCTCTCACATTTGTAGTTTGAGTTGATGAACAGCCTCATGAGGGCCTTGGAAGTTGAACCGTTTGGATCTATATTTGATCTTCAGAATTACCAAAGAAGATTCATCTGTGTTTTGACCAAGGAGAGGAAGCCATAAGGTTTTTTTTTAGTTATTTAATGAAGACTTTATTTTCAGCATTTTAAAGAAAATATAACATAAATACAAGCTTCAAGCAAATTTGTTTTTAATTTATAAAATGTTCTTCCATCCAACCAGAGATTCTTCTTTCTAGGAATGCCTTACAAAGCAAGGGTCATACAAAGGTCTCTCCCAGGCACTGCAATCAGTCTCCATGGTACAGCTTAAAACGATGACTTCATTATGATTGTTACAGTCAGGTCTTCTACAGCCTGTAGTGTTCAGGTTTGGAATACCATTCAGGACACGCAGGAGAAAGCAGTGTCAAATTTAGCATGCCAGTTGTAAAACAAAGGATTACCAGAGGTATCAATATAATAGTGAATGCCAAGCCAGGGAAGGAGTCAGACTTTTGGCAGTTTGTAAAGAGAGTTTTATCCTGGGAAGGAAATTAGCACTGGAGGAATTTTTGACACTACAGGAATGAATAAGAAAGTGGAGATAAGAAATTAATTAGAGGGTGAGATATGGACCAAAAAAAGGTAAGGAAATGAATGGAAACAGGCAGTATGGAGGCTGAGATCGAACAGAAGATGGAGATTTCAGTGAGGTGTCCAGGGACCCAAGAATGGTACTAATTAAGGAAGTTCGTATCATGGCTGTGGGTGAGATAGAGGCCAATGTGTTCAATTGTGAAGAAGAAGCCAGAGCACTAGGAGGCTGGGCAAATATGGGGTCATCAAAACACCATGTAATCACTTCAGTGACTTAAGAAGGGTCAAAAATGCAAGAGAAAACAGTCTTGGTGAGGAAAATTATCTCCTTGTTGTAAAATACCTCCTTGATATTTTTCTGAATCATCTCCTATCTGCATGGCATTGTATCTTGATACATAGCTTTAGTTTGCTCCTGTTGTAATAATGTGATATTATCAGGTTTTTCCAAGTCAATGCTTGCTTATTTATGCAGATATTGTTCAAGTCATGACTATATTTGTTGCCTTTTCAGGACACTGTACTTTTACAACCATTCTGTCTGTACTATAGACTGTCGAGCCTGTTACAGCATTCAGTAGCTGATATGTGAACTATCTTTGCAAATATTCCTTTGTCCCATATCCCGTAATACCTTTGGTTAACAAAAATATATCAATCACATCTTCATAATTAACAATAATTAGCAACACTTGCCATTTATGAAAGTGTTCTAAATTTCAAAATCTGATGTGTGCAGAACTATTTCCTAATGTAGGAACAGGAATAGTCCATTCAGCTCCTTGAGCCTATTCCATCATTCAATGAGATCATGTCTGATCTGTAGCCTAATTCCATGTACATGCCTTTAGCCCATATCCCTTTGTACCTCTGAACAAAAAATTATCTATCTCAGATTTAAAACTAACAAGTGCTGTTTGTGGAAGAGAGTTCCAAACCTCAACACCCTTTGTGTGCAGAATTTCACTAATTTCACTACTGAATGGTCCAGCTGTACTACTTAGACTCTCCAGCAAGGAAAATAGTTTCCATCTTTCAATTTTACTTCTTTTTAATAGTTTCCTCAGTGATCAGATAATTTCAAGTAAATCTACACTGCATTCCCTGAAGGCCAGTTGTAAGGTCTTGTGGCACGGTGCATTGTACCTCTACCTCTGAGTCAGAGTCTCTGTGCTCTGGACCCATCCCAGGACATAATGCCCAAGGAAAGTGAACTCCTTGCACAGCCAAACAGATTGGTTATCAACCTGCAGAGCCCTCTCTCTCACACATCATGGCAGTTAGTAAGACCAGGACAGACTCCAGGTCAGTCATGCTACGAAAAAATCAATTGAGCCTCTACAATCAGTATTCACTAGACTACCACATGCATGTTGTCACAGCAGATCCATAAGACATAGGAGCAGAAATTAGGCCATTCAGCCCATCGAGTCTGCTCTGCCATTCAATCATGGCGTTACTGCTCATTTTTGTTTCTTCAGTGTGGACCTCCGAGGTCCATGTGCAGTAGCGACTTCCAGAACTGGAAGCTTGGAGGGAATGTTGCCCCTGAGCAATCTGTCACATACCACCACCAACATGTAGTGTGGACTAACCAAGTTTTCTGTAGCTGATTTGTGATTTTTGCCACTTTTGTATTCTTGTCTTCTGCACAAATGACAACATTCCATTTACCTTCCTGATTAATTATTGTACTGATCATAAAATTTTAATGATTTATGTACCTAGACATTAAAGTTTCTTTGGATATCTATATTTCTCATTATTTACAAAGTACTGTATTATATTTTCAATTCAATGTTAATGACTTCACATTTGCCTTCATTAAAGTCCATTTGCCACAGCTTTGCTCTGAAACATAGAATTACAGAGACTTTGATATATCATGCTAACATTTACAATGTACAATCAGCAATATGTAGCTTTCTATTTCATCATTTAAATTGTGAAAGTATACAGCGAATGATGAGCCCTCAATTGTGGTAGGATTTTCCCTGCCATCAGGCTGAACAATGGGTCAGAAGACTCCAAATGGGGGAAACAATCACTCATTGTTATTTTCTTTAGTGCGGCCAATTAACGGCCAGAGGGTGGGCTTTAAGCGGCCCAGGTTCAAGCCCTACCTGTTCCAGAAGTGTGTAATAGCATACCTGAACAGATTGATTAGAAAATAGTTAATTCAAAGTTAGACAGCCAAGCAGAGGCCTTCCAACTGAAAGAAGCAGCAGACTGTAATGAAAGCTAAGGACAGGAGCTTCAGAATGGAGGCACCCTCTCCAACTTGTTTTAATAATGTAAACTGAAAGATAGCCTTTGGGGCAAGGTCACCACTGTAGGAAAGAGCACCTCTACAGGGCAGTCCGTAGCTGCACCCAGCAGGCAGGGTGTAACATGAGGTGTGTCTGCAGCACTGGTTCCCTTGTCTGCCACTGGAAAGCATTTTATTTAATACCGCTGACCAACCTCCAATTCCAACCCCAGTGGAGTCTAAAAGTAAAGCCCCATTAGTCACAACCTGCAAATTAAAATGCCATCCATTATCCCTACATCCTGTCTCCTGCCACTTGAGCAATTTCCTAACCAGGCCAGGAATTTGTGTTAAATTCAACTTCAGCTAATAGCTTTTATAAGGATTTTATTAAATGCCTTCTGGCAGTCCATTTAAATAACATTCTTATATATTCTCCCCTCCACTACTTTTGTCACCTCTTTCTAAAACAAAAATTGGTTCAGAATTGTCTGGCATGACCTGACCTTTACAAGTTCATACAGGCTGTCTCTGATCAGCTGAAAATTTCCAAGGTGTCCTGACACCCTATCTTTAGCTTCAGATTCCAGCTATTTTCTGACAACACGTTAGGCTAGTTGATCTGCAACTTCCCGGGTTCCCTCTGTTACCAGTTTTAAATAGCAGAGTGACATACACAATTTCTCGCTCGAAAGTGAACAGCTTCCAAATCGAGAAATGTTAGGAATTTTATAATTATGACATTTTCAATATTCTCATCTACATCCTTTAAAACTTTGTGATGGAAGCCACCGGGCCCTGGGGATTTGAGTCTTTTATTTCATGATTATTATCTTATTTAAATAGTTTGGGTGAGTTACTTGGCCTTAATTCACTACTTTATTAGTTTCCTTGGGACATGGAGAACTGGTTTGCAAACTTCTGGCGAAGCATAGGGATAAGCAGGGCATTTTCAAGTTGGCAGGCAATAACTAGTGGAATGCTTTGAGGCTGGTGCTGGGGCCCTGGTTATTTACAATCTAGATTTAATTATTGACCTGAAGAGACTGTGACTAGTGCATCTAAGTTTACTGATGATAATGTAGCTAGGTGGCAATATAAGCTATGAGGGGGACCTAAAGAAATATAGTCAGGTTAAGTGTGTGGGCAATGAGGTGTCAGGTGGAAAGTAAAATGGAAAAACATGAGGTTATTCACTTTAGCGGTAAAAATAGCAAAGCAGAATATTTTTTTAAACGGTGTGAAGCTTTAAATGTTGATGTTCAGGCAAACTTAGAGCTACATGTTCAAGAGTGAATTTTAGTGTCCATTATTAAGGATAAAATTGCAGAGTACTTGGAAGTACATGGTAAAATAAGGCTGAGTAAGCACGTCTTCGAATGGAAGTCGTACCTGATAAATCTGTTAGGATTCTTTGAGGAGGTAATGAGCAAGTTAGACAAAGGAGAGCCACTGACATGATCTATTGTATTCAGATTTTCATAAGGCTTTTGACAAGGTCCCGCACAGAAGGCTGCTAAATAAGTTGAGAGCCCGTAGCATTAGGGGCAAGGTATCAGCAGATGATTGGATGACTGGCAAAAGGCAGAGAGTAGGGATAAAGGGATATTTTTCAGAAGGGTGGTTGCTAAGTAGTGGAGTTCTGCAGGGTTCAGTGTTGGGACTACAACTTTTCACATTACATATTAATGATCTGGACAAAGGAACTGAGGACATTATTGATAAGTTTCCAGATGACACAAAGATAGGAGAAAGGATAGATAACAAGGTGTAGAGCTGGATGAACACAACAGGCCAAGCAGCATCAGAGGAGCAGGAAGGCTGACGTTTCGGGCCTCGACCCTTCTTCAGGAAAAAGGTGTCCCAAGGTGTTCTGACACCCTATCTTTAGCTTCAGATTCCAGCAATTTTCTGACAACACATGTTAGGCTAGTTGATCTGCAACTTCCTGGGTTCCCTCTGTTACCAGTTTTAAATAGCAGAGTGACATGCACAATTTCTCGATCCAAAGGGTCTAGGCCCGAAATGTCAGCCTTCCTGCTCCTCTGATGCTGCTTGGCCTGCTGTGTTCATCCAGCTCCACACCTTGTTATCTCAGATTCTCCAGCATCTGCAGTTCCTACTATCTCAGAAAGGATGGATGCTGTTGAACAAGTGCGAAGGTTGCAAAAGTAATTGAACAGGCTAGTAGAATGGGCAAAGAAGTGGCAGATGGAATATAATGTAGGAACATATGAGATTGTGCACTTTGACAAGAAGAATGGAGGCATAGACTACTTTCTAAATGGGGAAAGGCTTCGGGAAACCCCGAAACCCAAAGGAACTTGGAATTCAGGATTTTCTTACGGTTAACATGCAAGTTCTCTTGGCAGTTAGGAAGGCAAGTGTAATGTTAACATTCATTCCAAGAGGGCTACCATGCAGATCAGGAATGCAGTGCTGAGGCTGTATAAGGTACTGGTCAGATATATTTGGAATATTGTAAGCAGTTTTGGGCCCCATATCTAAGGAAGGATATGCTGGCATTGGAGGGGATCCAGAGGAGGTTTACAAGAATGATTCCTGGGATGAAGAGCTTGCCAAATGAGGAGCGGTTGTGGACTCTGGGTCTGTACTCAGTGGAATTTAGAAGGATGAGGGGGGACCTAATTGAAACTTACAAAACACTGAGAGGCCTGGATACCGTGGACATGGAGAAGATATTTCCACTAGTAGAGAGACTAGGACCCAAGGACACCACCTCCAAGTGAAGCGGTAACCCTTTGGAACTGAGATGAAGTTTTTCTTCAGCAGAGATTGGTGAGTCCGTGGAAGAAGTCTATGGAGGCCAAGTCATTGAGTGTCTCTAAGACAGAGATAGATAGGTCCTTGAATAGTAAGGGGATCAAGGGTTACAGGGAGAAGGCAGGAGAATGGGTTGAGAAACATATCAGCCAAGTTTAAATGGCTGAGCAGACATGATGGACCTAATGCTGCTCTTTTATGTGATAGTATCAACACAAAAAATAATTAGGAAGGCAAGCAATATAATGGCCTTTATTGCAAAGAGAATGGAGTACAAGTAAAACAAAAGGGCTTGTTCTTCACGATAGTATCCTAGATCCAACCGTCTTCAACTGCTTCATTAATGACCTGCCCTCCAACATCAGGTTAGAAGTAGTAATATTCACTAATGTTTGCACAATGTTCAGCATCATTTCTGACTTCTCACAATACTAAAGCAGTCCATGTAGCTATGCAGCAAAGACCTGGATAACATTTAGGCTTGGGCTGATTAGCGACAAGTAACATACATGTCACACAAATGTCAGGAAGCTACCATCTCCTACAAGAGAGAATCTGCCCTTCTCCCCCTAACATTCAACAGAAATAACATCACTGAATCCCCCACTATGAATATCCTGGGTTACCATTGATGAGAAACTAAACTGGACAGCTATATAAATACTGTGCCTTCAAGAGCAGGTCTGAAGCTGGGAATTCTGCAGTAGTAACTCACCACCTGTATCCCAAATATCTGTTCCATCATTTATAAGACACAAGTCAAGAATGTGATGTGATATTCTTCTCTTACCTGGATGAGTACAACTGCAGCAACACTCCAGAAGCTCAACATCCAGGACAAAAGCAACCCGCTTGATTAGCATCGCAGCCACCAGCTTTTAATATTCACTCTCTTCACCTCTAATGCACAGTGGCAACAGTGTATACTATATACAAGATGCAGAATAGCAACTCTCCAAAGCTCCTCCAGCACCTTTCAAGCCCAGAAGAAAGACAAGGGCAGCAGATGTTCTCCGCCAAGCCACACATTGTCCTGACTTGGAATTGTATCATTGCACTTGTACTATTTCATAGCTGATCCATCCCATTGCACTTGTACTGTTGTTGGGTCAAATTCCTGCAACCCCCTTCGCAACAGCACTACGTATGTATCTAGGCCCATGAGCTGCAGCAGTTCAAAAGGGAGCTCACCACTTTCTAATGCAATTGGGAATGGGCAATAAATGCTGGTATAGCCAGCAGCACCCGCATCCCATGAAATAATAAATTTTAATTGATCAAAAGCACTATTTTTTAGTGGGCAACATGCACTTTTAAACTATAGAGAAACATTTCCTTTTCATACTTATCACATATTGTACCCCCCATAGAATTACAGTCCGTTATAACAGGTCACACTTGTTCACGGTATCCAGTGGATTCCTGTATCCCCCATTTTCACCAAGTGATAACCTGGAGTAGCCATCTCCAAAAGCTTTCCACAGTCTTTAAAGAGTTCCTTAAATCTGCTACTAGCAATAAAGTCTGTTTTGATGATTCTCTTCTTCCTCCTCCACTATCTTCAATACCTTTTATGTACCTTTGGGAGACTAAGTTTTGGAATTTCCTGGAGCCATGGAGACTCCACAAATCATCCAACATGACAAGTGTTATGCAGTTCCAGAAGCTCTGCAATTGTTTTCAACAGGTTCTATTTTGTCAGTACAAGAAGGAGGGTAGGAAATGACTTGCACATGAAAAAATCTGAACTCAGCAGGGTTTATTATGTGTACTTTTGAGTTTAAACAGACCCCATTTTGCCATAGTGTGAGAGGTAAGAATCATTAGAGTGAATTATAAATGCTCCTGAAAGCTGGGTAATGTCTATTGAACTGTGAAACTGTCAAATTATTTAAATTGCCAGTCCTTTGGAACCTTTTTAAAAACTGCTCATGTCTGTTAGAGTTATAGAAAAAAATCTGTTCTGGCAATTTCAATAGTTGTTTGATGACATATCCCTAAGTGTTATCATCGTACCATTATTCATATTTGGCTGTTTTCCACAACCTATCATTGAAGTGTAGTTATATGTTCGCTACTTGATTGACAGTTCAAAGGATTACCTGTCTTTGTGGGATTCTGAATACAATTGTTTGTATATTGAACGGACCTTCATGATTAGGATGACTTTTTCTTATAGTGAAGTCTGTAACTGATATTTAAGACTTTCTATAATCTCAGCAGGACTCCCAAGTTCTCTCTACTACCTGAGTTAGCAGGATGAGTGTAAGGACAAAGGGTGTTGGGTTAGGTTCAGAAGTTGGCATAGGGGTTATACGTGGCATTGGGATGGATCAGCTATGAAATAGTACGCAGGTTGTGAGGAACCATTGGGTTAAGTAAGGGACATAAGCTGGCATACATGGGCATGAGGAGTAGTTTGTGTGGACTGAGAGATGGATGCCCTAATGTTTAAGAAAATATCTGGTTTCCCTCTGCATTCAGCACCCCTGATCTGCATCTGTGGTGCAGTGGATATGATTCCATTCTTCACCCACCCACCCCTGCCCTTAAAATCTGTGCACTCTTTTCTGAGAAGGGTGTAGTGACCCGAGAAATTTCTCGATGTACACCACTTGATTCAGGAGTGAAAATTCAGGCATCAAGTTTTATTTGTTGCAACTCCACAGACTGCTGCCATTGTCTCCAAGCTTAAATACCTTGCACCTCCTGTCAGTCTAAGCCTTCCTTTGGTCTTTAACTATCAAATCACCCAGGCTTATTGTCAGTCATACTTGTGGCCACATGACTCCCTTCATTTACCCTAAATATTAAAAATACAGATTAAATATAATAACTGTATGAAAATTAGCATTGTAACAAATGCCACCAGTTCTTCAGAATAATTAGCAGTGGATCAAAATATAGCCTAGCCAGCATCAAATAAAAAGTAACTTCAAATACAACACACAAATGTCCAATGTCACAATCACTGGTACCCAGTTCCAGTCCTTTTTCAAATTTCTCGACCTCTCCAGTTACATCAGTAATGTCAGGACTATTTGTGGCCCTTGCCACAGATGAACCCTTGCTTTTATTCCAGTTTTATTCCTGTTTCTGTTCCCTCTTCAAAGATGGGCTAGATTATTTTTAACTTTGCACTCCTGAAACAACTTTAGGCTGAGCTTCCAGACACACACCTCCTCTCTTTCAAAGACCCCCTGTTTCCAGCTTCATAACTGCCTCAGCCTGTCCTCTGCTACAATTTTCGTCTTTCTTATCAACTTTAGGATTTATTATTCCATTGTTCTTCTGGCTGGCCTTCCAATTTCCAGTCTTAATTAACTTTGGCGTATCAAAAAAGCCAGTTCCTGTATCCGTGCCTATTTCTGCTGTCCTGACTTACGAACATTCCCCAAAATTCACGTTTGACATTCATGTTCTGCCAACCCTTTTAATTTCCTGCATACATATATATTTATAAGAGAACCTCCCTACATAAATTTGTCACTATAGCCCTTCACTGGTAGAGGAGTAATTATAACTTCAAAATTTGCACAGGCACTGTTTATTGGGAGTGTGGATATAAGAATTTCCAAGCAAAATAGCAGAGTAAAGACATAAGCCTGAATTTTCCACTGGCCAGACACTCGTCATTCCAGCTAAGATGGTTGCGCATGAGGAGCTTGCAGAATCAAGCACATGTCAGTTGAATTTTCTGGGCAATTCCTCCACGCTCAAGATCCTCCAGAAGTGTCCACTTATATCGGAGACTTTGGAGGGTCCTGGTGAAATTAAGTAGAACAGATACTCAAGAAAAGTTAGACAAATGCATTGTCTAACTCCAGAGTAACTACCAAACAGACCCTGTAGTGAAACATTCACTACCCCCACCACCAACCCCGACACCTCTCTACCTCCAGACCCTGACCTGACCCGACAAGCTTGCCAGACCCCAGTTGGGTGCTCTCCCAAGATCCAATCTTCTGTTGCCAGACCTAGCCTGACCTAACACCCCCAAAATCCCCACCAGACCTGACCTGACTCAGTCCTCTTTGACCCAACCTTCCGGAGCCAACTCAACTGCCTTCTTGGACCAGACCCAAGTGGACACCCACCACTTCTGCCTGTCTCACTACCCTTACCTTGGCATTCTCCCCAGTTGGCACCCTGCTTCCTAGGCACCCTACTTCCCACTCATCTGGCATCCTACCCCTGGAACCCTAGCACTTCCCTAGCTGGCATCTTACTCCCAGCACTGTAATATTGCATTTTCCTTATACACTTATCATTTGACATAAGTTGTCAAAGTGGCTATCAAGACTTTTAAATTCCAGAATCCGGCACCTGACAGCTGTGAAAAATGGGTATAGTTTGCCTTCCTCTGAGAATTCTGTGCGGTCAAGGAACTGTCAGAATGGAAGTATAGCTTCACATTTCTCAAGGAGCCCTGATTAGAATCTCCTCTCGGAAACGCAGAGCTCCCTTCTTCCTTAAAATAAGGACCAAAGTGCAATCTGCCAGTCCTCAGAAAATCCAGCCCAATATGTGACTTCAAAGTAGAGATTATGTTACATGCACAAGCCATAGGCTGGTTATCTCTAACCCTTAACTCTGCTTCACCACAAGACATCCCCACTTGGTGTTGTCAGCCCTGATCGACAACAGATCATAGTGTAAAAATATATGTCATTTTATGAGAGATGTAGTTTTTGAAAAGTATTGTGGGTATGTTTTACAAATCAGTTGAAAATGATAAACCATTGTAATCACGATCATCTGTTTGTGGACATGCAGACATGTTTATCTTGCAATTATTAACAATGCACCTTAAATGTGGAAACTGTAAGTGTATGCACATTTGGCCAGCAACAAATGTAAATTGCATATTTTAGTCTAAGGTAATTATAAACTGATTTGCACGTGTTCACCATCCAGTAAGCAATTGGGGCAGCAAGAGAGTGAGCAAGAAGAGTAAATGTTTTCATTTGTCATTTAAATATGAACTACATTTGTACCACCTGTATAAACAGGTGCAGTACAAGACCACAGATTAAGATGACAAAAATATTAAATTAATACCGAAGTAATACTTAAGGAGACATTAAAGCTAAATGAAAGTAAATTACTAATTTAAACGGAGAATATGGAAACCACAGGTCTGTCAGCATGTGTCAAGAGAAGTCCGGTTGTCACATTAATAATGTTGACTCTTCATCTGATGTGTTTTTTTCTTGATAAGTAATGACTGGCCTGCTATAGGTTTTATTTCAAATTTACAGGCTTTACTTTTTAGGTTACTTGCTTGTCTTCCTTCAACACAGTTCATTAAAAGTTTCTAGCAAGGTTTAGCCCTGCATAAGATTTGTTTGTACTCTTTCTATGCTCAAACAAAAATGTATCCTTCTAATTTTAAGATTAAATTTGATGCACACAATGGATCATACTTTGACTGCAATCTTCTCTTTCAGCACTTACTGTTTCTCCTTAAGATTATGTTTACTTGATCGCGTAATTGTTCATTAACATTAAAAAATATTCTTCTAGTAGCACATCAACATTATGTAAGAATTTAAAGTCCAGTTGTTTCTGAACCTGTTTATTAAACAGTTTCTCAAGAAGAATTCTCTATTTATTTAATGTAAGGGATTTGAATTTTTGGTCTCAAGAATGACAGAGCTTGGCCAAATGCACCTTGACTGATGTCCAAAACAGATTCAGTGTAAAATGATTATCCCTGCGTGATACTGTGTATATTGTATGCCTGTTGTTGAAAGTACCTGCTAGCACATGCAATCATGAGTTTTATTTGAAGAGAATGCTTATCGGATTGAAGTCAGTTTTGATATGAACAGCTCAAGGTCACCCAGGGAACTGCCCGACAAGTACATTTACATAAAATATTACTTGCGAAGATGGGTTGCCCAGACGGCCCATGCATTTTGTCCCCTGGTTCTTTGTCATGGAGATTCCAATGTGAGAGAGGGAGGGAGGCTAGTGTCGCAAGATAATGATTAACTGTTTTAATGACATTCATTCATTCCGTAGTAACTACTCATGCAGAAAAAGGGTTATGTAAAATGACATTAGGAGAAAATCATTTGTAATCGCATCGGGCTGCACTTTCAGGAGACATTAGGAGCAAATCCATGGCGTAGTTGGCTTACGCTTTATCTTCTGATATTTACTGAGTTTACTGGTGCATGAAAAGCTTTCACCAAGGATAGCAGATAGGATGAATCGTTCATAGGTATTGCTATCTACTGACTTATTACTTTTATATTTTGATAGTGTGGTAATCTGCAAGATATCAGTCTGCAAGTCCAGATTATTTAAATGTTTGTTAAAATTGTAACATGGAAGCTTTTCTACCAATAGATCATTTTCCCTTGTTTTATCTGTGCCTGCAGATAAATTTTGGAATATATTGTTCTTCAATGAGAAGCAGAAAGCAGATAATTTAATTTTATTAATATTTTGTCATAGATGAATTGAATGTGGACGCATGTAAATTTGCAATTTTCATGGTACACTGTAAATCCACACATGTATCTGGGCATTTTATTGTGTTTTCGTGTTGTGTTGCCAGTGTTTTTGAACAAATGAGTTCCCCCTCCCATCCCCCATTTTATAGTATCCATCATGGCCTCAGAACAGCCCAAACCACTTTACATTCAGTATAATGCTTCACAAGTGTAGGCCCTGTTATAATTTAGAAACAGCATCAGGCAAATAGTGCACAGTAAGATTCCACAAATAGCAATATGATAACGACTAAATAAGCTGTTTCATGTACTGTTGGTTGAGTGATAATTTTTGCCAGGACAAGAGGAGAACACCCTTGCTCTGCTTCTAAATAATGACATGAAATCCTGTGTCCCCACCTGAGTTGGCTGATAGAGCTTTGTGTGTTAAGGTTACTGAACCAATACTGGTACTTTGTCATGTTGAAAGTTTGTTATCTTATGACCTTGCCCAAAGCTGCCATGTGAGTTGAAAGGTAAAAGCAAAAGGTAATCCCAAATTCAATAATATATTTTAGAAGCTGCCTTTCTAATTGACAGTGTATCAACTTCAGTAAAACACTAAGAATTTTACTGCAGAAGTGTATAGTATTGTCTGAAAATCAAAAATCCTTTAATTATAGCCTTACTGGGAAATTAAGCCCTTTTGTACCTGTCCATTTCTCGCCACCTAAGACCAATGTTGCCTCTAATTTACCTTTATCATGTAGGGATTGTTTCTTGCACTGCATGGTCCTTTTAAGATTATAGTTGTGTGGATCCTATAAAATATGCCCTGTTTATGTAAAACCTATTTGTTCCAAATAGTTGGGTTTCTTTGAAAAATAAATACATTTAAAATAGTCTATATGTCGTATTTCTGCATCTATCTCTATTGAATTACCTCAAAAACTTCACTGAATTGTTATCAAATGTTTATTGGTTTGGTTGTGCTCATTCTGGGGTCCCTTGAAAAATGGGTTTCTTGGTAATGTTTAATGTGGCATTCCAGATATCTATGAGTAATCAGCTTAACTGAGTTGAATGTGCTCTCCTCCCTGAGTCAGAAGGTAATAGGTTCAAACCCCATTCCAGTTACTTAACCATGTAATTTGGGCTCCCATTTCTATGCAGAAGTGAAGGAATGCTGTGTTGTCTTGGATGTTGCATGTCAAATTAAATGTTAGAATGAGGTCCCAGCTATGTGTTACGGTGATATAAAAGATTCCATGGCATTAAGTTTAATAAAGTTAGAAATCCTCCCTATGTGTCGACCAATGTTCATCTGTCAAGCAACATACTCTTAAACAGATTAATTGGCTATTTGTCTAATTTGCTGTTTATCTAATTTGCTATTTGTAAGAAACAGGAGTAGCGCATTTAAGTCTTGGCCTGTTTCACTTTAATTAGATAATGGTTGATCTGTACTCAACTCCCTTTGTTCCATATTTCTTGAAATGGCTACACAATTAAAAATCTTCCAATAGTCTTGAAATTTCAGTTTCAATCTCCATAAATTTAAGGTTTCCATTGCCATTTGTCTGATTAAAACGTTTTCTGATTGCAATCCTGGATGTCCTAGCTCTGATTTTTAGATTGTAGTCACATGTTCTAGATTGCTGCTCCAAACTAATTAGTTTCTACCATACATTGTGGCATATATGATGACCTGGTTTATAAGACAACCCCATATCTTGAGCCCCAAGTGTAGTTTTTGCATATACTTGGCTTATGAATTGCTCCCTCTTTTCAGTCACAGCATACTGTACTCGGGTCAACGGTCAGCCTTAAATGTTCACCTCACAAATACATGTTTCACTCATTATTAGAAATGAGAGGCAAGTCCAAAATGTAAAATGAAAGGAAAATACAAATCTGTCTCTGTTTGACCATGATGAATAGATTGTGTAATGTTGCGGCATTAGGGTCGATGATTCTGGTAGTGTTGAATTTGTCAGTTGAGTGATTGGAGATTTGCAGCTCTGCAGTTAGCTGAACGGAATTTGACCAGCCTCCTTCAAGAGTGACTTTGCTGAACACTTGCTTTTAGCAATCTGAGAGAGGAGTGTCGAGTGGGAGTTTTCAGCTGTGCCCTTTTACAGCACACATTAGCACAGTGAAAGCTGAACCACAAGATAGCGCACAAACACACAGAAACCGGGGGATGCAGTTGGTTTTTAACCTCTTCCCTGTGTATTCCCAAAAGGATAAAGCATAATTGTATCTTTCACCCAGACTGTTTTTCCTTCAAGTCATAGCATGTCTGCAGTTTCGGACACAACCCACAGGAGATCACAGTTCATTTTCAAATGGCATCACCCCCTTTTGAAGTGTTGGTGTCCAAAATTTCCTTGACACCATTCATGTGCAGCATTCCATGACTCCTCTTCAGATTTCTTATTTAGCTCCTGGGATTTGAGTGTCACTAGGCCCAATGTTCACTGCCCATCCTTAGTTGTCCTTGAGAAGGTGGTAGAGAAGTTACCTTGTTAAACTGCTGAAGTCTATTTGGTGTAGATACACGAATAGTACCATTAGGGATGGAGTTCCGGGGTTTCAACCCAGCCACACTTAAGCAACACTGATACATTTCCAAGTCAGTATAGTGAGTATCTTGGACCAGTAGCCACTGAGTTTGCATGCTTAACCATCTTTTGGCTTGAATGACTTTGTTTTTAAAAATACATTGTACTTCAAAGTTCAACATATCTGTTAGTAATTCAGAGTTATGATCCATTTTAATAACAATTTCCATGTCAAAAATTTGAGAAGGGATGGAGTGAAGTTGTAGACCAATAAATATGGAATAAGTCCCCCTGTGGGGTATGTAAAGAAGGCATCTAATTAACAGAGGGCATGGTCAGATCAATGTAACTGAAAAGATCAAAGGGCACCTGTGAATTACAGTTTTACCATAGTTCAGTCTTTGTATACAAGTCCATTAGATGCAGAAGTAGGCACCTGGCCAATGGAGTCTGCTCTGCCGTTGCATTAAATTGTGGCTGATCTGAAAATCCTCAACTCCACTTTCCTGACTTTGCCCCATAATCCTCTATTCCCTGACTGAGGAAGTTCTGAGGAAGGGTTACTCAACGCAAAACGTTAACTCTGATTTCTCACCACAGATGCTGCCTGACCTAAGCTTTTCTAGCAATTTCTATTTTTGACTGTGATTTACAGCATCTGCAGTTCTTTTGGTTTTTATCCTGTATTCCCTTGCTGATTAAAAATCACACGCTTCAATAAGCTCTTCATGGATAACGTTTGTACTGAATGGAATATGTGTATGGCTTACGAAGAAAAGAACTTTCACTAACAGTGGAAATATGCACACTGCCCTACTTGTTTTGATGTTTTGAATGGTTTTGGCATCAAATACCAGTAGTACAAATGGCATTACGGACCATTTTTAAAAAAAAGTAAGAATGATCGAGATTACAGTGATGCCTTATGGAGGGATGATTATGAAACTGAAAGTGCCACATCTGATCCAGAGTGGGATCCTTACGATGCCAGAGCCAAAGACTGAAATTGATTAACTCTTCGAACAGTGAAGGCTATGAATTTGAATATCAATGTAGAATTCATTCAGTAAACTGTGTCACAATAAATTAATTTGAATTAATTTGTCCTATGCACTAAAAGCAGGACAAATCCAAAACAGGTCAATTACTGCCCCATCAGCCTATTCTCAATCATTAGTAAATAGATGGATGGTGTCATCAACAATGCTATCAAGTAGCACCTTCTCAGTGATGCCAGTTTGGGTTCTGTCAGGTCCTGACCACTTTACAGCCTTGGTTCAAATATGGACAAAAGAGCTGAATTCCAGAAGTGAAGTGCGAGTGACAGTCCTTGACACAAGGCCACATTCAACTGAGTGTGGCATCAAAGAGCCCTAGCAAAACTGGAATCAGTGGGTATCGGGGGCAAACTCTTCACAGGTTAGAATCATATGTGACACAAAGGAAGATGGTTATGGTCATTGGAGGTCAGTCATCTCAGCTCCAGCACATCTCTGCAGCAGTTTCTCAGGGTAGTGTCCTAGGCCCAAACATCTTCAACTGCTTCCTCAATAAATTTCCCTCCATCATAAGGTCAGAAGTGGGGATGTTCGCCGATGATTGCACAATGTTCAGCACTGTTCGTGACTCCTCCAATACTGATGCAGTCCATGTTCAAATGCAACAAGATCTGGACAACATCCAGACTTGGGCTGATGAGTGGCAAGTAACATCACCCAACACAAATGCCAGGCAATGATCATCTCCAATAACAGACAATCTAATCACCACCATCACTGAATCCCCCAGTATCAACATCCCTGGCGTTACCATTGACCAGAAACTCAACTGGACTTGTGACATAAACACAATGGCTACAAGAGCAGGTCAGAGGCTAGGAATACTGCAGTGAGTAACTCACCTCCTAACTCCCCAAAACCTGTCCACAGTCTGCAAGGCAAAAGTCAGGAGTGTGATGAAATATCCACCACTGACTGAATGGGTGCAGCTCCAACAACACTGAAGGAATTTGACACCATCCAGGACAAAGCAGCCCCACTTGATTGGAACCACATCCATAAGCATCCACTCCCTGTAGCACTGACACTTAGTAGCAGCAGTGTATAGTATCTACAAGATACACTGCAGAAAATCACCAGAGGTCCTTCGACAGTACCTTCCAAACCCACAACCACTTGCATCAAGAAGGTCAAGGGCAGCAGACATATGGGGACACCAACACCTGCAAGTTCCTTTACAAGCCACTCACCATCCTGACTTGGAAATATATCACCATTCTTTTACTGTCACTGGGTCTAAATCCTGGGACTTCCCAAAGAGCATTGTGAGTCAACCTACAGCATGTAGACTGCAACAGTTCAAGAATGCAGAACACCACCACCTTCTCAAGGACAACTAGGGACGGGCAGTAAAATCTCAATTTGTCCATCCTTCAACTGTGTAAACTGAAGCTAGGTTTTGAATACAATCCAGATTTATGCAACTTATTAACCTGTTGTCATCATTTAACCTTTTTGGTCACAGTATCGTTCTAATAAATACTTGTACCCTCACTGAAGCAAAAACATTGTTCCAGACCTGTGTTGCCCAAAACTGAACTCAGTACTCCATAAAACACAAGAAATAGGAGCAGGAGAAGATCATTCTCATGTGCCATTCAATACGATTATGGGTTTCAACTTCTCTTTCCTGCCTCCTCCCCGTACCCCTTGCTTTTCTGAAAAACTGAAAACCTGTCTGAATATGTTCCACAATGGACCATGCATAATCCTTTGGAGTGGAGAATTTTGAATACACAATTGTTTGAGTGAAGTAATTTTTCCTTGTCTCAGTTGTAAATGATTGGCCCTTATCCTGATACTATTATGATTGTTTTTATTATTATGACTCTCTTCCAGCCAGGGAAAACAATGTCTCAGTATCTATCCTGTCAAGTCTCTTTATAACTTCAACGTCTCAATGAGATCAACTCTCATTCTTCTAAAGTCCAGAGCGTATTAGGCCCAATTCGCTCAGCCTTTCATCATAGGACAACATGTCTTACGACATCAGTGTAATGAACCTTTTTGCTGTACCATCTCGAACACAAGTGTTTCTTTCCTAAAATATAAAGACTAAAATTGCAAACAGTATTGCAAGATGCAGCAATTCTAACAAGTTGCCTTTTTTAATTTGATTGGATTTGATTTATTATTGTTATATGTACGGAGATACAGTGAAAAGTATAGTTTTGCATCCTAACCAGACGAATCATACCTTACAAAAGTACATCTGATTAATAGAGCAGAATGAAGAATATAGTGTTACAGCAATAGAGAAGGTGCAGAGAAAAGTCGACTATAATATGAGAGGTCTGTTCATAAGTCTGATAACAGTGGGGAAGAAGCTGTTCTTATGTTTGGACTGCAATTTCCCTGCAATAAAGACCAACATGCCATTTGCTTTCCTAATTGCACGCTGTATCTGGATGCTAATGTTTTGTGTTCCTTGTATGAGTGCACCCAAGGCTGTCTAATTATCAACATTTACAGGTTTCACATCTTTGAAAACAAATTCTGCGTTTTTTTTATTTTTACAACCAAAATTAATAAGCTCACACTTCCTCACATTTTACTCCATTAATCCACTCACTCAATCTGTCCTTATCTCTTTGCATCATCCTCACACGTTCCATTCCCACCTAGCCTTGCATCATCAGCAAACTTGGGTATATTTCTTTTTATCTGTCATCTAATTCATTATTATAGATCGTAAATAGTTGAGGCCCAGCATTCCTCTAGTCACAGCCTGTCAATTTGAAAATGCCAGATTTATTTCTACTCTCTGCTTCCCGTCCATTAACCAATCCTCTATTCATGCTAATATATCACCTCCAATCCATGAGCCATTGTCTAGTGTATTAATCTTTGGTGTGGCACCTTATCAAATATCTTTCGGAAATCCAAGTATCCATCATCTACGGGTTCTGCTTTTATCTAACCTACTTGTTACATCCTCACAAATATCTAATAAATTTGACCAACTGGATTTGGCTTTCATAAAACAAATGTTGACTTTTTTCTAATTGTACTAATTGTTGAGAGTTCCTTTACAATAGATTCCCAACATCTAATGTCAAGCTACCTGGCCTGTAGTTCCATATTTTCTCTCTGCCTCCAAACAGAATAATCTCCAAACTTGGATAGAAAAGTCTTTTTATTTTCTCTGTGAATTCTTTGGTTTTATGATGCAAAGTTGAGGTCACAGTACAGTTCCTGGGGATCATCACTTCTTGTGTCCTGCCAATTGCAGTACATTTTCTTTATCATTAATCTCTGATTCATAATTCCCAAAACATATCTAAAGAATTGTGCAAGTAGTGACTATAATATAATGTTCTCATATTCTCTTATTATCTAATTCTGGTGTGTTACTCATTGCTAAATTTAATATAGCATGTTCCCTTGTTGACTCTCATACATATTGTTCCAAAAACTTGTCCTTATTAAATTCCACAAATACATTGCCTTTGCTACTTGCTGTTCTGCTTCTCCTGATCTATATGACAATTTAAATCTCCCTTTGTAACCACATTCTTCCCTGATCTTTGCATCGTTACAATCCAGTTAGGAACTGTCTTTGCTTCCTCGGGCAGCTCAGGAAAATTGGCATGTTCATAAGGCCCCTCACCAACTTCTACAAATGCACCACTGAAAGCATACTGCCCAGGACCATAAGAAACTACAGAAGGTGGTGTGCACAGCCCAAACCAGCTTGGAAGCCAATCTTTCTTCCATGGATTCCATTTACATGGCTTGCTGCCGCGGAAGGGCTGTCAACATCACCCAAAGTCCTATCGCACCTCGATAATGATCTCCTACAACCTCTTCTGTGAGGCAGAAGATACAGAAGCCTGAACATACGCATGCGCAGGTTCAGGAGCAGTTTCTTCCCAGCCGTTATCAGACTGATGAATGGACTGTCTAGCCTCAAATAATGATGATCTTGCTGACATTGATCTTGCCTCACACACATCCTGTACAATGTAACCTGCATACCTCTATGTCTGTTCAAACTGTATATCCTTTGCTTACTATGATCTGCCTGTACTGCTCGTAAACAAAGCTTTTCACTATTTTGGTACAATAAATCAATCAATTAAAGTGAAATACGAGTACCTTGC
The DNA here is from genome assembly GCF_021869965.1 of Rhincodon typus. NCBI lineage: Eukaryota > Metazoa > Chordata > Chondrichthyes > Orectolobiformes > Rhincodontidae > Rhincodon > Rhincodon typus. The sequence goes on from NC_063334.1 coordinate 3,377,428, forward strand.
TTTAGCCAGTAGAACAACGTCACAAGATTTCACATTTTAACAAAACAAATTTTATTGTTTGTGAAATAAGTAAATAAAACAAGTATTATTAAAAATAAAACAAGGGTTATAACTGTATATGTTATGCATTCAGGTTTACTACTTACCCAAAAATTCTCTTGTAGAACACATCAATCTCAAAGCTATTTACCTCTACAGGGAGCACCTAGAATTACCACACTGAACACCACTGTCCTGTGGAGATTTTTCCTTAGCTCCAGCTATTCTCTGAGGTAAAACTTCCATTTACCCCTTCAGACTACTTTTCCAATACTTCCAAGATGATCTGGTTTCATATAAGACACTTGATTTAGATTTATTGTCACATACATATAAAAATAATGAGTGTTTTTTGCGTCTTACACGCAAAGTGTCACTACGCTTCAGAGCCATATTGAAACACTGAATATAATGCAAGATTTTACTGCAATAAAGTTCTTCTTTCACTCTTCTTCTCGATCCGTATCTTCTGTTCTCCAGCTGGTACTCCTCCAGACCCTGCCACTGGTCCACTGTTTGACCCTTTGCCAATGCTTCCGCTCCTTCAGGCACCCGGGCCTAGCTGCAGATCTGGAGCCTCGGCTCAGTCTGCAAATCTAGGCCATGGAATAAGCCCAGGACCTGCTGCACACTCACCGGGAGAGTCCAGGCTGAAGGGGAGCCATGGCTGCCAGAGGCCGCCTCCTTCAGCCACCCCTCTCCAGGCTTTAAAGAAAAAGAAAGGAAAAAATTAAAAAGGGCAATAGTAAAAAGAAGAAAGGGGAAAAAAAAAACCTATTGTAGATTCTAATATTAGTTTCAAATTAGTCAACTTCTAGTTTCTGTTCCTCACTGAAATTAAGCTTCATCTGCCTTCCATTCAGTCAGTGATGAAGTTCATGTTTTACTTTGCTGACAGGGCAGGTCTGTCTGCCATTTATTTTGACTAATTCCTCTGTGAGCTTGAAATTAATGAGTTCCAAAATGAAACTAAAAGCCTCTCCCAGGAAGCACCCAGAAAACTTGAAATCAGGGTTAATTCCTAAATTCCACCCATCTCCAATAATAACATCTGAGCTATCCTCAAACTGACCATTCATCTGATTGTAAGCCTATCTCTTGTTTTGTAACTGCATCTCTGCAATCTCACTCTATTAAACAAATAAGGGTAACCTTTTAAACTGCCATTTTTAGGTGTTTCTGGTTACCACCTAAAACCAGCATTTTGATCACCTTTGCACCAATAGTTTTCACAAACTCAAACATTACCTCAAATATTTATGATAACACAGACACTAGATATTTGTAGCAATATTTAAACATCCTCCAATATATTACTACTATTAGAAGGTTTATAGATATCTCCCACCAGTGTCTTGCACCCCTTAACTATTTCTTGGTTCTAGCTGTACTGTTTCTACTACCTGATTGACATTACTGAAATGCTTCCTTTCTACTGCTATACTTGTGCCAGTGTTGTTGTCCTCCTACATCTCTCAATTATCCTGACGTTTCTAATGATCCTAAGACCTGCACTACTTACATGTCAGTAATGCTCAGCTTGTAACCAGGTCAATGTAATAGCAACTGCCATCATACCCACTTTTTAAAAACATTGGCTGAGGCATTTGCCCATGTGATGACAGTGACCCTACGTCAGAAAAATTAACTGTAGAGTACGTTGAAATGCGAGGATATGAAAGGTGCTTTGTAAGCGCAAGTTTGTTCATTATGGTACAAGCCCTATCTATGCCAAAGGTTCATAAGCCATTTTCTCAGAAAAGTATTGACACAGAACAGTCGTTCTGGCAAAATTACCAATGCAGTGAGGTAAACAGGAAACACAATCATAATTTTCTAATAGCATTTGTTCCCATCCAATTCATGGTGAAAATCTTCCAAGATTTGCTTAACTATCCCTTTTAAATTATAATAAAGTACAAAACAAAACACCAGCTAGTATCAAGTCGAGTGTTAATCGTACCTATTTTCCTAAGCAGGTTATCCCTGAATTTTCAGAATAGATCATTAAATTTTACACTGAATTGAGGTTGCAACTTGTTCTAAGGTATCCATTCATCAATGACCAATTTTGCACTCCCATTTTCATATTCTGTGCAGCCCCCAAAGAGTCCTCATTTCTATTTCAATACGCGCACTGTTTTATTTTGTTTTATTTTGCATTACTATGCTCATCTTGGCTTTTGGTTTATTCCAGCCTGTGCAGGTACTGTTCTTCAGAAAGATTTCAGTCAACAGTTTATATTTTTGTTCTGGTCACTTCCAAAATGCTCAGTAGGTAACAATAGGCTAGAGTTTGCACGGCACCACAGATATTATTCACTGTTTTGTTTTTTGAATAATAATTAGTTTTAATACCATTATTTCAGATTTTAATTTTGGTTTTAAAATTCATGAAATATTTAGTTCAGTAGATGAAAATACAACTAATTAGTCATTGTCTATTTCCTCCTTGTTTGAATCATTCGTATCTATATGCTGTTGTACTTTTCATCTTGTTGCTTCTCTATTGCATTTGGAACAATTTCTACAAACATTTTGGAAGATATACTTCCAAACTGTATTTTGTTAAAGCAGCTTAGTTTTTTCAGTGGTCAAATGTTTTGATTTGCAATCAAATAATTAGTTTTTGCTTAATTCCAATGTTCCCTCATAATTCCTTTACAAAATCGTACCCTGCACTAACAGCTGAAGAATCACTGCTATCTCCCCTGTGTTCCTACAGAACAGTAAATTAATTCTTAGTGTTATTAATATCAGGAAATTGACTGAAACATTTCATAAAGTTCCATTAGGGAGCAATATTTTGAGGATAGACTGAACAAGCTTGACCCTTTGACACAAAAGATAACATTTAGATTTGAGTAGGAAGCAGTGTGTGCTGCTTCAAGTAGAAAGTAAATGATGATTTTGTGCTTTATTGGCAGGAAATTGCTTTTGCTTCCCCAGTGTAGAGATGCATCTCAAGTGCATAGGATATTACAAGTGATTATGAATTTATAAAGTCATCTAAGATCTTTCCACTTAATTTGATCCTTATTAAATATCTAAACACTGTCAAAATACTTACTGTCGCTCCCAGATATGATACTTCCATTTTGGTATGATGTGTGCTCAGTTTAGAAAATACAGCTACGTCTGCAGTTAAATTATGATGGCAGATTATAATGAACCTATCACCGTTACTACTGTGGAGAAAGAGTCAGGCACCAGGGAATCAGGAGGATGTCACTGGATGAACTGGTGTAATTCAAAGTTCGAAGAACTAAGGCAACTGGAACCTTTTAGATATATCTGTAAATGTGTCTGAAAGTACACAAATGCCGCCTATATAAAGCTAGTATTGGAAAACTAAGTGACTTTGTACCTAAAAAGTGAAATGAAAGTAAGCTTGGAGGAGCAGTGCAGATAATGACAGTAGCTAGGTTTGTTCTGCAGGCAGAGATTTGTAACCTTGACCTTCTTTTGTTTCTCCATCTTATTTGCCCTCAAAAACCTTCCAAGCTTATCTTGTCAATGAGACCCACCTCCTGTTCTCTTGACCTTCATCCCATTAAACTGTTGATAATGCAACTTTCACACCTGGCCCCATTGCTAAGTAATATTCATAATGATACCTTGCCCTCCATTACTGATACTGAGCCTGGTATCCACTCGCATTCAAAGCTGTCATCATCACTCTTCCTTTCCTGAACAAAGCAACCCGGTCATTGCAAACCGTCACCCCACCTCCTGTAGAAGGTTTGTTTCCTCCTATGATCTATGCCTATCTTTCCTACAGCTCCACGTTTGATCCTGTTTAATTGGGTTTTTCCCTTGCTACTGTACTGCATCAGCCTAGCACTTCTTACCTTCTCGACTTGTTTGCAACTTTTGATAAAGTTGACTACACAGTCTGCCTGCAGCTAAGTGGGATTACTGTCCCCACTTCTGTTTTATTTACCCAATCCAAAGCCAGACAATCACCTGTAATCATTTCTCTTCCTGCTCCCACACTGTTTTCTCTGCATTACCATAATCTGTCCTTGGCCTATCCTCTTTCTCATCTACATGCTGCCCCTCTGAGACATAATTTAACAACAGATTCCATGGGTGCACTGATTGACATCCATTTGTAGCTCAACAACGTTTCTTTCAACCCATTCACTGCATCCAATCTGGCATATCAACATCCAGTACTGGATGACAAGTTTTCTTGAGTTAAATATTGGAAAAACCAAAGCTATCGTGGGGAATTTTAACCACCAAAAATAGGTGGGTTTAGGTCCGGTGGGATGCAGTAATTAAGAGGGGTCTAAGACCTGAATCGAACTCAGTCCAAACCCACCCACTTGCAGTTTTAACAAAGATGCAATAGGTTAGCCAACCATAGCCTTCCAAGTGGTAGGATGCTCATTTAAAAATTTGAAAGCTCGTGTGTGCCTCAGATTTTATCTCCACCTCAATCATCCATCCAACACCATTCCCCAACCCAGCTCCATGATTAAATATAACTGAGAATTGTAGACCTTGGATGTGATCTCAGCTGCATATTTCTGACCAATGATAATCAGGCTTTTCCAGTTGTGATTTATTAAAGATATCCTTTTGATTGCCACATTTTCCCATTGCTAAAACTTTTGTCTTTGGTTAATGCAGAGGAATACCATAAATTTACCTTCTGATATAAGTAAATGGCACTGTTCATCTGAGTGGGTGAAAAATGGTGCTATGTAGGCATTGTGTTTGGGCACGGATAAAGTATGAATTCATTGACTGAAATATGGAACACAGGTCCAGGATGCTAAAAATGCAGACATTGGTTCTTTTCACCAGGTAATGCAGTCATGATTTACTGCTAAGACGTCAGCAGAAGACTGTTTAAATAGTGTGGTGAGGGGTGACTATTACTGCTTTGGGTAGTTTACCATTGATTATGTGGAATTGAAGAACTGAATTTAATCTCATTGATAAACCATATATCAATCCTGAACTATGTCACAATCCCACCTAAAGAAAACAAGTGGGGAATGACTACCAATTTGTTCATTTACCTGCTCAATAAAAATATGTAATAGATCAGTATAATTACCCCAATACAAACGCAAGTATTAAGTCAAAGGTTTTACTATTTTGTTTGGAAACTAATTGTAACGTCTACTGTAAGAGCTTTATGTTCATGTAATTCACAGCAGCAGAAGTGCCAGTGACATAGCCTTGCAGTAATCCCCCTACTCTGTAAGACTTATGACAATCCTGTTTACAGATAACCAAGCTTTTTCTGTTGAGCAAGGAGTTCATTACCTGCCCAAATTTGGTTTGCTGTTATCTCTGAAAAAGACTTAACATTTAACAACAAATTTGGTGGGGGAGAAGATTGAATATGTTTAACTTATAAAGTCTAACAAATTATTGCTCTTGACCGTGTAGTGAAAACCCCTTTCGAAAATAAGCATTAGAAGCACTAAATTACAGCTTAAAAGGAAGACCCAATGTGTGTTGCTGGCTCTTTGATCAAGCAGATTCTTCATAGCCCTGCACCTTCCTCTACAAAAAGATCTTGATCATTTGGGTCAGTGGGCTGAGGAGTGAAAGATGGAGTTTAATTTGGATAAATATGAAGTATTGCTTTTTGGTACAACACACAAGGACAGGACTTAAAAAAGTAACGGTAGGCCCAGGGTAGTGTTGTAGAACATATAAACCTAGGGGTTCAGGTACATAATTCTTTAAAGTTTGCATCACATATGGATATGGTGATTAAGAAGGTATTTAGCACACTAGCCTTCATTGCTCAGACCTTTGAGTATTGGAGTTGGGACATCACGCTGAGATTGCACAGGACATTGGTGAAGCCTCTTCCAGAGTATAGTGTGCACTTCTGATCAGGAAGGATATTATTAAAATGGAAAGTGTTCAGAAAAGATTGACCAGGATGATGCCAGGAATGGAGGGTTTGAGATATAAAAATAGACTGGAAAGACTGGGATTTTCTTTCACTGGAGTGCAGGAGGTTGAGGGATGACCTTATTGAGGTTTATAAAATCATAAGGGTAACAGATAAGCTGATGAGCTAAATGATAAGGATCTTTTCCCTAGGGTGGAGTAGTTCAAAACAAGGCATATTTTTAAGGTGAAAAGAGAACAATGAGGGACAACTTTTTTTACACAGGGTGGTCCATGTGTAGAATGAACTGCCAGAGAAAATGGTGGATGTAGGTACAGTTACAACGTTTAAAAGACATTTTAGATAAGTACATGAATAAGAAATATTTGGAGGAATGTGGGCCAAGCGCAGGCAGGTGGGACAAGTTTAGTTTGGGATTGTGGTGTGCATGGACTGGTTGGACCAAAGGGTCTGTTTCCATGCTGTATGACCCTCTGACTCTGCTTCAAATATATGTATAAAATGCACACAGGATTCCATACTGTGTTGACAGAAATCTGACCATTAACAAGGAAGTCTGGTTTGTAAATCTTGTTTCAAGATTGGGTTTTAGGAATCTTGCTGTTACGGAGTTTGTATGCTGCATCTGATCATGGTGTACTTAAACTGATAATGCTGGATAGACAAAATGTTAAAAAATAGCTCTGTAGATGAGTCAAAAATACAAGTATTTTAAGTATGACGTATTTTATTTGTTTAAATGCCTGTTAGTTGTGGGTATTTCAGTTAGTGTTTTTAAATGATTTTTCAGATTGTAAATTGTCACTTTCAATGTTCCAGATCAATCAAGGACCAATTGTAAATGGACTTTCTCAACCAACCGCAAAAAAGTCTGTGTATTGTTATAATTGTGCAAAAAGAGGACATTATGGCCATGTAAGTTTCAAATATTGAATTATCTAAAATCCCACAATTTAAGTGCCTCAAGTGATGTTTTTTTGTACAAACAAACCCAGTGACTGTAAGATTGTATTTCAAATGCTCACCAGAAATCCAGTGAACTCAAAGTACAATCCAAACTGTTATTGTTTTGGGAAATTCAATATCAAAGTGTACCTACACAGACATTGCTACACATTTGCAGCTCTGAAATTGCCAATTACTAATGACATCGAATGAACTGGCACATGATGGTTGGGGGGAGAGAAGTAAAAATTTGCACAGACTATCAGATATTTACATATTTCCCAAATTAGGTATGTTTATCTTTTTACTAAAGAACAATTTTTTGGTGATTTGCAGGAATGTTCAAGCAAATTGATGCATAGTCATACCTTTCCTACATCACCATTTGTATATTACTATGATACAGAGCGTGACATAAAAATGAGAGAGAAGAGGATACAGAAAAGGGTTGAAGGTTAGTCTCTTTCGATCTTATCGATCTCTGTAAAGAAACTGGTCAGTCGTGAATGCTTTATTTTATAACCCACGTTACAAATCATGCACTATGGAATGGAGGTACACAGGTTCAGTTTACAATTTCAAATGCACTGCGTACAGAAGATAATCTGAGAAGCACTGACAGCAAGCCATTGTCATACGATTGCAAGCAACTAGCTAAAAAGTAATATTAAAAGAAGCTGAGGAGGACAACATGTAGGAACCAGAGTGACTGTTCATACCCGTACTAGAACGACATTGAAGGAGGTCAATTGTTTAAAATTTCAAAATGAGCAATGACCCTAATGCTATTTCCTCACCTACTCCCCATAATCATTAGACAACAATTCAGTTCTGTCTTAATTACCTCAATTGAACTCATTTGTACTACACTCTTAGGCACTGCCCCCAGATTTCAGCTATTCTGGGCTGCACCAGTTCAAGAAGGCAGCTTACCACCACCTTGAGGGCATCTAGGGATGGGCAATAAATACTGGCCCAGCCAATGGTGTCCACATCCTATGAATGAAATTAAAAAACTTTTTGCTGTAAGGGAAAAGTTTTCCTCATATCTCCATTACTTCCTTTGCCAATAATCTTAAATCTGTAAAATCTACTGTTCTTGATATTAAACATTTCAATTGACCCAGTATCCACAGTCTTTTGAGGAAGATTTCCAGATTTCAACCAGCTAGTTGTGTGAAAAAAAAATCAAAAATCATCCATGATTTCATTCACGAATGGCTCAGCTCTAATTTTCTATCTATTTCTTCTGGATTCCTTCCTTTAGGGAAAACTACCTCAATTAATTCTCTTCAACTTCTTGTTTTGAGGGAATGCAAACCAACTTAGTGCCACTTAGCAGTACTAGGATTGAGAACATACTAGTCTACTGAGCCAGACTTGCAACTCAGAAGTCACGAGTCAAAATCCCACTGTGGCAGATGTTGAAACAAAGTTCAATAAATCTGATCAGTTGTGGACTGACACCCAAAAAATACAATGAAGCTGCTAGATTGTTGTAAAAACCTAACTGGTTCAGCAATTAACAAAAGGGAAGAGAACTTGTCATTTGTTCTGTAACTGGTCTGGCTCCAATGCAGTGCTATGCTATTTTCAAAATCTGCAAGAATACTAGGAGTGGGCCATGCATGTCAGTGTCACCCCATTTTGAGAACAATGTTTTTAAAAAATAATGGTATTATACATATGTATATATCGTCTTCACCTGGTTGAAATGCATGAAGTAGAATGAAACCTTCACCTTACACCTTGTAAATTTTGATATTATAATATGTAGTAAAAAGAATTAAAGTCAGCTTTCTTGAACATTAATTTTGACTATTTTTCCTCCAGACCTTAGAGATGCTGGGTTCTTAGAAGCCACCTTTCCAACTAAGAGATTGCGCACAGATACTGCAAATAAGGATACGTGCTCCAAGAAAAAGGGGAAAAGCCTGAAGAAAGAATGTGTCGAGAAAGAGGGAAGAGTATTCATACGAAACAGCTGGATAGCAAAACACAAAGCAAAACATTACCATCAGTCCTCCCTATGTCCCAAAACCTTTAGAAAAGGCTTTGAAGAAGATTTTCCAAGAGAATTTGCAGCCAAGTCAGCAGAAACTGATGCCCCACACTATAAAACCCAGCAGAGCCCTCTGTTGTTTATGCGTGGTAATGTCATGCAGAATGACAGACATTTAGGTACAACAAAGAAAAAGTGGAACAAGAACAGGGGAAGGAAAAAGCACGCAGAAGGAAAGACTACAGAGTCGGCGAGCAAAAAGAAGAAAAGGGTTAAGAAAGGAAGAGTACACGTCAGAGAGTCTGTCCCAGAGAATGCTTTAATAGTGAAAAAGAAAAAAAAGTGCAAGAAACGTTCAAAAACTAAATCTCAGGAATCTGCAATCCAATAGGAATACTGAATAGTTGCTTTTGTTCCCAGGAGCAGGACAGCTATGCAGCAGTTAAACACTTAAGGTTTTTAATGTAAGAATCATTGTACTAATTCACTGTGATAAGGAGTTCATGAGTTTGCACCAATGCAAAGGGCTCCATTAGATTGTGCTAAACAAGAGCTAGGTTTTATCCAAACGGAGGGTGGGTAAGTAAGTTTTGAGTGTATCATCCTGGATTGTTTTTTTGCCACACTGGGGAGGGAGAGCTGAGTGCAGAGCATCTGTACAGCCTCTCTAAGACGAGCCCTGATCCACAGTGAAAAGGAAACAATCAACTTGCCATTTTTGCATGCAAATGAATTGTTTAGTTAAATGTTCATGTTTGTTACCTGCTATATGTTTAGAGTCTAGTTTATTCCTTTGGTTCCTATAACCAGTAAAGTGTCTGATTATTATTGCCTGTACTGTCACTTTACAAGTTATTAAATACTTCTTCATTCATCTTTGCATAATACATTTGTTCAAGCTATATGTAGGGCTGGTCACTCATTCACTACACTGGCTGTTATCTAGCAAAATGATGAACACGTTATGTTTTCTTATTTTGTTGTGCTTAATTCTGAGTGAGACATGCACAACTTATGCAAGCCAAGAAAAGGTGGCTGAACAACTTCCACTTCTTCTGCTTCCGGTGAAATTGTCCAGGCAAGACACAGAGCTGAGTATGCAAATATACAAGTACTCTGAGATCCCCAGCATGTTTGCATTTCTGAAACGATGGTGAGTCTGTTGGCTGGATCGTGGGAGCTGAGTGGATGTCAAGCACATATCCAAAGATGTGTTCAGTTGTGATCTTGTTGTTATTAGGTCAACCACATCTGCAAGTGAGACCTCAGGTGGACTGGGTTTGGAGTTGATGCATGGGAAATCGTCACTGCTAATCAAGCTGCTTGGAGACAAGGAGTCAAGAAGGACATAGAAAAAGCAAATAAGTGACCAGATGGTGGAAAAGAGGTCTTGCTGGAAGAAAACAAAATCTAGAAACCTCATACCAATATTACTCGTGTGCCAAAAAGGACTGCTTTTCAAATCACAGTCTGCCCCTTTGCTGTGCTCTCCTTTTGCTGCTTTGCTTTATCTACATATTCAGCACCATTACACACCAACTCCTCTAACTGTAGGGAATATGACAATATTAGAAGTCTTGGCTGTATGGCTTCAGACTGAAGGACTACACAGAATCAAGTTCTGAATTGGGTTAAAATTCCTTACCTTGAAAAGTGGCCTCATACCTTCCTACTATCAAATAAATATGCATAATTTTTCATTAATTTTCATCATACCCCATTTCTAGCCACCCTTTCCTTTCCAAAATCCTTAACAATGTTCTTGTCTTTCAAATCTGTACTTAACATTGCTGCAACTCCACAGTGAATCTCTCCCAGGAGATTTCCAATATGGTGCAATATTGAAATAGCCCTAATCAAAGTAGCAAAACTTCTGTAACTGTGATCATTGTGCATTATTCCTCTTGTGTGATCATTGTGCATTATTCCTCTTGACTTCTCGACGGTCTTTGATTGTGGTTCATCACACTAACCTCTTCCAGCACTGCTATCAGATCAGTCTTGCTTGGTTCCACCCTTAGCTATTTTATCAGGGTAGTGTTTGAAGACACAAATATGTTCAGCTAGGTTAGCTGCTTCATCGATCACCTGCCCTCCCTTGTGAGGTCAAAGGTGGGAATATTTACTACATAATGCTCAGCACCGTTTGCGACTTGACAGATACTGAAGCAGTCCAAATCCACATGCAGCAAGACTTGGATAATATTCAGGCTTGTGGTGGTAAACATTCACTGACACGGTAATGAAAGAATCCAACCATCGCCCTTTGGCATTAAATGGCATTACCATAATTGAATACCCTACTATCAACATCTTGAGGGTTGTCCAAATAAAAACTACAGCTGCCAGAGCAGGCCAGAAGCGAGGAATTCTCCAGCGACCAGAGTCACTGTGGTGTATCTGTGAGGCAGAATACTACATTGATAGCAAGTTTTGAGAGGTGGTCTCATTGCAGGGTAAGTGCAGGCAGGCAGACATGGAATGGATGACGGCTAGCAGCTAGTTTAGGAACCTCCTGACATCCTGTCCAATAATCGGTTTTCCGTTCTGGATACTGATGAAGACAGTGGTTCCTCAGAGGAATGCAGCAAGATCCAAGCTGGTGGTACCATCTGTGGCTGAGCTGTACAGGGAGGAAGGAAACAGCGTGGGAGAGTACTGGTCTTACAGTCACACTGCACGGAAACAGACCCTTTGTCCAACCAGCCCATGCCAATTCCAAACTAAACTAGTCCCACCTGCCTGCTCCTGGCCCATATCCCTTCGAACCTTTCCTATTCATGTACTTATCCAAATGTCTTTTAAACGTTGTAATTGTATCCACATCCACCACTTCCTGAGGAAGTTCATTCCACATGCAAACCACCCTTTATGTAAAAAAATTTGCCCCTCATGTCTTTTTCAAATCTCTCTCCTCTCACCTTAAAAATGTCCCCCCAGTCTTGAAATTCCCTATCCTAGGGAAAAGATACCTATCATTAACCCTATCTCTACCCCTCATTTTATATACTTCTATTCAGTCACCTCTCAACCTCCTTTGCTCCTGTGAAAAAATTCCCAACCTTTCTTTATAACTCAAGCCTTCCATACCGGGCCAGGTAAATGTCTTCTGAACCCTCTCTAACTTGATAATATCCTTCCTATTAACTGGCCAACCAGAACTGGACACAGTATTCCAGAAGAGGCCTCAACAACATCCTGTACAACCTCAGCATGACGTCCCAACTCCTATACTCAAAGGACTGGGCAATGAAGGCAAGCGTGCCAAACAGCTTTTTAACCAATCTGTCTAAATGTGATGCAAACTTCAAAGAATTGTGTACCTGAACCCCGAGGTCCCTCTGTTGCACAACACTACTCAAGGCCATACCATTAGTTGTACAACAAACAGTATTAAGACTTATACCAAAATGCAATACCTCACCATTTTTCAGCCCATTGATCCATTTGATCAAGATGCTTTTGTAATCTTAGAAAATCTTCTTCACTGTCTACTGTGCCATCAGTGTTGGTATCATCTGCAAACTAACTAACCACGCCTTCTATACTCTTATCCAAATCATTTATATAAATGACAAACAAAAGAGTTTCAGTAGCTAGGGGAACAAATAGGCATTTCTGCTGCCGTAGGTGTGACTCCAGGATGTTTTGTTGTTTCCCTGGTGCCATGTGATATCACTGAACAAAGTGGTTGTAGCACATTCTTTGGGTGCTACCCAGTTCGTGCCAAATGAAATTGGTCCTCAATTCTGTGAAGCCTCAAAATGCAACCACCCGCAACTTAAATCCCTTCATGTACTCAATCTTCCTTATCTCTGTACCTCGTGTAGCTGTGCAACCCTCCCAATGGTTTTGACGCACAATGATAGTGTCCCTACCTCTGGCCCAGAAAGCCTGTATTTGTGTTCTCGTGCCTCCAGAGTTGATGCACTACATGTCTGAGACTATTGATTAAAAATAATTAAAAATATCTACAACCTTCCCCAAGTATCTACAATCTGGCTAATCACCCTTTTGTCCTACTAATGATGGTTATGCCTTCTCCCATCTGTACCCTAAGCACTGGAATTACCCTTAAACCTGTATTGATTTTTAAAAAAGTCCCTACTTTAAATTCATCTCAGAGCAAACACCTCACACTTCCCACCTACTGTCTTTCTTGACTCAAGTGCACATTTCTGTCCAAATAATCAATTGAGCCATTTCTCCACATTAAAGTTTGCAATATAAGTGCAAGTTACTGTTAAAGAGCTAGGAATAGATTCAAGGCACTGGAAAGGACAAAGCCATGGAAGGATTTGAACACGAGGGTAAAGAATTTTAAATGAGCGCTATTGCTGAACTGGCAGTATTCGTGGAGACAAGAGGTGAGTGGAATTTGATGAGAATTAGGATGTCGGTAACAGAATTTTAGATCAGTGATGTGGGAGGTAGGAGGCAAGCAAGGATAACAAGACTTGTTGGAATAAAAACGCAAAATATTTGAAGTATTCAACAAGTCTGGCAGCATCTGTGTGGAGACAGAGAGAGAGAGAGAGACAAGATTTACCTGGCGTCCGATGGTGAAACAGTTATAATCAGAGAGTTAGAAGAGCATCTTGCAATGTTTGTAGGGTTGGAGCATTTTGTAGAGATATAAAAGGACAAGACTGAGAAAGAATGAGAATTTTAAAATTGAGGCTTTGCTGCACCAGGAGCCCATGTCGTTCAGCATATTCATGTGATGGGGGTGTGGGACATGGTGCACATTGGGATAACAGCAGCAGAATTTTGGATCAGCACAAGTTCTTGACACAATTCTGGACACAATTAAAATGTGGTTGATGGTTTCAACACTGACTGAGTCATGGATAGATATGATCTGTATTTTGAAGGTCTTGTGCAAATTTCTTGAAAAGATTACACTGTGATTTAACAAAAAGCCTTGGAGGATCTTATTGGTTCACAGTTAATACATCATTGAACTTTGTTACACTCTCACCAGTCATGCTCTGAATTATTTCTTGGCAATTGGATCTTTTCCCATGCAGGATATTAATCCTGGGCTGTTCAAATGTTTTATTCATAATGATTTATGGGCTCAAATGGCACAGTTTCAAGTTTGTTGGGCAGGTATGGTTCAGCAGAGAGCTAAGCTACTCCCAGCTACTGAGACAGACACTGTTTCCCATGATTGTTGCATTTCAGAGAGCCCTTACAAGGTTGTGAAAATGGCAAACATGGCCCAGAATCTCTCATTCTGCCCTTCCATGGCATTGTTGGGGTTGGAGTTGACTAGGGCTTTGCGCGAGTGCAATTCCAGGAGACAGCTGCCCGTATAAATGGTTTGCTGCCTCCATTTAAACTCGGTTTTGCAAACCCCGCTGTGTGGAACTCTCAGTACACAGAACAGGTAATCTCAACAGGTCCATTCTCAGTACATTTCTTTTGAAAAGTTAAGGTATCCCATTGGAGAGCTGAGTTACCCCTGTAAATATGGTCCCAAGACATGATGTGGTTGGGAGGTAAGGTTCAGGTATCCTTTTATCAGTAACTATAGAGAAGACTGTGTATAAAAGATACATAAATTACTTGGAACTGACAAACTTGCAAAAGACCTGTCAAGACAGGTCAAAATATATTTTTGTGGATGAAAGTTTTTTTTCTCCCCACTGGTATAGTTTGCAAAGTGGAATTTCAAGTAATAGAGCTTTATTATCTTTTCTCCCGTGTGTACTCTGTGAATACTTGAGGAAGGGGGCAAGTAGGCACCAAATTGGAGCAGGGATTATGAGGGTCCATGCGCATAAGTAAAGGGAGTACTGGCACACCCATGGGTTAACATGGATGGCACATATGGTGAGTGAGGGCTGGTTTTGGTTTCTTTCTTGTTATTAATTGAACTTCAAAGCAGTGCTGGTCTTACACCCAGTCTGTATCCAAAGCCCTCAGCCTTTGCTCTCATGCTAGAATCATCTTGCCTGCCTTCCAGGAAACCTTTGTCACACCAAGAACAAAAATATAACTGGCTAGGTCACTTTTTTCCAAGTTGGCTTTGGGCAGTCAACAAATCTCATGATTCTGTACTCTGCCCCAATTTGAGAAGCTAAGCTATTCTCTTTTGTAGTCTCAGTCTGTGTTCTCTCGTGAACAGTTGAGCCCTTACCACAAGATGTTTAAAAATCTTCTGATCATGTTAAATACTGCTATCACTTTGAATCTGTAAGAGAATCGACTGGCTACCCTTCAAAACCTTGAAAGTGAAGTATTATGAAGTGATCTAGTTACAATCCTCTGTCCAATAAAAATCAATGACTAGCCACAAGTGAGGCTACTTTAACTATTTTAGCTATATGCCTTAATTCTATTAACAAAATGCTCAAAATACAGGTAAATATGTAAATGTTAGCACGTATCCAGCATAATTTAATATTCAAGGAAGTAAAGCATTCAATGATTGAAAACATTTGTAGCTCACAACAAAGTGCAAAATAAGATTGAAGTTCAAAGGCAAACACCTGCATGACAATTGTGGTCCTCTCTTACTGGTTAGTAAGCCTTAGACCATAGGGCTGCACTCTCATTATGGAGGGAGAGAGAGAGAGAGACACAGGCAGACAACTGGTGGTGGTTTAACCCGAGGGTCACCCAGGACATTGAGGAGAGTCCTTCATAGTAACATCAGCTGGTGCAGGAATTGAAGCCACACAGTTTTCTTTACTAATTGGAAATACAATTCATTGCAACTAGGTTTTCAAATTCCACCATTTGCCATGCCAAGAATCGAACCTTGGTCCTCAGAACATTAGCTGAGTTTCTGGATCAATAGTCCAGCAATAATCAGTTAGTGACATATGACCAGAAATTGATCAACTGTGGTATAAACTGTTTCCTTTTCTGGTTGTTCCTTTTGTTTTTTTGGAGAGAGGAATCCTACAGACAGAATTACAACAATAAATTACACTATAAAATGGAGTTTCTATATTTAGCTGTGTTGAATTCTTTACAGTTTTGAGTACTACACTAAACCTTGCCTTTAATAACTGGATTGGAGAAATACACCAAAAGCACAAAAGATCAGAATTTGTATTAGCAAATCTTCTAAGAGAATCTAATCTTTTTACAATATGTATTACTCTGACAGAAATGAGTTCAATCCCCAAAAGATTAGCCATATTTCCAATGAAATTATCACCAGGAGAGTGAAAAATTCAGGCACTTGTTCAGCGAGAAAGTCTTGCTATTTGTAGGAGTTTGAATTACTTTGGTAATTAATGATTGACGTTAATCTCTGCTGAGCTACTTGTTTTTACTAAATGTATTGTTGCCAGGTGGCTCTGTAGGTTGAGATGGTGAGGGATAAAAGACCAATACTCAGATTCTGCCTAAAACTCTAATTAATCTTTTGCTAGCTTGTGCAGATCATGATTTCATTTTATGAAGTTAAAAAGCCATCTAATTGTTAGCTTTTACAAAGATCACTTTAGCAGAGTAATTATCATTCTATTGTTTTTAAAAAATGTTCAAATAAACATTTGGGCAATACAAATTCATTCACGTGTTATGTATGTCCTCCGAATTTAATTCCCATTGAGGGCACTGGGATACATGTAATAAGTGGATGGATAGGAAGGATATTATCAAGCTGGAGGGGGTTCAGAAGAGATTTACCAGGATGTTGCCGAGTATGGAAGGTTCAAATTATAAAGAAAGACTAGGATTTTTTCCACTGGAGTATAGGAAGTGGAGAGGTGACCTTATAGAAGTTTATAAAATAATGAGGGGTACAGATAGAGTTAATGATAGTTGTCTTTTTCCTAGGATGGGGGATTTCAAAACTATGGGGAACATTTTTAAGGTGAGAGGAGAAAGATTTAAAAAGATATGAGGGGCAAATGTTTTACACAGAGGGTGGATTGTGTGTGGAATGAACTTCCTGAGGAAGTGGTGGATGTGGATACAATTACAACATATTTGGGTAAGTACATGAATAAGAAATGTTTGGAGGGATATGGGCCAGGAGCAGGCAAGTGGGACTAGTTTAGTTTGGGATTACGTTCGGCATGGACTGGTTGGACCGAAGGGTCTGTTTCCATGCTGTATGCCTCTATGACTATGTTTCAGATGTCTAACTCAAGTCAAAAGTGGTTGCTTTGATGCATGAGACAAGTAACTGTTAGTTATAAAAGATGAGTTATTTTTTGAGCAGTGATCTTTCAGTGGAACAAAAAAAAAATCTATGAAATCAACATTTATCAGGCCCTATTCAACCAACTGTAGGGAGCATTTCTAATTAAATGTCACCAAAACAAAGCTATGTGTTTGTTAAGTAGTGAAGCCACTGCTCCTGTTTCCAGATGGTAAACAAGCCTCTCAACAATTGAGCTTTGTATCCAAGTCATTTCCAGTTCCTGAATGGATATTGCACGGTGACAAAAATAAGAAACTGTGTTTCCATAGCATATTTCGCAACCGTAAGATAACCAGCAAAGTACTTCTGAAGTTTAATCACTGTGGGAAATGTGCAGAGCAAAGGCACATAAGTGGCAATGCAGTAAATGATGAGGTAATGATGTTGTTTTAATGATTTAATGTTTTAATGATGTCGTTTGGGGAATAGATATTGGCCCAGATACCGGGGACATTCCATTCCTCCTTCAAATAATGCCCTGGGATCCTCTGAAATTTCCTGAGGGCACAAACATCTTTGGCTTAACATGTCATCTTAAAAATGCACGTTTTTTTTTTGGTCTAGCAGTTCCACAGTAATGCACATACATCAGCTTAGATTGTATGCTCAAATCGCTGGAGTATTCAAGTTATGATCTCCTGACCCAGAGATAAAAGTACCAACATTGGGCATTATTAGGAAAAGTTATTTTTCAGCAGATGAAATATTTCCATAAAGATCACCAATTATCCAAAGTTAAGTGTAATAGTAATAAGGTAGTGATAGTAGCTTCCCCAACACTAGCTGAAGTAGGGAGGCTTAAGGAAGAAGAATTCTTAAAATGCATCCAGGAGAGCTTTATTAAGAGAAGGGATGGTCCTGGACTTAATTTTGAGTAATGACGCTGGACAAGTGGTTGAAATATAAATTTTGCTGACAGAAATCATAACTCCCTTAGATTCAAGAACAAAAATAGAAATTGCTGGAAAAGCTCAGCAGGTCTGGCAACATCTGTGAAGAGAAATCAGAGTTAGCATTTCGAGGTCTGGAGACCCTTCCACAGAACCCTTAGAGATTCAAGTCTGTCATGGAAAAGGACAAGGACAGGCCTGAAATCAACGTTCTAAACCCAGGAGAGTCTGATTTTAATAAGATCAGATACAATTTGGCCAGAGTGGACTGGGAGCAGATACTTTTAGATAAATCCATGCCAGAGCAATAGGACACATTCAAGAAGGAAACAGAGAGAGTGTATGGGACCAACGTGTTCCAATGATCACAAAGGGTCGATTTGTAAAGGGATCAGGGGTTACAGGGAGAAGGCAGGAGAATGGGGTTGAGAAACATACATCAGCCGTGATCAGCCAAATGGCCTAATTCTGCTCCTATATTTTATGGGACCAACAAATTGTGAACCCTGGCTATCAAGGGATATACAGGATTGGATAAAGAAAAATAAGGGAGGTTTATAGCAGATTGCACGGGCACAAAATAGCAGAAGCCCCAGAGTACAGAATGTGCAAGACTAAACTTAAAAAAGGAAACTAGGAGAGCAAAAAAAAAAAAAAAGGGGGAGCATGGAAGAATAACAGCAGGTGAAATATAGGAAAGTCCTAAATTATTTTACAAGTATAGTTAGGGAAAGAGTAGGGCCTATTAAAGATCACAGTGATAATCTGTGCATGGAGCCAGAGGATGTCGATAGGATTCTAAAAGAATACTTACCGGTGTCAGTAGAGTACCAGTGTCAATGTGGGTGTGGAAATCCGGAAGGAGGACTATGTTATTCTTAAAGAAATTAGCATAGACAGAGGAAGTTCTGAATGGTCTGACAGACTTAAAGGCCAAATGAAATGGATTCCAAGCTGTTAAGAGAGGCAATGCAGGAAATAGCAGGAGCATTGGCAATAAGTTTCTATGGCCACAAGAAAGATGCCAGAGGACTAGAGGATAGCTAATGTGGTACCGTTATTCAAGAAGGGAACAAGGGATAAATTAGAAAACCACAGGCCAGTCAGTCTAACCTTGGGTGGGGCAACTATTAAACACAATTATGAGGGACAGAATTCATCTAAATTTGTGATCATGAACAGCCAGCATAGTTTTGTTAAGGGGAGGTAGCCAGGTGTGTAGATGAATGCAATGCTTTTGATGTAATCTACTTGGACTCCAGCAAGGCTTTTGATAAAGGCCCATATGGGGATTGATAGTGCAGGTAAGAGCTCATGGGATTCAAGGAAATTTGGCCAGTTGGATCCAGAGTGGCCAGAAGCACAGGGTGATGGTTGAGGGTTGTTTTTGTGAATGGAAGTCTGTATCCAGTTGGGTTCTGCAGAGATCAATGTTAGAGCCGTTTCTGTTTGTGTTATGAATAAATGATTTAGATTTGAATGTGGGAAGGTTGATCAGTAAGTTTGGTGTTGTAAAGTGAGGAGGATAGCCTTAGATACCGATGAGCTGATCAGCGGCAAATGGAATTCAGTCTGGATAAGTATGAAGTGATGCACATGGATAGGATAATCAAGGCAATTTGATGGACGGTAGGACACAGGGGAGTACATTTAGACAGGGTAGGTGCAAGAAGGGTTGCAAGTCTAAGGCCATTTCAGACTGATACAAGGAGACATTTTTTCACCCAGTGGTGAATTTTTTTTCAGCCTGTGCATTTTCTGCCACAGAAAGCAGTTGAGGTCAAAACACTGAATGTTTTCAATGGATTAGTTGCAGCTCTTAGGGTATGGGAGAAAGTCAGCACAGGGAACTGAATTGGATGATCAGCCATAATCATATTTTATGGCAAAGGAGATTCAAAGGGCCAAATGGTGCACTCTTATGTTTCTATGTTTTCCACTGTAAGAGGCGGCCAACACTGGTACTGAAGGCTTCCATGGTCTGGATCATCCAGCAGTGATCTCATGTCAATGTGGCTCAATGTGCTCTTTGAACCTTAGTTACAGAACATTGCAGATGGTGGAAGCAGAGTTGGCTGAGAAGAAACCACATGAAGCTGCTGATCGGGAGGTAGATGAGGGGGAGCCTGATGAGTCCATAATTAATAGTGAAGCTCCTCTGGATTAGAACTTCAATAGTTCAAAAGGTGACTCTAATTGATAAATTATAATTTTATTTACACATGAGATTTGGCTAATTTCAATACTCAAGCAAAAACTTACAAAGCACAATTGAGAACTGTACAACCCACTGTTATTGTTTGAATTAAAAAAAAAAAGGTCTGACCCCTTCCGTCTTCCTTCTACTCAGGTAAGTGGAGTCACCTGAACCATCTATCTTGTACCCTAAAACAACAGAACTTCAGAAAACAAGCCATCCAGAGGCACAGCAGGTTCTGGGATCAAACAGTCAGTAGACCTCCCTTATTCTGATTCCTAGCCTTAGTACAAGCTTTTTCTGCTGTTCCTTTCCATTCCCATGGTTAATGATGCAAGCCAGATCCAAAGACCACTAACTATTACTAATGTCTAGATTTTAAACACACATTTCCCTATCTAACAAATCAGAAATAAAACTCAAATTGTAAATCTCAACTGTCAATCTTATCTTATCATTAAACTGCAACAAAGCAAAGCTTAAAAATAAACAAGACTGCACTCAAAGAACTTTCTATTTGAACAAATTTCAAATTCTCTCACATTTCCAATGATAATTTTCATTCTGTTAGATAGGTGGAATAAAGGATAATGATAAAAATGTTTTTCAATATTAACACCATTTGTGACACTCCACTTGCAAGGGATCAGGAGATCATTCAAAGCAGTACATTTTTGTAGACTAGCTGGTTTGGGAGAAAAAAAAATTAGTATTATTTCATTATGAAAGTGCCCAATCCTTCAAAATAAACTTGCTGAATTCTTTAAAATATCCTTGTAAAGTCATACTCACACAAGGAGGAGTCAGATGAGAAGATGAGTGGCAGTGAGGAAATGGATGAAGGGAGCAGGCAGTATAGACACAATGAAGATCATTCTGGTAAGAACCACCTGCAGAAATTTTACAACAAAACCATTCTGCTGACCATTACTGCCGTCAATCCACTTTAATTTCTCTCCCACAGAACTTATCTGCTTGCAAAGATAGTAGGAACTGCAGATGCTGGAGAATCTGAGATAACAAGGTGTAGAGCTGGATGAACACAGCAGGCCAAGCAGCATCAGAGGAGCAGGAAGGCTGACGTTTCGGTTTCTGAAGAAGGGTCTAGGCCCGAAACGTCAGCCTTCCTGCTCCTA
>NC_063334.1:3399093-3531538 GCF_021869965.1 Rhincodon typus
AGGAGCAGGAAGGCTGACGTTTCGGTTTCTGAAGAAGGGTCTAGGCCCGAAACGTCAGCCTTCCTGCTCCTCTGATGCTGCTTGGCCTGCTGTGTTCATCCAGCTCTACACCTTGTTATCTGCTTGCAAATTCTTTTAACAAGTTATACAATGTAAAACATTAAATTCCCTCAGTGAACTCTGCACAAAACAACAATGTCAACAGAAAAGGTGTGTGAACATGCAGCTGATTCAATAATGCTTGTTTTACGATATTGCCCAAGGTCCAAAGGAAGTTATAATGAAACATCATCAACGTGAAACGTTAACTGTTTATTTCTCTACAAAAAAGGTTTCCAGCATTTCCTATTTTTATTCCCGATGTCCAACATTTTTCTCCTATTTAGGCACATAAGTATAGCTAATTTTTGTATCTAGATTTTAGAATCTTATCTCCAAATTACACTGACGTAGTATTAGTAAAGTGGCAAGAATGAAGGTACAATAAGGGATTCCCACCCTTGCTCTCCAAGGAAAGGTCTTCTCCACTATTGTACTCTTACTTGAAGTATGCTCAGAGTTGCCTCTGTACAACCTTAAAACAAGAATTTATCCTTCTAACAATCAGTACAAAACTTTTAAATCAATCATCGAGGCTGGAGGAGAAAACTGTCGTGCTAATCTCACTACTTCACATGTTACTACATGAAATAAAGACTTTTCAAATTACCAAGATGACCAATTAAATATCTTACCATTTAAAATCTGATATATGACTGGAGGTTTCTTAACAAACAATTACTGACTAATTGTCAAAACAAAAAAAAAAAACTTATTAAATGGAGATGCAATAATAAGTTAACATTAAAAAGTGTCAGTAGTATAGAAGTATAAATGCTGGTCTCTCTAAACATGCCCAAACTGAACAAATTCAGGAAGACAGAAAAATAATTCCCTGCAGAGATTGATTTTCAGAAAAGAAGGCATTCTGACCGACGGGTTAGTCTTGAAGGCTAAAGGATAAAGCATAGAATTGTGTGCAAGAATCAGTTGCTCCGACATTCTGACTCTTGGTCAAGTCAGTAGTCATGCATGATCGTCTCTAAAGTACAATAGACACAATTTGCTCAGGAAATGCTATCTTGATATGTTTGTTTGAAAGAACATGGAGGTTACATCCTGAACTGAATAAGAGGGTTTACTTTACAGAAATATAAGCAATCAGCTGGGCATGTTGTTTTTTGCACGCATTCCTCCAAATCAGCAGCTTCTTTAGCAGACTTTCCTCCAACTGTACCAGAGAAAACAAGAATCTCCACAAGCCAATCACGGTTCAAAACAGCTCAAGCAGGGGTCTAAAGCAACACAATCTATTATCAGCAGTCATGAGATGTACACTACACCTTGTCAAGTGCTTTGGATTTTATGACAAATTTTCAAAAAAAAAAAAAAAGACTCAAAGAACTGCAGACATTTCTGCAAAATGAGGTGAATCTACTTTCCACAATTCTTCAAAACTTAAGTCCTCCGAGCAATATTAAATATCAAGCAACTTTGGAACAAATGCGATGTGCATAGTCACATTGTACGTTGATGTAGGGGTGCCAGTGTTGAACTCGGATGGACAAGGTCAGAAATCACACGACACCAGGTTATAGTCCAAACAGGTTTATCTGAAATCAAAAACTTTCAGGGTGCTGCTCCTTCATCAGGTGAAGAGTTCACCTGACAAAGGAGCAACACTCCGAAAGCTTGTGATTTCAAAATAAACAAACCTGTTTGGACTAAAACCTGGTGTCGTGTGATTTCAGACCTTGCACATTGGCTGGGTTTTCTACTCAGAATCCTGTAATTGGCAGCTTTTATCATTAAGTATCATCACACAACTACTCTTATCTCAGCTCATCTGCTGCTGAAGTCATCACCAGTGCCTTTGTTAGAACAGTTAAATCTCTCCCAGCCTCCTATCCTTCACCTTTCATAAACTGGAGTTCCTTAAAAACCCTGCAGCGTTTACCCCTTGCATCATGTTCCATTCACCATCATTTCTATGTTCACTGTTTAGGAATGCTGCAATTTTTAAATTCTTATCCTTATTTTCAAATCCCTGCGTGGTCTCAGAAATAACTTCACACAAGCTAGTATCCTGTCAGCGAGTCACCCTTTATTTACAGGTGGAGAGTCATTGACACTGATCCAGCTCCCTCCGAGCCAACTGTCAGAGCGAGCAGGATGTCCGACAATCTCTTTATTTAAAATGTGTCAGCCAGGGCTCCCTGATTGGGGCTTTCAATCTGATCTAATCAGGAATCTCATATTTGGAGGTCCACCTGGCTGACCTTGTTACAAGCACTGCAGCCTCACTTTACACTTTTTTCTGCAACCACCTGCTTTCCCACAACCCTCCAATTCTAGCATCTTACATATTCTTGATTTTAAAATCACTCCACCACTGGCAGCTTTGCCTGCACTGGCCCAGGCCCTAAACTTCCTAAATTTCTTCACTTTTCCTCCCTCGAGGAGACATTTTAAAATCTACGTCTTTGACCAGGTTTTTTGGTCACTTGTCATCACAAGATTTGATATGGTGCTACATGAGTTATCAGTGTCAATCTGCATGCCAGAGCTGACAGTTGTTCAACTTGGTAAGTCTACACACCAAGACAAAAATGTCTACTAGACAAATCAATCCATTCCCCGAGTTGCTGTTTGATGAAACTGTGCTGACACCCCATACTGAAATTCATTTGCAACAAACAATTGATCGCTTCTCTTGGGCATGTAAGGAGTTTGGACTGACTATCAGTGTCAAGAAGATCAAAGATATGGGCCAGATATAAAGACTTTGCAGAAATGTCCTAACTTCACTCTAGAGACCGTTGACAGATTAAATCACCACCAGGATTGCCAATATTAAAGCTGTCATATCAAAGTTGAGAAGTCAAGCTTGGATCAGCAAACTAACCAAAAATACAAAGCCCCATGTTCATCAGGCTTGTGTTCTTAAAGACCTCCTTTACAGTAGCCTAGTGGTATTATCAATAGATTATTAATCCAAAGACCACTGTAATATTCTGGGGACCTGTGTTCAAATCCCACCATGGCAGATGGTGGAATTTGAATTCTGTAATACTCTGGAAATAAGAATCTAATGATGACCATGAATCATTGCCAATTATTAGGGAAAAACCCATCTGGTTCATGAATGTCTTTTAGGGAAGGAAATCTGCCATCCTCACCTGGTCTGCCTTACATGTGACTCTAGACTACAGCAATGTGGCTGACTCAACTGCCCTCTGGGCAATTAGGGATGAACAGTAAATGCTGCCCTAGCCAGCGATGTCCATATCCATGAATGAATTTTAGAAAAGCAAAGCTTGGCAACTTAAACAAGCCAAGAAAATCAGCTGAATAACTCCCATTGCTTAAAACAAATATTGGGCAACTCCTAGTGAGGCTGAATGCAGAATATGGAAGTAGACCATCATGCACAGATCCCCAACATGGTTGCTGTTGAGTCAGTGGCAAGTTCAATAGCTGGGTCATAGATTCTGGCTGCATCCTCAAAGACATCTAATGAGCTTGCTGTTGGCACAAGACCAAGATGCTACCCAGATCTGTGATACAAGGACATCTGTCTGCGAGACCACAGGTTTAGCCGGATATTAGTCAGTTACTGGGCAGTCCTTGCTGGCATCCAGAATGCCTGGAGATCAGCAGTCAGGAAAAGTGCTAGAAGAAATGACTGGAGTCGAAAAGAGATGCTGCCTAGGGTCAAAATCATCAGTTGACCTCAAGTCAATACCAAATATCTATGCTGCAAAAGGGACTGCCACTCACAAGTTGGCCTCTACAACCACAGCAGATAATGTCCAATACAAAAGAGACATACACAGTCTATCATCTTCGGACATGTCAAACTTTGAATTAGAATTAGGTTTTATTGTCACATGTACTCAAGTACAGGGATACGGGAGTACAGTGAAAAGCTTACAATATTGCCATTCATGACACCACCTTAGCTACAACGTACCTAGGTACAAAATCTTAGGTTAAAAAGTAGAAAAATGAAGAAATAAGTTAGAAGTTTGTTTAATAAAACCCTTGAAGTGCCATGGAACATTTGATTACATTAGTGGTGATATAGAAATTCAAATTACTGTTAAAAAATAAGCCTTCATTACAATCGAGATTTTACTAAAATGTAAATATTTTATTTTTTGAAAACTATGTCTTTAACATTCCAATAATCTGGCAGTATAGCCCATGAAGGAGTATACCTATTGTAATAATGTAACCAGCCTCTCAAAGACCATGACTAGGCTAACTTCATAAAAACAATTATACCATTTTGTTTCTACAGTGTGAATATGCTGAAAAAGCAGTGGTGTAGTGGCAGTGCCACAGGTCTAGTAATCCAGAGTCCCTCGGCAATGCTCTGGGGACATTGGTCAAAATGTGACCACAGAAGATTGAATTCCTACCGTGTGGAAGCAGGACATTTGGCCCATCGAGTGCACACCAACCCTCCGTAAATCATCCCACCCAGACACATTCTCCTACCTTAGCCCTGTACCCCTGCATTTCCCAGGGAAAATCCACCTACATACATATCCCTGGATATTATGGGCAATTTAACATGGCCAATCCACCTAACTTGCACATATTTAGACTGTGGAAGGAAACCTAAGCAGACATGGAGAGAACGTGCAAACTCCATACAGTCAGCAGAGGATGGAATCACACCTGGGTCCCTGGCGATGTGAGGCAGTAGTGCTAACCACTGAGCCACTCTGCCATCCGATGGTGAACTTTGAATTCAATTAAAACAAAAATCAGGTATCAACAGCCAGACAATTGTTATAAAATTCCAATTGGTTCACTAATGCCCTTTAAGGAAGCAAATATGCCCATCCTACCTGGTGTGGTATACATATTACTCCAGACCCAGGGAAACAAGGTTGATTTTTAAAGTGCCCTCTGAAATAGCCCAAATGCCATTCAGTTGCATCAAATAAAAGGAATGAAATTGGATGGACCATCTGACATTGACCTACATAACACAAACAACAGCAGCAAACTCAACCCTGTCAAGCCGGTAAAGAACCCCTTACAGATATCTGGATCTAGTGCCAAAAGTGGGACAGCTGTCTTACAGACTAGTCAAATAACATGTGACAATCATACTCATGGACTCATACCTTAAAGTTCACTTGGCACACTTGGCATGACAGACCCAGTAGAGATGGTAGCACAGTGGTATGCAGTCAGAGGAGTTGCCCTGGAAGACCTCAACTCTGACTCAGAACCCAAGAAATCGCATGGCATCATGTCAAACATGGGCAAGGAAACCTCCTGTTGATTACCATGTAACACCTGTCCTCAGTTTATGAATCAGTGCTCCTCCATATGGAGCGCCACTTGTAGGATCTACTGGGGTGACAAGGCTACAGAATGTACTCCGAGTGGGAAACTTCAAAGTCCTTCAATAAAAGTGGCTAAGTTACACCACGACTTAGTGAGCTGGCCAAGTACAGTTCCTCCAGCAGCTCTGTGGCAGGTTGTGCAGCAAGCAAAGAGGGAAAAACATCTGTCCATGGCAACGTCGGTAGGAATGACCATCACACAGTTACTGTGGACTTAAAGTCCCATCTTCACAATGAGGATAACATCCATGCAAAATAGAACAGACTTCGAACAGATCTAGCAACTCAAAAAAGTGGTCATCCATGAGGTATTGTGACATTAGCAGCAGGAGAATTGTATTCAATAATAATCCATAATCTCATGGGCCTAATCTAACCCACACTCTACCATGGTTCAATAAAACACACAGAGCATGCCAGGAACAACATCAGGCATGCCTGAAAATGATGCACTAACCTAGTGAATCTATAATGCAGGACTACTTGCACATCAAGCAAAGGAAGCAGCGAGAAAATAAGACAGGGCTAAATGATCTAATAACCAATGGATCACAGCTAGACTCTGCAACCCTGCCACATCCAGTCATAAAGGGCAGTGGACAGTTAAACAAAATAGACGACGTGTCTTTAGTGATGAGGGAAGCCCAGACAAAGCTAAAACTGAAGTTTTCAGCATCACAACATTAAGTCTTCAACCAATTAGATTCACTCCATGTAACATCAAAAAAATGGCTGAAGGCTCAGGATACTGCAAAGCATATGGGCCCTGCCTGACAATATTCCAGCAATAGTAGAGGAAGACCTGTATCCTAGAACTGGCTGTGCTCCTAGCTAAGCTGTTCCAGTACTGCTGACATCTATGTGGCAATGTGGAAAATTGCCCAGAAATCAATGTCCATTAAAAAGTAGGACAAATCCAACCTGGTCAATTGCTACCTGTCAATCAACACTCAATCATCAAAGTGAGAGATGGGTTTGACAACAGTGCTATCAAGTGACACTTGCACAGATGCGCAGGTCACTCAATGGTGCTCAGTTTGGATTCCACACAGGCCACTCAGCTCCTGACCTCATAGCAGCCTTGGTCCAGACATGAAAAACTGAGACTCCAGAAGTAAGGCAAGATTGTCTGACCTTGACATCAAGGCAACACTTGAACACACATGGCATTAAGGAGCCCTAGCAAAACTAGATTCAACGGGAATTAGCAGAAAAACTCTGCTGGTCAGAGTCATTCCTACCACAAACAAAGATGATTATAGTTCTTTGAGGTCAATTAGCTCAGCCACAAGACATCACAGCAGCCCTCTCCTTGGTATCCCTACATCACACAGACTGCTGCAGTTCAAGAAGGCAGTTCCTCACCACTTTATCCAGGGCATTAGGAGTGGGCAGTATATCCTAGTTCAACCAGCATCTGAAGAACTAGCAGCGAGTTCTAAAAAGAAAATTACACTTAAAAAAACTCAGACTACAATTGGACATGTGTATACTGTATCTCCCTCACTATACAGCAAAGAGTCACTGCATATCAATACAATTGCTACCATTCGAAGAAGCATTTTAAAATCTAACTTGGGGAAGAAAAATATCCAATTTCGACAGTGTCTGTACCTGCCATCCTTACCTGGTTTTGCCTACATGTGATTCAGAATCACAGCAACTGCCCTCAGGACAATTTAGAATCAACAACTAATGATGCCCACATCCCATGAAAAATATCAAAAACACCAATTATGCCCAGCTTGAAATATCCCTGGTTCATTATAGGAGCTGATGACATTTTTTTTATTCATTGATGGGATGAGGGCATCGCCAGCAAGGCCAACATTTATTACCCATCCCTAATTGCCCCGAGGGCAGTCAAGAGTCATCACATTGCTGTGGGTCTGGAGTCATGTAGGCCAGACCAGGTATGGGTGGCAATTTCCTTCCCTAAAAGGACATTCGTGAACCAGATCGGTTTGTTCAACAGTCAATTATGGTTTCATGGTCATCAGGAGACTCCTAATTCCAGATTTTTATTGAATTCAAGTTCCACCCTCTGTCATGGCAGGATTCAAACCTGGGTCCCCAGAACATTGCCTGGGTCTCTGGATTAACAGTCCAGCAATACCACCACTAGGCCATCACCTCCCGAACGGATAGCAAACAAAATAACCACAGTATTATAGCTCTTAATACATGGACAGATTCCTGAGAAATCATAATTCACCTGCTTTCAGCGTGTTTTCAGGAATAAAGTGATGGATCTTTGTTGAATCTTACAGTGGAGACTACTACAATCTATTCAATTGAAACAACAATAATTTACCAGTCTTCCACACCTTAATAGGGGAACAGAATCAGGAAGCAAAGTTGATGAAGCTAAATCACTTCTCCATCTCCTGTTAGAACAGAGATCTTTTACAGCAATTTAACAAAATTAAGATCTAAGTGGAGGAAAAATATCTTAACAAGGTATTGGCAATACAAATATTTAATACAGAAAAATATAATGTGGTAGCATAACTTGTAAGTAGGACTGCAAAAAACTTCAGTTGTTCCATCAATTTGCAGGCCACAGTTTTGCATAAATCAAAGGAAGAATATATTAAGTGTAGGCTGGTGGATAATTTCATCTTGTGTATTGTGTTTCCCTCAGTTCATCATTCAAATCTCCAAAGTTACTGTAGCTTCTGGTCTAAGGTTGTTGCTTGGTGAAAGGAATTCTGGAACATATCCACATGGGGGCTGGTAAGGAGGGACTTGAAAGACGGAAGTGGACTAATCATCTTATCATGGTGTCTTTCTAAAGCCGTGGAGACAGTTGTGTATATAGGTGGGATGATAGCATTACAATCATCAGGAGCAGTGCAGAGCACATGCGGCATGCTAGAGACTGCATCAGAGATTGTTACAGCATTTGCAAAAGAGGGTATCGTAGAATCAGTTGATCCACTCAACTGAATATCAGTCATTTCCACGAAGTTACCGCTCTCCATGACTGTGCAATCACTCTCCATCTCTCGAGGTAGAAAGTCCTTTAGAAGCTTTGGGGAAGCATGTTCCTTGTCGATCTGCACTCGGATTTCCTCTTTGTGAACTGTTCTAATGTGCTTCTTGAGGTTACTTGGATGACGGCACCGCTTTCCACAGACCTAACGCATAACCAGAGCACAAAATTACTGTAGGGGTGTAAAGGAAAGTTACCAGAATGCCAGGAAAGAGCGGGAAGATGGGAAGGTAGCAATTGAACACTTTAATGCAGGAATACTGTAAGGATTATAGGATCACAGCATTTGAACACAAATTGTTACAGGTAATGCAGGAATACTACAGCTGAATGCCAGTGAACAACTTGCATTCATGTAACATACTTTACATAATAAACACACAAAGTACTTCACAAGAGCATTATAAAACAATATATGTTACACTGAACCATATTTTAAAAAAATAGTTCGGATGATGAAAAGTTTGAAAAGAAAAGAACAAGTAGCTTCAAGCACTACATTAAAACAGAACAGAGACTCAGCTATGAAAGGAGGGCATTCCAGCTAAATACATGGACACCACAGTGAAGCAGTTAGCATCGGGGATTGCATAAGAACCTATATTTATTGGAGTGCAATTATCTGGGCCTGAGAGAGATTGCTGAGGAAAGGAAGAACATGAAAACAAGAATGAGAATGTTAAAATCAAGACACCTCTTGACAAAGAGCCAAAAGTAGATCTGTGCTCATAGGTTATTACAGGAAGTACAGGAACACTGAAAATAATGTAGAACTCATAACTAATACAATTACCCTTTCTTAAAATTATATTTTTAATAAATTAATCATTTTAAGTTTTTAAATCATTTAATAACTCTTGGAAGCAAACTATGTTAAACCACAAATAATCAAGTCCCAGACACTTTTTGCAAAACTGGAGGAAAACTCTCAACTGAATGGAGTTCTACCTTGTACAAAATGAAGATGGTTATGGGTTGTTGCAGGCCAGTCATCTCCAACCCCAGGACATCTCTTGTGTGATACCTCAGGGTAGTGTCCTATACTCAACCATCTTCGGGTACTTCGTCAAGAATCTTTCATCCATCATAAAGGTCAGAAGTGGCAATATTTGCTGATGATTGCACAATGTTCAACACCATCTGCAACTCCTCCAATACTGCAGCAGCCAAAACTTCATGCAGCAAGACATTAGGCTTGGGCTGAGAAACAACAAGTAACATTTGTGCCAGAAAGTGCCAGGCAATGACCACCTCCAACATGAGAGAATCTAAAGAATCCTTCCTTGACATTTAACTGCACTACCATCACCGAATCCTCCAGCAACATCCTAGATACTACTATTGACCAGAAATTTAAGCACTTCAGCCACAAGAGAGGGCAAAGGCTGGGAATGTCGCAGAAAGCAACTCAACTAATAGGTCCCCAAAACCTGTCCACCATCTACAAAGCACAAATGTTGTGTGTGACAGAATATTCTCCACATCCTGAGTGTAGCTCCATCAATGCTTTAAGCAGTTCTTGGACACCATCCAAGACAAAGTCCATTTGATTGAAACCCCATTCACCACCTTAAATGTTTATTCCTTCCACCTCCAGTATTCAGTGAAAGCATTACATACCATCTCCAAGATGAATTTTTTCAATTCACCAAGGCTCCATTGATGGGACTTTCCAATACCAGTGTCTACCAATAGACAAACAAGGAGCATCACCACCTCCCTCCATGTCTTAATCAATCCAGACTTGGAACTATATCACCATTCCTTTACTGTCACGAATTAAAATCCTCAAAATCCCCCCATAAAAGCACAGTGGATGTACCTACAGCAGAGTTACTGCAGTGATTCAGGAAGGTGACTCACTATTACTTTCTCAAGGGAAATTGTGGCTGGGCAATAAATGTTAACCTAGCTAGTGAAGTCCAGGAAGTAAGCATCCAGGGACCCAATTTAGTTCATGAAATGGAATGAGATAAATGTCCAGTCCCTGGAATGCTTATCCCGTCTAAGGCAAACTCAAGTTTCACATACCCAAATCTCCAGGAATGTTATTCCTGAAGAAACAAAGAACAAAGCAGCAC
This sequence comes from Rhincodon typus, assembly GCF_021869965.1. Taxonomy (NCBI): domain Eukaryota; kingdom Metazoa; phylum Chordata; class Chondrichthyes; order Orectolobiformes; family Rhincodontidae; genus Rhincodon; species Rhincodon typus. The sequence continues at coordinate 3,409,575 of NC_063334.1, forward strand.
AGGAGCAGGCCCTTTAGCTCTCCAAGCCTGCACCAACACATTTTGCCCTTCCATACTGAAACTGTCTTCACTTACAGGATCCATATCCCTCTATTCCCTTCCTATTCATGTATTTGTCCTGGTGTTTGTTGCTACTGTGTCTGCTTCCACCACTTCCTCTGGCAGCATGTTCCAGGCATTCACCACTGTGTGTACCTCGCTCATTTCTTTTAAACTTCCCTCAAAGCAAACAAATGGGAAGAACAACAGGAATTCCTCTCCAATTAACAAACAAGCAAACTCTAGAAGATAGCTGAAACACACAACTAAGTCACCCCAACAGCCTCCTATATTCTTTAATTAAAACCTATCCTTTCAAATATTTCCTTATTGCTGCAATTTTCAAGTCCTAACAACATTCTTGTAAATCTTCTCTTGTACTGTCTCCAAAGCGATTATGTCCTTCCTCTCAGTGACCACAACTGTACACAAATATAAGCTGTGGCATAACCAGCATTCTATATAATTCCATAACACATACCTGCTTTTGTGCTCTATATTTTATCCTGTAAAGGAATGCATTCAAATGTCTTCTTTACCACCTCTCTTACCTATATGGTCACCTTCAAAGACATGGGGACATGCTTTCTTACTTCCTCTACCACTCTCAATATCCTCCCGTTTGTTGTGTTCCCTTGCTTCGTTTGTCATCGCCAAATGCATCACATCAGACTTCTCCAGATTGAATTCCATTTGTCACTTTACTGCCTACTCAAACAAACTATTTATGTCTTCTTGCAATCTATAGCCACCGACTTCACTATGAACTACCTGGTTAAATTTGCAGATGACAAAAATTAAGTGCAAACCATTAATATATACAAAAAGAAGCAAGAGATCCAACACTCAGCCCTGTGAAACAATACTGGAAACGTCATTCCATTTGCAAAAACATTCAAAGATCTTGTTTCCTGTCACTAAGGCAGTTTTGGAGTGTAGGATTAATGGTTAAATAATCAAATATAATTTTGAGGAGAGGTCTCCCAAGTACCAATGTACCAAACCCAAAACCACGTCCATCTGCAAAGTAGAAGGCAACAAATACATGGGAACACCACCACCTCCAGGTTCCCCTCCAAGCCACTCACTGTTCTGACTTGGAAATATGTCACCATTCCTTCACTGTCACCCGACTCAAAATCCTGGAAATCTACCCACCTAAGGCATCATAGGTCTACCTGCTGCAATTCATAAGGCAGCTCACAACCACCTTCTTGAGGGCAACTAGGTGTGAGCAAAGCCATGCCCATATCCCACAAGTGAATAAAAGAAAGAACTATCATCACTGGCTGTTCACCCGTGCCCAGAAAAATGTCCTGCAGCTACGCTATGGCATTCTTAACCCCTAGCACAGGGAAGCAATATACCATCTTAAGGCTGCATCTATGGACACTGAAATACTTGGCTGTTTTCCTGATTAACGAATTCCCTATCACTACTGCTCCTCACTACTTCTTCCTCCTCACTTGTACAACTGAGCCACCCATGGTGCCACCAACTTCGCTCTGACTGCACTCCGAGGAACTAATGTCCTCACCAAAATGGGAATCCGATTAGTGAGCAGGACCTCAGTAGAGTCTTGTACGACTTGTCTGGTGGTCACCCATTCCCATGTTCCTAGTCTGCAGCGTAACCACCTCTCTGCACTTGATATCCACATAGCTCTCAGCCTTGTAGATGTGCAATAGTTATTCCAACTGCTGCTCAAGCACCAAAACCTGCAGCTCAAGTTTCTGCAGCTGGTGACACTTCCTGCAAATGCTGTTGGCTCAATCACCAATAGTGGCCATGACTTCCCATGTACAACAGGATGCACATTCCACATGATCAAAATACCCTGCCGTGACTTACTTTACTTCACTAATGTTAACATTATTTTAATTTTGGTTTATTTATGTAAATTTCATACAACTAGGCTTTAATTCAATAGGCCTTGCAATTATTGATGAATCTTACTACTACTAAATCTAACTAACACACAAGTCCTGAACAGCAATGGCTGATTTACCAACTAACCAACTCATGACTTTTGTCTGACATCACTAGTTTTCTGTCTTAATCCAGCTGAGTTGCAGCTATCAGACCTGCCTCATCTTTCATTGCTGTCCTGAAGGTAAACACTCTGGGCCTAATGTAATTTTGATCAAACATCACTGTAATGGGAAAGAGAGGAAAGCCAATCACTTTACTGTTCTTCCATAATGCCTGTCTCAGGGTCTTTTTCCTCTAAGTGCTGCTAACTGCCCATGTTTCGATTCTCTGCTCAATTGCTCCTGTAGGTGGAACTGTCTGTTGGGGTTGCTCCACTCAGTTGCTCGTCTCAAATATGACACACAAAATCACATTCATTTACACAGCAACATTCTATCTGGTTTATTAGCTCAGTCACATTTATCACATTGCACAAGCTGAAAAGTGTAGAAATATTTTTCTTACTTTATCTCACATTGTTTAGTGACATGCTAAGAAAATAGGTTGAAACTGGCCAATGAGACTCAAATGTAGCACATGACATAATTCAATGTTACCTCATGGATGACAATTATTTCCTTGCTAAACTGACAGCAACTAAATTTAGTTCCTCAAATTAGAAAGCAGTGTTAGAAACCAGAAATTCTAGGTCACGAAAGAAACACTGATTGTCTATATAGGCTGACATTCCAGAGAACAGAATATATCACTAGAAGCTGAAGAATAACAATTCAGACGATCTCAACCAGAACTTTATGCACATCTACTTATGTGTCAAAGAAAGATGCTCAAGTCCAAACTAAAATATTATTCACAATAGCAAATTAACATTTATGAAGCCTTTCACAGTCACAGAATGGCAGAAAGCATTTTCTAACCAGTTATGTAGCAGAATGGCCCAAATAACAGATAAAATACAAATAGCCTGAATTAAAGCAGCTACCATCAGACCTTAATCAACCAAGGGCTACTTCACCATGGAAACCAGGGTTTAGCTTGTTCATCAATAAACAGTTCCTTCCACATCAGTTTTTCTCTAGCAAAAATGAAGACCAACCAACCAGTCAGTGTTAGCTGGGACAGTACAAGCCTTTTATGATTTTTCTTCATCACAGTTCATTTTGATTAATTTTTTTTTTACATTTTAGGGAGATCTCAGCCAGGCTGAGGACATGTTGTGATAAGTGTGACAGGACCTTGATGCTTGGGAAATTGGAGAGTCATTGGTTTGGGATGAGGAGTTATGAAAGGAGGAAGAAGAGATAGTCACCAGAGTTCTTGCATTTGACTGCTATCTGATTTTTCACCCTTATTGGCCAAGCTGTTATTCCGTTTCTTCATTGTCTCTCTAGGACATTACCTGACTGTAATGAAATACTAACTGTATAGTTATGCTGCTTGGGCCTGTGTGAAAATGGCACAAATTTTGATGGAACAACTAGACCTTCCCTATTAATTTTTAATGCTTGAACCCCTTCAAAAACAGTTTCACTAAGTTAAGGGTTAAATTTTAATAGCAAAAAACCACAGGAACACAGATGTACAAACACAATCAGCAAGATAGCATCAGCCTTGGGTGAAACATAGGCAATGCAGTATAAAATCTGGGAAACTGCAGAAATATAGCAATCGCATTATGTAATGCTATAATATTTTGGACAAAGCTGAGTGGAGTTGATTTTACACTTCATGGTGATAAGACTAGCTCTCCTTGCACATGCATGAAAATTTCTGAAGGGTCCAGACCCAAAATGTCAGCTTTCCTGCTCCTCTGATGCTGCTTGGCCTGCTGTGTTCATCCAGATCTACACCTTGTTATCTCATGAAAATGGTGATCCTGTTTCAGGAGTGTCCTCTCAATTTCTCGACTTGTGCGATAACATTGTATGCCAGCCTTGTTTGATGTTGCAGCTAAGGCTCAATATATATGCTAATGTTCAATAATTTGCGTAAATGTCAAAATCTATAATCACTATGCCTCATGATTTTATGTAGACATTAAACCTACTGCTGTGCTATTAAAAACAGTGGTCTTCTGCTACCAAATATAAACACTGTGGATACAAGAGGAAAAGAAACTTCAGAAATAGCAGCCACATTTCAGAATACCAGCTTCACAGTTCCTCCAAAAACTCAATGATTTGATCTGGCAAGTGCTAAACTGTACAAGCCAGGCAGGCCCAGACTCAGATGGCCTGAGGTGTATCGACAAGTTTTGGGCAAATTGGATCATAGACAATGAACTTTCACTTCTTGGAAAATGGGTTCAGACCAAACTTTTCTGCAAGTCCAAATAAGAGGTGATACATACACAGTTTCAATCCAGGTTAGAACGAGCACAGGCCTACAGTACAAAATGCAAGGTAATTCAGCTACAATTGGCTTGGTAATTTCTCTCAGATGCAGGATACATATCTGCACTGTGCAAAAAAAAACTTTGCTTATTAGGAGCAGTTGGAAATGGGGCCCATGATGCAGTTGAATTAGTTTAATCTGAATCCAGCTGTGTGCTACCTGATAAGAAAGGGCCTGAATATGGCATGTGGTACACACAACCTCAGTTTGCTACAAAACAAAGTGAGTAAACATCATTTTTACACAATGCCAACCTGCAGATCATATTTACATAAACCCCACCTGCAATTAACCATCACGTTTACATCACAATTACCATTTGTGAAAAACAATCACCTGGACACAAACCCCCACACAAAATAAACCATCACCTTTAGACAAAGCCCACTTGTGGAAAGCCATCACCTACAGAAACCCAATTCACAATAAGCCATCACTGATCTTCAGAGCCCTTCCACAATTAACCCATACACAAAGCCCATTTGTGAAATACTATTGCTTTCACACAAATCCAACCTGCAATAAACTATCAGAGACAACAAGGTGTAGAGCTGGACAAGCACAGCAGGCCAAGCAGCATCAGAGTAGCAGGAAAGCTGACGTTTCGGGTCTAGACCCTTCTTCAGAAATAAACTACTTTTGCAAAGTGGCTGGATCTGTCCACAGAAATGACCCAGAGCTTCCAGTTGCCCACCATTTCAACACACCACTGTGTTTCAATGCCAACATATCTGTCGCAGGCCTGCTGCAGTGTTCCAGCAAGCCTCAGTGCAAGGTCGAAGAACAACATCATTTTCTACCTGGGCACCCTGCAACCTCTAGGACTCAATATTGAGTTCAAAAACTTTAGAGACCCTGACTCCATCCTTCTATACTTTTAATTCATCCCACACCTGGTCCCATTATGACATGGGTTGCTTTTAGCATAGTCACCCATTCATACGTAATCCTAGGCCCATTATCAATTATATGAGTTGCATTCAGCAAAGCTAACCCATTTTCTCACTCGTAGCTCTTATTGTTATTTATTCAGCTTCTGTCCATAAATACCTACTAATAGTTCTGACAAAGTCACTGGACTTGAGAAACTAACTCTGCTATTTTCCCTCACAGATGCTGCCAGACTTGCTGAGTTTCTCCAGCAATTTTGGCAGTAATAAACCATCACCTTTACTCAAAGCCTATCTGCAGTAAACCATCGCCTTTACGTAGTTGTTGGTCTTCAGCAGTACTTACACGGCACTGATAAGGCAGCTCCCCTGTGTGGGTCCACGTATGCCTCTTCAGCTCTGACAAGCGATAAAATGCCTGTAGACAGAACTTGCACTGGAACTTCTTAATGCCACTGTGAACCAAAATGGAAGGAAAGGTATGGCAGCAATCCAACATTCTTGCCACAGTCATTTCATAAATTTAAAATATTACACCAAAGCAGCAGAAACAGGATTCTGCCATTGAACTGTCTTAACGTGTTTGCTTATTCCATTAGAGCACAGCTGATTAAGACCTCAACTCCATTTTCCTACCTTTGTCTATATTTCTCAATGCTGACAAATATGCATTATTCTGTTAGTATTGAATACTTCATTTGACCCAGTATCTGCTGCACATTGGAGAGAGTGATTTCGATCACCCTTTCCTGAAATAGTGCTTGCTAATTTCACTTCTAATGATCTTGTGCAATTTTAAGATGGGACCCCTTGTTCTTGATTTCCCCCACATAAGGAAATAGTTACTTCAAATCAACCATTTAAAATCTATGTAATTTTTAGATCAATCCTCAACTTTCTAAGTTCAAAGGAATAACAGCCCAACGTTATGAAACCTGTCCTCAAATTTTAATAACTTAAGTATTAGCTGTGCCTCAACCGTAGAAATCTCATACTCAAGTAAGAAGGCTGGGGATTAAGGTTTCATGCCCAATGCTCAAATACAAAATCTAGGCTGATACTTCAGTGCAATACTGAGGGAGTTCATGACTTTAGGAGGTGCCTTTTACAGATAAGCATTATACTGAGGCCCTGTCTGCCCTTCTAGGTGGATATGAATGATTCTAAAGCGAAGATCTACGGAGTCCTCATCAATATTTGTCCCTCAACCAATATCGTTGGAAGAGATTAGCTGGCCACTTACTGCAACGTTTTTGTGGGATCTTGCTTTACACATTCCTACAATAGTAACTATACTTCAAAAAGGCTGAGAGACATATGGAGTATCTTTCACAACCTTTAAGTTTAATTTCCCTTAACTTTTCTTGGATGTTGCTGGTACAACTCACCAACTGCCTACCATCCAGGAACCCCAGTTCTTTGATTGTACCTGCAGAAAATCTTGTGGCTCTTGTAGTGTTTCACAGCCTGACCGCAGAATTCACAGAGCTGCACCAGGGGTGGTTTTCCTTTTGATGCTTCCATATGCTTCACACGGATGTGCTGAGTTAGGTCATCTGAAATGTTTTTAAACTCCTGGTTAATGAAGTATCACTGTTTAGATTTCAGTGCACTTCTAGCACTAAACACACAGGAACTTCAAAAATCAAATCATATTTTTACATGTTCTGTGCACAATATCAAACATCTCACAGCCACTGAAGTCTGTTACAATATTGTTCAAGGATGCTCACTGTCTTCCATTAGCTCACACAAGTGACTTCATACATGTTACACTGGCATGCTATTAGAACAGTATAAGAGACATCGCAGAGGGTTGGCCTGTCTTTATAAATATCCACACAGGAGATTTTATTTTTAATTAATCATTGTTGGAATGAGAGTGTCACAAACCAATCCAGAATTAACTTCCTATCTCCAGTGGTACAGTTAGGTTTTACTCCTGATCATCATTTCAGACTCAATTCAATTTGAACTACATTTTTTATAAAAGTCTATATGAAAAGTAACCGATCAATGACCATTTGTGGAGTTAAGTTCCAAATTATTGAAATATTTTCAAACTTCACTTCTGAAAGGTCAAGATCTCATTTTTAAAGCCAATTTGCCTAGTCTTAAAATCCCCAAACAGTGGAACTAGTTTCTATCTGACTGTCCCATCAGTTCCCCTTAATAATTCGAAAACTTCAAAGTGATACCTTAACCATCTAAGTTCCAGGAAATATAACACGAGTTTGTGTAATCTCTCATGATTTAACCTTTAGAGTTGTGCAGTCGCTTTGGTAAATCTATGACCCACTCCCTCCATGCCTACTACATTTTTCCCAAAGGTACAGTGCACAGAACTAGACATAGAAGGAATTAGTGGAGTAGGAGCAGGCTATTCAGCTCCTTGAGCCTGCTCCACCATTCTAGATTATGACTGATAATCTGCCTCAATGCCATTTTCCTGAACTACTCCCCATATCTCGATATCATTAGTATCTTGAATCTATCAACCTCTATCCTGAACATACTCAATAACTGTGCTCCTGCAGCCCTTTGGTTAGAGAATTCCAAGGATTCTGTGTTATCTCAGTTTGAAATAGTTTACCTTTACCTTAACCTTAATTTCCTCATTCAAAGAATCCTTCCTCCAAACAAGGGAAGCACCCTTTCTGCATATACCCTGTCTAGCCCTTTACAAATTATGAATTCTTTATGAATTTGTATTAAATAACCCATTAAATAAATTCTAGAGAATACAATCTCCTCAATGTCTCCTCAGAGGACAGTCCAACCATCCTATGAATTAGACTGGTGAACCACCTTTGAACTCTTTCTACAGAAAACATATTCCCCCTTAAAGGGAATCAAAACTGTACATCATATGTCCGGTTCAAACAAGTGAAGCAAGAAATTTTCACTCTTGTACTCAAATCGTCTTGCATAAAAGACCAACATACCATGTTGCTTCCTAATTATTTACTTCACTGCACATTAGCTTTCAGTGATTTATGAATAAGGATACAGGTCCCTTTGGACATCAACAGTTCGAAACTTTAATCATTTACTCTGCACTTCCATCCATCCTTCCAAAATGGGCAACTTCACATTTGTATTTCATCTGACATGTTCTTGTCCACTCATCAAGTCCAATTCCCATTGAAGCCTCTTTGCATCATCCCCACAATGCTCATTCCCACCAAGTTTTGTGTCATTTGCAAACATGGGAACATTACAGGTGGTCTCTACATCCAAATGATGGATATGGTTTATATACAGCTGGGCCCCAAGCCTTGAACTTTGTCGTACACCCACTAATACTTTCCTACTTTGTTTTCACTCTACTGACTAATCTTCCATCCATGCTAGTAATTATCCCCAACTTTGTTTATTTACCACCAGACAGGAGCCTACTTGGAAGCTTTCTGAAAAGTCAAATATGCCACCACCCCATCAGTTTCCCCTTATATACGATTAGAAACATCCTCAAAAACTCCAACATGTCTATTGAACATTATTTCTCCTTTATAAAATCTATGCTGGCTTTGCAAAGTATTTCAGGTGTGACCTTTAACATGTCTTCTACATTCACCCATTTTGTCGGAGTCCTCTTGAAATCCACCATTCTATTTGCCTTTCTTATTATTTTCTGTTTTGTCCAGAACATTTTATCGATTTAAGTACACAGAAGCCCAAGTCTCTTTGGAGCACTACTGTCTCTAACATGTCACCATTTAGAAAGTACCTTGTTCTACTCTTTTAAACTCTACTTGTCACAGTTTTGCATATTCACTTAATCTATCAATTATGTTTTGTAAATGTGTTGGAGTTTTGGTACAATGGTATCCTGACTATTCCAGAATCCTATTGGAAGGCATGCATTAAGACCTTAAGTCCTCAATTGCAGACATGGATCAGAAAGATTTTATGATGTAGTTACATAAGATTAGTTGCAAAAAGGGAAAGGTGTGAAATTCAACTTCATCCATGGCATAAAACAATTTGTAGCAGATCAGTTGTTGGTTGCTGCAAGGCCTTTGTGCAGAAGTGGGTATACAAACAAATAAATTCTGTCGAACTGGGTGTGTGGAGTGGCATCCCAAACAATGAAACAATGAGAATGCCCTTACTACTACAGCCATCTGGTCCTGCAGATCTTCAAGTCTCAAACCAGACCCTGTGAGGAACGTTCGCAAGGGAAGGTGTAATGACAAAACAAAAAACAAAACAGACACCTACTTTATACCCTGCTCAATCTTCTTTACCAATGAAGTCAATAAAAAGGAAATGAGACCCAATGAATGACGGGCAATCTATCCATTACATAGAATTTCACTCCTAAACGATTTCTGTGGATTTTCACCACAATGATGTACTGAGTTATTGAATATAATGGTAAGTTTACCAGATGATCACAGAATCCATTCACCTGAAAAACATTTTACTCATACTTACTTTTCACTTTATATGCCTTGTCACACAGGCTACACTGATGGGGCCTGGCATCCCCATGGTATGCCACGTGGTCACGCAGCTTTTCCATGGACTTGAGTTGTTTCCCACACTGGTCACACTGATATAATTTCTTGCTGTGATGGGTTTTCTGGTGTTGGCTAAGCTGACAGCTAGAAAAACAAAGTGACTTTCAATCGTCCATTTTGTTAACCATTAGAACATCTTCTGAAAGAAAAAGTGCTGGTGCTCAGGGTACCAAACAATCTGAAAACTTTAATATGAGTGTGCAAAATCAATTACTTGCTAATAAATTAGACAACTGAGGTGTGCATGAGAGGAGGGAGTAGGGAAGAGAATGGCATAAAATTTGGTATCAAAATTGACAAAGGCCTTTGCCGAAATGATTCTTGAGCAAGCCATGTATCAGGATACTAGAAGGCTCTGAGAAAATTTACATCCTATCATTTAAGAGCTTGATGATTCATGTCTCCTGATTTACCTTCCATTTTTTCCTCTCCCAAAAAAGGTAATATAGACCAACATTTCTCCACTCTTCCATATATTAGTTTGTTTTTAGTCATATTTAAATGTGCATAGATATTAAATTAATCAATCTACATTTGTCATTGAATTATTTTACCACTTATCTGGTTCACTAATGTTCTTTAGGGAAGGAAACCGCCATTCTTACCTGGTCTATACTACATGTAATTCCTGACCCATAGCAATGTGGTTGACTATTAACAACCCTCTGGGAGCCAGCATTGCCCTCATCCCGTGAATGAATTAAAAAAAAAACAACACTTTTAATAACACATTTCCCCCAACGGCTTGCAACAAAAAAGCAAATTTAACACAGAAATACACAGGTCAGCAATGTTGAGCGTGATGGGGCAAGCGGGGTGGTATTTAGTGTGAGATAGAATATGGGAAGCAAAGTATTGAATGAGCTGAAGTTTGCATCAGCTGAAAATTTGCAGACTGACCCAAAAGATCATTGGAATAAAATCACAGAATGGTTACAGCACAGAAAATGTTCTTTTGCCTTTCATGTTCACGTCGACTCTCTGGAAGAATAATTTAGTTAATCCTGCTTGCCCACCTTTCTCATCTCTCCCTGGAAAGCATCTTCAGATGTTCATCCAATAGTCAAGTCAGAAGGTGGAACAGACAGAGGATTTCAAAGGCAGGGGCCTAGCTGGATGATGGCACAGAGATGAAAGTAAATAACCTCTTTGATGGAAAGAATATGGTGCTAGAAGCTCAGCTGCAGCTAGAACAGGATATAGAGGTTTCAAACTGTTTGATTCAGCTTGAGATTATGGCCAGGGCTGTAAGTATTGGCTTTGGTATTTCCATCACTTTGCTGGAAGTTACTACAGCTTTTCTAAGAATGAGGTCGGATAAGCAGTTTTGAGAACACAGGCAGTGGAGTAGGTGAGAGAAGTGGTGGTCAAATAGAATTTGACTTTATCAACGAACATGTGGAACCATACAATCTAATGTTGCAAAGGGATAGGCTATAGATAAGGAAAAGGAGAGGTAAACCCAAGGTGACAGTGCAGGTAAGGGAAGAGAAGCCATTGCTGAAGAACCTCTGTTGAATCAACTGAAGAAAATCTAATCAAATTGAACGATAAATGGAAGTTATCGGAGAATGATGCAGCTCATTGTGTAAAAATGCAACCACAAAGAAACTGAGGAAATGTAAAATAGCACTTTAATGTGGATCTCATCCACAATTTTATTTAGAGCTATTTTAGTGCTGCAGAGTGGATGCAAAACTAACTGGAAGTTATGGGAGAAGCACATTGCTGTGTTTGTGTGTGCACGCACACGTACATGGATGCAAAAGTCTCTGCACATAGCCCTGGGCCAATATTCCATTTTTCTGTTCTATAAGCAGCACAGGGTTTACAAGGTTAGAACCAAATTCCAGACAAGAATTAAACAGGAAAATGAGGGTACACTGAAATAGCTATAAGCACCACCACAATCTTGGTACCGATTATGTTATTGAACTAACATTCAGAGAACAGGAGTTCAGACTCCATCATGGCCATCAGTTTGAGAAGCTAAATTTCATTACTTGCTTTAAAATCTGAAAATAAAACAGTGGTAGCCGTAAACGTGACACAGAACATATCAGACCATTATAAAAATCCAAATGTTTTACGAATATCTTTTAGGGAAGGAACCCTGGCATCCTCATCAAGATTGCCCTCTATGTGACTCCAGCCCCGTGTCAATATCATTGATTCTTAATTATCTTTTAAAAAGTTATTCAGTTGAAAGGAACTGGTTTAAGGTAATGGTCCACCATCATCCTGGCAATAAATACCAGCGCTGACCATATTCTAGTATGAATTAAAAAAGCTAACTGGCTGCGCAACACAATACATCATACTTGACGTGCTGTGATAACCCAGAGTTCTGTAGAAGCAGCAACTCACCTGTAACTGAACAATTTCACACACACATCACAGCTGAACAATTCCCCACCAGCAGAAACCTGATGAGAGAGGTAGCGTGTATATGGCAGCAGCTTCTTACAACCTTCACATCTCAGTCGTTTCCTTTCCAGAATGTCATCTCCATCTTCTGAAAGGTCCTTGGTTATTAGTACAGAGTCCTTCTGTTGTTTCTCCTTTGATCGTTTTGGTCTTCCGCAATGTGTCACTAACGAAGATTCCACATTCAAAGATGGCAAAACACTGGTGCTATTTTTGACACTACCATGAACACCACTGTTTGAGTTTCTCTCCTCCACAGCAATATTTAGAATTTCAGGCACAGCCTTTTTCTGGGATTCACTTATTCTCACTTTGGTCCACTGACATGAAACTTTACAATTCTCTGATTTGGCAATAATATCTTGATTCTCTTTCCTGCCATTCGCATGAATTAGTCCGGTCTTTGGACATCTTGATTTTCTGTTAGAAGCAATTGTTCTAGCTAATCTGGCAGTCTGCAATCGAGTTTTGATTTTGGCCAAGCATGGTCTGTGAACCTTTTTGTTAACAACTGATTCATTATTCATTTCAGTCTTGCAAGGTGGACTCACCGCCTGTACAGAATTATCTTCCTTCATTCTCTTAAGCAACTCTAGGTTTTCCAAGTCTAAACCCACTTCTTGGTTCCTTACAAGAACATTTCTTAATTTACAGATCTCTTTGTCTAATATTTGACCATTACCATTAATTCCACTCTTCTCCATGTGAAGCTTTACTGGTACACAAACATTCAAACTCTGAGCAGCTGAAAGGAAGTCACTCATGTGACAACCTGGGACCTTAGAAGTATAAAAATACTCTAACAAATGGCTAAAACCCTCCAAGCTCACTGTGTCCAGAACAACTGTGCACTCCTGGTTATTCTTGCTCAGGGTTGTATAAAAGTAGCTGCTGCATGCAGACAAGATGTTTTTATGAGCATGAAAAGTCTTTCCCTCCACAACAACTGCAATATCACAAAATAAACCTATAGCTCGCTGTTCATAAAGTTTCTGAAGAATTGCTTGACAGTGATTGTAACGTTCTTTAATATAGGAAGGACTCTCCATTTCCTCCAAAAGATTCAATGAATTTGCACTTGCATTAAGACTTCTCAAAAGGAGAAACGAATAGCAGGCCAAATCAAGCACCACAAATGCTTAAAAAGTGCAGTTTGTAATGATCTACAATCCAAATGTTCTCAGTTCCTCTGAAGAAGCTGCTTCTTCTCAATGTGTTTACTGTAAAAACAATTAAAGTAGTAATTTAAATCAGAAGGACTTTTTACATTAAATTTTGTATCTAACACTAACAACCACTTGCATTTATATAGCACCGCTAACAATGAAAACAAAATCACAAGTTGCTTCCTAGGTGTATTATAAACAAAATTTGAAACTGGCAATATTATTATGTCAGGTGCAAAAAGCTTGGTCAAAAATATAGCTTTTAAGGAGCATCTTAAGAGGAAAGAGGAGAAGCAAGGCAACAAGATTTAATAAGAGAACTGATGACCTTCAGCCAGTCACCAATGAAGTAACTGAGAGTTGGGCAATGCCACGGGAGTGGAAATAATCTTCATAACGGTACGGCTATGTAGTCAGGACGGGATTCACGGATGGATCCAGGGGAAGTGAAGAACAACCAGAGATTATGATGCAGAAGTAGGAATATAAGTGATTACAGGTGATTCTCGGATGGTCATACAGCTCAGGTTCATGAAATAGTCACATCTGGTCTCAATTTCCAAAGCAAAAAGGCAGTGCCTTTTGCAAGCTTTAGGGTTAAATGATTCCTCCGCAGTGCAGTAAAGTATTATAATAACGTACAGTCGCTCATGCGGGAGTACAAGCATCCCAACATCTCGCGCTCACGTAAAACACTTCAAGTTTTACTCATGGGACTTATTTTGACATACTTCACTCGCTTAAGTAGGTTCTTAAGTGCCTCTGTCCATTTTATTCTGATCCGCGGTTACTTCCTCAAACTTCCCTTGACGTTGACAAGTCATTCTGTGAGCAAGGAGGGAAGTTAACGGACGTTTTTCAAATCCGCCGGCTCCCGGCTGCACTGCAAGCAATGTCAAAGAGAACGGGTCTTCTGGGAAGTCGGGGCAGCAGAACTCCAAGACGGCAGGCTCTGCGCCCGGGATTACACCGCCATGAAGCCGCTGTCACCGGCCCGGTCTGTGGGACAGGGATTCCCCCGCGGCCCCTCTCCGCCGGCTGTACCCGGGAGACAGGGAGAGCCCACTCGGGGGGGGGGAAGCAGCCCGACTGCGGCCTTCACCCGCACACGCCAAGCTGGGCCCTGAAACAACTTTCTTTATGGGAAAAAAAAGAAATAAACCCTCGCGCCCCAGCTCTAAGGACCTCCCTTCTCCCCCCCCTCACCTTCAAAGGAATCTAGAACACACTCCTTCACCGGCGACCACCCGCCGCCTCTGGCCTTTGACCTCTGACCCCCGACTTCGCGGAGCCAGGCGGCCCTCGGGGAGGACAGGGGGGAGGTGGTTGCTAGGTGACCGGTTGCTCAGAGGCCATCTCACTGATCGCGATCGGGTTCCTCACTTTTTGACGGGTTGGGCTTTGAGGGAGATGCCAGTGTAGGCTGCAGTTTCACTGATAGCTTTGTAGGTTGTCGCACCAATTATCAAGTGGGAGTGGATTGAGCAGCTCTTGGTGCTCTGTCAGTTTGGAAGGTCTCGCCTTTGAAGATGCCTTTGCCATTTTACACATGATTCTGCATCTGCTTCCACGTGTTCATGTCAGCAGAGCAGACCTGGAGGCTTCAAGACTGTCTTTGAAACATTTCCTTTAACCCCGGGAAATATAGTGATGTGCAGCCACATGTGAGAAGATGTCATGATCTGTGGAAGGAACCAGAAGCAAAGTCCACAGTGATTTTGTCCATGGAGAAAGAGCAAGCTAACGTTTCGATTCTAGACATCTCTTCTGACAGCCACTGACAGGGATCATGGTGAGCAGTGCTGCAAGGTGCAGTGTGTTTGGAATAGGAGCATAGGTCTTTTTGAACATGATTTGGAGAGTCACAGTTTCCTGACTCTTGGTGATCTGGCTGCTTTTCATGTGTTCAGGTGCTCTTCCAGTTGTGTTTAGCAGCTCTATTTTCTCTTTGCCTTGCGATACCAGAAGGGTAGCAACTCTTCACAGCACCAGGCATTTACGTCCAATTCTCTTAGCAGCTTGCGCTGATCCGATGGTACCTGCGTATCAATAACCAAAGCCCAACCCAGATACCCAACATCTCAAAGGGCCCACCTAATTCCTCAGAGTGGACAGGACCGTCTCTCCAATGTGTGTCCACCTGCATTCACCTGGTTTGCATGGACACGGCAGGTGTAGCTTTTGCACGCTCATCAAAATCAGAATGTGTCCATCAACAAGTTCAGATCAGGCAGAATTTTGGGATCACCCTCTCCCTTCCTTGATGACTCAGTGGAAATGGCATTTGAAAACCAGAATGTTGAGTGGTACTGATATTTTCACCTCTTGCCCAGTTCCATTCCTGCCAGCGGCGCGACCTGATATTTCAGCCCTTTAAGAGGGTTGAGCACTTAGGAAGGATTAGATATTCAACAGCAAATTCAATGCAAAATTAGCCCTTCTTAAATAGCTTATAATTTAGCCTAGACACTGGAATATATATAAATGTTGTCTATAATTCATTTTCTTCAATTTGAGAGTTTACAAGTACAACGAGTCTGCACCTCCGTTTGGAAGCATTTAGATAATTGATTTCTGTTAATTGCATTCTGTTGACTTTAGTTATTACTCATAAAGTTCGCTTGGTAATTGTACACCAAGGCACTCCAGCACAGAAGAATATAATGACACCTGTAGCCTCTGTTCTGCTCGTCTGATACTACAGAAATAAGGAATTCAAGTATACTCAAATAGTTGAAACCACTGTAGGAATTGAAATATTACATGAATATTTCTATCTGGCAATTTAACTTGCATGAATATTTCCTTTGAAGCATTTGATCCATAAGGTTCTTGCAAAGATTTTTAGCTCGAGTTGTGGATGAGGTTGTTGGCTTGCTCGCCAAGCTGGCTAGTTATCGTACAGATGTTTCATCACCAAGCTAGGTTACATCATAAGTGCAGCCTCCAATGAAGCGGTGTTGTTCTACTCCGCTTGGAATTTATATGATCCGGTCTGTTAAGTTGGGTTGTGTTATTTCCGGTTCTGTTCTGCATGGGTTTGTATATGGTGTCTAATTCCACATGTTTGTTGATTGCATTACAGGTTGAAAACCAGGCCTATGGGAATTCCCATGCGTGTCTGTGGTTGGCTTCGGCTAAGATGGTCACGTTGTCCCAGTTAAATTGATGGCCTTCATTGTCCGAGTGCAATGAGATGTGGGAAAGTTTGTCATGTCGTTTTGCTGCTAGCTGGTGTTTATGTATCCTAATGGCTAGTTTCCTTCCGGTCTGGCCAATGTAATGTTTGTTATTTAGTTCGAGACAGTGACCATGGAGGAAGGATGGAATTGGTAGTGAACAGTTTGTAGCAGGGACTGAAAAAAAATAGCTTTGGCCTACTGATATTTAACTATGGAAGTTACAGCTATTTTGGGAATGGATACCAGATAGGCAATCTGACAATAAAAATGTGGGGGGACAGAGAGAGGTGGTCATGAGGAAGAGTTGGGTGTTATCAGTATACATGTGGAAGTGGACCCATGTTCGTGATATACAGCCAAGGAGTAACATGTAGATGCATTCAAGGAGAGAGCCAAGGGCAGAAATTGGGGGACTCCATGGTTAATGTTGCAAAAGTTGGGAAGAGAAAACATCTCTGTAATTGCTCTGACTACAGCTGAATAGATGAGTGAAACCAAACAAAGGCATTGCCTCTGAACTAGACAGTGAAAGGGATGATAGAGGAGGGATGATGTACAATGGAATCATGATGTACAATGGAATCGTACGCAGAGAATGTAATTTGTGATTTGAACTGCTTAAGTGCTGTGCTGGGCAAAATGTCAAGACCCTAGTTGGGTATTGCAGCCAATTCTTGGCACATTACCGTAGATAAGAAGCACTCAGAGAGAATGCAAATGACATTTACAAGAATGCCTCTGGGCATGAAGTTTAGGTATATGGGGAAACCAAAGAAATTGGTGTTTTTGTCCTTAAATAAATATTGAGAGAATATTTGATAGAGGTGTTCAAAAACATGAAGGATTTTGTTGTAAATAAAGCAAAACCATTTCCAGTGATAGATGGATCAGTGGATCTAGATTTAGGATATTTTGCAAAAGAGCTCGAGGTAATTTGAGGATTTTTTGTTTGTGAAGAACAAGACATTTAATCAAAAATGCCTAAAAGAGTGTTGAAAGGAGATTCTGTAATAACTTTCAAAAGGAATACCTGCCCAAAGAAAAATACTTGACAGGGTAATGCGGAAAGAGCAGAGAGTGGGACTAATTGGCTAACTGTCCCAAAGAGCTGGCTTAATTGGCCAAATAGTTGCCTTTATTCTATGAGTCAATGAAGGGAAGAGTAAATGTTTAGCTGAAGATAAGGACATCAAAGATAGAGTAAGTGAATTGTCGATCTGATCACTGACTGCACAAGTAAGTATTTTGAATGAACGACTAATGGTTAAATAATTGGCAGTTAAACATAGTTGATTAGGGATAGCTCTTGTTTCAAAATGGCAATGTGATTGAAATGGGAATGTGGATTGTATCATAATTTGTAGGAAGGTAAAGTTGAGGATTATCAGACCAACCATGCCATCTTGAATCATAGAGCAGATTTGATGGGCCGAATGATTTTATGGATTATGACGAGTACAAGAAAGTGATTGTGATTATGAGAGTAGTGAGCCTATGTGAGGTGGAAAGAGGTTGTGTCTGTGTGTATGGGTTGGACAGTGGAAAAAGACTCATGTCAAACATAAACACTAACTTAGACCAGATGGGCTGAATGGCCTTATTGCACTTTCTGTATAATCGTTTTTCATAAAATTTGCAGAATTAGTCTGTATTGTCCTCTCATTTTTCTCTATAAACAATAAAATTATAAGCATGCATGAGTGTTTAGTGAATGAGTAAAAATTCTAATTCTATTAACAATTATCTACATGTGGTCTTTATTTGTTTTTCTCTAAATGGCTTCAATAAGTCAGAGGTGAAATATTGGGCAGATCTTTATTTTGTTCCTCTATTTCACAAGAAATATCACCTGATATCTTGGAAGTTGGAAATGTATTATGGGGTCTTTTTAATTTACAATTGTGGAGGAATAAACTTTTCAAAACAAGTCACTTTGATTTCAGTGCTGGAAATACTATAGCACTCATAGGATCAATAGTTGCTGAGTTTTTTGATCCCATTACTGGAGGTGCGTGCAATATTTTGATAAGGAATTGGAAGTTTAACAAGGATGGCCCAATAGCTCAAGCAGTTAAATGCTTGACTCACAACTAAAAGGCTGACAGCCCAATTCTTGGCACTGGCTGTCATTCACACTGCTCTGTCTAAATGATCAGATTGTTGACTTGAACCCTGGACTATGGGGAAATATTCTATTTGAGGAGAAGGGAAAAGGGAGATTGTTCAGTTCATTACACTTCAATTGCATCTCTAGAATCACCAATGAGGATTATGATTAAATTTCAATCTTGAATATCTCCCCACAACTCTTCACACCAAATTTAAAATACAAGAAGAGAAAAAAGGGAAGATAAAGCAGATTAAATACTTTTTACCAAAATCCGTTAAACGCTGAAAGTGCTTTAAAAATATAATGTAATGCTAAAATGTCAGTAAGAACGGAAGCCAACATTCTATTTAGAAAAATATTATTGATTAAACAAACTGAAATTTTAAAACGCTTCATTTTGAAATTATCTGTGTCAATCCCATGATACAAAAACAGTGGAATGGTACAACACAACTGAGATGTCAGGCATACTGCAAAATCCTCTGACTGTTGTTGGATTAAATTTACTGCTATTTAATTATCTATACATGCTTAAGAATATTAGCTGTAGCACAAATAAATTCAAAGCAGGAAAATTTAACTGCCAAGAACAAATGGGTTTTGATCATATAGGATGCTAAATGTGGGAATAACAGGAATCATGCAAGAACAAAAGTAGATTGGCAGAATCTTCCAGACTTGTAAAATTCCATGAGTTGAGAGCATTTACAGTTGCTAATTTGCTTGGGTCAGCATTGTTCCAGCATAGCAGCTCTTCTGCATGGTGGTCAGTTAGTAGGTTACCTCCATTTCACCATCAAATGAAGGATGGTGGAACAGGGAAGCAGGTAGACCTACTGAAATATCTAGCTGGCAGACCACCAGGATCCCAGCCAATGATAATCCTGGATAAGTCAGATTCCAGTGTGAAACCTGGCTTGATTGGCCATAAGATTTATTTTTGTAATTTGATTACCGTTATGGTCAGTCACTGATCATATTCACATCACACTGCTAAAGTACTTTTAACAAAAAAACATAGGTTTTTACACAAAGGAAAGAAAAATGTATTTATATATGACAGTTGTGCAAGATCTGATCATAAGCAACAAAAAAAATCCTTTCCCCCAGCAATACCTTTCACCACCCCCATGAAGTATCATTCCTATTTTGATTTTAAAATGTTTTATTCAACTGACATATTTGTAAATGGTTCTTTTTCACGAGTTTCTACACATTCACAGATTTGATTCAGATTTTCTCTATTACTGTGTGTCTCTGACGTAGACAAATCATTTCACTGAACTCTAAGAAAATAAACTTATGACTGCTAAAACAGTGTAAGAATTCTTTCCAACTCTGATGGCCTGAAGACCGACAAAAATAAATTACTCCTCTTCTGGAATGAGGCTGTTCCTCTGAATTCACTCTTGCTGTCTGTCTGTGTATAGCATAAAAATTTCACTTAAAAACATTTATGCGTTATCTTCCAAGGTAGATTGCTAGTCATTTAATTTAGTACATGCTTTCCTGGAAAGGCTCTTATGAACTCTGATTAAAAAATTACTTTTTGACCTTCACAGAACTAAAATCAAAAATTCAACTAACATGGCAAAACTTCCCAAGGCACTTTACAGGAGCACTATTAAACAAAGTTTGGCATCAGGCATAAAGAGATATTAAGGCAGGTAACAAAAGTTTAAGTCGAGCTAGGTTTTATGGAGCCTCTTAAAAATTGAAAGCAAAGTGTACAGGTTATAGGGTGTGATTTCCAGAAGTACAGCCTCGGCAGCTGAAAGCATGGCTACTAAAGATGGAACAATTTAAATCTGTGATTCTCTAGAACCCATAATTAAAGCAGTGCAGATCAAAGTTGTAAGGTTACCAAGGTGTAGAGCTGGATGAACACAGCAGGCCAAGCAGCATCGGAGGAGCAGGAAAGCTGATGTTTTGGGCCTGGACCCTCCTTCAGAAATAATTTCAGACCCGAAACGTCAGCTTTGCTGCTCCTCTGATGCTGCTTGGCTGATTTCATCCAGGTCTACACCTTGTTATCTCAGATTCTCCAGCATCAGCAGTTCCTACTATCTCTGAAAGTTGAAAGGTTAATGTGGATTAGGGACAGGGAGACATGAAGACACAGAGATTTGAAAACAAGATTAAAAATGTTAAAATCCATGTGTTATTCAAACAGGAACCAACACAGATCAGTGAGCACAGAGATAATGGATGAACTGGAGTTCCCGTGAATTAGGATACAGGTAGTAAAGTTTTGAAATAAAAACAAAGTGCTACAGAAACTCAGCAAGTCAGGCAACATCTATGAGGTGAGAAGTAGAGTTAAGGTTTCAAGTCCAGTCTGACTCTTCCTTGGAAATGCTATGATGAGCAACTGGTGCTCAGCAAAGGACTTAGTTTTATCCCTTTAAAGTTTTTGATGGGCTCAAGTTTAGGAGCTGAAGGTGGGATACCACACAGGGATATATTTGAAAGTTGCACCAAAAGGTAACAGATGTATGAATTAGGGGTTCAGGAGCAGATAAGCTGAAGCAGAGGCAGAATCAAGCAATATTACTGATATCAATGTGAGCAATCTATCTTAGTGAAGGCATAAATATGTTTTTGGAGCCCATCTTTGGGTTGACTATGACAGCAAAGTTACAAAGAGGGTGCAGAGTTAGAATAGCTTTTTCTCAGTGCAGACTCGATGGACCGAGCAGTCTCTTCTGTACTATATGATTCTATGATTCTAAAATTAGTCTTTTAATCCCGCTTTCCAGCACTTGGTCAATAGCCTTGAATGTTAATGCATGTAAAGCGCTCATCCAAGTACTTATTAAAAATTGAGGTTTCCCACCTCAAATATCCCCCCAAGCAGTGAATTCAGATTCCCAACAAATCTCCTCCAAGCCTCCTGCCTTTCACCCTAAAATTAGGCCACCCCTGATTATTGATCCTAACTGATTATTTTTGAAAGAAAACATTTGCTTTCTATCCACTGTGTCCATGCCCCTCTAATCTTATACACCTCAATCAGGTCCTCTCTTGGGCTTCTCTGCTCCAATGAAAACAACTCATTGGTTAAAAATTTTCAAATTAGAAACATAGTGACACATTAAATCCACTGTAGATGTTGCCAAGTTGGAAATAAACTGCCAAATAATTTGAACATGGGGCCTGAGCTGATTAGTTGGACAAGGCAGCATCTTCATGTTTTAGACAATTCATGATCCCTGACATTTTCCAATTACTGTTTCTAGTGGGTTAGTTGGGGCTATTGTGTAAAATTGAGTCTGACTTATAAAGAAATCACAGTTTAAGAGAGATGCTTCCTCCAGTTATCCAGAAAAGAAAATGACAGTATTCTTTAGGAAAAAAAACACATCCAAAAGTAATTTAATGAAATATTTTTGAACTGTAGTCACAATTGTAATGTAGGAAACAATTTGCTCACATCAAGATCAAACAAGGTACACTGAGGTAATTACCAAATAATTTTGTTTAAGTGGTATTGATATGAGCTAAATATTGGCCATGAGACCAAGAAGAATTCCCAACCTTTCTTCAGATAGTGCCTTGGGATCTTTCACATTCACGTCAAAGGGCAAACACGGCCTTGGCTTAAGATTTCTTCCAAAAGCCTAATTAATAAAACTTCAATTAAGTATATCCAGAAGATTTAACTAAAGCTAATAGTTTATACAAGGTGCAATTAGATTATAAAAGAGGAAAGAGAATTTTTCTGTCAGATCATGGATGAGCAGCTGAGACCTGAAAATTGCAATTCCTGAGCCATATGGAACTTCAGGACACTTCATGTGTCTTAGAGTTATCACATACATGGGAAGCATCCCCACCTGCTTGCATGGGCTGCACTTCAGAATTTCTGAGCTTGCAGAGCAGTTGGAGTCACTATAAAGTAACAGGGAAAAGAAGAATTTCTAGTTTACAGTGCCCACCCAACAGACATTGAGGTTCAGGATAGTGAGTTGGTGGCCTTCCAGGGATGAGCATCCATCCTAATACTCCCAAAACCCAAATTGTCTGTCACCATTGCAGGTCCTCCACTTTGGCTTTTACATTCTCCCTCAGTTGTTCAAATCTCCTGTTGGAGTCATTGATAATGCTTTATTACTGTCTGAGCCCCTCGCTTCATCTGTAGACATTCAGGCAGTTTTAGGATTCACTTTCCCTTGGGAATTAGGTATCTCAGCAAGTCATCAGATCCTCAGATACGTACATCCGCTCCTGGGAGGCCAGATGTTAGTTATCAATGAAATTCCGATTGTTGTTGGGAACAGAAGGTGAAAGCATAAAGTTGAGTAGTTCACTGGGCACTGGGAATTACCATCATGGTATTGAGCCTTGCCGGTGGTCATACAGTTTTCCTCTTCTCCATGGTATGCCACCAATGTTGGTTTGTGCCAGGCACTGGGAATTTCATGGGTGCTGTTTAGTGTTTTTCTAAAACCATACATGGTTCTTATCCCTATCCCTACAGGATGTGGGCAGTTGTTTTTTACACCTAAGCAGCAAACCATCTCTTTGGATTCAGGGAAGTCCTTTATTGCAATCTGTCATGATCTCTATAGTCTTAAGTGTTTTACTATTGTGTTAGTTCAATTCAAAAGAACTTAAAATTCCATAACAAAAACAAAGTTGCTGGAAAAGCTCAGCAGGTCTGGCAGCATCTGTGAAGGGTCTGAGGAAGGGTCACCAGACCTGAAACATTAACTCTTTTTTTATTCACAGATGCTGCTAGACCTGCTGAGCTTTTCCAGCAACTTTGTTTTTGTCCACTGCTTTTTGTCATTTATATAAATGATTTGAATAGGAATAAAGAAGGAATGTTCAGTAAGTTTGCAGATGACACCAAAATTGGTGTTGTAGTGGACAGTGAAGAAGGTTATCTCAGAGTACAATGCATCTTTGATCAGATGGGCCAATGCGCTGAGGAGTGGCAGGTGGAGTTTAATTTAGATAAATGTGAAGTGTTGCATTTTGGGAAGGCAAATCAAGGCAGGACTTATATACTTCATGGTAGGGTCCTGGGGAATGTTGCCAAACAAAGAAACTTTGGAGGGTAGGTTCATAGTTCCTTGAAGGTGGAGTCACCGGTAGATAGGGTGGTGAAGAAAGTGTTTGGAACACTTGCTGTTGTTGGTCAGTGCATTGAGTATTGAAGTTGGGAGGTCATGTTGCGGCTGTACAGGACAATGGTTAGGCCACTTTTGGAATACCAACTTCAATTCTGGTCTCCCTCCTTTGGAAAAATGTTAAACTTGAAAAGGTGCACAAAAGATTTACAAGGATATTGCTGGGTTTGGAGAGTTTGAGCTATTGGGAAAGACTGAATAGTCTGGGGCTACTTTCCCTTGAGCATCGGAAGCTAAGGGGTGACCTTAAAGAGGTTTATAAAATTATGAGGGGCATGGATAGGGTGAATAACCAAGGTATTTTTCTCAGGGTAGCGGAGTCCAAAACTAGTAGGCATATGCTTAAGGTGAGAGGGGAAAGATATAAAAGGGACCTAAGGGGGAACTTTTTCATGTAGAGAGTGGTGCGTGTGTGGAATGAGCTGCTACAGGAAGTGATGGAGATTAGTACAATGACAACATTTAAAAGGTATCTGGATGGATATATGAATAGGAAGGGTTTAGATGAATGTGGGTGAAATGCTGGCAAATGGGACTAGATTAATTTAGGATAGCTGGTCAGCATGGATGAATTGGATGGAAGGGTCTGTTTCCATGCTGTACGTCTCTATAACTGTATGACAGCCTTGTTGGGTAACCTGGTCAACTAACTTGATTCCTTATGTAATTGTGGTTGCCTGACATATCGACAATACTGTGCTTTCCATGGTCCTATCAAGAGAGAACGTAGTAAATGCCCGTCGTTTCAGGTTCGTCCTAAATATTTTTTGTACTTCCAATCTCTTTGAACAGTATCCAGTGTTTCCATTCGTCTTTCCATACCAATACATGCAGTATCACTCGTTTGCAGGACCCTGGAAGGTCTTTGCCAGCAAAGTGCTGAGCCTGCTTTTGCAACTTGGGCCTAACTATTTATTGATCCCCTTTTATGTTGCCACTGGGATAAAAATTGGTGAACCTTAGCTTTCAATAATGCAACTTTTTGCTGTCACTATGAAGTTCCAAATTATTTTTGGTGCTGAATATGACCCCACCCAAGGTAATGTGTATTCTCGCCTGGTCCAGGTGATTGTGTGGTCACAACTCCAAACATAAACCTATTATCCATGAGTATGCTGATTCATTTTTTTTCCCCTTTAAAGAGTTTTGACTGGCGCTACAAGTTCAGTGACCAGACTTAAATGAACCAGCTTTTGAAATCATTATCTTGGACTGAACAATGTTCAAGGTAATCAGTTTATTTAGGATAATCAGTGCACATTGTTTGGCCACAGAGAGAAAAGAAATCCCTCGTTATCCTTGAGAAGGTGGTGGTGAACTGGCTTTTTGAACCTATGTCTGTGCAGTTCCAAATTAAGCTTACATTTAATGTTTTATTTAATCCTTCAAGCCTCAACAAGAGAGACCTTACAGCAACTTCCCAGCCTGCCATATAAGTATAGCCGTATACCCACATGCACTGCTATATAACTGTGTAGTTGTCTGATTAATTTCTGTCCTAAATGGGCACCCAGGAATACATAGGAGGGAACATCAGAGCCAAGAAATGTAGTCAATACAAGAGATTTCATAATTAAGGGAACAGCTAGGCATTTCTGTAAACATCACCATGAGTCTTGCATGTTTTGTTAGTACAATTGTAATTTACATCATCGTGACGGTATAGAATATTCTGCAGACAGAAGGAAATGATCTAGCACTGGGGCACTTGTTGATACCAAAAGAGAGCAGGTATTGAGATCTGGCGTTCAGATTTTCAGGTGCCCTGCAAGAAGCTTAAAAATTACGAATACAGTAATCTCTAGATTACTCCCAAGTGTCAGATGTTAGTGAGAATAGAACTAGGAAACAGGATGGACCAATGTGTGGCTTGAGGGAATATGGAAGATGGAGGGCACCAGATTCTTGGGACATTGGTATCAGCTCTAGGGCATGAGGTTCTTTATGATCATGGCAGAGCTCACTATTGTGGTTAGGGAGAGTCAAAACTGGAAGTGCTCAGTTAGAGAAGGTAGGATGGCAAGACTGACAACATTATTGTGTCAAAGAAAAGGACAATCTTGAAGGGGATATATAAATATTGAATTAGAGTTGGAAAACAAAAAATACTTGGTTCTTCTACTGTATGCAAATGCCCCCAAACACAGTGTGACAGAGAAGTAAATATGGGGTAAAATCACAGAACATCAAGGAGAATAGAATAGTGATAATGGAGGACTTTATGCCAAGTTATATTTGGTCATTTAATGTTAGGGTAAAGTGTAAGGAGAGGGGTGAATTTATGAAATCTCAGAATCAAGGAGTGTTACGGTGTGGAAGAAAACTACTCAGACCATTGTGTACACACTGGCTCTCTGTGCATTTGCTTTAAACCTCGTACCAATCTCCTGCCTTTTTCCTGTAACCTGACACATTGTATCCTTTTAAATAATCATCCAGTGCCCTCTTGAATGCCTCAGCTGACCCTGCCTCCACCATACTTCCAGGCAGTGCATTCCAATTACTAACTTCTCACTGTGTGAAAAAGTTTTTTGTTTTTACCTCAAATTTGCTTACTTTTCAAAACATACCAAAACTGTGCTTTCTTGTTCTTGATCTGTTTATGAGTGGGAACAGTTTCTCCCTGTCCTCTCACAATTTTTAAAACTTATATAAAATTTCCTCTTGCCTGCCCCTCTTCAAGGAAAACAGTTCTAACTTCTCAAATCTCTCCTCATAACTGAAGTATCTAGCCCTGGAACTGTTCTCATAAACCTCTTTCCAAAGCATTCACATACTTCAATAATGTGAAGCCCAAAACTGTACACAATATTCCAGCTGAGGTCTAAACAGTGACAAAAACAAAGTTGCTGGAAAAGCTCAGCAGGTCTGGCAGCGTCTGTGAAGGGAAAAACAGAGTTAACATTTCGGGTCTGGTGACCATTCTGAGGAAGGATCACCAGACCTGAAACGTTAACTGTTTTTTCCTTCACAGATGCTGCCAGACCTGCTGAGCTTTTCCAGCAATTTTGTTTTTGTTCCTGATTTGCAGCATCCGCAGTTCTTTCGGTTTTTATGAGGTCTAAACAGTGTCTTACAGAAGTTCATCATAACCTCCCTTCCCTGGTTCTCTATGTCCTACTTATGAAGCCTAGAATACTGTATGCTTTATTAACAGTTCTTCCTACTTGTCGTGTCATTTCTAATGACTTACAAACATACACACCCATGTCACTCTGCTCTTGCACATCTTTTTATTTTAAATTGTCTCTCATTGTTCTTTGTACCAAAGCACATCACCTCACACTTCTGTGCAAAGAACCTCATCTGCTGCCTTTCTGCCCAATCCACCAGCATGTCGGTGTCCTTGTGTCCTACACTATCCCCCTCACACTTTATAGTTCTCCCAAGTTTTTTGTCATCTGCAATCTTTGAAATTGTGCTCTGCGTACCAAGATTTGGATCATTTAAAAATATATATCATATATCAGAAAAAACATGGGACCCCAATACCAACCTCTAGGAAACTCCAGTACAAACCTTCTTCCAGCCTGAAAAATACCTATTAACCATTATATCTGATCCCTATCCCTTAGTGAATTTTGCATCCATATTGTTACTGTTCCTTTTATTCCATGGTCGATAACTTTCCTCACAAGTCTGGTGTGTGGCACTGTTTTGAACATGTTTTCGGTATAGATATCACATTAACAGATTTTGCCTCATCAAGCCTCTTTTCCTTGACTAACATGTATTTCGTCCAATAAAGAAAAAGAAATTGCTAGATCTGGTGCTAATGAGTGACAAAGTGTGAGGGAACATTTGGGTAGGAGTGATTAATGTAGCATTAGATTTAGATTAACAACATTGAAGAACAAGGAACAATCTAAAATAGAACTTCTAACTTCAATGGGGACTAACTTCAGTGGGATAAAAGGGTTATTAGCCAAAGTAAAATGGAACCAAAGATTGACAGGAAAATCTGTAACTACAAAATGAGGAGGCAGTTTTTCATGTTTCAATGTACTAGCTTCCCACAAGCTCACTAATGTCCTTCTGCCATCCTCACCTGGTCTGGCCTACATGTGACTCCAGACCTACAGCAATGTGGTTGACTCTCAACTGCCTTCTGAAATGGCCAAGCAAGCCACTCATTTGTATCAATCACTATGAACTGTCAACAAAGGAGTGAAACCAGATGGATCATCCAGCATTGACTTAGGCACAGGAAAAGACAACAGCAGAAACAGCCCTGTTGACCCTACAAAGTCCTCCTTATTAACATCTGTGGGCTAGTGCCAAAATTGGGAGGGCCGTCTCACGGACTAGTCAAGCAATAGCCTGACATAGTCATACTCATGGAATCATTCCTTACTAAAAATGTTCCAGACACCACCATCACCATCCCTGGATATGTCCTGTCCCATTGGCATGACAGACCCAGCAGAGGTATACAGTTAGGAGGGAGTTGCCCTTGGAGTCCTCAACATTGACTCCAGACCCCAGGAACTCTCATGGCTTCAGGCTAAACATGGGCAAGAAAATCTCCTGCTGATTACCACATACCATCTTCCCTTGGCTGATGACTCAGTACTCCTCCATGTTCAACATGCTACCTTGGAGGTAGCACTGAAGGTGGCAAGGGCCCAAAATGTACTCTGGGTAGAGGATTTCAATGTCCGGCACCAGGAGTGACTCAGCAGCAGCACTACTGATTGAGTTGGTTGGGTCCTAAAGGACCTAATTGCTAGACTGGGTCTGCAGCAGGTGGTGAGGGAACCAACAGGAGGGAAAAACATACTTGACCTCACCCTGACTAATCTGCCAGTGCAGATGCATCTGTCCATGACAGTATCAGTAAGAGTGACCACCAAACAGTCCTTGTGGAGAAGAAATCCCACCTTCACTTTTGATTTGATGTGATTTGATTTATTATTGTCAAATGTACCAAGATACAGAGAAAAGTATTATTTTCCCACCTTCACATTGAGAATACCCTTCATCATGCTGTGTGGCATTATCACCATGCTAAATGGGACAGACTTCAAACAGATCCAGCAACTCAGGACAGAGCATCCATGAGGTACTGTGGACCATCAACAACAGCAGAATTGTCCTCCAGCACAATCTCATGGCCTGGCATATCCCCCACTCAGCCATTTCTATCAAGCTGGGGGATCAAAGGAGAATGCAGGAGGACATGCCAAGAGCAGCACCAGGCATATCTAAAAACGAGGTGACAATCTAGTGAAGCTATAAAACAGGACTACTTGCATGTCAAACAGCATAAGCAGTGAGTGAAAGACATAGATAAGCAATCTCACAACCAACAGATCAGATCTAAGCTCTGTAGTCCAGTCCACATACAGTTGTGAATGGTGGTGGACAATTAAACAATTCACTGAAGGAGGCAGGTCCACAAATATCCCCATCCTCAATGATGGAAGAGCCCAACACATAAGTGCAAAAGATAAATCTGAAGCATTTATAGCAATCTTCATTTATAGCAATCCATCTCAGCCTCCTCCAGTAGTACCCAGCATCACAGATACCAATCTTCAACAATTTTGATTTACTCCTCGTGATGTCAAGAAACTGTCAGAGGTAATGGATGCAGCAAAGGCTGTGGGGCCTGACAACAGTCTGCCAGTAGTACTGAAGACTTCTGCTCCAGAACTTGCCACTCCCCTAACCATGCTGTTCTAGTACAGTTGCAATACTGGCATTTACCCAACAATATGAAAAATTGCCCAGGTATGTCATGTACACAAAAAGCAGGAAATATTCAATCCAGCCAATTTCCGTCCCATCAGTCTACTCTTGATCATCAGTAAAGTGATGGGTGTCATCAACAGTGCTATCAAGCTGCAGCTGCTCAGCAATAACCTGCTCAATGATGCCCAGATTGGGTTCCGCCAGGGCCACTCTGCTCCTGACCTCAATTACAGCCTTGGTTGGAACATGGACAAATGAGCTGAATTACAGGGGCGAGGTGCGAGTGACAGCCCTTGACATCAAGGCTGCATTTGGCCAAGCGTGGCATCAAAGGGCCAAGCAATCAATATAATCAATGACTATCGGGAGCAAACTCTTCAGTGGTCAGAGTCATACCTGGCACATAGGACAATGGCTGTGGTTGTAGGTCAGTTATCTCAGCTCCAAGCCATCTCTGCAGGAGTTGCTCTCCTAGCCCAAATTATCTTCATCTGCTTCAATGAAGACCTTCCCTCCATCACAAGGTCAGAAGTGGGGATGTTCGCTGATGATTGTTCAATGTTCAGCACCATCGCAACACTTCAGATACTGAAGCAGTCCGTGCTCAATTGCAACAAGATCTGGACAATTTTCAAGCTTGGGTTGACACGTGGTAACTAACATTCGCACCACACAAATGTCAGGCAATGATCATCTCCTAAGAGAAAGAATCTAATCACTATCCCTTGACATTCAGTGATGTTACCATCACTGAAACCCTGGCTATCAACATTCCTGGGGTTGCCTTTGACCAGAAACTCAACTGAACTCCCAACATAAACACAGTGGCTACAAGAGCAGTTTGCAGCCTAGGAATACCATGGCGAGTAACTCACCTCCTGACTCCCCAGAGCCTGTCCACTGTCTACAAAACACGTTAGGAGCGTGATGGAAATCTCCCCACTCACCTGGATGGGTGTAGCTCCAACAACAGTCAAGAAGCTTGACATCATCCAGGACAAAGCAGTCTGCTTGACTGGCACCCAAACAAAAGCATCCACTCCCTCCATCACCGATGCTCAGTAGCAGCAGTGTGTACTGTTTACAAGATGCTGTGCAGAAATTCACCAGAGATCCTTAGACAGCACCTCCCAAACCCATAACCACCTACGTCTAGAAGGACAAGGACAGCAGATGCAGAGGAGTATAACCACATGCAAGTTCCCCTTCAAGCCACTCACTATCCCGATGTTGCTGGGTCAAAATCCTGGAATTCCCTCCCTAAGGGCATTGTGTGTCACCCTACAACTAAAGTGATTCAAGAAGGAAGTTCACCACCACCTTCTCAAAGGCAACTACGGACAGGTGGTAAATGCTGGCTAGCCAGCGATGACCATGTCTCACAAGTATGTACAAAAAAGACAAAGGTCAAGGAACCAAACCCGGGCCTTCTTAGATGATAAGAGAGATAGAGAAAATGATGCAACAAACATGAGGTGTATGATGCACACCACAGCCAGGCCAAATACAATAATGTGAATGAAACAGTGAAGGGGAAATATGACTAGCAAAGAGATATATGAAATAGAATGCAATTAGCAATAAAAGGGAATCAAAAAATCATCTACCATTAAATAGTGAAGAGGTATTAAGAGATCAAATAGGGTCACACAAAAAATCAAGGATTGGAGCAATAGAGGGTCAGTACAAATGTAAAAGCGCACAGCAACAGCACCAGAGATAATAACCTTTCAGAAGCAAGACAAGTACAGAGGGTGTTAATGTCATTACAAACAATGAAATGCAGCCTTGCACACAGGGCAGGGTGCACCCTACCTTGTGCGACGATGGGCAGACAACACCTTGAGTTAGTAGTTAAATTAGATTAATAATTTTAATTAAATGAGATGAAACAACTGCTCAGTGGTTAGAACTGTCCATGTCAGCAGAGTAAAGTGCAGGAAGGAATTCCAGGCATATCCAGGGTCCGCATGAAACCAGTGTATCAAATTGTAATAGGCTGAATAACCATATGTATCCAGCAATGATAGGCTAAGTAGAGTCATAGAAATGTACAGCACAGAAATGGACACTTCGGTCCAACTCATGCATGCCGAACAGATATCCTAAATTAACAAATCAACCATTCCAAGATGACGGCGGAATAGGACTCTTGAGCTAGACCTTGTCTGTTTTGTCTGTTTCTTTTCTTTTCTTTTTTTCTATCTCTTTTGTGTTTTTTTTCTTTACCTTTTTCCTTCCCATCTTCAGCGAGCATCGGCGATGTCCGGGGTGAAAACCAATACAGACTCCTGGCCTCAGCATGGACTCAACTCCCAGTGTCAGCGTGGACTCAGACTCCTGGCCTCAGCATGGACTCCCGACCTCAGCATGGACTCAGATTCCCAGATTCAGCGTGGACTCAAACTCCTGGCCTCAATGTAGATTCGGACTCTCTGCCTCAGCATGGACTCAACTCCTGGCGCTCCCAGCCTCGAGGTGAAGCAGGGCTCAGTCTGGGTTGGAAGGACTGTTATTCTGAACTCTTTTTCTCTGTTTTTCTAATTTATTGCTGGACTTTTTATATCTTTATTTTTCTAATCTTCTTTCCTAAGAATTTGTACTTAAGAATCTGTACCTGGGTACCTTGGTAACTGAGATGGCGCCGTAAGTGGCAACTTGTAAACTTTTCACTGTATTCATGTGAGTACATGTGACAATAAAGCTAATTCAACTCAACTGGGCTGAGGAAATGTAGACTGTATAAAACCTTGTATTCATCACTGTTCAAACAGAGCAATTGTAGAGATCTCAGCAGGGGCTGACTGGAGGCTCAACTCCCTTGTGCACATTAATTAAGCTGCTTGAATTCAAAACTCAACAAACAGTGTCAATATCCACTACAACTTTAGGAAGACAGAAGCTGATATATACTAAGCGGCGCAGAGCAAGACTAGAATACTTAATAAGTACTCTGCATCAGTGTTTACTGGAAGAAGGAGGATGCTAACAAAATATCATTAGAAATAGCAATGGTAGAGGTAATGATAGGATGAACATTACGAGGCTGGATTTACTGAAAAGAAATGTACTGAAAAGGCTAGCAATGATTGAGTGAATACTCACCTGAGTGATTACATCCCAGGGTTTGCCATAATCTTCCAATGTCGCATAGATACAGGGGAGGTACCAGAGGATTGGACAGTGGCAAATGTGCCATCCTTACTCAAGAAATGGCAATAAATTCTGCCCTGTGCTGATATTGCACTTCTGAGAGTGCAGGACTCCTCTTTACTCCGCTGAAGCAAGCTTGACACCTCATTTAGGCTTTGGGACAGAGATGAGCCAGAATGTTTCAGTGCGGGGTGACACAGCACAAATTGACTCATAAAGAAAATCAAGCATGGCATAAAACAGGGTCTGAGCCTGTTTTCCATTAACAAGGAAACTAATTTCACCCCTATACGTTTGACTCACGTTGTGCTTTTTTTTAAACCAAAATACCTTCCACGAATGACTGATGCTGAATTTTGAAGTTTGAGGTCGGAGGAGGGTGATACAGGTGCTTCTATTTGACCCTGGTTCACCAGCGGTCCGCTTGTCAAACAGAGCTGCTTGTCCAGATAGTATCCAGGGTGGATTGGGCTAAATCAAACATTGGTCAAAGTGGGAGCCTCCCCTTGTTGGAATGAACTCAATAGCCCCGTTAAGAGTGTCCCAAAGTCCCTGTTTGCATAGGCAGCATTTTGTGCTGGCAGCATGTGGCTTCAGGGCTTTAGCCGCGGCATCCTCACAGAGCTGAGCCGAGCTGTGACCAGTGAAGCGGGACAGACCATGCAGAGGAACCAGCCGCTGGCGAAGGTCTTTGTGAGCCGGCGGATCCCACGGGAGGCGCTGGGCCTGCTCCGGGACTCGGGCATGTGAGTGTTTTCATTCCCGCAGCATTCCTGTTCCAGGAAAATATGTCAACGCCACTTATATGCTCAGATACTTTGTAAACTTCATTTGCCAACGTTAACCCAACTTGCCAGCTACTTTATATTTAGGCTTTAAAAATTGAAATAGTTTAAGTTAGGAGACATCCTTGGTACAGAGGAGGTGTTGGTGTGCAGAGCAAGATACTGGGACCAGTTCCAGAAAATAATGAGCGTTGGAGAAACCAAGAATGATAAGCTCATTGTGTCTTTAAATTATTGTTGTTTATTTGCTTTGTCATAAAGAAAATTCAAAGATTCCTTTAGGATGTTCTTCCCCTGTCATTACCTTCTCTTACCTGGGGATGATTCTGCTCTTAGCTTTTCTAGAGGTTATTGACTATTATAATTCTAATAGTTCATCTATTGCAGTTAAACAAAACAAAAACCGCCAGCGCTAAAATACACAGCGAGTGTTTACACGGGTCAAGAGAGGAGAAGGATAGTTTTAAATGTTCAGGGGTCACTACCTCTTGCAGTATCTCATTCAAACATGAATTTGTAAGAGAAATGTTTGCAGCGCACAGTTTCAGTTGAGCCTGGTCGGCTCTCTGATGTAAATAGATATGGGAACATGCACGATCCCTTTGGAAGGGCCTGTCAGGTTAGTTAGAATCTGTTAGAAAACTGATTCGTGCAAATTGTAAAGTAATGATGTGCTGCAATTATCAACACGATATCTAGAAAATTAGCCAGAGTTCCTGATCCTGATCGTTATTCAATGACTCCCTGCCTTGGTGTTCCTGATGCCAAACGGTCTGCTCGATGTAGCTGCCCATAAATGACTGAGGCCAGTTTGGTAAATTGTGGAGAAGGCTATGGCATGCTGTCGGCCTGTATCCCGTGTGGCGTTAGTGCCTTCAGGAGCAGAAGGGAGGATCACTAGTCTTTTCATATGTAAGAAGAAAAGTTGTAACTGGTAATATTGACTTGTACAGTGTCAACTCACCGCTCATGATCTTTCCTTGTCTATAAGGCATATGAAAAAAATGATAAAAGGGGTTTTTTTGGCTATTTTCGAGGTCCAACTTGATCCATTCTACCCAACTGGTTTAGTCTCCTGATTGAAAATTTTGCCCTGATTTCAAAAGACTACTGGTGTGTATTTCCCACATTTTCAATATTTAACTCCTTCAGATTTCTAACAAAACACAACTAGTCTGGAATTTGAAACGTAAAACCCTTAAGTTGAGGTAACCTATTTCCTAACTGCTCTGAACAAACTCCCTTCCTTTAAGGGAGACTGTACTTGCATGTGACCTCAGCCAGGTTTTTGCAAACTACTCAAAAGCTTTCCAATCTATTAGCTTTTTCTAGGCAAAATATCAATTATTGATTCTTGTAAACCAAAAGCCTTTCAATGTTTGCTGTCTCTGATCATAAAACTCTCACAGTGCAAACAAATTCCCAGTATCACTTCAGAGGAGCCTTAGTCCACTTCTCTGACACATACTGGTTTAAATCATGGTTTCAGGAAGCTTTACAAGTTAATTATTACCCTGTCATATAAACAGACCAAAATCCACATGCTTCTAGTTCAAAATCCAAATTCTGAAATAAATTTTATATATATATATAAAATATATATATATATCTATAAAAAATATATATATATTATCACTGACCTTACATCCCAGGCGGCTTGCTCCATTTTCACAAACCATAAATATAACAAGGTCAGTTGTACTCCGATACCTGTCTGGAAGGTTGAAATAAGAAGCATCACAGAAAATGACTAATTTCATGTGTTTTGGGCTTCCCAAGTTGGAAACCTGAGTATTTGTTTCTCTGTTTTTAATTTTAATGTTTTGTTTGCCTTTAATACATCCTCAATGGTAGCATATTTCATCATAACATTTAGTTCCAATACATCAAACTTGATGCTTGGTCTTTTTATATAACCAATTCAACCTTCCAAAGAACTTCTTAATGCTCTCTTCCTTCTTTAATAAAAGACCATGTTTCTGTGACAACCTGGCATGATTTTTTGGTATATGAATAACACTTTCTAAGTAAAATTGTTGATGCATGGTTACTTCCAACCTATTCTGTTTAATGTCTAAGCCTATTTGTTTAAATACCCAGTAGCCTGACTCCCAATTTCAAACTGCTTACATTTCACAGAACCGCCCAGTAGAAAATCATTGACTTGCTTGTCTGGCCTAGTTTTGGTCAACTTACATTCCCATGAATATGTGGCCATCAGAGCTATGAAAAGTACCATGATTATGCTTCCTGCACTTGGGATAGAGGTAGTGGTGGTGGGGACTTCAATCTAGCTGTTTGGTTTCCAAGTCTCTCTTTGAAACCCCGAGTCTTATATGTCCCACAAGAGAGGACCTTTTCCATACATGCATTTCTATGCATTAAGACTGGCTGTCCCCTATCTGGCACTTCAGAGTCAACACCAACTTTTGATTTCCCTCTTGTTAATTTATCCTCTAATTTTTTCACACAAAAACTCCCCAGTTGTAAGGGCTTCTACTTTGAGTAATGTTTCTGGATTGTTCTGTTGCGTAGTCTAGTCAAGCTACAGCCTCTACTTGCCCTCCTATATCTTTCTAGACAACCTCTCTAAGAGAGATCAGAGGTTTTCTTGCTGGCGTGTGATCTGTTCCCAGTGCAAGGATCATTCCTGGATCCATTATGAGAACTCTTACAGTGGTTCTCAATTTTCACTTTTTCACCTATTTGCAGTCTATTGATCTTATATCTTGCCCATCATCTTGAACATTTAGTCAATGTTTGAAGTTGCTACTAGCTCTCCCTACAGTAGTTTCACTCCTCCATTCACTGGACCTTTCTGGTATATATGTTATCTGAATATCCCTTCTAGGCACTTATGCTTTAGGTATAATTGTTCTGTTCGTATCTCAGTATTATTCTGCATATCACTATCTGACCCCTTATCTACTACGTCGTGTTCATCATAGATGTTGAACATTTAAGTATGCAAAGTACAGGGTGCCTTGATGTGTTCTGTTAATTGCTAAGATGCTGAAAGTTCTTAATCCATCTCAATCAACTGAGGTGAATGGATCTTAATAGTTACCATTTAAAAATCACTGTCTTACACCCCATTGCCTTACATAGAACTTTATACTGTTTATAACCAGTAGAACTGTGGATGCGGTGTATCAGGAACAAAAACAGAAGTTGCTGGAAAAACTCAGCAGGTCTGGCAGCATGTGTGAAGAAAAATCAGAGTTAACGTTTCGGATCCGGTGACCCTTCCTCAGAACCAGACAGGTTAATTCTTTATAACCCTTCCTTTTAGGATATTCTAAATCCCCAGGACTACAATTTATCTCAGGTAGTTTTAATTGATAACTTGGAGTGCTGAATTTTCTCAAACTACTTTTTTCATGAATGCCCTACTTCCTGTACATAAAGCATGTGTATACAGGAAAAAAAATGAAATAATTGTACTCCTTCTAGGGGGACTGTCACACAGCATAGAATATATTTTGGGTTTCCTTCCAATAAACCAATTGATGAGAACTCTGTGCAGGATAGCACTGACAAGATACATCAAAAGACCACCTTCCGTGCTTGAACCATTCTGTTATGTTGCTGCCATATCAGGGCAACTACTAACTTGCACTTTGGTTCATCAACTAAGATCTATGGTGCATCTCATTGATCACCAGTCCATTTTTGAAAGGCCTTTCGTCTGTGGTGTTTATGACCACAGTGTTCATATTTTCGTAAATGTATCTAAACTCATCACTTGCAAATTCTGCCCCCTTAATTGTCAGGCAAATATGTAGCCAATTCTTCTTGTCTGTTCTTATAGAGCATTAAGACAATTGTGGGGCATTTGCGTTACCTGTTTTTATTTAACATAATGAAGAGGGAGGAAACACTGAATGCAAAGTGGCTGTTTGAAGTGGAGTGGAGGACGGTGGGAGGAGAATGTTAGTCAACCAAATTTGCAACTAATTTTTGTCGAAGCCTGCCTTCTTTCTCATGCTGAAAATTTTAAAGTAAATTTGAAATTTGAAAACCAAAGTGAAGGGCCAAGACTTACTCTGAAAAGAATTAAGGAGGTGATGAGGTAATCAGGACGTGGCAATGACAAGTTTGAGTTTTAAAACTGTGGTGATAGTAAGAAGTAGGAAATACTAAGGGAGGCAGAGAGAGAAGAGAATGAGTTGTGCTTTGAGAAGGACTGAGTTAAAGTCTGAGTGACGATTTCAGTAGAGTAGGGAGCAGAGGTTGAGGTTGTGATGTTTTAAACTTTGCTCCCTTCTCAAAAAGTAAATGATTTGTATTAGATATTCACCAGCAATAGATGTAAATCTGGCCATGAAGAAAAGAATCGAGATCCAGAAATTCAGCTCAAAGCCTTTCATGGACTTCAGGTAACTACCCTTTCAGCCTCACTGAGGCCTTCCTGACTAAACTGAAACGCAGAATACTGTAATGCTGGAAATCTGAAATAAAAACAGAAAACACTAGAAATACTCAGCAGGTATCTGCAGTTATCATTGATGCAGAGAAACAGAGTTAATGTTTCAAGTAAATGACCTTTAATCAGAACTGGGAAAGTTTATTGATGTGATAGGTTTTGAACAAGGTCAAAAGGAAGGTCTATGATATGTAGAAAGTCAGGGGAGATTGAATGACACAGTTCATCTTCCAGAGGCAAAGAGAATTGTGGTGAGGCAAGAAAAGAAACAAAAGATGTGCCCAAGAACAATGTGCTGCTGACTGAAAGGAGAAAAAAAACAAAACAACCAAAGGAAAGGATACAAAATGGAGAAGAGAATATAATCTAAAAATTATTGAACTCCTTGTTGAGTCCAGAAGGCTGTGAAGTACCTAATCAAAAGAAAAGGTGCTGTTCCTTGAGCTTGTATTGAGCTTCACTGGAATAGCGAAGTAGGCTGAGGATGGCAATGTTACCGTGAGAACAAGGTGGAAAATTAAAGATGATAGTCTGAACTTGGATCACACTTGCAGATTGAATGGAGATGCTTGAATTACTTCTTTGTTTCGCTTTACTTTATCTTAACTGCCTTCACAATCCCTTCCCTCATTAATTATTTAGTTGAAAGTCATCACTTTTGCCCTAGTTATGTGATTTGCCAGAACACCAGTCTCAGTGCAGTTCAGGTGTAGACTGTCTCCATGGTACAGCTCCCATCCTCCGCAGTACTAGTGTCAGTGCCTTATAAACTGAAACCCATTTCTCTCACACCAAGCGTTAAGCTATGCATTCATCTCTAATCTACACCAATTGACCATAGCTCAGGTAACAATCCAGGGATTATTACCTTTGAAGTTCTGCTTTTATCAATTGATCTCATAGCTACTCATCCTTATTCAGCAGAACCTCTTTCCTCGCTCTGTCTATGTCTTTGGTGCCCATATGGGCCATCACAACTGGATCTCCGCCTCCCACTGCAAGAACCTCTCCATCTCCAAGCAGATGTATTGGGCACCCAACACAGTCATTTGAACTCTCACTCTCTCCTACAGAAGACTCTGTAGTGCCCCTAACTATATGATATCTTACTAACACAACATTCCTACTTATTCTCGCGCCCCACAATTACGTGGCTTACTGTACCACTAAGCTGTTGGTCGGCTGACTGATCCATCCTGCAGCCCCTCCTGTAATCCAGATCAGCAGAAAGAACCTCCAACCTGTTAGACAGTTACAAGAGATGAGGGTCCTGCACTCTTGCCTTCTAGGACTGTTGCAGTCGTATCCTCCTGTCTCTGACCACTAATCAAATCAGAAGATTCTAACCTAAGAGGTGTGACCACCACCTGGAACAAAGTGTACAGGTAACTTTTCCCATCTCTGATATCAGTGCCTGATCAGCACAGCTTCAGTGATTCTGAGCCAACACTCATCAAGTTGTGGGCACTTCAGATGTTTACAGCCTGGATCACTTGAAATAAAACTTCTGTTTTATTTAATTTCCAACTATTAAACATTCCGTTAGTCTTCTTACTTAAGGACAGATATAAGTGCAGGTTTTCAATGGTTAAAAGGAGGTTCACTAGATTGACACCTGGAATGAGTGGGTTATCTTATGACGATAACTTGGACAAGCTGAACTTGTTTCCAGTGGAGCTTACAGTGAGAAATGACTTGTATAAGATCCTGAACAGTCTTGATAAGGTGGACATGTAAAGGACGTGAAACAAAAACAAAATTTGCTGGGAAATCTCAGAAGGTCTGGCAGCATCTGTAGAGAGAAAGCCCAGTGACCCTTCTTCAGAACCATTCTGAAGAACTGTTTTAAAATAGGGGTTCATCCTTTTTAGGACCAAGATGAGGAGAACAGTTTCCTTTCAGTGAGTTTTGTGACTTTGGAACTCTGCCTCACAAGGTAGTAGAAGGAGGATCACTGAATATTTTTAAGGTAGATAGCTTCTTATTAGGCAAGGGAATCAAGGTAATCAGGGGTGGATGGTAATGTGGATGTCGGAACACAAGCAG
The DNA here is from genome assembly GCF_021869965.1 of Rhincodon typus. Taxonomy (NCBI): domain Eukaryota; kingdom Metazoa; phylum Chordata; class Chondrichthyes; order Orectolobiformes; family Rhincodontidae; genus Rhincodon; species Rhincodon typus. The sequence continues at coordinate 3,449,480 of NC_063334.1, forward strand.
ATCAGCCATGTTCTTATTGAATGGCGGAGCAAGCTGGAAGAGTTGAAGGACCTCGTCCTGTTCCTATTTCATTTGTTTGTGTGTACACTGCTATCCAGATGCTCCCATATTCTTCAAACACAACACATCACATGTGCTGTAATTCTTTAATGTGTTTAAATTAATTAGTTTTAATTACTTTAATTAACCATTTTAAATCTTCCATTCATCCTTTAGATAAGAATTCAAAGGTATAGAGAATTGCAAATTTTACGCACTCGGTCAAAAAAGTGCATAAAGGTGCACCCAACAACTATATACAGGCCAGTCAATTTATCCTTGGTGGTGGAGAAGCTTTAAAAGCAATCAATTTAATAATCGCTTGCAACAAATATTAATTAATTAAGGAAAATCAGCAGAAATTAGTTAAAGATAAATTATGCGCCACTGAATTTTTTCTGTTCTGATTAGGTAACAGAAGGTTGATAAGAGAAATGCAGCCGATTTGGTGTACAGCATCTGAAAAGCATTTGATAAACTGGTATATCAGCAAAGTTAGAACCCAGGGAATAAAAGAGTCAGTAGCAGCATGGATACGAGTAACAGGAAATTGAATTGCGGTGAAGAATTGTTTTTCAAACCATAGGAAACTATGTAATGGGGGAGGGAGTCCCTAAGGGTCCATGTTAGGACCATTGCTTTGCTTGGTATTTATTAATGACCTAGATTTGGATATACAAAACTTGGAAGCTTTGGGAATCCTGTGCTTTATGAATAGTGTACCAAAACAAGGAAGTCATGGAATATTTTGTCCAGTTCTGAGCACTACATGTGAAGGTTTTAGAGAGGCTTTAGAAAAAATGCAGGACTACAGTTATCTGATCAAATATACCAAATAAATCACAGGGGAGATGATGGCATAGTGGTTTTATCGCTGGACTGTTAATCCAGAGATCCAGATAATGTTCTGGGGACATGGTTTGAATCCCGCCATGACAAATGGTGGAATTTGAATTCAATAAATATCTGGAATTAAGAGTCTAATGATGACTGTGAATCCATTGTCGATTGTTGGGGGAAAAACCTGTCTGGTTTACTAATGTCCTTTAGGGAAGGAAACTGCCATCCTTACCTGGTCTGGCCTATATGTGACTCCAGACCCACAGCAATGTGGGTGACTCTTAACTGTCGTCTGGGCAATTAGGGATGGGCAATAAATGCTGCCTAGCCAGCAATGCCCTCATCCCATGAATGAACAAAGAAAAAAAAAGTTATTTTACACAGAGATAGTAGGAACTGCAGATGCTGGAGAATCCGAGACAACAAGGTGCAGAGCTGGATGAACACAGCAGGCCAAGCAGCATCACAGGAGCAGAAAGGCTGACGTTTCGGGCCTAGACCCTTCATCAGAAAAATTTTACACACGTTGATATCTCTCAAACAGCAACGATGTTCCTAGGTTATATATCCTAGTTCCACCAATTGAGGTAAAGTTTCTTCTGGTTCTTTTAAGGAAAAGGATATTCTCCACAATTAAGAACCTATTAAAATTCCATGTTACAAGCCATGTATTCCTGTACTTCACTAATGGGTTGCCACATTGTGAAAAACAAGAGTTCTCCCATATTTCATCAGAATGTCCCAGTCTCATTATGTACCACAGTTAATCAATGACAGTTCAGTTAATGGGTTACTAGCTGTTCCAATTCAAAGTGCTTCGGATGAACTTTGATCTTATTCTTAAATGGCAACACTTGATGTTGATTTGAAACAAAATAGATAAAATCTTCCAAAATCTTCTTTTGGATTAGAAGTTAAACCTGACTAGTAGATTAGTTATCTGATTCTTCGGCTACTGTGCATGTATTTAATTAGGAACCCAAATGAGGATAATCGCCACACAGAAATAGAAATTGAGTAACAGACATTGTTGTTGGGCATGTGATCATTCACATAAACTTTATTGGCTGGCCTGTCCCTGGTGTCTTTCGGGCTTTCTCTAATCAGTTAGTTTCAACTTTATCTTCAAGCCCAGTCCCAGCACTATGTGAGGTTGATGTCCCTATGTTAGGTGAGACCTCTGGAGTTCAACTGAATATGATTAGGCCTTAACAAGCAAACAAGCTGTGTTTGGGGTAGGAGGTGTGTGTTGAAAGTTGGGGGCAATGGTGAGGGGGTTTGATTGGAGCATACAGCATACAGGGATTATGACAGAGGTCGAAGGACTTCTGGTAGATATCCTCTGTTCCTAGTACCAGCTCTTTTTTGGGGAGGGGTACAATGCAAGTTTTAGGCCCCTTTTATAAAATAAATTTAAATTAAACTTACATCTATGTCACTCCCAGTGGGAATGGGACAATTCAACAATATCATTTCAGTCTGCCCTATCTGTGCAGTGCCTACTGTTTAAAATGCTGTTTTGGAGATTTACACACCATCTGCATTCAGACCTTCCTGCCATGAAAACTGCAAATGTCAATGCCAGGAAAGAGCAGGATAATAATATTTTCTTTCTTGACTGCTACATTGCTGGAGGTGCAACAAAATTTCCCAGCATGATCTGCATACCTTCCCTGCACTGGCATACCCATTGGCAAGGGTGTGCACTATGACCAATGCGCAACACCAGATGGGAACACTGAGATCCCATTGCCTGCCTGAAAGGATGTTGGAAACTGATTCAATAATAACTGTAAAAAGGAATTGGTGAAATGTTTGAAGGGGAACATTTGTAGGGGAAAAGGCAAGGCAGAAAAGTGATTTGGGTAGATCTTTCAAAGAACCAGGACAGGTAAAATGGTTGAATGGGCTTCTTTGGTGCTTCATCATTCGATGATTTTATGAAATGGGTGTATATCCAGCTATGAAGAGGGCAATGAAAATATAGTAACAAGACATGCACACAATAATAAAGTAAGAGAATTAAAGTTAAATTGCAAATGCAGAAAATCTGAAATAATAATTGGAACTGCAAAGAGCAGATAACATAGGAGGAGGGCAAGACCATCCATCTCTTTAACTTGCTCTGCTTTCAAATAGATCGTGGTTGGTTATCTACCTCATGACCATTTCCTCACACTATCACCATCTCCTTTGATGTCATAAGTATCCAGAAAACTAGACATCTCTGTCTTGAACATATTCAGAGGAATCTCAGTCATTGGAGTAAAGAATTCCAAATATTCACTACCCTCTTGTCCAAATCACCATGAAATTTCTTAACGCCATTTGCACAACACACATTCCCACCTAGTTTCTTAGCTGCAAACTTGGAAGTAGTATATTTGATCCACACATCCCAATCATTAATAATGATTGCAAACAGCTGGGGTCCAAGCACTGATCCTTGCAGTACCCCCACTGGTCACAGACTACCAACTAAGAATGACTTGTTTATTCCTACTCTTCATTAACATATCTTTGATCCATGCCAGTAAATTACCCCTCTCCCGTGTGCTCTAATTTTGTTTGCTAATCTCCTGCTTGGGATCTTATCATAAGCCTTCTGAAAATCCAAATACAGCACATCCACTCGTTGCCCTTATCTGCTTTGCTGGTAGCAGCCTCAGGAACCTCATCAGGTTTGACAAGTATAATTCTCCTTTGCATAAATCCATGTTGACTGCCTGTTCAGATTATTAATTTTTAATTGTCCACTTATCACTTTCTTTACAATAAGTTTTAGTATTGTCTGTCGTAGTAATGTCAGGCTAACATGTCTGTTAGTGCCTCATTTTCCTTCTCCTTCCTTTACTAAATGATGAGGTTACTTTTGCAATTTTCCAACCTGTTGGTACCATTCCAGAATCTATAGAATTTTGAAATGATACCAATGCATCCACTATCTCTACAACCAGCTACTTCAATACTCTAGGATAAGCTTTGGGCATTTTCCAACTTTTAGTTCTATTAAATCCTCTGATCATATGTTTTTTCAATGTCTCAATCTCACTTGTCCTTTGGAACTCTATTATTTCTGAAAAATAAACTCAACACAGTTCTGTCAATACTCATCAGGCACAATTCTTATGCCTTCGCCCCTTCTGATGTAATCTTCCAACAGTCTTCGTTTTCTCATGAATACACTTCAAAACGTTTCAAAGGACTGAGGTATGGAATATTTTTGAAATGTAGTCATTGTCAAAATATAAGAAACAACTTATGCACGGCAGTGTTCCACAGGCAGCAAGATAATGACCGAATAATTTGGTTTTGGATGTTGGTTGGGGATGAACATTTGTCAGAACACTGCGGAAAACTGAAATGGTGCTGTGGGGTGTCTTTACATCTGCCTGAGAAAGCAGAAAGGGTCTTGAGTTAACATCTCATCTGAAAAATGCATTTCCATCAGTCCTGAGGAGATTCATCACTGCACTGATTTTTAAATGTAGATTGTGTATTCAGGACTTGAAGTAGAATTTTAGCATAGTTGAGCGTTCTGATTCAAAGGCAAGAATGCTACCACTGATCTACAGTCAATACTAATAGGTTCATTTTGTGTTTTTTTTAAATTTCAGCTGTGATATTAAACACTGGGATTCTGATGACACTGTCCCTCGTGCAGACCTCTTAAAAGGGGTTGCTGGAATAGATGGATTATACTGTTTATTGACTGAGAAAATAGACAAGGAACTTTTAGATGCTGCAGGTACAATTTTATGTAGCCTCTGTAATGATTCTTTGTTAAATTTAAAAGACTGAAGTATGTAATTACTTTTTTTGGAGTTCAAGGAGTATTTTGATACAATCCCTGAGAGACTGATAACTTTTAAAAAGAAATTTGAACTTCTCGTGCATTGGCTGGCACGACAAGATTTCAAGTTTTAAGAACGTTACGGTAAAAACAAACTGTAAAAGCAACATTGACCAAACATTATTTCAGTAGATAAATCATACTTTCAAAAACAGAGCAGAAATTGCCCCTTTTATGCTTACCACAACTAAAAAATTCCACTTTAAAGATAAGATTTATGCTGACCTTAAAAAGGCATTCAATTCTCCCGGACCCATTCCAAAGTAATTCTTAGCTCCTGACAGTTTATTTTCATTCTTTTCCTTTCCCAGCCTGGTTACTTTTAATCATAAACTTTCACAATGAGATAACAAGGTGTAGAGCTGGATGAACACAGCAGGCCAAGCAGCATCAGAGGAGCAGGAAAGCTGACCTTTTGGGCCTAGACCCTTCTTCAGAAATGGGGGAGGGGAAGGGGGTTCTGAAATAAATAGGGAGAGAGGGGGAGGCGGATGGAAGATGGATAAAGGAGAAGATAGGTGGAGAGGAGACAGACAGGTCAAAGAGGTGGGGTGGAGCCAGTAAAGGTGAGTGTAGGTGGGGAGTTAGGGAGGGGATAGGTCAGTCCAGGGAGGACGGACAGGTCAAGGGGGCGGGATGAGGCTGGTGCGTAGGAGATGGGGGTGGGGCTTGAGGTGGGAGGAGTGGATAGGTGGGAGGAAGGACAGGTTAGGGAGGCGGGGACAAGCTGGGCTGGTTTTGGGATACGGTTGGGGGAGGGGAGATTTTGAAGCTTGTGAAGTCCACATTGATACCATTGGGTTGCAGGGTTCCCAAGCGGGAACTTTCACAATGGTAGTGATATTATCTTTTTAACTCAAGAATCTTCTAATCTCCTTCCAAATCCTTGAAAAATTGGTCTTTTTGATCCATAAGACCATAATATGTAGGAGCAGAATTAGGCCATTCAGCCCTTCGAGTCTGTCCACCATTCAATCATGCCAGATATGTTTCTCATCTCCATCCTCTTGCCTTCTCCCCATAACGTTTGACCCCCTTAGTAATCAAGAACCCATCTATCTCTTCCTTAAATACACTCAATGACTTGACCAGAGCCTCCAAATCCAAACTCCCACCCCCATACCTGCATTGTGGCCCACAGAGACGATACATAGCCCATAAAAGGAGAAGCCCCAATGACAAGCATCCAGCCCAGTAGCTTTCTCTGTTTACGTTAGTGGTGGTCAATGAAGGTGGCCCTCCTGCCTTAATGTCCCTTCATGGCTCATCAGCAGGACCCCAACAAGTAAGACACCCAAGTTCTTCACAAACCCCCCCTTTCTTGTCTTCATGAGGACCCTGACTTGCATGCTATTCCAGAACCAGTGCTGCACTGTCCTTGTGGGCCTGGCTGCAGTATCAGTTGTTGCCCCCAGTTGGTACTGGAGAACCATCAGCCTATGTTTGATTGGCACGTCTCTGATGTGGGATGTCCTGTTATTGAGATGCGGAAGTCCTGCCTAAAGTCATTTTGTTGTCAATTTGCTGTTTAATTCCTGTGATACAGCTGTTACCTCCCACTCCAACCCTGAATTTTTAACTGGGGAGTAGAGACTATGGCAGCCCATTATATCCAGCTTTAGAACTCACAACTGTCTGAAATGAAATCATAACCTCCCAACTTTCACGCAGAAATTGTGTGCCACTGAGCCAAGCCTTACTGCAACTTGAAACTTGAAATTTAATAACGGATTCTATTATTTAGAATGGAATACTATCCAGTATAAGATGAAAAGACAACACAGTGTGGCACTGGAGGAACACAGCAGCCCAGGCAGCATCAGAAGAAGCGTCCCGACCCGAAAAGTCAACTTTCTTGTTCCTCTGATGCTGCTTAGCCTACTGTGTTCCTCCAGCTCCACACTGTGTTGTCTCTGACTCCAGCATCTGCAGTTCTTGCAATCTCCCAGTATAAGGTGAAAATATTTTAATTCTCAACTCAAGTTTGACATTTTACAGAAATGCTAAGTTAGCTTGGTTTCATTTTAAGATTATTTTCCTTCTAAAGGACCCAACCTGAAAGTTATCAGCACTATGTCTGTGGGGTTCGATCATCTCTCTCTAGAAGAAATTAAAAGAAGGTAAAAGATTAAAAATAAAATTCAGTGTTATTCAGTTTGTACGTTACAACCTCATTAACTTAACTTTTTGTGCAGAGTATAGTATCTAAGAAACTATAGTGCCATGTATAATATTATTCTCTGAAGATAGTTTTCCTTATTTAGAAGTATCTACATTCTTGACAAATGTATAATTTTGAACTGAGTAACACAGTAGATTATACCAAGCTTTTCAACTCTGAGACTTGGATTCAATAACAGGAGGAGACCATTTAAGCACTTGCGCCTATTTCATTACTTACTGAGGTCACGGCTAGTCTGTGAGCTAACTCCATACAATTGCCTCTGCCTAATACCCCTTCAAAGCTTTGCTTAGCAGAAATCTATTAACCTCTGATCTAAAATGAACAATGAAGCTAGCATCAATCGCCATTTTCAAACTTCCAGTAGCCTTTCTGTGTAGGAATGTTTACTGGCCTCATTTCTAGAAGGCCTGGGTCTAATTGTCAGATTCTTCTCTTAGAGAAGTCCACAGTTCTAGATATTCTATTCAGTCAAATAAAGAAGATAGTTTCCCTTTATCAGTTCCCTATAATATCATAAATTTCCATCAGACTGCTGATTAACCTTCTAACTTAAGGAAGTACGACTCTAGTTTTTGTAATCTCTCCTCATAATTTAAACCTCTGAGTTCATGTGTCATTCTGGTATATCTATGTTACACTGCCTCCAATACTACTATATCTTTCCCAGGATGTAGTGCCCAGAACTGCTCACTGTACTCCGTGTCTGGCTTTGTATAGCTGTAGTATGGCTTCAATGATCTTGTATTTTAGTCCTGTAGACACGAAGTCCAGCATTCTATTGGCCTTTTGATTATTTCTGTACCAGTTAATGAGATTTCAATTTTTTGACCATTTATTCATGGGATGTTGGCATCAGTTGCCAGACCAGCATTTATTGGTGAAGATGAGCCATCTTCTCAAACTACTGGATTCTTACTGAGTGTAAGTACACCCATTGTGTTGTCAGGAAGGCAGTTCCAGGATTTGAACCCAGGAGTGGTGAAGGACTGGTGATATAGTTCTGAGTCAGAACTTGAAGGAGAACTTGTAGGTGGTCATGTTCCCATGCATCTGTTAACATTTTTCTTCTAGATTGTAGAGGTTATTGGTTTGGAAGTTGCTGTCGAAGGAACTGCATTCATCTTGTAAATTGTGCATTCTGCTTTATGCAGAGTTGAAGGGAATGAATGCTGAGTTAGTGGATGGGGTGCCAATCAAGCAGGCTGCCTTATCCTGGATGATGTCAAGCTTCTTGAGTGTTGTTGGATTTGTATCCATCCAGGCAAGCGTTCCATCATAATCCTGACTCATGCCTTGCAGATGATGGATTGATATTGGGGAATCAGGAGGCGAGTTACTTCCCACAAAATTCCTCACCTCTTACCTACTCTTGTAGTCACAGCATTTATATGGTTATTTCAGTTTCTGGTGAATGACAACCCCAGAATGTTGTTGGTGGAGGATTCATTGGTGGTAATACCCTTGAATGTCAATGGAAGTGTTTTTAGATTCTGTCTCACTGGAGTGTTTGGCACTGATATGTTGTGAATGTTACTTGCCCCTAGTCAGTGAATATTGTCCAGGTCTTACTGCACATGGACAGAGGCTGTTTCAGTCTATGAGGAGTTGCAAATGATGTTGAACATTTTGCAATAATTAACGAACATCCCAGCTTCTAGCCATTATGATGGAAGAAGGTCTTTGAAGCAACTGAAGATGGTTGAGCCTAAGACAAAGTCCTGAGGAAATCTATTATGATAGATATACCTTAAAACAGTGGAAAACAAACAACAGTACAGCACAGGAACAGGCCCTTTGGCTAACCAAGACTGCGCCAAATGATGCCTTTCTAAATTGAAAACCTTTTAGGTCTACACAGTCCATATCCCTCTATTCCCTACCTGTTCATAAATCTGTAAGATGCCTCTTAAACATTGCTATTGTATCCTCCTTCACCACCTCCTCTGGCAGTGCATTCCAGGCACTTACTACCCTCTGTGTAACAAACATGCCTCTCACGTCTCCTTTAAACTTCCCTCTTTTACCTTAAACCCAGTTTCCCCAGTAATTGACATTTCTATCCTGGGTAAAAGACTGACTCTCCATCCTATCCATGCCTCACATAATTTTGTAAATTTCTCAGGTCGCTATTTTCCAACTTCTATCATCATCTGACATTCAAGTGAAAACAAACCAATTTTGTCCATTCTTTCCTCATAACTGATACCCTACAAATCAGCCAATATCCGGGTAAACCATTTCTGTACCCTCTCCAAAGTCTCCACATCCATTTGGTAGTGCAATGACCAGAATTGTACACTATTTCAAGTGTGGTCTGACTAAGATTCTATACAGCTGCAACATGACTTGCCAACTTTTATACTCTGTGCCCTGACCGATGAAGGCAAGCATAGCATAAAGTCTGTGTCCAAAACTAGGCGGTATAGGTTTAAGTTGAGACGGGAAAGATTTAAAAGGGACCTAAGGGGCAAATTTTTTACGCAGAGGGTGATGCGTGTTTGGAACGAGCTACCAGAGGAGATGATGGAGGCTAGTACAATTACATCATTTAAAAGGCATCTAGATGGGTACATGAATAGGAAGAGTTTAGAGAGATATGGGCCAAATACTGGTAAATGGGACTATTTTAATTTAGGATATCTGTTCAGCATGGATGTGTTGGACCGAAGTGTCTGCTTCCATGCTGTACATATCGATAAACTCACTATGCCTTCTTGACCACCTTATCCACTTGTGTTGCCACTTCCATGGAACTGTGGACCTGTCCACCTAGATGTCTCTGTATGTTGATGCCGCTAAGGGTTCTTCCATTTGCTGTATACTTACCTCCTGCATCATATCTTCCAAAATGCGTCACCTCACATTTGTCCAGATTAAACTCCATCTGCCATTTTTTAAAAATTCATTAATGGGATGAGGGGATCGCTGGCTAGGAAGAATTTATTGCCCACCCCTAAATGCCCAGAAGGCAGTTCAGAGTCAACCATATTGCTGTGGGTCTGGAGTCACATGTAGGCCACACCAGGTAAGGACAGCAGTTTCCTTCCCTAAAGGACATTAGTGAACCAGATGGGTTTTTCCAACATTTGACAACGGATTCACAGTCGTCATTAGATTCTTAATTCCAGATATTTTTATTGAATTCAAATTCCACTATCTGCCATGGTGGGATTCGAACCCAGATCCCCAGAACGTTATCTGGGTTTCTGGATTAACTGTCCAGCAATAATACCAGTAGGCCATCACCTCCCCTTGGGTCATTTCTCTGTCCACGTCACCAACCCATGTATATCTTGCTATATCCTCTTGCAGTCCTTCTCACTGTATGTAGCTCTCCCAATCTTTGTGTCATCTGCAAACTTACTAATCAAGCTGTCTACATTCTCTCCAAATCATTTATTTATATTACAAACAACAGGGATCCCAGCATCAACCCTGCAGAAACCACTGGTCACAGATCTCCAGCCAGGAAAACACCCTTCCACTGCTACTCTCTATCTTCTGTGACTAAGCCAGTTCTGTATCCATCTTACCAGCTGACCACTGATTCCATGTGATTTCATCTTTTGTATCAGCCTGTCGTGAGGGACTTTGTCAAAGGCCTTGCTATAGTCAACATGGATAACATCTTCTGCCGTGCCCTTATCTTTGTCAATTCCTCAAAAAACTCAATCAAAATAGTGAGGCATGATCATCCCCCACAAAGCAATGCTGCCAATCGTTAATAAATCCATATTTTACCAAATCTGAGTAAATCCTGACCATAAGAATCTTCTCCAATAATTTGTCCTACCACTGACATAAGGCTTATTGGCCTGTAATTTCCTGGATTATCCCTGTTGCCCTTCTTAAACAAAGAAACAAGGTTTATCTAATAAATCTAATATCTAACTGTCATATACTCTATCTCATCTTCACCTCTATAGCTGCTGCATGCCTCAGATCCACATCTCATGCCTTACAAACATTTCTACCTACTGAACAATGACAGCACATCCCTCAAACACATTGTGCAACTTTTACTGACACACTTCCCTCTCTCTAGTAGGAGGAAAGGGCACAGAACTGGAGGCCGCAAAGGTGATCTATGAGTGCACAGATTCATGTGCACATCCATTCTCCATCTGAATATCCATTGCTGTGGAAATGGACAGTGGTGGACTGGAATCATCAAGGATAACTATACCCTCATAAAAAATTTACCTTCTTACACTCATTCCCTCCTCATTGCCTAATCCCTTTTGATTTACAAGCTCAGATGGCTTAAGCACCTCTTGCTTTTCTCCGTCTCTCCACCACAACCTTGCACCTTTCTTCTTTCAGGTAGATGCAAAAAGTGCAACTTGATCAGTTAATGAAGGAACAACAAGAAAACAATAATATGAAAATGCATTGTCAGACTGTTTCACTTACAATAAAAAAATCCAAAGAACTACCGATGCTGGAAATCAGAAACAAAAACAGAAATTGCTGGAAAAACTCAGGAGTCTAGCAGCATCTATGGAGAGAGAAAGCAGAGTTAACATTTCAGGTCCAGTGACCCTTTGTCAGAACACTCATGGACTCTAACTCACTGCAACTAGGCTTTTGTATCATAAACTTGTTCCTCACATAAGTCTCTGTCATGCTCCTCTTTCTTCCCAGCAACCCCACATCCCTTGTCTCTTCAATTTATCCCGTTGTCATTGTGCTTTCAATGTGACGAAAAGTACTGCCTTTCAGTATCTTATTTCTTCACCTGTCTCTGGTAACGTCTACATGAAAACTTTGTGCAGCAAAAGTGTTGTTTGCTGTTAAGTAACAGGGTCTGTTTTATATAACTTGGACAGTCTGAGAATAATGAACAAAGGACATTTCCTACTGCGCTGATTGGTTGATCTCTGGTTTCTAGGTGTGAGAGAAACACTTAAATTTGTACAATAAAATTCAAGACAAGTTTGAAATTTATGCAGTGACATGACCACCGAGTCTTTTGCAAAGTGGAATATTAACTTCCATATTTCTTGTGTTTGAAGGGGAATAAAAGTGGGCTATACCCCTGATGTCCTAACCAATGCCTCTGCTGAACTCACTGTGGCCTTGCTCCTGGCAACATCTCGTCGACTGATGGAGGCAGTAGCTGAAGCCAAAAAGTAAGCTGACTTTCGTTTTATTGTCTGAAATTATCTGAATTGGAGCAGTTAATATTCAAAGCAAATGTGATCGTATTTGGTGGTGTACAGTTACTGTGTCAGTTATAAATAGGATAACGTGCCCATTTCAGAAAAGGGATTTACCTTGTCCTTCCATGTATTATAGGTTTTAGTGGGAAAAGCAAAGATTTATTTCCAGTATTTTCTTTTCCTATTTTATCAATGCAGAAGGCTTGATTGTACTGAATTGTTACCTTTTATGAACTGTAGAAATGCAATTGTTTTGAAGCCTGTTTACTCTGAGTTTTCCTCTCTGAAAAATATAGCCATTTTTCAATTCTTCTAAAAGTAAAACCTCATTTGGATATATAAGACTAATCCTTCACCCTGCTATGATCCCAGCTGATAGTAATGCTGGGTAAGTCAATTCCCAAAATGAAACCTGGCTTGATAAACTGTAAGTCTTATTTCTCATTTTGTTTAGCATGGAGGTCAATTACTGAACATATTCAAAAGAGGCTGCCAATTTACTTGTAACACAAGAACATAAAAGTTTATGACACAAAGAAAAACACAAATTATATTACACCAGACAGGAACTATTGGAACAATCTCCTTAACAAATATCAGAAAGAACGATTCATCCCTTTTACCCAAGTAATATTTTTTCAGACACTCAACCTCAATAAAGAGTCACTCCTATTGCCATGCTAAAGCTTCATGGTCAACTAGTATGGCTGTAATTGATATGAGGTGTTTTGCCTATCTGGAAGTATTTCTAGAGGAGGGAAACAGCAATCTCTAAAAATTCTGTTTGCTTTCTTTGTTTCAGCTCTTTGCTAAACTTAGAGTTCTGTACCTCCTGATTACTAAATCAACAAAAGCATGTCTGCTGACCTGGGCCCACCATACGCTGTATTCCAATGATATATTAGAAGCACTGAGGCACTAATCTATGCACAAACACTGTCGTGTGCAAATTTGAACTGGCTGAGCCCCAATTGTCTTCATTCAGTTTAAAATTTAGACTCTGCTAAATTAGATATCGCAGAGTGAAGCAGGAGTCAGGGCTGTTCCAATTGGGCCAAAGAAAAGTTGCTAAGATCCAGCAGGAGTGCTGCTCTGCAGCACCTCCATACAAATGATAGGGCCCCCTGTTGTACTCCACCATAAACTATAAATTACCTTCAAATCGCTGACAATGAGGCAAGCACCTGGAATTAGCAGTTCTGAAAAAGGGTCACTGGACCTGAAACATTAACTCTGATTTCTTTCCACAGATGCTGCCAGACCTGCTGAGATTTTCCAGCAATTTCTATTTTTGTTTCTGATTTCCAGCACACGCAGTTCTTTTATTTTTTATTATCTAGTATTAGCAATTCAGTTGATGTAAATGTGACTGAGACCCAATCTCACACTGATCTCAGGGCCTACCCATAGAGGCATGCACTGCCTATGATTAAAAGCAGACTATCATCACTTTCTAGCCCTGTATATTTTAACAGCTTAGAAAGTTTATATGTTAGAATAATTCTTTCACTTTTGATTCAAAATGTTCAATTTGAAATATACATGTGTGTTGATTTGATCTAGGCTGTAATGCCCCAATAACTGAACTCTTTTACTTCCAGTGGTGGCTGGGGCACATGGAAACCCATGTGGCTTTGTGGCTATGGATTGTCAGACAGCACTGTGGGGATCGTGGGACTGGGAAGAATAGGTGAGTCATTGGTCATAAAATAATTACAGACAAACAAAGACTATTTGGCCCACCTTAATCGAACTTCACAGAAAGCAAAAGAAAATCCACTGGATTTATGCTTCTTCACATTTGCATTTGTTGGATGCAGGATGGTGTTGCATGGAGGATGAACACAGTCTCCTCCCAGTCCTTGGGCCAAGAATAATGGATAGCATGGGGAGAAACAATTGAGTCTTAAGCCCAACGAAGAATAATAATAAGGCAGGAATAACCAATTTAGGCTGAAAATTCAATCGGACGTTGGAAAATGAGCAATTTTTAAGAAAAATCTTTGTTAATAAAAATAGATGCGTTTCTACTTCACTATACACAGACTTATTGGAAGATTCCATTTAAAAATATAAAATTCCAGGAGGGTTTCAATGTGACTAAATTCCTCTCAAACTCCAGAACATCTTGTGTACACTTTACTGAAATACTTTCAGATTTAGGTAAATGTAATAGCCAAGTTGATTGTTCAATCTGCATGCTGTATTTGTTTGTACCCCATTCACTGATACCAGAAAGATCTTGGTGCAACTGAAATGAGGCTGGACTCTACCATATTTCAGGTATATGTTCCAATCCTGATGCTTTTACTGCTGCATTTTAAGAATGGAGGGGACCTCACCTGAGCTGTGCACTTTATTGGGCATTCCAAGACCACTGAATAGTTTTGGCATCTGAAAAGTGCATGCATACTTTTGATAGGAAGTGTACAGGACATCATTTTGACAAAGAAATTCGTGCGTGCACACCAAATGATCACTGACTGCTTATACATCACACAGATTAAAATGTCAGGCAGCCTGTAATACTGAATCACTGCTCACTTCCATGGTCTGGCAACACAGTAGCTACAGCTGACCGCTGAGGTTAAATGAAATGAAAGACCTCTTACCCTTACGAGTACTAGTTACAAACTAGCAGCTGAATTATTTCTCTTTTGGCTCCTGGTACCACTCAAACCAGTTTCAATGCTTTCTTATACTGTACTTGACTAAAGTTTGAGTAGTCTACATGGAGTGATCTGCTGGTGCTAGAGTACTTTTCTATTTGTTTAAAAGCTTAAATTGAAACTAGTTGCTTCCAAACAAGGGCTTCATCTGTGAATTAAACATGACTGGTAGAATGAAGGGAGGCCATTTAAAACAGGACAAGCTGCTAAGGAGGAGAAAGCCATATCCATTCAGAGTCTTGAGGGATTAATTACCTCAGCTGCACTTCAGTAAGGATTGATGTTTGGGATGTCTTTGATTCAACTTTCAAAATGCACAGGGGGAGCTGGCGAATTAGGCAGTGAAAGTTGTCAAATCATCCAGGAAGAATGAATCATGCGGACAGCCAACCAGAAAAGAGTCTTGCCCATATCAGAAATGGAAAAATTTTGAAAGGAGCTGCTACTCCTTTCAAAAGCTGCTTCTTCCCTACATTTGCTGCTGATAGGAGTGGAACAGCCTCTGTTAGAGGAGCGGTGAGAAAGTGGGTACCAGCGATGAACAAGGTTTGGTGAGGCCAGGACGGAGCAAGTTGGCCAGGCAAAGCCAAGGCCAGCAGTTCTGCTGCCAGAGAGCCCGGAGAATCTGGCAGGTGAGGTCACGGTAGGAGCAGACAGTTTTCCAAGTGAGCTGAGAAGTGGGTGGTTCACAGGGAGAAATGGGGAGAAATTAATGGCTACAAAGGGGAGAGGAGGGCAGACACTTTTGGGAACAAAGGGAAAATGTGGCCAAAACCTCGTGGCTGTGGAATCTTGAAGTGTCATGTAATGAATTCCTTGCAAATTAACGCACTTTTTTATGAAGTGTGTGTCAGTTAGCGAAAACAAAACTTTTGTTCTGAATTAAACCCATTGTCCTCTGCCAATTTAAATACTCCTCTATCTCAAAGGTTTAAGCTTTCCTTTTGTATTCTGGCTTTAAGTTTAATGAAGGTTGATAATTATTGAGGTTATTGTTGAATTTTTCTAATTCTGTGTGTCCAAATATCAACATAAATACTGAAGATAATGTCACTATATGTTTACATCTCACCTAATGAAGGAGTTAATGAGAATGAGAACAGTAACCCTTGAGAAATCCCAAAAGGAGCCATTGAAATAAATTGACATGCTTTGATTCACCACAGTGATCCTAACTGCAATCTTCTAATTACTGCAATCACTTCTGCTGTTATCAGACCTACCCATGTTATCAGACTTTTGAACGGATCTCTCATATATTAAGGTAGATCTCTCTCTGCACCTCCTGTGTAGCTGTAACATTATATTCTACATTCTGTTCTATTACCCTGATGTACATGTGTATGGTATGTTTTGCCTGGATTGCACTTAAAACAATACTTCTCATTGTATCTCGGTACACGCGACAATAATCGAATCAAATCAAATAACTACAGCCTTAAACCAGAGCAAGGACAGCACTGATTGTGACAGTGAAGGTGACTGGATTAACCTTTATGCAGCTGCTTCTAGAGATGCAAGGAGCATTGTGTGGGTTGTAGTGCATTGCTACATAAAGGTGGTCCCTGACATTCTCTGAGTTGGATCACTGTGGTGAATCAAAGCATGTCAATTTATTTCAATGGCTCCTTTTGGGATTTCTCAAGGGTTACTGTTCTCATTCTCATTAACTCCTTCATTAGGTGAGATGTAAACATATAGTGACATTATCTTCAGTATTTATGTTGATATCTGGACACACAGAATTAGAAAAATTCAACAATATCCTCAATAATTATCAACCTTCATTCACTAAGATTCCCGCTGAGAGAGAGAGAAAGAGACAGCTAGATTCATTCCAGCTTCATTCTGGATTTAGGATGTACCAGTTTCAACTGGACTGCGGCGATATAAACTGACTAATAGACAACATCAGGTTATATTGATGTCAAGAGTGAATTAGAATCAGAATTAAGTTTATTGTCACATGTACTCACATGAGTACAGTGAAAAGTTTACAAGTCACCATTTATGGCGCCATCTTAGTTACAAAATTACCTAGGTACAGATTCTTAGCAATAAATTAGAAAAATACAAAACCATAGGAATAAAATAGAAAAATAAAGGAATAAAAGTTCAGAATTGCCACCCCACTCTGTGCCAGCAGCTAGCCTCCAGACTGCAAAAGGTATAAAAAAGAAATTGCATAAATAAAGTTCATCTTCTGAACAAGGGGGTGCACAAATACAAGTACAGGGCTTTTGCAAGTTCTCTGCATGAACAACAGCCAGACGTCCTTGTTGTGGGCATGCTTCAGGCACCACCACCACTGCAGCCAAAGACTCCCAAGTCCATGCTGCAGGCCTACCGCAGCCAAGAGTCCTCTTCTGGGCACTGCCACAACCAAAGACCTGTTGAGTACCCCCACAGCCAACGGCCCACCAGTCCCCGAGTCCAGGCTCTGGGCCTAATGCAGTCACAAATCTTCACTCCAGGTCCCATGCAGCGCCACAGCTGACGACGTACTGAGTTCCCGACTCCAGGCTCTGGGCCTACTGCAGTCAGGAATCTTCATTCCAGGCACCGCTACGGCCAACATAGCTCCGTCTTCCCCACAAAGTCACAAGACAAGGAAAGAAAAGAGAAAGAGAAGACGAAAGAAAGAAAAACTAAGTAAAAGCAAATGAAGCAGGCGAGCTCCGGGATCCTAGGCTTAGGAACCTGCATGCTGTGCTGCTACTTTGCTGCCATCTTGAGTAGGAACAGCTGGTTTATGTTCTGTGATGTCAATGGCACTTTCCTGGGCTAGCTCCTCAGTAATCCTACTGATCTGTAGAATCTGGAAGCCAATTTGAACCAGGGCCTGGGAGGAGCTCCCACGAGGAGCTCGAACAGTTCATCAACTTTACTAACACCTTCCACCCCAGCCTCAAGTTCACCTGAACTATCTCTGATACCTCTGTCTCCTTCTTGGGCCTCTCTGTCTCCATCTCTGGTGACCACCTCAAAACTGATATCTATTTCAAGCCCACCGGCTCCCACAGCTACCTAGACTACACCTCCTCTCACCCACCTTCCTGCAAGAATGTGATCCCCTACTCCCAATTCCTCCGCCTCCGCCACATCTGCTCCCAAGGCGTTCCACTCCCAAACATCCCAGATGTCCTCGTATTTCAAAGACCACAACTTCCCCCCTTTAGTGGTCAAATATGCCCTCAACCGCATCTTCTACGTTTCCCGCACCTCTGCCCTCACACCCCCTCCCCGCAATAAAAACAAAGACAGAATCCCCCTTGTCCTCACATATCACCCTATTAATCTCCGGATTCAACGCATCATTCCCCGCCACTTACGCCACCTGCAATCTGACCCCACTACGACAGATATATTTCCGTCCCCACCTTATCTGCCTTCCGGAGGGACCACTCGCTCCGCAACTCTCTCGTCCACTCCACACTCCCCACTAGCCCCACCACACCCGGTACCTTTCCCTGCAACCGCAGGAAGTGCTACACCTGCCCCTACACCTCCCCCCTCACCTCCATCCCAGGCCCCAAAAAAGACCTTCCACATCAGACAGAGGTTCACCTGCACATCTGCTAATGTGGTCTATCGCATCCACTGTTCCCAATGTGGCCTCCTCTACATTGGGGAGACCAAGCGGAGGCTCGGAGACTGCTTTGTAAATCATCTGCGCTCGGTTCACGACAAACGACAGCACTTCCAGTCGCGAACCACTTCAACACCCACTCCCACTCGTTGGACGACATGTCCATCCTGGGCCTCCTCCAGTGTCACAATGACACCACCCGGAAACTGGAGGAGCAGCACCTCAGAATCAGCCTTGGGAGCCTACAACCCAATGGTCTCAATGTGGACTTCACTCACTTCAAAATCTCCCCACCCCCGGCCTCATCCCAAGACCAACCCTCCCTCTCATCCCCACCTCCTTGACCTGTCCGTCTTCTCTCCCACTTGTCCGCTCCTTCCACCTCACTGACCAATCCCCACCATGACCTACCTGCACTCACCTATCACCATCCCACCTACCTTCCCCCCCCCCCCCCCCCCCCCCCCCCCCCCCCATTTATTTCACAGCCTCCTTCTCGCGACCTGAAACGTCAGCTTACCTGCTCCTCTGATGCTGCCTGGCCTGCTGTGTTCCTCCAGCTCCACACTGATTACCTCTTGGTCTGTTTACTGGATGTGGATTAGGAGCAAGGGACAAGAAGGGGAATGGATTTCCATGTTGAAGACTACCACCCACCATATCCACCTCTCTAAACCTGCCTTAAGGCCTTCTGAGTGATAAATTAGAGATTTTCAAATCAGCATATCTGCATTACTACTTACCTTATTTGCGAATGTAATGACCTAGTGGTAATATCACTAAACTATTGATCTAGGCAAAATTCTGGGGATTCAAATCTCACCTTGGCAGAAGGTGGAATTTAAATTCAATTTAAAAATATCTGGAATTAAGGTTCTAAGAATGACCATGAGGCCATTGTCAGGAAAAAGCCATCTGGTTTTCTAATGTCCATTACAGAGAGAAACTGCCATCCCTGACAGGTCTGGCCTATATGTGACTCCAGACCCACAGCAAAATGTGGTTTGACTCTTAACTGCCCTGTGGGCAATTCAGGATGGGCAATAAATGCTGGCCTAGCCAGCAATACCCTCATACACGAAGGAATTTTTAGAAAGGATCTTTGTGGGCCTGTGTTATGTATCAGAGCAGATATGTAGTATACCTTTGAGGGAAATGCTCACCATGTCATTGCCATGTCATGGCAGGTGACCTAATATTATGACATGGTGGCTGAGTGGTTAACATACTGACATCAACACAATGAATGCTCTTCAAACCAAACAATGCCCACCCCACCACAACCAAACAGCCTCCATGATCTCCCACACAACTCTCCGCAGTCAAAATTGTTTGTGGATTTGGCGTAATTAATGTAAAATCTGAAAAGGATGTGCTCTGTCATATGTCCAGTAGGTTTCCTACTTGTGTGTTTCAAAGTACTAAAATAAACGTGTAAGTTATGACTATGAATTGATGGTGTGTTTTTATGTTTGGACATGCTGGATTAATGGATATCCAAAATCTTTATCCTCACCGTACCTGAAGACTGCTTTTTTTTTGGTTTTCCGTGTGTGCAATCCCTCAGGAGGTCAGACCGTATTTGAAAGAGTTTTAATGGCTGGATGGGTTGACACTTATTTTGTCTCTCCAAAGGTTTTGCTGTTGCACAGCGTTTGAAGCCATTTGGTGTGAAGAAATTCCTGTACACGGATTTTGAGCCAAAGCCAGAGGCTGCTGCAGAGATACAGGCTGAATACGGTGAGGGACCAGTGGCAACTGGCTATTCGGTCCTTCAATAACTGGGAAAATGTTTGAGGGTATCATTAATAATTTGAGAATTTGTGCATCACATGACAGTGATTGTGAAGCTGCTGGGTTATTATAAAAATTCAACTGATTCAGTAACACCCTTTAGACTGGGAAGCTGTCTGTCCTCACTGTGTCTGGCCTATGTGTGTCCCTAACTCCATATCAATGCTGTCTGTGCTCCACAAGACATTTCAGTCTTTTAAAAAAAATGCAATTTAAATAGCAGACCCACCACCATTCTCCAAAGTGTCACTGGGCCTGGAGAATAAATGCTGATCTACTATAGAGATGAATATCCTGAGAATGATTTTTGTTTAAAAAGCATCACTACAAATTCAAGCAGATGAAGACCATTTTCTTGGATGACCAATAGAATTAAAATCCCTACAGTGTGGAAACAGGCCCTTTGGCCCAACAAGTCCACACCGAACCTCAGAGCATCCCACCCAGATCCATCCGCCTATGACCCACCTAATATACACCCTCTACCTCCCTGAACACTACGGGCAATTTAGCATGGCCAATCCACCTAACCTGCACATCTTTGGACTGTGGGAGGAAACCCACGCAGACACGGGGAGAATGTGCAAACTCCACACAGACAGTCACCCGAGGCTGGAATCAAACCCAGGTCCCTGGTGCTGTGAGGCAGCAGTGCTAACCACTGTGCCACCGTGTCGCCCTAGAAAAACTATGTATCCATACACATTGAAAATGTCATTACTGGCACATGTTCCTCAGATGTCAGGCGCCAATTTAATATGAGAATGAAAGTCAGCCACTGATTTGCAGTCTGAAACCTATGACCCGTTAAAACCACTGTTTGATTGACCTCAGCTATTTAAAAGTAGCTCCATTTTATTGGATTCTTGTGTTGAAAGGCTAGATTCACATCTATAAGTCACAACTGTATTCCACATTGCAGGATAACCGAAGCACTGCCATCGTGTTTAAAAATGTCTGCAAAAGATTGATTAAAGGGTGTGGGACGATTATAGAATCTTAGAAGGGACAAGTCAGAGGACTTCATTTGGCCTGTAGTGCTGGATTTAGTGAGCGTGGCAGAGTTTCCAGTGACTTGCCCGAAAGGAAAGGGGGTTACAAAATTCTTCTTCAGCAATCAGTGAGACCTAGAATGCATCTTGTCAGCAACAGCCAATTAATCCTCAACAAAGCCCCATTAAGGATTGCTGCCTACCCCCAATAGTGGAGGTAGTCAACCTCTGTAGGCCAAGGTGCTCAAATGTGAAGTGTTCAAATATGCACCATTTCCCACCCACCACACCACCTCCGCTCCCCACCCCCCGCCCCCAACCACAAACCTCCATGGGCCAACAGGTATCACTAGGTGACTGTCCATGCAATGAAGTGGTTCCCCAAGTGCTGATAAAATGCCAAAATATGCCCTTAATTGGGAAAGTTTTTTTTATTCTTCGCGTATTTATCCAAACTACTTTGGAGACTGCTATTGAATATATATTCACTGCCCAATCAGGCATTGCAGAAGAAACGCTCAATTCATAATTTTTTTTTGTCCTTGTGTCACATCCGCCTTATTTACCAATTACCTTTAAGTCAATGCCCTCTGGCTTTCGGCCCTTCAGCTGTTGGAAATTTTTATCTTTAATTCCTCTGTCTAAACACATGATGATTTTAAACATTGCCCTCAGAAGAAGAATGTGCTGAGATATGTTGGATATGTCACCACACTACAGGAAAGATGTTATTGCACTGGAGGGGAAACAGTGGAGACTCACCAGGATGTTGCCTGGGATGGAGCAGTTTAGCGTTGAAGAGACGCTGGATAAGTTTGGGTTGTTTTCTTCAGAGCGGAGAGGGTGGTGTGTCGGGGGGTGGGTAGTGGGTGGTGAACCTGACTTAGATGTATAAGGTTACAAAGGGCATGGAGGGGGTGGATAGAAAGCGACTGTTCCCCTCAGTTGAATGGTCAATGACAAGAGGGCATAAGTTTTAGGTGAAAGGCAGGAGGATTGAAGGAGATTTGAGGAAAAGGTTTTCACTCAAGTGTGGTAGGAATCTGGAATGTACTCTCTGGGACAGTAGTTGAGGTGGGAAACCTTACCACCTTTAAAAAGTACTTCGATGAGCACTTGAAATGTCAAGTGGGACGAATGTGGATTTAGAGTAGTTTTTGTTGATGCTGATCTGATGGGCTGAAAGGCCTCTTCTGTACTGTATGATTCTATGAATTGTAACAATAACTACCCCAGTTTTTCCAATATGTACACGTGACTGCAATTCATCTTCCTTGAACCATTCTTAAATCTTTTCTATAACCCTAATACAAATTAATGTCTTATATAGATTTAGCATAATTCATTGTTAATGGCCTTTCATAAAATTTGTAGGATATGTTAACACATCCTAAGAATCTGTCACATGGTGAATTAAAATATTAGTTCAATACTGCAGAATATTTGGCTCTTTCATTAATGTGACATATGCTTCAAAAGAATACGTCCGCACTTATGAAGTAAACAGCCAATATAAACTTGTCACTCTCATGTCAATGAAAGTATTGCACTGCTACCAGTGGAGAAAGTATCCAATTGCAGCAGTTTAACATTGACAGTCTCTGCTATATAAATGTGAGTTTACGATTATGTCAATATATTTAATTGAACAATAAAATAGTAATTATTACAGATGGTACAGGCTTACAGAGAACTGATATGTTCCGCAATTATCCCCAAGCTAAAGATTACTCTTGGAGGACAGGAGAAAGCAATTTCCTCTTGATTCCCTTACTTTGCGGTAAAACTTCAGTAATTAAAAAACTGCTTACATAAGTAAATGGGTTTCCAGAAAAAAGTTACAGAAGAAGTCCCTGAGAAATCCTACACACTAACTTCCCATGTGTAATAGTATGGGAGATTGATCCTTACTATGTTTAATGTGGCATAATTCATTTATTTACTGGCATAAATAGCATTGTCTGTGTTGATAATTCACATTAGATCCATTTTCCTGTAAATAGAAATAAAAATAGATTCATAGCAGATTGAAGAGACTAAATGACGTACTGCTAACAACATGTTACTTGTTCATCTCCCTCATGTGTCACTTCAAAAGTTATCGGTCCTCTCCACTACAAATAGTGCAAGTTAATTAGGATAAATTACTTTTGAGGGTTGGATTAAACAACCATGAGAAAAGCACAAGATACTTAATAAGGATATTCAATCTAACTTATTTTGTCTGGCCAAAGCAACTCTGTACTCGCCATTGTTGCTTCTACTTAGTTTGTACATTTTTCCGGGGTTTGGTTTTCATCTCCACTCCTACTTTAAGCTGTTAAGTGTCTCCTTTCATGGAAATCAGAATTGAACACGGTTGACCAAAAACTTGCATAGCTTTTTCTCAAATATATTTATTTTTGGAATGCTGCATTAACACCAGCATTTATTGGCTCTCTGTAGATTTCATTGAGAAGGTGCTGTACTTTCACTACAGTCTGCAGCGTGAAGATTTTTCTACAATACTGTTAGGTCATAGTTGCAGGATTTTAACCTAATGATGCTACACTCAGTTGACTGGAAGTAGGCTGTTAGTATGGTAATTGATTTTGCTTATCATGGACTCGGGATACCTGGAATTTCTCCACAAAGATGTACTGATGTACTGGCTCAGTAAACCATTTTTGCACTGTAGATTTCTCACAGGCCAACTTTAGTCAGGTCAAATAGATTGGGAACTTTTTCAATGCCGGTGGTAAAGTTTTGAAGGTGAGCCAACCCAAGCAACACTTCATCACTTGTACTGGCTCATTGCATGTGGATTTTGACAAACGCCAGCACTGAATGAGGCTTAATATGAAGAGGAGAAACCACAGAAAAGACGCATTAAGTAGCATCATATGGTTTAAGATTCATGCAATGACATTTTTAGGAAGACATGTAAATCAATTAAATACTGATTTATGAACAAAGCTCTATTCAGACAACTACACCATCCTAAACTTAAAGACTAAGTGAAAAATCCTTCATTCCAATAATCAGAATAAGGAAGGTGTTGAAAAAGTTCATTTGTTTCAGGATAATAGAAGTACTGATGTTGACTCCTCCATTGCAGTGCCCATGGATAAATTGGCAGAGCAATCAGACTTTGTGACAGTGCACTGTACCTTGACTCCTGAGACAAACGGTTTGTGCAACAAAGAGTTTTTCTCAAAGATGAAAAGGACGGCCATTTTTATCAATGCGAGCAGGTGAGATATGAACACAGAGGTGTACTGAAGTGTCTCCTGATGGGATTTTATTTTTAGCTAGTGTACTAGCAGAGAATTTACCTCTGTGCACACTTTTTAAAAATGTCTGTATTTATTGTTGTTCACTTTAATGTCTTACAAATTAGACATGACTATCCAACAGTCCCTATGAATAGAGGTTCTCAAACATGATATTGTTATGATCTACAAGAATAATGTGCTGTAAACTGAGTCCTGTAATTCCTGGAGTCATACCAAATGTTAAGTCCTTTTGCTAAGTATGCACAGTGGTGCAATTTAAAGGTACAGCTGTTGTATTAGAATTATGTACAGATTTCTGGTAAAATCTATACATTCCGAAAAGTCTCGTGATTTCTCATTTAGTTTTAGAAATAGGTAATTCTATTAAAGCCTTCACTTTCACTGTCCTTGGCAAGACTTGTCCTTGTCCAACCACATATCCCAAGTTCGTAACTCTTGCTTTCACAAATTCGCTTTTTGTTCAATTTATTGCTAAACCAGCAAACTGTAATTGCTTACACAGGTCTTTAGCTTGTCTTACATCCTCTTCTCAAGTACTACTATAAACTACAAAAGCAACTCAATCTCTACTCAGTTATAACTCCAGCTACAACTTGATTCTTAAGCCAGTGGAATGTAAGTGGGATGATCCTTAACACGACTACCATCATCCAACATTGGTATAACTCATTTGGTGTAATAAAAGTGGAAATTTCTTTTGCCCTGATGTTAATGGCACTTACCAGTACCCCTTTAATAGATCAATTTTAGAAAGAAATGAGACACTACCAGCCTTATGAATGCAATCTTCCAATCATGCAATTGGGTATGAATCTGTCTTCGTGATCACATTCAACTTTCTATGACCTATACAAAGTCTCATTGATCCCCTCTCCCCTGATTTAGGAACCAACATTATTGATGAAATCCAGCTGGTTTGATTAGGTTCAAATAAATGGTTCGCTAGCATGTACTGAATTTCTATTTCCAATTGAGATTGTTTCTCTGCACTAAACCAGTTGGGATGTTGTTTTATTGATCGTGACTACACTGTGACCACATCATATCTTGCTACTGTAATGCATCCAGGTATTCTCTAACAATGAGAACACTGCCTAACTATTATAGTATTTCTGTGTTAGCTCATTGAATTGTTGGAGGTTCACTTTGAGAATTTTCTACTTCTCCTTCAACCTCATTCTCATTATCTCGATCATTTTTCACTGTTCTGATCATCTGACACACTTGCTCCTCTTTACCCGCTTCCCTATGGAGCATGTTTACATGACATAACTGATTCTTCTTCCTAAAATCAGGACTATTCATAAGTCACTTTACCAAACCTTCTAACTACTTTATATGAACACTGAATTTTACTTCCAAAGGTTCACTTTGTAAAGGTAACAATACCAATACTTCACCTCCCACCTGAAACATTTGAGTTGCTGAATCTGCCCATTCTTTCATTTTCATTTATGAGACTTTTCAATGTTCCTGTGCTAGCCTACATGAACCTGTCAATCTTTCTAGAAACATAGACACAAGATCCAACATTGAGAACTTGTTTCTTTCATTCAAGAACTTCTGCCTAATCAATTTTTATAGACCTCTAATCTCTTGACCATAAACCAATTCAATTGGACTAAATCATGCAGGTTCATCTGGGGAATCTCTGGTATTGAATATTAAAAATTCTAATCCTTTGTCACAATCCTGTGGGTGCATGACAGAATGCCTTAACCACGGCTCTGAGAGTCTGATGGTATCTCTCCAAATCTTCCTGTGATTGTGGATGATATGCAGTGACTCCAATAGTTTTATGCCCAAACTGCTAATGATTTCCTGGAAAACTTTAGACATGAAGTTAGAACCCTGATCAGACGGTACCTCAACTTGTAGTCCATAACAAGTAAAAAACTGTGTTAACTTTTCTACCACTGCTTCACATGTAATTGTCCTTAAAGGAATAGTCTCTGGGAATCAAGTTATCATATCCATAATTGTAAGAATATACTGATGTCCTGCTTTCATTTTCAGTAAAGGCCTTATACAATCCACCGGAATCCATAAAATCTGTACAATGTGGAAACAGGCCATTTGGCCCAACAAGTCCACACCAACCCTCTGAAGAGCATCCCAACCAGATCCATCTCCCTACTGTATATCTGTAACCCTGCATTTCCCATGGCTAATGCAGCTAACCTATATATCCTTGAACAGAATCAGTAATTTAGTATAGCTAATCCATCTAACTTGCACATTTTTGGGTGGAAACCACAGCACCTGGAGGAAACCCACGCAGACACGTAGAGAAAATGCAAACACCACACAGGCAGTCACCCAAGAGTGGAATTGAACCTGGGTCCCTGGCGCTGTGAGGCAGCAGTGCTAACCACTGAGCCACTGTGCTGACCCAAATACCAGACTAATACACCAATACTAAATGGTTCTTCAAAAACAGATAAAGGTGCTGGTCAGATTACATGTTGAGGTTTTCCTGCCACCTGACATGTATGACATATTCCACAAAGCTGCATTTATTATTCTGCTCAGATGAGGAGGAATGCAACAGACACCGAAAGATTTTGAAGGACATCCTCATAAGAAGGGGAAAATTATGCTCAACTCATCGATCACCAGTTTAGTGCCACAGAAAAAATCTGCAACAACCTCCTCAGATGATAGATACAGGATATGACCAGTACTTCCCCAGAGTGGAGAGACCACGCCATGTTCTTTGCAGCCTTCAACATGTCATCGATGATGATGAGCACCTTGTCAAGATCATCTCTACACCTCCACTTCTTGCCTTCAAATAACCGCCAAACCTTAAACAGACCACCTTTTGCAGCAAACTACCCAGCCTTCAGGACAGCGTCAACTACAACACCATGCAACCCTGCCACAGCAACCTCTGCAAGACATTGTCAGATCATCGACACGGACACTACCATCACACATGGGAACAACACCCACTGTGTACACAGCAGAGACTCATGTGACACGGCCAATGTTGTCTCTCTCATATGCTGCAGGCAAGGATGCCCCAAGGCATGGGATATTGGTGAGACCATGCAGATGCTACAACAACAGGTGAATGGACACCACACAACAATCACCAGACAGGAGTGTTCCCTCCCAGTCAGGGAACACTTCAGCAGTTGAGGCAATTCAGCCTCTGTTCTTCGGGTAAGCGCCCTCCAAGGTGGACTTCGAGATTCACAACAATGCAGAATCACTAAGAAGAGGCTGTTATCCAAGTTCCATACCCAATGAAGATGGGCTCAACCATGATCTTGGGTTCATGTTGCGCAACATGTGACCCTACCACACTGTTCTGTATCTGTAAAACCTTCCTCACTGTCCTGTTTTGAAACCATCACCTTGATGAATTATTATGATCTGTCTATCTTGATTAGTTTGTACAGTTTTGGATTACTTGTTTTATTGGTTAAACCCTCAGCTTGTGACTCTTATACCTATCATGTTATTCCAGTCATTTAGTTTGTTTCCAGCACCACCTTAGTTTTAATTTTTTGTAACCATCTCTCTGCCTCAGTTAGTCAGATTATAGGTCATCCCTTTGCTTGTTATTAAGGTGTTGACACTTTACTCACACTGTCTAACACTCTTGGTCACCTGCAGAGACTCATTATTCAACACTACCCTCACACCCATCGTATGATCTTTTGATCTCTCTGCTCTTGATCTCTGCCTATAAATTCCATGTGCTCTTTTCTCTCATGTCACCTGATGAAGGGGCTGCGTTCTGAAAGCTTGAGATTTCAAATAAACCCATTGGACTATAACCCGGAGTTGTGTGATTTCTGACCTTGTCCACCCAAGTCCAACACCAGCACCCCCACATCACAGCATCTATTACTGCCGCAGGTAGAAAAACTGGAAAGTGGTCTTTGCTTCCCAGTTCTAACGTTGAAATGACCCTTCTTCAGTTGGTCAGGCCCTCTTGTTGTTCAGATGCCTTTTTCTCGTGTTTCAACTTATTTGTAAGGGTGACTGATTCAACTGAAAAATTATCAGTTGAAAAGTTACAGCTTATGGTGACTGCTGCAGGAAAGGTAATTTGTTTTCGTAAGGTTTGAATTGCAGAAAACAGGCAGCTTCTGGGCAGAGAGATCTTCACCCTTCTTTTTCTCTCCCTTTCTCTAAGTCTTTGTTTCCAACTCCAAGCTGCTCAGCCATTTGTGAACAAGCTCACAACCAACTCACAAGAAGGCAGCTCACTACCACCTTCTCAAGGGCAACTAGGGATAGGCATGAAATGCTGGCCAGCCAGCGACGTCCACATCCCACAAGTGAATAAAAAAAAAACGGTTTCTGTCATTGATCACTGTAACTAGTCCACAGACAACAAGAGCTACATACTTAAACACCCTTGGTTTCAGATCATCTGAAATCTGGATCTCAATTACTGCTTGTTTACCAAAGACATGGGGTTACTTGCTTTCAAAAGCGCTTTTCCAAACACTGCTTTTTAAGACAGTTCTTTTTCATTTCAGTTTCAAAAAACACAAAAATGAAAAGACAATATTCCGTTCTCTGTAGCTTGACCTGCAATTATGTTGACAAAATACATAGAAATACACAGAAATACAACAGAAATTGCTGGAAAATCTGAGCATGTCTGGCAGCATTTGTAGAGAGAAATCAGAGTTAATTTTTCGAGTCCAGTTACCCTTCTTCAGAACTGATGGTAGCTAGCAAATGGATGGCTTTATACCGAATATGGGGTGAGGGTAGTGGAGAGAGCAAACCATAGGTGGAGATAGAGCCCAAAGAGAGAGAAAACAGTTGGATAAAGGAGTGGTTAAAGGTCAGTCTGGGGAAATGAGCAGCTCCTAATGGAGACTGGTAGGGACTGACAATTGGTAGTGTGTGGTAGCAGACCATGTAATGACAAGGCCTGGTGTGTGAGGGTGAGGGAAAGCATGGGAAAAGGTGTTGAAGCGCTAAAATTGTGAACTTGATCTCAAGTCCAGAAGGCTACAGTGTTCCCAAGTGGAAAATGAGCTGCTGTTTTCCTCCTGCTTGCACTGAGTTGTACCAAGCCTGAGACAGAAATGTTGGCCAGAGAACATAGTGGCGTGTTGAAGTGGCAAGCAACTGGAAGCTCAGGGTCTTTTTTTGCAGACAGAATGTAGATGTTCTGTAAAGTGGTCACCTAGTCTACACTTTGTTTCCCCAGTGTAGAAGAGACCACATTGTGAGCAGCGAATGCAGTAGACTAGATTGTGTGAAGTGCAGGTAAAGCGCTGTTTCACCTGGAAGGTATATTTGGGCCCTTGGATACTGGGGAGGGAGGAGGTAAATGGGCAGGTGTTACACCTTCTGCGATTGCAGGGGAAGGTATCATGAGGCTGTAGGGACGCGTTGGGAGTGGAGGAGGAATGGACCAGGGTGTTCCAGAGGATACGGTTGAGGGCACCTTGCCTCTGTGCTAGACTACTGTCACTTTGGTGTAATATAATGCACAGATCCACTTTTGGATTCCATTTAACATAATGTGGCATATTCTTCTCAGAAAGAGCGCAATCTTTCTGAGGCTGCACAGTCACAATCTCCATAACCCTAGCACGGACATTGCCACTCCACCTGAATTAGATAGTGACGCACAATGATCTGCATTCACCACAAATGAGCAATAGCAGGTCTTGAGACAGGTCAGGAGAGAGCTTGCTGGAGAGCGAGGCTGTCTTCCAATTCTGAACAGGACAAGAGATGAGGGGGCTATCTGTGAAAAGGAAACCAGCTGTTATACCCGGCATTGGAGGACCTGTCATGAAGTTTCAGCAGTGCAGCTGAAAGTATGAAGAACCCGCTGCTTCAAGTCAAAGTGATTTTATCTCTCAGAGCTTGTTGTGTAGGGCCGTGGGTAAGTTCCCTATTCCTGAACCAGAAAACCCAGGACTTAATAGTGAGGAAAGTGCACTCATGATGAGGCCAAAAAGATGTATTATTATCTTTTAAATACTTCCAACAAATGCTAATGGCAGGCAGTAAAAATGGAAGAAATCTTTACATCCTTTTTGCAGAGTTTGGGGAAACATCTAAGATCTTCTGACCATTAAGACTCTTGTTTTCTTTCACAGAGGAGCTGTGGTGAACCAGGATGATCTTTATCAGGCTTTGAGCACTGGTCAGATTGCTGGAGCAGGATTAGACGTCACAGTTCCTGAGCCATTACCCACCAACCATCCTCTATTTGCCCTGAAAAACTGTGGTAAGTTACAATACTGGGAATAACCGGCTGTCCTTTAATGTCTCGAGTAATTTAGATTTCGCTATGTTATAAAACAAAGTAAATGCAATCAGTTAAAATCCAATTTGTTCAGCTCTCTGATGTTCACTTTATAAATAGCTTGAAGTGAGCCATGGTCCATATCTAAAAAATGGTTTATCTTACATTATACTTCCAGTTATTCTGCCACATATTGCAAGTGCCACCATCGCCACTCGCACTACCATGGCTGTGCTGGCTGCCAATAATCTCCTGGCTGGCCTCAAAGGTGAACCGATGCCAAAGGAGCTGACCCTGTGAGGTTGGAGGTTGTGCCCTAGCTGTGAGGGGACTTCTGCTGTAGATCTTGTGACCTGAAACTTTATGCAATGCTAATTAGTTATATGGTTATAAAAGTCTTGTTCAACTATTCTGAAGAAATGAACCTTGCAACTAATAAAGTTGAAACTGCTAACAAATGTGAAAGTGAGTCATTTATCTCTGTAGAATAGTTGCGACAATTCACATTTTAAGTCCAATCAAGTTGTTCTTTTTCCAAATGTGTAAACGAGAAAACAGAATACCCTGAAGTAAGTGTTCTGAGACTGTCCTGCAACTTTTACCCTGATTCTGCAATTGCTAAGTTAGCGTTGCATCGTGGAGGTCAGGACACCAGTAGATGAGAAGCTCTGAAATCACATTCAAAATCTAACTTTGCATCTTCTCATTTAAGTTCAGGAAAAAATTGTTAGGAATAAATCATTCAATCTAACTTTGAAACCACTGGCCAGCAGTGTGTATTTAAAGTGTGAACCCTTTGTCTTTTTCACAAGCTAAATATGAAATGAGAAAGGGTTAAGGTTAGGGCCTCATCTTGGCTCACTTCAAAGTTAATCACACACCCCAATCTTCTGTATTGCAATACCAATCCATGCCTTAAAAACACAACTCCCGAATAAGTAGTGGAGGATAAAAAAAATCCTCTGTTAATCACACTTCTCCTAAATGAAAGAAGAAAAGCATATAGTATCTTTAACAACAAATAGGTCTCTCAAAGTGCTTTACTTCTGAATAGTAGTCACTGGTATAATGCAGAAAACATGGGAACTAACAGCAAGCTCCCATAAACAACAGTATGATCATGACAATTGAACAATAGAATGACAAGCAAACCTGTTTTTTTTTAATGTTGATTGAGAGATAAATTAGCCAGGACATTAGGGATAACTTCTTTTGAAATAGTGCTTTGGTATTTTTATGTCCAACTGAGATGAAGGATGTGACCTCAGTTTGACACTTTATCTCAAAGAGAACATGTCCAGTATTGCCAATTTCCTTCACTACTACCCCAGAATGTTTGCTTTGATTTTGAGTTCAGTCCTGGAATTCAATTTAATCCTTTTGATAAAGAGGTGAGAGTGCCTCAATTGAGCATCAGCTTATACCATTCACAATAATTTTCAGCGCTGTCAGGTTCCCTTTCAGTTACCTCCATTGGCAATCCTAAACTTCTCCAGTCACCCTCATAATCCAATAATCTGACGCACTGGAAATAAATCATGTAGCT
Organism: Rhincodon typus; assembly: GCF_021869965.1. Taxonomy (NCBI): domain Eukaryota; kingdom Metazoa; phylum Chordata; class Chondrichthyes; order Orectolobiformes; family Rhincodontidae; genus Rhincodon; species Rhincodon typus. The sequence continues at coordinate 3,481,662 of NC_063334.1, forward strand.
ATTTCTTCTGACAAGTTGCTGAAGCCAAAAGGTTGTAGGTCATTAGCACTCTGTGCAGTAGGTATATCTCATTAGTCCATCTTCACCTTCTATGCATAAATTATATCTGAAGGTTGTGAATCTTTGGAAATCCCTACCCCACAGGGTATTTGATGTTCAGCTGTTAAGCATATTCAAGTCTGAGATAAAAGTGTAGATTTCTATAGCTGTCTAACAATGGGGAAATCAAAAAGTATTAAGATTGGACCAGAGTGTGAAATTGAAGTCCAAGATAATAAATGATCCTATTGAATAGTCTACATCAGCTCCTATTTATGTTCTTACAATTTCCCATCCTTTGTTTTTAATATTTGTATTTGAGACATTTCTTCCATGCAGTGGTTCCATCTTCATTCCCATCTTTTCTTTGTGGCAATCAAGATAATTTTTTAAAAAAATGTTTTTCCCAACATCATTGTTGATACCAGTGGATTTACCCGTGTCAACTGCTTATTATGAGATGAAGCTGTACAGAGGTTGGCAGGCAAGTGAAACTGTGCAATACCAAGATGTAATTTCACCCATGTTTGTGGACAGGGTGAAAAATCCATGTTTTGTCGAGACCATTAATGATGTTAAAAATGCCTCTTGCCAAAGGAAGCTGAGAGAATAGGATCAATATTTTCACCAAAACATAATGCTGATGCCAAAATATTCATGATATTGAGTTGTTTTTAAAATCTTTCAAATCATCTGTACCTAGAATGTACAAATCCCGTTATAGATCATAGAATCCTTACAGTGTGGAAACAGGCCATTCAGCCCAACAAGTCCACACCGACCCTCAGAACATCCACCCAGACCTATAACCCACCTAATGCACAAACCCTGAACATGACAGTGGATTGGCTGCCTATGCCAAACACCACCAACTATGACTCAGGAACCTGGCACAACACGACAACAGCCTTGGGAACTATGTTGTTAGGGTCAGGGTCTGGATCAGTGCAGAGTCAGAAAGTGTTCTACCAACTGTGACAAGGCTATCTGTGGGACACCATACAGCGCAGCACTGGCACTTCCCAGTCCCCCTCTCCTCTGCCCTCCCTCCACTAACCCCCCCCCCCTTTTCACCATCCCTTCCTCCCTCCTCACCCCTCCTATCCCCTTCTTTCCAGCCCCACTTCAAATTCTTCCCCAACCCTCACCCCTTCCCTCACCCCCTTCCAAACTTATTACCCTCCCCGCCCCAAACGCCTTCCCCCACTCCTACACCACTCACTCCCCACCATCTCTCTCTCAGCTCTTGACCATCTCACTCCTTCCCGCTGACTCCTCCTCTCTCTCCCCCCTCAATCCCACCATTCTCCCACTTGCCCCTCCCCCCAACCCCAACCCAGGCGCTGGCCACTCCCTGCAGCTCCTCTGTCGGTCGGGAGATGGCAGCTGCGAGCCCGGGCGGAGAGGGGGCGAGGCGTGGCCGGGGTGATGGGCGACGTTGGGGAGGGGGCGTGGCCGGGCGTTTACTGTGGGTAGGGGCTGGGCGAGTGCGATTGAGGGGCGGGGTTGGGGCGGTGTGGTCAGAACCTGGCCCCGCCTCCGCCGTGGTGGGTGTGTGTGATGTACTCGGTGGGCGGTGCTGGTCAGGGGTTTCGGGGATGAAGGCCGCTCAGCAGTTGATGAAAGTGTTCGTGACCCGCCGGATTCCTAAAGATGGGCTGCAGGTTCTGTCCGAGTCCGGGATGTGAGTATCCGCCTCTCCTCCTCCTCTCCGGGCTGGGCTCCTGAGGCCGCCCCGAGTGAACCCGGGCCGTGGGAGCCCCCGCCGCCCAGCCTGAAGGCCCTGAGCCTGGGGAGCTCCAATGGCGGGGGTAGGGGAGGGGAAAACAAGGCATTAGAGAGAGAGGGAGAGGACGCTGTCTGTGCAATTGAAGAATAAAGCAAAATGTTAGAAACACACAGTAGGTCCAGCAGCGTCTGTGGAGAGAGAAGCAGAGTTTACGTTTCACGTTAATGACCTTATCTTGATCAAGAGGACATCGGCCCTGACCTCCTGAGTATTTCCATCGCTTTCTGTTCTTAATTCAAAGTTCGATCACGTCTGCAGTTTTTATTGTGTTTTGTTTTAGATTATACCTGAGTCTCCATGAAGATTGTTTTCATGATTACGCTGAAAGCTTTTGTTTCATTCTTTTAGGTCCCACCAGCTTCACTTTTTTGATTCCTAGGGGATTAGCAAAAGGTCACAACGTTTTAATGTCCTGCCTGTGTTTTGGCAGTCTGCAGTCCGGTGGACGTGGTGAAACTCGTGAATGTTCATTTTAGAGACAAACTGTTTGGTACTAAAACACATTTCATCCTACTATCTCTCATCCTTGAATCAGTGGATTAATGAACATTTTGCAAGTTTTGCTCTTGATGAGGTCGGCACTAAAGTTTTAATTCTAGTTGCTTACTTAATCTGGTCAAGTTGTAATCTTGTCAAAGGTTTTAATTCAGTTCATCACTCTTATGCTAGCTCTGTGAAAGAACTTTTCTTGTGTCATCGTTCCTTGTCCTTGTAAACTTCTCTTCAAACGTTTGTTGAATTCCCCTTTAAAGCCCTACAGATATTGCTTTTGAGTCTGTTTTTTGTTGAATATTCCATGTCCCAATAGGCCTTTGCATTAAAAAAAACTTCTAACTGCTGCTTTTGTTCTTTTGCAGATAATCTTAAATTAATTTCCAATATTGTGGTAACTTTGACAAATTTAGTTTTATCAGTTCCAATAGAAAAGATTGAATGTAATGGGTCATCCAGGACACAATCTCTTGTCCTAACTGGAACATTGGTTGCGCCATTAATATATCCCATAACCCATTTGATGATTATCCTAAGAAGCAAAAGGACTGTCCTGAGCTGATCTTCACTCAGAACCAACCACACATTTAACTTTCTTCACATGATGCCTGCATCTTTTTAACTGCTTATCTACCTCTTTCACTCTGGATGTAAAACAACAGCAGCAAAACTCAATGTCACATGTTTAGATTTTTTTAAATTAAAAGTAAAATTATATTCAGCTTGTGGTTCTAGTCACTTTCTGAACAGCGTCTCTTCAAAGTCAAAACTGAAAGAATTGTGGATGCCGTAAGTCAGGAACAAAAATAGAAGTTGCTGGAAAAGCTCAGCCGGTCTGGCAACGTCTGTGAAGAGAAATCAAAGCTAACGTTTTGGGTCCAGTGACCCTTCTTCAGAACAGTTCTGAGGAAGGGTCACCAGACCCGAAACGTTAGCTTTGATTTCTCTTCACAGTTGCTGCCAGACCTGCTGAGCTTTTCCAGCAACTTCTGTTTTTGTTCTCTTCAAAGTCAACCTTCTTCCGTACAGCTTACTATGAGGCATAAATGTAGCCTCATTGTGATTGTTAGTTTGATTTTTGTTGTGTTCCAGTTGCAATATTCAACAATGGGACTCCGATGAGCCGGTTCCTAAGGAAGAGTTGCTGAAGGGGGTTGCAGGGGCGCATGGCCTGTACTGTATGTTATCAGACAAAATCGATCATGAGGTTTTACAAGCAGCAGGTAAACCGTTGTTCTTCACAGAATTGCTTTCACAGTTATGTAAAGATGCTGGCATGTGAGAGAGGTATTTTATTGTGTAAACCTAGCTGCCCCATTGTGAACTATAAATATTTGAAACCTGCCAGTGATGGTAAAGAATTATTGTTTCTGTACGTGTCTTCCTTTCTGTTTAGGATTGATTCTGTTGCACACTCTTTCATCTTGCCACACAAAGAAATCAGATTTAAAAGAAGGTTGAGACTTTTGATCTAGGGAGAGAGAATCACTTTAATGAAACGGTTCGTTTTGGATTCTCCTTAAAGAGATATCTGACCTCCATTACTCTGACACTGTATGTTATTGGACAAGATGTGGTATCTGTGGAAAAGGTGTAAAAAGCATTTGATAATGTGTTACATTCCAAGGCTACTGCACAACGTAAGCCCCTGGTGCATTAGTTGAATAACTGGTTAGCTAACAGGGAACAGAGTAGGGGTAAATGTGTTTTTTGGTTTGGCAGGCAGAAACTTGTGGAGTGTGATGGGAATGAGTGGGTCCTAAACTATTTGCAGTCTATATCAATTACTTTTGGAAGCATCGAACGTATGCTAACAAAATTTGTTAATGACACCAAGATAGTTTGGAGAGTAAGTTATCAAGAGGAATTATCAATGAACCTACAAAGGGATCCAGATGGTTTAAGTGAATAGGCAGAAGTTTGTCAGGTGGGATACAAATTTGTCAGTGGGACAATGTGAACTTGTCCACTGTGGCAGGAAAAATCGAACAAGAGTATACTAACGGAGAGAGATTACAGAACTTTGTGGTACTGAGTAATTGAGATGCCGAGTTACATGAATTAAGTAGGTTAGTACATGTTAGTATGCAGGTGCAGCAAGTGATTAGGAAGATAAATTGAATGTTGTTTATTGCAAGGGAATGGAATATAAAAATCGGGATGTTTTATTGCACCTGTGCAGGGTATTGGTGAGGCCACATCTGGAGTATTGTGAACAGTTTTGGTCGCCTTATTTGAAAACGGAAATAATTACTTTAGAAGCCTGTCAGAAAAAATTCATCTGATAGATTCCTGAGATGAGGGACTTATGAAGAAAGGCTGAACAAGTTGGGCCTATACCCACTGGAGTTAGAATGAGAGGAGACCTCATTGAAAGATATAAAATCCTGAGAGGACTCGACTGTATCAAATGAATGTTGTGGGAGTAGGATCACCCTTTTTAAGATGTGGACAGGAAAAATGCTCTCTCTTAGAATGACGTTGACTTGTGGAATTCCCTTTTCCAGAAGGTAGCGGAGGCTGGGTCATTGCATTTATTCACGGCTGTGTTTGATAAACAAGGGAATCAAAGTTAGGGGCATCAGGGATAGATAGTAAGGTAGAGATGAAATGACAATGTGATTAAACATGATTGTCTGGAGTGGCAGAGCAGAATTGAAAGGCTGGATGACTTGTGCTTCCATTCCTATAGAGTACTTCCTTTGTCTGGCTGCAAACAGATTAATTCCTGAATGAAAGATATAGTTTGTTCAGTGGGTTTCATTGCTGATTATTAAATGTCCTTTCACATGGATGAAAAGACAGTGAGCCAATGTCTTCAGTTTGTGGGCACATCAAAGAATAAAGAACATAACTTAAAGTAGAGGGGTTGTGTTGAGGTGGATTGTTCTAGCATTCAACCATTAGGACTTACTGATAAACTGCTGCACAAGAGTCAGTGTTTGTTCATTCTTGGACTCACTTATTCCCAGTGACTGACTGACTGAGGGCAGAGCGGTAGCCATTTTTTACTTGGACTTCAGTAAAGCCTTTGACAAGGCTCAATATGGTAGACTAATTAATAAAGTTAGATCACATGGGATTCAGGGTGAGATTGCCATTTGGATACAAAATTGGCTTAATGTTAGGGGACAGAGGGTGGTGGTGGAGGGTTGTTTTTCGGACTGGAGGCCTGTGACCAGCGGTGTTCACCAGGGAACGGTGCTGGATCCACTTTCGTTTGTCATTTATATAAATAATTTAGATGAGAATAGAGAAGGCATGGTTAGTAAGTTTGCGGATGACACCAGAATTGGTGGTGTAGTGGACAGTGAAAAAAGTTATGAGATTACAAAGAGATCTTGATCAATTGGGTCATTGGGCTGAAGAGTGGCAGAAGGAGTTTAATTTGGTTAAAGGTGATTTGTTACATTTTGGTAAAACAAATAACAAACAACTATACAAATAAAAGTACGGCCATGGGTAGTATTGTAGAATAGAGAGACCTAGGAATTCGGGTACATAATTCTTTGAAGTTTGCATCACATATTGATAGGGTGGTTAAGAAGGCATTCAGCACACTTGCCTTCATTTCTCGGAGCTTTCAATATAGGATATGGGACATTATGTTGAAGTTGTACAAGATGTTGGTGAGGCCTGTTCTGGAGTACCGTGTCCAGTTCTGATCTCCCTGTTATAGGAAGGATATTATTAAGCTGGAAAGGGTTCAGAAGAGATTTACCAGGATGTTGCTGGGAATGGAGAGTTGAATAGGCTGGGATTTTTTTTCACTGGAGTGGAGGAGTTTGAGAGGTGACCTTATAGAGGTTTATTATTATCATGACGGGTGTAGACAAGGTGACTGGCAAGTGTCTTTTCCTGAGGGTGGGCGATTTCAAGACTAGGAGCAGATTTTTAAGGAGAGGAGAGAGATTTTAAGAAAGAGTGGTTCATGTGTGAAATGAATTGCCAGAGGAAGTAGTGGATGCGGGTACGTTACAACGTTTAAAAGACATTTAGATAAGTACATGAATAAGAAATATTTGGAGGCGTATGGACCAAGTGCAGGCAGGTGAGACTAGTTTAGTTTGGGAAACCCAGCCGGCATGGACTAGTTGGACCAAAGGGTCTGTTTCTGTGCTGTATGACTCTTAAAACTCTGTCAGACCAATTCATGGGATCAAAGACATTCGATTTTAGTTTAAAATAATGCTTCTCTTCAAAGAAATTTATTTTTTCTTGTTCTGTTACAGGACCAAATTTGAAAGTCATCAGCACATTGTCCGTTGGATTCGACCACCTCTCTATAGATGAAATTAAAAAGCGGTAAAAATTAGTTTTTAAAGATTTCTTTTTAGTCTTGACGTGGACCAAGCAATGTCATTGCAAATCCTTTATTGTTCTGAGGGCATTGAGTCAACTGTGTAGTGTGGGCCTGGAATCTCTCATAGACCAAACCAGGTCGTGTGGGGCAGGTAAGAGGAACAGGGGGTGTGGACAGGATCCTGCTAGCTTTCTTCCTTCCTTCCTTGAAGGACATTCATAAGCAAAAAGTTTTCATGCATCAAACAAAACAAAGAACTGCGGATGCCGGAAATCTGAAACAAACAGAAATTGCTAGAGGAATTCAGCAGGTCTGGCAGCATCTGTGGAGAGAAAGCAGGGTTAACGTTTGGAGTTCAGTCACTCTGAAGAAGGGCTTCAGAGCTGCTGCCACGTAATACTGACTTGTAAGAGCTGATGAATTACTGGAACTCTGAGTGCACAGTTAATCAGAAAGTGCTCTGTTCACCCCCACAAACCTGTCCTGAACCTGATTAGATTTACAGGAAGCAAAATTCTGTCTTCTGTTCATGTTTTTCTCTGGGATGAAGTGTCAGTACAGTACAGAACAGGACATCTGTACAGGCCAAACACCGAGTGAAGCACCCTCTACCACTGGCCTAGCAAGCACTCCTGTAGGAGCTATAAGACATGTTAGATGTAGACTAGTGCTGCTGCACTGTTAAATCAATGCTCTCAGGACAGATATTGTACTGGGGTAGATATAGATTAAAGCTACCTTTATTTCAATACAGTATCTATTACAGCTGACATTTTCCATTAAGCACCAATATTCTTTGACTTCCCTGAATGAGATTGCTAATCATTTCTAAAGTGAGGCCGTTCACTGCTTTTTGCCTACACCCAGACAAACCTGTTTGAATTCTTTTGTCCAGAAACCCTTGGTGCTGGCATGAAATTGAACTTTGGTTCCCAGAAATCAGGTTGAATCAGTAACCACTGGGGACAGACCACAGATGTGAAGGTTTCAAAAGACGAGGCCCCTGTAACATCTGGGGAGCAGAGTCGAAGAACAAACTGCTCTGGCTTGATACAAAATTGTGTAGTTCACTCAGGAAGCAATCTGGGGTTTGTAGCATGGGACATGGAAATGCCACATTGTTCACGTTGGAGTGTGTAATGAGTATTCTGCAGAGATGCACCCTACTGTTTTCAGTTCAGAAAGCTTAGGTGCCTGATGGCCATGACAGGGCCAAAGGCTGAATGTGCCCAGTAGTTTAATGATTGAAAACTGCTGAACTAACCAGGGTGATCTGGAATTGAGTAAATTCATACTCGGCGACCTCATCAGTGGTTAAGGAGGTCTCTTTTATTAGTGAATCAGACTAGACAATCATCTACAGTGCTGTGGAGTACTGCACACCTGTTCGACATGGGACTATCCAACCATTATTTCAAAACTTTCATCCCTTCATTTTTCTTGGATATATCGCTATCCTAAAAAAAAGCACCACATGCCTTCAAAGAAGGTGGTGTTGGAAAAGGAAAGGTTAATATTTTAAAGAACAGAACAACTAAAGCCCCAGATTGTACTGCAACTGGGAGTCCTTGATAGTAAAACTGAAAAACAAAAGCAGAGGACTACTCCAGCATTGAATACCTTTAATCACTCATAAACAAACACCTTGTATTAATCTTTTTTATAGAATGGACATCATGCACCTTGATTTTAGCATTTGTGCTAGAGGCACCAGCCTCACCCAAGTACTTACACACTGTGAACTATTGGCAGGCTAATTGCTGCAATCCGCCATGGATTTCATTTAGTATGGACAATGATATTTTAAAGCTAATTCCAAGATCTCTTTGTGAATTGGCTATAGAAAATATCTACAATACTAATTAGAAGCCAGACTTTAGAGGAGCTGACTACAAATACTTTGATAATTTAGAAATCTTTCAAATCAAACATTGTGTTTTCTTGCATTTTTGAAGAGTTATTCTAATTTTTCAAATATAAATTTGTAAGAATCCTCTCCATGGATCTCATAGCTTTGTGCCCTGAATTCTACTCTCCACTGTCTGACCTCTTATTCTACAGCGCAAATCTCCTTCCGCCCACCTTAGTTGACAACCTTGTCCTCCTTATCCCAAACACATTCCAGATTCACAGTGTCGATTTTGTCATCCCACGTGCCTCACCTCTTGAGGTCTCTCACTCATCAAGCGGGTTTTCTGTGATCGTCTTTCTCCTCTCAACTGTGTGCTCAGCCCCCATATCTTCATAATCCCATCTAGACCAATTCCACTGTCCTGTACAGTCTGCCTATCTTTAAGTATCTCATCCAATCAGATACCATTCTCCTGCTCACTCCCCTATCCACTTAATATCCCATCCAATCTAATCCTTCTCCTTGGTTCCTATATCCTTGATCATTATTCTTTTGTTTTAAACTATAAGTATTCTACTTGTTGCTTCAACAGCATTGAATGGCAAATATTGCATAATACAAGCTACTCTGTCTGTAAAGACTTTATTTCTCTGATCTTCTCCAGTTATCTTAAATTTATGACCTCGGGTCACCAACGTACTGATCAGTTCAGATAATTTACTGCTTTTTTGACACCAGTTTTAAAAATGTTTTCTATGTTTGAAGGGGAATCCGAGTGGGTTACACCCCTGATGTCCTGACCGATGCCACTGCCGAACTCACTGTGGCCTTACTCCTGGCAACATCCCGTCGACTGATGGAGGCAGCTGAGGAAGTGAAAAAGTAGGTGATGTGTACAGGAAACTTTCTCTTTTTTTCAGCAGTTAATTTTGGTAAAGATCACTAATATGTTTGTTCTGTTCCAGTGGTGGATGGATCACTTGGAAACCCCTTTGGATGTGTGGCTATGGACTGTCTGGAAGCACTGTTGGAATCGTGGGCTTAGGAAGAATAGGTAAATTCATTAAAAAAAAGCACTTTTTTACAAAACATCATATTCAGCTGATGATGATGATGTAGGGGCGTAGATTATTTAAAAGAATTTTTAAAATGTGGATTCTGAACACAACATTTTACATTCAGTGGATGCATTTGACATTACTGTTTACGTCGTAAAGGTACTTTTTTATAATTCTAGAAATTACTTCAAGGGATTGCAGGTATTGTTGCTTCACACTAGATTCCTGGTAAAAATAAGTAAAACAATTAAGAGGTGATGTGTGTTAATTTGCACGGGTGGTAGAATTGTTAAGAACATAGTAGCAAATCATACCCCAGTTCATCATAGAATCCCTACGTGTGGAAGCAGGCCATTCGGCCCATTGAATCCACACCGACCCTCCAAAGAGCATCCACCCCCCTACTCTATTTCTGTAATCTTAGATTTCGCCATGTCTAATCCACCTAGGTGGCAGATCCCTAGACACTACGAGACAGTTTAGCGTGGCCAAGCCACCTAACCCTGCATATCTTTAGATAGCAGAAGCAAACCAGAGAACCCGGTGGAAACCCATGCAGATATGGAGAATGTGCAAACTCTACACAGACAGTCGCCCGAGGTTGGAATCGAATCTGGGTCCCTGGTGCTGTGAGGCTCTGTGCTGCCCCAGTTGAGCTGTAAATTGGGAAATAACAGATTAACTTTCCACTTGCCTTCAGCCTGCTGAATTTTTTTAGGCGGCAAATGGGACAGTGGTGAATGCAAGAGATGTGGGGAGAAAAAAAGGTCTTGCATTTATACACCACCGTCCGTGACTATAGGAGGTCCCAAAGTGCTTTAAAGCTTTGAAATACAGTCATTGTTATTGTGTAGGAGATGTGGCAGCCAATCTAAACATAACGAGTTCCCACAGAAAGCAATATATGAGCAAAATTTGGTCTTGAAGTGATTGAGGGATAAGTATTGAGCACGACTGCAAGGATAATTCAACTGTTCCTCTTCGAAATATGCAGTAGGATCGTGTGCATCCATTTAAGGAGGTAAGCACAGCTCAGGTTTAAAGTCTGGTTGAAAAGATAGCACCAGCAGCAGTGCAGCACGTCCCAACACTGCACTGGAGTGGCAGCTTTGATTTTTGTTATAAACTCCTGGACTGCAGCCTGAACCTACTGCTTTTTGAATCAGAGGCATGGGTACTGTACTATCTGCTGAACCACAGCTGACCCTTTTTACCTTAAGTGATAGCTACCTAAAATGGATTTTAAAAGAGTAACTACAATGGAACAATGAAGTTGTCAACTTCCTTCAGAAATAGAAAAAAAAATTGCAGATGCCAAGAATCTGAAACAAAATCGTAAAACAGAAAAGACATTGAGCATGTCATTTGGCATCAGCACAAAAAGGAGTTAGCTAATGGTTCAGACATAAATATTTGTCAGATAGTATTTTATCTGAGAATTTTTCTGGTCTTGCCCTTTACCTTTCAGGTGTAACCCTTCACTGTGAAATGTAAAACATCCTGTGATAATTCTTGATTTTAAGTGGATTGCATATGTTTCAACAAAACATATGTGCTTTACTTGGACTGTTTTCAGTATGATGTCAAAAAGGATATATGTATGTCCTTTGTCAATGTCTGTTACCTTCCCTCTTTCGAAGCCTCTGCCAATTTCACTACGTTACTAGATACTGGGAGAAATTGAGAGCAGATTGAAGTCACTGGCGTTTTTAATTGAACTTTGCTTCCTACCTAGCATAGATATGGCTCAGTTAAAACCTTGTACTGGCAGTCAGCAATATGATCATCAAGTACACTTCACACAATACCTGTTATTATTAGTCTACATTTAACTTGAATTACTTGGAAGGTCACGGGTTCAAACTCTGCTCCCAAACTTCAGTAGATAGTGCAGGCCAACGTACTACAGGTACAGCAAGTTTTGGATGAAGCACTCTCCCCTTATGCCTCCTTAGGTGGACTTAGTAGATCCCAGGATACCTGTTGAAGAAGAACAGTAAGTGTTTGTGATGTCTTGACCAACACTTATCCCCCAACCAAAATCACTAGTAATAGATTACCAGGCAAGATATGTCATTTGCTGTTTGACATCATTCTGTGCACAGATTAGCTATTTTGTTTGTCTACATTTCATTTACTGCACTTAAAAAAAATTTAAAAATTAAAAAAAAAAAAAAAAATTGAATCCTTGACTGTGACATGGTAAGTATTTTTGTATATAAATACAAGAATTTGCCTTAAAATAATTTTGAAAGCACATTTTGCTTTTAGGCCTTGCAATTGCACGGCGTCTGAAGCCATTTGGAGTGAAGAAATTCCTCTACACTGGACGTCAGCCTAGGCCTGAAGCTGCTAGCCAGATTCAGGGTGAATATGGTAAGTGAATCTTAAGTTCTTTTTAGGGTCCTCCCTTTTTAGAAATCAGGTCTGTCAAACACAGCTGCTGTTTTAATTTTCATTTGGAGAAAAGTTGTAGCATTAAATTAGTTTTCCTCCATACTTGTGCCTGCCATGGATCTCCCTTTTCCCTGTTTCCTTCTGGAATTTCCACTCTTCTGAATGGATCATGTTGCTATCATTTCAGTTGTTACACCAGACTCTCGCACAGGATTTTCTTCTGCTTCCAACTGTGCATTGTTTGTACAAGAGCAGAAGTGTTTAATCATTTTGTTTAACACTACTTGTTTGTTGAAGCATTGAAAGATATCTTGTGGACATTTTGAAATTTCTTGTTTTTGTTTCACCCCATAATCCAAAATCAGGTTCCAGTTTTATTGTAGTTACCTATATATTATCATCTAATAGAGTTTACAAACACACAGTCAAAGGCATTCTCCCACGGAAACTCGTACTGACTGAAAGGATCACACTCCTGGATTTCAAGTTTTAAGACTTTTACTGTAATAAACAAATAAAAAGCACCATCATCCAAATATTATCAAATGGACAATTGATACACTAGTCTACAGAAAAGCTATCTCCCCTTTAACTGGACTGAAAATCCCACACCACTGTTGCATTTCAGGAGAACTGACCTAACTCCCAATTTTCAATGGGTTCACTCCTTGTTTTGTGAAGTGACCATCAAAACATTCTTTGTACAGGCTTCAGAGTTTTCAAACTAACTACCAGCAGTAAAATCCAGCCTGCCGATCTCTCTTGGCCTTGTTGGGACAAATCTTCTGGATTTCTTAGAATGCCGTAGAATGTGTCTCTTCAACCAGAGACTAACCTCGCTCCCACACTCTGCTTGGATGCGTGCGTTTTACAGAAAGTGCACTGCTGGCCACACTAGCTATGGCATTTTGTCATTCTCTGAGACTTCCCTCTTTCTGTCCAGAACTTGGAAACTGAAAATCTATTTAGTCAGCACAGTTGTTCCTGTCTTTGTAGGGTGGCACGGTGGCTCAATGGTCAACACTGCTGCCTCACAACGCCAGGGACCCGGGTTCGATCCCAGCCTCGGGCCACTGTCTGTGTGGAGTTTGCACATTCTCCCCATGTCTGCATGAGTATCCTCTGGGTGCTCCGGTTTCCTCCCACAGTCCAAGGATGTCCAAGTTAGGTAGATTGGCCATACTAAATTACCCCGTAGTGTTCTGGGACGTGTAGGTTAGGTGTGTTAGCCATGGGAATTGCAGGGATCGGGTATAGGGATGGGTCTGGGTGGGATGCTGTTTGAAGCATCGGTAAGGACTTGTTGGGCCGAATGGCTTGTTTCCACACTCTAGGGATTTTATTCTATGGATTGTTTTTGTATGTGAGCGTTTTATACCTTGCTCCTGCTAAGTCTGAACTTGACCTCTCTATCCCCAAAGCAACCAAGCCTGTTGCTGAGCAGAACTCGGAACATATCACATGACTGTGTTCACTACTCCATTATACCTAGTGTTAAAAGAGATGGTTGATATTGTATCAATCCTAAAAAACCTCAGTCCTATCACTTGCTGGCTTGAGTACAGTTTTATGGTACAGCCATAGTGACGAAAGCCACCAATGTCTAACCTGATATTTTGCCTGTGTTTTACAGGTGTGCAGTTCTAAAATTATCATATATATCTTGTATTTAAGTTTGTTGCAAATTCTATTTCCTATTTTGCAAAATCTCAACATTTCCCAATTTGACACCAGCAGGCCCCCTTTCCCCAAAGTGAATAATCCTAACTCCCTAGTCTGTCCTTGTAATGAAAAGATCCAGGCTGAGGCATCATTTGTTTACAGGTTTGCTTTTGCACTCTGTTGGACTGCAATATCATCAAACATGGGCACGAAAATAGAATTTGAAATGCAAATGTACCAAGGCCTCCTCTAACTATGTTTTCTACTTCAAGCAATACCAATTAATGAACAAAATAAAAACCGAAAGAACTGCAGATGCTACAAATTAGGAACAAAAACAGAAATTGCTGGGAAAGCTCAACAGGTCTGGCAGCATATGAGAGAGAAAAATCAGAGTTAATGTTTCGGGTACGGTGATCCTTCCTAACTTCTTAGGAATGCTCACCGGCCCCGAAACATTAACTCTGATTTTTTTCCTCACAGATGCTGCCAGACCTGCTGAGCTTTCCCAGCAACTTTTGTTTTTGTATCAATTAGTGAGCAGTTTGGCTCTCTTGGTGGCTTTCCTGCATTTGAAATTTCTCTCTTCTCACTCCATTTCCCATTTGGGCTAAAGTTAGGTACAGTTTGTCAGACCAGTGAAAATAATCATCAGACTCTACAGTAGGAACATGGAAATTTATTTGCATTTGCTGTCAGTGGGCGTACAGAGGATGTACACATCACATATACAGTTGTCAGTGCCTGTAACATCACTACCCAGCTCACTGGAGTTAGCTTCTTGCCAAAATTGAACTGATTTGTGAAACAATATAACCCCAAATTCAGTTTGCATCTGTGAAACAATGCTAACAAAAGCATGAATTAAAACAAGTTAAAAGTTAAGTGGCTTGCTTCATTTGTAAACCTGTTAATTATGAATTTTTTTTTTTACAGTTTTGCAATGCTAATATATATTGTTGCAAAGTTTGTTTAAAGGCCCGAGGTAGTTAAATCTCCTCTGACCAGTTTGTACTATTATTGCAATAAATGTTTTGTCATGAAGTTTTATTTCTTGCTTCTCACTTCACAGCAACCATCAAGAGAGGGGGCCACTGACTAAAATGGTGAAGTGGTGTGGATAAGTGGAGCTATGGTGCAGAGCCAAGCAAACGATGAGCAAAGCAATGAGGGGGTAGCGAGTAGGGGTGAGAAGAAAAATGGAGAAAAGGGGGGCAGATGACAATGATGTCAGTGGCACTAAATTCCTATTCCAATGGAAAAAAGTACAGTGATCTTATAAAGGGGTATTAAATAATGCAACTTGAATCAGATCGTATGTTCATTTCACATGCAGTACCCCTGAGTGCGTTAGCCGAAGAATCTGACTTCGTCGTCATATCGTGTTCCTTCAGTCCCCAAACAAAGGATATGTGTAATGCTGACCTGTTTTCCAAAATGAAGAAGACAGCAATTTTTATCAATACAAGCAGGTAGGTGACATTGTATCCTGATCCTAGCTAACCCCTTCCCTTTTCAAAAGCTATTTGCAGGAAACTAGGCATATGTACGTTTAACTTGAATGAGAACTATTCTCAGTTAATTTGTGGAAAAATATTTCTGTGGGTGAGTGAGCAATTTGTGGAAGTTATTCTTGGGGTATAACTGATTGGAGCAGTTAACGTTGACTTACATGTGTGCAAATGAGAGATTTCTTTCATAAATCAACTTAGTGGGATTTTAAAATATTTTCCAATCTGCCTGTTCAGAGATGTTATTACACACCTCTGGAGCAGGTAGGACTTGAACCTGGGCTTCCTGGCTTAAAGGTGGGGAGACCACCACTGCACGACAAGAGCCCCACTTTTTTGTGATAACCGAGTAATTTAACCTGATGTGTGATGAGTGTTTTTTTTTGAAGAGCAGTTGAAGTAGAATTTGGCTTCATGACTCCCAAAGCTCCATTTCTGGGATTCTCCTCTGTTCTGGACTAATTGGTAGAGCTTGATGTTAATGATTAGTCAGCAACTCTACTATAGAGTCATAGAGTAATACAGCATGGAAACAGGCCCTGCGGGCCAAACTAGTCCATGCTGACCATGGTGCCCGCTCAGCTAGTTCCAACTGCCCACGTTTGTTCCATATCCTTCTCCACCCTTCCTATCCATGTATCTATCCAAATGTTTTTTAAATGTTACTATTATACCTGCCTCAACCACTTTCTCTGGCAGCCCGTTCCATATACGCACCACTCTGTGTGTGAAGATATTGCCACTCAGGTCCTCCTTAAATCTTTCCCCTCTCACCTTAAACCTATGCGCTCTAGTTGTCAATTCCCCATCCCTGGGAAAAAGACTATGTATTCATCCTAACTATGCCCCTCATGATTTTATACACCCCAATAAGGTCACCCCTCATTCTCCTACGTTCCAAGAAATAAAATCCTATTCTGGCCAACCTCTCCCTATAACCCTATAACTAGTCCTACTAGGTGTATCATTTGATTAGGAAATGGGGATTCGTCCTTTGTTGACTAGCAATTCCTATGTTTATATGTGCAACAGCTAACTTTCTGTAAAGGAACTTCACTGTCATTGAGCTAAGGGATTGGCAATGACATCTTCTGCCATATGCTCTCATGTTCCTGCATTACTGTGATTGTTAGCAATATAGATTTAGTTTTTTAGGTCTCGAGATTGGGCAGTAGGTTTACCAAATCTTTGTCCTAAAAGACATGCTTCTTTAAATATCCAGGCTATTTGGCTGTGACTTATTCTTTCTATTTTAAAAAACAACTCCTTCCACATAAATGTTTCTTTCATTAATTAACTGATGTTTGCTCCGTAAGTTCACCGGGCTGCCTGAGCACTGTGATTAACTCAATTCCCTGTATTGTGGATGACACTAACAAGACCCTATTTATTGGCCATCCTTCCTATCCAAGATATTAACAGCAAATAAAGGGAATTTTGTGGTGCCTGGTATGTCTGTACCTTTGATCCAGAAGCCCCATCCACTTCAGAGGTGCGTAATAACGCGTCAATCAAAAAATCTATGAACAACCAATCATAATGTGGACTGGAATAACAAGGTGTAGAGTTGGATGAACACAGCAGGCCGAGCAGCATCAGAGGAGCAGGAAAGCTGACGTTTCGGGTCTAGCTGTGTTCATCCAGCTCTACACCTTGTTATCTCAGATTCTCCAGCATCGGCAGTTCCTACTATCTTTGTAATAATGTGGACTGGAATGTGTACACCATTACAAATAGGGGCAGGTTTACTTCTACAAAAGATAACAGTGACCCAGTTTTCTTACAGCAATTCATTTTTTTTCTAATACCTGCCCAATGACCTCTAGGTTGTTGGCACAATTCTAGAATCACAACGCTGCTGTGCCTTTCCAAATTAGATGGCCCCTACAGTTGGGATCATCTGACAGTCTGTCAGAAAGGTGCATGGCCTGTTGCCCATGGCATTTTATGCTGGCATCACCTCAACAGGTGGAAAAAGGAAAATAAGTGGTTAAAGTTAAATGTTATATTTCATTTATGGCTACATTGCACTGTTCAATCACTTGAGGTATCGTGTTTAGGCATTGTGTATGTTACTGAACTGACACAGAAGTAATCAATTTCACACATGGCCAAGGTAAAAGATTTCCTTGAAACACAGCCGCTGTTTCTGTTGACTTCTTTGTGTCCTGCAGAGGAGCTGTAGTGAACCAGGATGATCTTTATCATGCTCTCTCCAGTGGTCAGATTGCTGCAGCAGGATTAGATGTCACGGTCCCTGAGCCATTACCCACTGATCACCCTCTGCTGTCACTGAAAAACTGTGGTAAGTTCTAACTTTCACCAGGTTAATGGAAGCTGCAGGGACAGAAATCTTATCAGTCATTACAGACCCTTAGTGACATTTATTAATCTTCCTACATGTTGGCTGACTGACTTGAATATTTCAAGTAGTTCCTTTTTTTATTTGGAATGTTTTTGAGTTGGAGGAAATGATGATAGGTCAGTCTTCTCTAAAGCATCTGTATCTTCTCGGTACCTCCAGGCCTGATGGCCCTGTGATGACTAAAAATTGAATAGTCTGGGCTGATACTATTCAAAGGGTTCTCCCAGTATTCCAGCCAGTATTTATCCCTCAACTAACACCTAAAACAGATTATTTGGTCACTTATCACTGCATTAGGATTGTACTATGTGCAAATTAATTGCTGTGCTCCCTACATTTCAAAAGTAATTTGCTCAGAAGATATGAGCATTGCTGGCATGGCCAGCATTTGTTGCTCAGTCCTAATTGTACTGAATGGATTACTAGAGCCATTTTAGGGGACAGTGTGCTGTGGGTCAAAGCACACGCTTGATACACTGGGTAAGTTTGATAGATTTTCTTCTCTAAAGGCTATTGGTGAAAGGAATGAACTTTTGTGACAATTGATGGTAGCTTCATGGTCACCATTATTGAGACGAGCTTTATATTCCACATTTATTAACTGAATTTAAATTGCACCAGCTGCCAGAGTGGTATTTGAACCCTCTTCCCCAGAGTATTAGCCTGGGTCTATACAGTAGTAGTCCAATGACATTACTGCTACGCCTCCGATATACTATCTAGATTTCAGTTGATTGTGACAGTCTTGCCCATGTTTGTTATGAAGTTTTTCACATCTGTAAACATTAAGTGATTGGATGTGTTTGGATTTCTTTTAGATTTCCAAATAAGTCATTACTTGGAGGGACACAAATGTTTCTTGGTTTGGGCTTTGAAATCTGGTGATGTGTTTTCATTTCAGTTATACTACCTCACATTGGAAGTGCCACTTATGCAACCAGAAACACCATGTCTGTACTAACAGCCAACAACCTCCTGGCAGGGCTCAAAGGAGAGCAAATGCCAAGTGAACTTAAACTCTAACTGGATTCACATGGTCTAACATTCGCACATTTACTTATTTCAGAATTTCTGTTCAGACAATGGCTTTTAAGAAGGATACACTTGGAAGTTAGCCTTAAAAGTTTGAGTTTCAATGTTGTCTAAAAATCAAAAAGTGAAATGGATGTGTTTTATAATCAATTTAACTCAGGATCATTCGACTTACTATCCATGGCAAGTATTAATTCTATATCATAGTGATTAACTTATTCATCTGGTTATGCACAATGTGGAAGGTTTGAAGGGGTACGATGTACCATCTTATGACTTTCAGTCTGATGAACTGCCATATTTATGCCATATTGTAATTTAATCATTCATCATGCTACTCAGTTTCTGGTAAACAGTTGATATTCTTTTCCAACAATTCTATCTAATATCTTATTACAGGTTGTTTCTTTAATTGCAAGTCAGAGGTCACATTGACTAAACTAGAGAAGAAAAATGAAAATGTTGACTATTTCAAATATATAGTTTAGATTGCAGCCCTATGACCATGGTATTTAGCCCTGTTCATGTATGAACACCCTTTTCTAAGTCATCCAGATTTCATAGACCTAACCTAATCTTTAACTTTCAACAGTCTGGTCTGCTGCTGGTCACTCTTATTTGATTGCTGTCCAGTCTTGAATTTTGCATTACTTTGTTTATAAATTTCTATTTACTTTGAACTCACTTTTACAATTTGGCCATGTCTTCACAACAATCAAAACCTCATGCCATCCATAAGCTTTTAAAGAGCTTAATTTGTCTTTCATGTCTTGAATGAATTGTGATCAGAAAGTATTTTTCAAAATATTGTATAAACACTCCTATCAACATTGCTTACTTGGCAGACATTTGTACTGTAAGCATTAAGTCTGACAACATTAAAAAAGTTGAATCTGAAACACACTGGTGTCACTCATCGGTATATTAAGCATTGTTTGTTACATGTTTGTTACATACACATCCTACAGTGCAGCTATAAAGGTTGTCTAGTACATTGTGAAACGTCAATATAATCTGTCACAGACAGTGTTCCGACTGCATACTCAAGCAATTCTCCGGTATCCTGCTGTATATTTCCAGAATTTATTTTGATTATTTCAGTTGCAACTTTTAAAATATTCTCATGATCAAATCAAATGACTTTAATAGCAAAGAAAATGCTCCGAGTAATTTCTATGATGTTGGTATTTCCTCATTAGGAAGTGTCACAAATCCTGTACCAAATTATATAATTCATTCCAAGATATCTTGTGTTGCAATTTTAAACACTGTTCTTGATTTACTGAGTCAGTTGTATATTTATTTATAACATGTTGGTTGTCAATTAGTTTTATCCTGAAATTCCCTTATTTGCACTTAAATGAAGTTTGAATCATTTTTTAAATAAACAGTTTCACTCTGGGTCTGACTGCACTATTAGTCTGGCCGTCCCCACAACTTAAACCAAATTAGTGAGAAGGGTGAGGAATAATGCTAACATACCTCCAAACTTGTGTTGTTGTTTGTCAAGTCATGGGTTTAAGCCTTATTTAAAAACTTGAACACATCAAGGTTGTCATATGCCTTTCCAATGACAAACTCTGTCCACCACTTGGGTGGATCTAAAAATCTCATGATGCTATTAAGATCAAATGTTCTCCCAATATTTAGCCGTCAACCACTACCACTAGTCATTTATCTAATTGCTCACTGAGACCTTAATAAGCAGGAAAAAAAAAATGCTGTTTGCACAAAAGATCAGCATTTATTACCGGTTATTTTGTATATAAAGATGACAGTCATTTATAGTCAAGTTCCAGAAGTGGCAATGGGCTGAGTGACCAATTAATCTGCTTAACCATATTTGTTGGAGGATAAAAGATAGTACTCCCTTTATGGTTCACAAAGCATAGATTACCAAAAACAACAGTCACCTCCCCTTTTCCATCACTTTAGCTCAGTCATCTTTTAGTTTACCTTATATTGGGAGCCATTTATTAGCTTTTACTTGACACAGATAAAGGATACAAGATGCGTTTCTAATCAACTTCAAAATATCTACACGGAAGCCTGAACTGGGAAACCTCAACAGTTGTAGGACTGTTTTTTTCCACCTGAAAATTTGTGTAATACCTACCAATTCCATTGTATGCTGAGAAATACCATTTCTTACAGCAGAGGTCATGTATTGCACAACAGTGCATAGCAGGGTTCCTTAAAAAGCACATGAATAATAACATGCTTAAATTTAAGTCTGTCTGGAAACAATGGAGACTGGGTCAAAGCAGGAGTTGAATACAAGACCAAATGTTTTGATTATGTGGCTTATTTTAAGATCAATCTTGATGAGGGAATTCTGTTACACAACTGAAGGCACAATTCCACATAGGGAGAGGTGATGAGGAATGCCTAAGAAACCAATGTCAGTTTGGTGACAAGAATCATAGTAGGTTAGAGAGAGACAGGAAGGGACAAGATGCTGCAGGAATTCAAACCACCTTAAACAAGGCTTTTCAGGAACAAGGAGTCAATGTAAATTAGCAGGAACAAAGGTGAACGGTGAGTAGAACAGGAAACTGACAATTTTGAATAAGCTCAAGTGTATGACAGCTGGCAGGTTGAAAGCTAAACAGGAAAGATTGATTGTACAAAGATATGGAGTCTAAGGATCAACATAGTTGTGTTACAAATTAGCCATGATCTAAATGAATGACAGATTGGACTCAACATTGAATGGGCTATAGCTGCTCCTTGAAACTTTGGTTCGAACACGAACAAAGCATGTATTACTCAATCAACACTGCAGATTAATTAGACATTCATCTCATTACTGTCTGAGTTTCTGCTACACAAACTGGATGAGACAAACTTGGCAGCCAAGTAACCGTAGTTACTTGGTGTGAAGCACTTTGGGGGATACAAGACAATGAAATCAAATGCCCTGTTCTGCAATTTCACTTCTCAAATAACTTGCACACCAAACGTCACAGTATTAGATGTTAGAATAGTAGGGCATTTCCTTTTTTTTAAAAAAAAATCAATTAGCTAACACACTGGGAGCTGAGAATCTGCAGGTTCTACAATACTATTGCAATAATAAACTGTTAAACCATTCTTATCACATTGATAAATCAATATTTACACTAAACTAATGCAATTTAGAATAAATTCACACTCCATTTAGTGAATTAGATAATTAAATTTAAACTCTCATCTTTACTTGAATGATTTTTTCCTTCGTTTTACGAATTTGAATGTGGTAAAGCAAGTCAGATATCCTGTGGATAGCATCATGATATTTGACGATTTACACTACCACTATGTAAAGCATCTCATTGTAAAAGAGCAGATCTGAAATAACATTGTCTACAAATTGAAGGTTTTAGTGGACATGAATTTTTTTATTCATTACAGTATATTGACCTTTTACAGAGACTGTATATAGTGTACAAAATTACTTTATACTACACAAGTATACTTTGACAGTGTTTTCACCATTATTCCTCTAGTCCCATTCCATTGCAGTTTTTTGGCATTTCAGTTGAGTCAGGATAACTGGTAGTGTAAGGCTCTTCACACAACCTAGTCGAATAAATATGCCTTTCACATTATTAAAAGTTCTGAGAAGCTGAAACAGAGGATTCATACAACTGAAACTTTGGATGGGCTGAAGAAAGGTGCTGCTGTTCAGCCTGATCTTCACATTGTAATTGAGAACTTCCATCTCTAAATACTGAAAAATGCCAACATGAATATTTCTTGACTTGTAATAAAAACACTTATGGGGCTCTCCACAGATTTACATTTTCTCCTTTGTGGTTAAAAGAAAGATTTTAAATGTTCATAAGGACAGCACATATTCAGAGTGCTGTGTGCTAATTAATGCCAACTTTTAACAGAACCATTTTGTTAAAAACCCGTAGAGAACACATTGGCATCCATAAACTTCAAATAATATCCTGAAAGACTGTGTTGCACTTACAAGTCTGAGTAAATATTCCAGACCGAAAGTATTCTGTATAACTGACCAGTGTAGTCATTATCTTACATAATCAAAAGTACTGCCTCAAAAGTGCAATTTATACACCAAAATGCACAGTATTTAGTTTTACACGACAGGCTCTCAGATTTTGGTAATGAAGACCATTCCTTCGAAAGAACGTTGGACAAAATAGGTTAGTGACTGAAAATTTTCTTAAAATTTTGGATGAATAGTTTTTGTGCTTGTGAAAGGTAGATTGAAATATTTTAATATGTCTGCACCTAGTAACAGATTCAAATCATTCACAACAGACTGATCTTCAAAGCAGCATCTTGTCCACGTCTGATGCTGTTTGGTATACTGAAAGGGACGTTGTGATATGGCACACCAAGAGGAAGATAAGCTTTAAAGTAAAAAGGATCAGCAGTGGATTCAGGAGCTCAGAACCAGTAGCAAGAGCTGGAAAATTAGGAAACTATTGGCTCATGAAGAAACTGAATGTATGCATGTATTATTTGCCCTTCTGACTGGTCAAACTGTGCCTGGTGCAAGTGATATAGCTTACGCTTAGAAGTCACATGGGATTAAAAAAAAAAAATACAGGTCTCCCCATGCACGTCTACAAGTTCAATAAGTTGTTACACAAGTATGCCCCTGTCCAACACCATTAAAGAGATAACGACAAATCATAGACAATTCTGTGCCATCAAACAGTCCGAAGGAGGTTCATTTCACTTCTGGTGAACCAGATTCCAGGATAGTTCTCTTTATTTATTATCTTCATTTTGCAATACTTTACACATTTGAATGTTTCTTTTAACATTTCTACTGGACGACTGCCTTCGGCTGGTGATGGTGCTAGATAGTATAGGAATACCATTTTACAGAACTGAAAGGTGAGGATTTGTTCTTAAACATTTCATGCACTTATCTTGGATGAGTCCTCCTGCACAATGGTGTGGTTATTAAAGGTTTGTTCATTGGTAGATGGAGAGATTGAAACCTCTACCATCCCACATAAATACTGAGGTTCCCAACGATTGACAAAATTAGGTTACTGGTTTCTTTCTTTAATTTAAATATTTTTAAGAAATAAAACACAAGCTAAACTTTTGAAAGATACACAAACTGACAACTCTGTACTAATCACTTGGCAGATTTGCATTATTGTGCAACTACCAAAACAAAACTGCTTAAGAGCATATAAAAGTGCAGTACATATATACAGTTACTAAATTCTACAAAATTTAAAGTTGCTCAACTCAGCACCCTACTGACACTTTGCTGTTAATTAAGTGAAAAGTCTTATTTTCTTCTTTAATTTTACAAACCACCTTGTTTTAAAAAGATCTAAAGATCCTTCAGAGACATGAAAATGGTCATGCTGAAAGTCTAATCTCAAAGTAGAGTAGTTGGCAAGCTGCTGCCATGCCATCTCAAGCAGGTTGTTTTGGAATGCTTGTACAAGTGGCTCGACTGACTGAATCTTTTCCCACATTTTAAACAAGCGTAGGGCTTTTCTCCTGTGTGGACACGGATATGTTTCTTGCAATCTGTTAATGTTAGAAAAGTCTTGCAGCAAATTTTACAGGCATATTTACGGGCACCTTCCACCACTAAAACATTGTGTTCTGACATGGCTTTTTTACACTTTGAAAGCACGTCTGCCGATGCCCGTGTCAGCTGGGGAGGACCTGACTGCATAGAATGATTATTTTCAAAAGCAGAAACGGTACTGTTCAACATTCGGATCTGGGAGTTCGAACCAGTGTCCTGGGAACCAGAGCCTGCATCTCCAACTGAGGTAACAATGGGCATTTTAGGGGCAATGCGACGATAACCTGGGAATTTGCTGGCTCCTCCTCGCGATGAAATGATAGATTGTCTGGATAATGAATGCAATCCAGAACTAGGTCTAGGAAAATCTAATCGGAATGGTTCTCCCCCAGCTTTGTAGCCGGAAGGCTGCCCACAGGACAGCCCCAGCAAGTCATGCATGGGTCGCATAAAATGAGTATCGGAACCATCAGTAAATGGATTCTCCAGCCGAGCCGCAGCAATTGAAGAGTTGGCTCCAGCAGAAATGCCAGGCACTGAACTCATTAAATAAGTAGCTTCATTTTCTATTCTGCCATCGCTTGTTGTGTTGGGAATGTTGTCATCAGTGTTCTGACCCCCACTGTAGCTGTTTGTTCGGTTCTTATTCAAAAAGGTGGAAATGTGAAAGGGGGTTTTTGAGTCAGTGTTCGCAGATTCTAGCATATGTATGTCAGTGACCCTGTCAGTACTGGACTGAGGATCAGAGAAACTCCGGTCACTACTCTCTGGGCTAAGCTCCAGTTTCTCTGCACCAGGCATTCCTCCTTCCACCTCTACTGACTCACTACCTTCAGCCTGTGAGGCAACATCACTGGCCTCATCCTGAGGATCAGGTGAGCTCAATGGTTCAGCTTTCACAACAATTCGGACCTGCTCCTCACTTCCATTCACATGAAGTTCTGTGGTCTCAGAGTGGAAATCTGACTTCTCATTAGCAGAATCTTGATTAAAAGCAGTTTCAACATGAGTTGCTTGAGAAGCCATGGATGTTTCAGAATGGCCTACTGCACTGTTGTCTGACTGACTGGGTACCTGGTTATCTTCTGGAGTGCTAAAGGCCTGCTCAAATATGATAGCACTTTCCACATTGTTTTCAACAGTTGCATCAGTTTTGGAACCATCTCCCAACTTCAGGGAGTCTGGTGTAAATAATTCCTCACATGTGTGCACCACGGCTTGCCCATTATCTGATGTTTCTTCGGTGATGATAGACTCATCCACCGAAGGTCTCATCCTCTTCTTTGATCTTTCATCAGGAATGGCTTTCCTTTTCTGCAATCGCTGGACAGGAAATGCAGTCGACTGATCCTCCAAGTGATGGCGAAGTGATGAGTTCACATTGACTTGCTCATCTATTCCCTGACTAGAGCTGAGGGCAGAATTTACTAAGCTCAAACCCAGCTGCTGAAGCAGGAAGGACCTCTGCATCCGAGCATTTTGCTCCTGAAGCCTTTCGCTTGTAGGAGACATGGGTACAGTCCTCGTTGTTAAGTAATGTTTGCAAGCCTTAACAACCGAATTCAGGTGAAGGTGGGAAGCTGCGAGCAGCACATCCATAACATTACTCTCCCCTAGCATCAGTGTGGATGTGTACATCATTTCAACAAGGGCGGCAAAGGCTTCGGCTGTAACTACTTCACTGTCCAGCTGAACCATGTTCAGTGACTGATCACTCTCTGGAACAGTAAAGAGAGCACGAAAGTGGGTACTGCATGCTGCAAGCACAGAGCGATGGGCTTTGAAATGACGGCTTCCAACAACAATCACACAGTCACAGAGCTGTCCATGAAGCCGCTGATAGTTCAGCTGCTGGAAGACTTGTTCAAAATGCCCTGGAAAATCCATGATCCTGTTAAAAGAGAAAGAAAGCCAGTGATAGTTTTTTTTCCTTCTTCCCCCATTTGTAGCAGTCATCATTTCCCAGTTAGTAATTTTTCTTTGGTTACAAACAAATCTCGTCACAATCATATAATCGACTTGCAGTTAGTTAGTTCATGATAATGGCGAATGCATTAAAACTACAGGGTGGTCTTAGCCTAAAGCATTCCTTATAAAAGTATAAATTTAATCATAGCAAATACTTACTCATTTCATTTCATGTACCAAGTTTTAAAGCGAAGGATTCCACTCACTGACTACAGTTGATTGCAATAGCAAAGCTATCAGCAGCTTGCTACTGCCCGATCACATTATCATAATGCTTGCTATTGGCCAAGATGGCACAGAAACAAAACAACTGATTCTCCGTTTCACAAACATGCACAATAACTATCAACAAGAGAAAGTACTTATCCGTTTCTCTACACTAGTAACTCCTTTTATGAAATCTAATTTGGAAAAGCTGCATCTTGATTGGGCACCGTTGAATGTTCACTACCTGAGTCACACTGCACGAAGTGTTATAGCATCTGGAACATTTCTGCCAGTATTTTAAATGATATTTTCCCTGTTTGCAGTCAGAGACACCAGAGTTTTTCCTCATGTACACTCAGTCAAATGCAATTATGTTCATCTGCACTTTTCAGCCAATATTAAAGAAGTTAAATTTATTACAACCAAACTAAAAAAAAGCACTACAGCCGGTCACAATTGTATTTTTTTAAAACTTCTTTTAAAATTTACAAATCAGCTCAGCAGCAGCTGCAGCTAACCAGAACTATGAGGTGGCCTCTTCCAAGCGGTCACAGTAATGACTCTAAACAGTCAATAATGTCTCAAGAATCAGACGTTCTCAGTACATTCATCCTCTTCATGGAACAAAGCAGTTAGCACAGGAACCAAGCATGACACCAAGGTAACAGCACAAGGGGTTACTTATTAGCTTCGAAAGAGGATTGGCTAACCAACAGAAAGCAGAGGATGACTGCTTAGCATGTCCATGCTCAGGGGAACAAATCCAGAAATTGCTGTCAATGATTTTATGATTCTCTAAGTTTGCAATGTTGAAGTCCTTTCCTCAGGATCCAGTCAACTGGAAATCAGTGAACTCACGAGAACATCTACAGGTGGTTCTGCTATAATGCTTGTTTCGTTAATGCGAATTGGATGTAATGCAATTGATGAATAGTGGATGCTGTTTGCATTATGCAAACTTTCTGCTGTTCAGGTATAGCGATTTCCCTATAATGCGATTTTCTATAGCACGAGGTCACACAAGAATGCAATTATAGTGTTATAGGAGAACTACCAGTACTCTTATTCTCATGGTTTTGAAACAAAACCCCTTGAAAAAGTTCGTTACAAGGTCTTCAAAAAGTAGATAATGAGAGTCCAGAGGCAGTATGTTCCTGTTAGTGTGAAGGACTGGGCTCATAGGTATAAGGAATGATGGATGACTAGACAAATTGAGGCACTGGTCAAGAAAAAGGGGGCATATGGCAGGTATAGACAGCTGGGATCAAGTGAATTCCTCACAGAGTATAAGGGCAGTAGGAGTATAGTCAACAGGGAACTCAGGAGGGCAAAAATGGGTCATGAGATAGCTTTGGCAAATAAGGTTAAGGTGAATCCAAAGAGATTTTACAAATACATTAAGGACAAAAAAGTACTGAGAGAGAGAATAGGACCGCTTAAAGATCAACAAAGCCACCCATGTGTGGAACCACAGGAGATGGGAGAGATACTAAACAAATATTTTGTGTCATTATTTACGTTGGAGGATATGGAAGCTAGGGAACTTGGAGAAATAAATAGTGATATATTGAGAAGTGTCCATATTACAGAGGTGGTGTTGGTGCTGGACATCTCAAGAATATGCATAAAGGTGTTTAAATCCCCAGGACCTGATCAGGTGTATCCTAGAATTTTGTGTGAGGCTAGGGAAGAGATTGCTGGGCACCTTACTGAGATATCTGTATCATCAATAGTGAGATAGTGAGGTGACAGAAGACTAGAGGTTGGCTAAATATGGTGCCATTATTTAAGAAAGGTGGTAAGGAAAAGCCAGGGAACTACAGACTATAGGTGGTTGGCACTTTGTTGGAAGGTATTCTGGGGGACAGGATTTTCATGCATTTGGACTGATTAGGGATAATTAACATGGCTTTGCGAGCAGGAAATCACGTCTCACTAACATGATTGAGTTTTTTGAAGTGACAAAGAAGATTTTTGAGGGCAGAGCGATGGACCTCAGGAAGACGTTTGACAAGATTCCACATGGTAGACTGGTTAGCAATGTTAGATCACATGGAATCTTGGGAGAGCTAGCCATTTGGACACAAAATTAGCTTGAACATAGGAGACAGAGGGTGGTGGTATGAGGATTGTTTTACAGTCTGGAGGCCTGTGACCAGTGGTGTGCCGCAAGGATCAATGCTGGGTTCCACTGCTTTTCATCTTTATATAAATGTTTTTCATTTTTATATAGATGTGAATATTG
Source organism: Rhincodon typus (assembly GCF_021869965.1). NCBI lineage: Eukaryota > Metazoa > Chordata > Chondrichthyes > Orectolobiformes > Rhincodontidae > Rhincodon > Rhincodon typus. The sequence goes on from NC_063334.1 coordinate 3,510,100, forward strand.
GAAGAATGATTAGCAAGTTTGCAGATGACACCAAAATTGGTGGACAATGAAGAAGGTTACCTCAAAGTACAACTGAACCTTATCAGATGGGCCAGGAGTGGAAGATGACAGTTTAATTTAGATAAATGAGGTGGTGCATTTTGGTAAGGCAAATCAGGGCAGGACTTATACACCTAATGGCAGGGTCCTGGGGAGTGTTGCTGAACAAAGAGAGCTTGGAGTGCAGGTTTATAGTTCCTTCAAAAGGTGAAGTTGTAGGAAGACAGGGTAGTTAAGCAGGCCATTGATCTATGTTGGCAGTTCTATTCAGAGGTGAGCACAATGGCTTTGCCACTGACTGCAAACTCTAGCCCAATAGGCAATTCATTAGCCCATGTTGATAATCTGAAAATACCTCAGCTATTATACTGCAGAATCTTTGAATACAGATGTTTCGATTTAAAAAAAAAGACTCCTTATTCCTCCAGCTCCACATTTATCTCGGACTCCAGCATCGGCAGCTCTTACTATCTCCTTATACCTTTCTGGTTTTAAAATTGTGTGGGCGGTCTTTTAGTCAGACTCAGAAGTATAGTACCAAAAACAGAAATTGCTGGAGCTTTTCCAGCAATTTCTGTTTTTGTTTCTGAGTTACAGCATCTGCAGTTCTTTCGGTTTCTATTCAGAAGTGTGACAGTAAGGGGACTCACAAACATTAGAAAAAAAACAGCAATTTTATTATTTCATATTATTATACAAAGACAAGGTACATTCATTGGAAGAAACTGGAAGATAATAAGTCAAACAAAAAGCAAAAAACACTCCAGTGGTGAAGATCTAAAATAAAAATAGCAAAACAGCAGGTCTGGAACCATCTGCGGAGAGAGAAACAGAGTTAACATGAAGTCTGAAATGACTCTGCTTCAGTATAGAGCAGGAGGTGGAAATATGATCCATTTTATATTGTTGAAAAACAGGAGAGGTGCAAATGGACCAGAAGTAAAGGTCAGGGACGGCAAGAGAGCAAGGGAGTTTGGAGATCAAAGGAGTCATGTAGCAAAAGGCAAAAGGGAATGTAAATGAATGTAAAACAAAAAGCACAGATCCAAAAGTACACGTTAACAGAAGGAGAAATGTCAGTACCAACTGTAAGCAAAAGCATTAAAAACAAGATACAGACATGTGGGGCTAGATCTATCAAAATGGAAGACTGAATTCATTGTCTGAATTTAATCGGACTGAATGTTCAGTCTAAAAAGGTGTAAAATGCCTCAAGTGGAAAATGAGGTGCTTGCATGGAGCTTCAGTGGAACATAGCAGCAAACCTAGGATTCAAAGGCAAGTGTGAGAGCAAATGATACAGTAAATGTTAAGTAACCATAAGGTCAGGGTTACCCTTGAGGACTGAGTAGAGATGTTCATAAAGCAGTTGACAATAACGGTTATTCTGCCTCTCCGTTTGCCGCGAAATAAAGCAGTTTAGTTATTTGTATTTGGCTTCGGCTTTAGCCTGAGAATTTGTTGCTCCATAGTTTTATTATATCCTTGAGGTTTACTGCTGTATCATTAGAGAAGGGGTAGTACAGAAGCATCTCTAAACTGAAGATACTCTGCACATTCACAGGCATGATTAGCAATCCTTTGGGATAGATACCTTAGATTGCCTTTTAGATAGTGTATTAAGCACATGGAGCTGCAGATATCACTCCATGTCAGAAGAACTGGCTTCTGTATATTGTAGAATTTTTGTACAGCAATATTTTACAAAGATTTAATCTCCACAAGCAGTTGAGATGATCACCTGCTATTTTGTATTTTGAAAATAAAATAAATCTCACGACAAGCAATTCGTAATAGAGCTATATTTAAAATAGATCAGTATTTCTTGCAAGATTCATTGCATTTTATGTAAGTGATAAACAATGAGCCTTATATTAACCCTACTATCACAATAACCAATTCTATTGCTGCAGAATAAATATTTGCCCAAAATGTCTGATTTCAGGCAGTTAAATTATATATCTTTTACAGAGTGTACAAATCACACAACTCAAACTAATATTCAGCCCACATACACAAAACACTATGCGCAGTTTCCTTCTAAAATCTGTACAAATTCTGCAATGACCTTTACAAAATTATTCATCTAGTCTTTGTTCAGATCAGTGCATCGAAATCACAGCAGCATAACTTCTAAACAGCTGCTTTCTTCACCTCATTCTGAAGCATTTACTAGAGACACATGTACAACTAATATAAAAGGAATACTGACCGTTACTTTGGTAATAAATCATTAACACACACACACACTCCAATTACTATGGTGCTGCTTATAGCAAGTCAGTATACCCTGCCTTATTTAGATTATCTAGGAGATTCTGATAGCGAGTAAATACGTCAGACAATTTTACCAACTGGCATTTGGGATTTTACGGCAATTTGCCGAGATGTAGACTTGAACAATTAGGATGGATAAATGGTTTCGTCATTCATTTCCAGATCTGGCTGGACCATATAAAGCACAATCTGCTCCCCCATCAAAACTGCTCATTATTCCAGGATCCAACCATAATGAAAATAAAATTTGCTTCTCTTCTTCACTACAAACCATCTCCTTAAACTCTTCAACCCCTCTCCTCCAACCACAGGCATAAGGTGGTCATGGACAACTTTGTCACTAAGGTTGAATCCATTTGTTTAGCTGTTCCTGTCTCAAGTCCAAAGCAAGGTTTATACTGATCCAAGCTCTAAACTCAAATTTCTCTCGTTTCATTATCTCCCCTCACAATCCTGTCCACAATACCCGCTGTTTGACATTACATGGAACAAAATGTGAATTAGTCAATTTCTCTTCCTGGCCCACATATTAGCTGATGTTGTTAATGGTTATTTCCCTTCAAATAATATCTCCCATTCTTTTTAAACCTACCAGCTTCACCCCTCTGTGCTTGCAAACAATTACTCATTTCTAACATTCCTTCTGCTTCCAAGTCCTCAAATGTATTATCACCTCCTAAAATGAATAGTGGAATGGATGAAAATTATATTGGTAAGAGTTGGGCTGAAAAAGGAAATGGAAAAGATAGACTTATTGTTAAGTCATCTGACTTGTGATTTGGCCCACTGCTGGTCAGACATCTAAAAAAGTGGATGAGCAGCAATTTTCCTCGATTAATTCCTGGGGAGGAAGAAGTCATTGTCTTCAGTTTACACTACACCAACTACTGACTCCACCTTATTCCTGACATATTTGCAAATGATTTGGCATTGCATACTTTGGGGTCTTCTTTTTTTTATTCACTCCTATGAAGAGGTCGTCTCTGGCTAAGCCAGAATTTACTGTCCATCCTCAGTTGTCCTTGAGAATGTGGTGGTGAATTGCCTTCTTAGACCGCTGCAGTCCATCTACTGTAGGTACACTCTCAGTGCTGTTAAGGGAGAGAGCTCCAGGATTTGACCAAACCAAACAAAAGAATGGTGATATTTTTCCATGTCAGGGTGGTGGGTAGCTTGCGGGTGTTCCCAGGTATCTGATGCCCTTGTCCTTCTAAATGGAAATGATTGTGGGTTTGGAAAATATTGCCTAAGGACCTTAGGTGAATATCTGCAGTGCATCTTTTAAACGGTACACATTGTTGCAACTGTCTATTGGTAGCAATAAGAATGAACGTTTGTAGATGTGGTGCCAATCAAGCGGGCTGCTTTATCCTGGATGGTGTCAAGCTTGAGTGCTGTTGGAAGTGCACCCATCCAAGCAAGTGTGCCATCAGAGTGATGACTTATGCCCTGTAGATTACAGACAGGCTTTGGGAAAGTCAGGAGATGAGCTACTCACTGCAGGATTCCTAGCCTCTGACCTGCTCTTGCAGCCTCAGTATTTATAGGGATAGTACAGTTCAGTTTCTGAGCCACCCTGGTGAGCTTCCAACCACGCACCTGCATCACCAAGACTACACAATTCCACATCCATTGCATTTGAGCAACTCCACCCCTTCCTTAACTCCTTGACTGTTAAAAGCCCCATTCTGTTATCAAATAGAAGCAGGGTTACTGTTTCATTCCCTCATACGCTCTCTGCGCTGTTGAAATAACGTGCAACCAAAGAAACTGGAACTTCATGGCAAAAAGATCCAAAGGGAAAAAAATCCAAGCCTCCAGCACCTGGATAACACAATAATTGGCCAGTGGTTGACAGTGAGGAGAAAGGAGTGGGTTACAGGAAGATATAAACAGATTGGTTAGACGGGCAGATCAGTGGCAGGTGAAATTTGATCCTGATAAATGCGAGGTGATGCACTTTAGAAGAAAGACTAGGCAGAGAATTATTCAATGAATGGAACTAGGAAGCTCCAAAGAACAGAGGGATATTGGGGTGCTTGCCGACAGATCCCTGAAGGTGGCAGGACTAGTTAAAGGGTAGCTAGGGAGACAAACAGGCCGCTTGTCTTATATCAGTCATGGTATAGATTATAAGAGCAGGGAAGTCACGTTGGAGCTGTTCAGAACTTCGGTTAGGCCACAGCTAAGGCCACAAGTTAGGCCGCAGCTACTGCGAGCAGTCCTGGTCACCACATTATGGGAAGGATATGATTGCACTGGACAGATGCAAATGAGATTCACCAGGATGTTGCCGGGGATGGTGCATTTCAGCTGTGAAGACCGACTAGATAAGCTCAGGTTGTTTTCTTTGCAGCAGAGAAGGTGTATGCACATGCGTGTGAGAGAAGAACCTGATAGAGCTGCATAAGATTGTGAGGGACATGGACCCAAGCAGAAAGCAGTTGTTCCCCTTAGTGGTCAATAAAAAGGGAGCATAATTTTGAGGTGGAGGGCAGGAGGGTTATTGGGAATTTTACGAAACAAACATTTTCACCAAGAGTGTGGTGGTGATCTGGAATGCACTGCCCGAGATGGGAAACTACAATCTTTAAAAAGTACTTGGTTCTGCACTTAAAGTATCATAACATTCAAGGCTATGGGCCTAAAGCACAAAAAAAAGAGGGACTGATGCAGCTAGTAGTATATTTTTGGCAGTACAGATTCAATGGGCTGATCCTATGTACTGTATGATTCTATCCTCTTTACCTTTAATGATCTGATCATATTGATACAACTTTTGAAATTGAAGTAGGACTAGGGGTTTGGGTAGTTAAATCCACTCTCACTGGTGATGGTGAATTTTTTTTCTTTCCACACCCCTGTGTAAAAGAACCATAACTTGTCCTTGTGCATTATGAATATTCCATAAATTCTAAAGCCATTTTAGTGCCCTTGAGGTGAACTCCATGCATTTGCTATTAATTGGTGTCTCTGAGTTTGTCAGAATGTTGCCAATTCAACAAAACAGGAACTAATAGCAGCATCAGGCTCCTACAGGACAATTTAAAAAGATTGCGTTGGTGCCGCTTCTAAATAAAATTCAAGAAATGCTGTAGATGTTTGCTTTCCAATTGTTAAGCAGTAATTTGCACTAACTTTATTTTATCTCCCACCTAAGTCTATCGGTTTGCTAACCAGTTCTGTGATTCTTTATCCTGACTGGACCTTCCAACCTGATCTTACACAGGGGAACACTAAATCTCTGTTCATCTATTCCACAGATTACTGCTCTCTCAGGTAACATTTCAGAAGGAGCGTAAATATTTCATCTCTTACTATTAGAGACTGACCAGCTCCCGTATCTCTCACTATTTGCAGCTTCTTTGCCTTCTTCCCCTGTTTTTACTGAGTAAACCTTACCCACAGGAGGTGAAGTTTTTGTAGAGATCGGGCACTGTCTCACTTTCCAGGCTGTAACTACGCTGTGAGCTCTCCTGCAGCTCCTCGACTCCTTTTGGGAGTTCCTTCACTACCTTAAATAATCCCACTGGTTTAGCCTCTTTTACCATATCCTTTTTCCCGGTAACTTTCTTAAACCTCCAGCCCTGCCACTCCATTACAGTGAAAACACCTGAGGTTTCTTACCTCCTTTTCACCCTCTACTCTTGCCTTCCAGGCACTTAAAACACAGACAACACATTATCCACAAACTAACAGCTAACTGTTTTGTAAAAGCAGAAAAGTGACAAAGAAATTTCAGCACTATATTTACAAACGAAACAATCAAACATGGAATTGTCAATCATGGTCCCACCAAAACAGAGAAAGAACGCATCATAACCCCTACACTTTCCCGTTTCCTGTGAAAATTTTCTAAATCACTGTCACCTCCAAGTCGAAAATTATTAAAACTTGGAAAAGTTCCAACTATAGCATTAGTTTATACTTTAGAAAAATTTTATATTTCAAACCCATTTAAAAATTGTGACACAGTTCCACAATGACTAGTGATTGCTTGTTATTTTTGGAAATGGGAGATTGTGCATGTCAAAGAAATCAAGTCTGTGTGACAACATGAATCAGCAGCAGGGTCAAGTGCTTCCATGGTAAGTACAGCGTCATAAGCAAGGGTCTGTCCAAACCTGGCATCAGCTTGGTGAACCTTCACTGGACTATCTTGAATGCTTTCCTTCAGTAAGGGGCTCAAAACTGCTCATTGTATACCAGCTGTGGTCTGAGTGGAACCTTGTGTGGTTTTAGCAAACCTCCCTACTTTTATATGCCAATCCCTTTGAAATAAAAGCCAACATTCCATTTGCCTTCCCTTTTACTTGCTAAACCTGGATGCTAGCTCTCTGTCACTCGGGTACAAGGATCCCCAAATCGCCCTGTGCTGTAGCTTTCTGCAGTCTTTCTCCATTTAGATAATATTCAGCTCCTCTGCTCTTCCTGTCAAAATGCTTAACCTCACATCTTCTCTCTTTTTTTGGCCAAAGAAATTTTTGTCCACTGTCATCCTCACTACCTTCGAACCTATTTTTGGGTCATATGCAAAATTGGCCATCATTCCTCATCCAATTCAAATAATTGTGGCCCCAGCAGTGATCCCTCTGACATTCCATTAATTACAGGATGCCGTCCTGAAAATGCACTTCTTATCTCAACTCTCTCATCTTCTATTAGTTAGCCAATTCTCTACCCATGCTAATATATTGCCTCAACACTTTGGGTTCTTAAGTCGACTAATGTGAAATATCTCATCAAATACATTACTTCCCCTTTATCTATCCTGCTAGTTACCTCAAAGTATTCTAGTAAATTCATCAGGCATAATTGCCCCTTCTTGAAGCCAAGCTGACTCCGCTTGATCCCATTATATATTTCAATTTTATCCTTTATAATACACTAACATTTTCCTAATAACTTCTCAGGGATTAATTTGATAATTCTAGTCTGATTACAGCATAGCCTACCTCCATGTTGTACAAGGGGAAATCAAAGGCTTGACAGTATAACCACTGAGAGGCCTGCATCAAGTGCTGAGGGTACCAGTCAGGAATTACACTTACTATACATATACTCATGATCCAGATCTTGATGTTCAAGGGACAAGTTCAAAGTTTTCACGTGTCACAAAACTTGCAAACTGAGAGGAGGACTGTATAGAATTCCATAAAAGCATAGATAAGTTGGTGGAGGAGGCGATAGTTGGCAGATGAGGTTTGATGCAGAGAATGAGAGGTGATGCACTTTAGTCAAATGAACATTGGAAGACAATTTTAAATCAGGGAAACAATTCTAAAGGGACTCCAGGAGCAGCAGGCCTTGGACGTACGTGTGCACAGATTATTAAAGATGGCAGGACAGGTGAAGATATAAGTAAAGCTGTACCCTTTGCTTTATTAATAGGGGCAGAGAGTAAAAGAGCAAGGAGGTGACAGTGAACTTAAGACAATTTTTAGACCTCATCTTCAATATTATGTATAGCTCTAGATACTATACAACAGAAAGGATATGAACACATTGGAAATTGTGCAGAGGTAATTTACAAGAATGATTCCAGTGATGAGTAACTTCAGTTATGGAGGGAAGATTGAAGGAGTTGGGACTGTTATCCTTGGAGAAGGTGGCAAAGAGTTGATCTGAGAGAGGTGTTCAAATTCACAAGCAAACTGGATATAGTAGGCAGGAGAAACTGTCACAGCTTGTAAAAAGGAGCAAGAAGACACAGTTTTAAAGTCATTTGCAAAAGAAGCAAATGTGATACAAGAAAAAAAAATTTCCAATTAGCATGTAGTTGGGTTATGGAATGCACTGCCTAGAAATGCAGTAGAGGTAGGTTAAAGTGAGGCATTGAGGGGGCCTTGGATGATTATTTGGATGAACATAAAGTACAAGGGTATGGGCAAAAAGCAGGAGACTGACACTAGATAATGATGTTCATTTCAAGGCCAGGTACAGGCACGTGGGCCAAATGGCCTCTTCCTGTGCTGTCAGATTCCTTTGATTCTGTGACTTACTTAATATCATTTGCACTGACCCAGCTGTTGGAGACACAAATGTCCACAAGACTATTTGTAGTCGAAATATTAATTTCTGAGAAGACAGTTTATTACCGAAACCATAAGAATCTCTGGTCCAAGGTGTGAGACTATTGGAACAAACCACGAATCTTATCAGACCATTTCAGAATCACAAAAGTTTCAATGGCATCACCGCTCAACTATCTCAACTTTAAACAGAAACTGCTTAACTTTCAAGATTTTCTCCCCGATTGTAATCTTTTATCTGTTGTAAAATCCTAACGAATCCACACTGTTCTTTTTCCATTACTTTTAAGTTATACAACAGTATAAAATCAGATCAGGAGCCCCTAGTTTTTTCAATCATATTTCTATTGTCAAAGTTAGATCAAACAGATTTGCCTCTTGGCAGAATTGGATTTAACAAAGCAGTTTCGGAATGATGGCTGGTAGGTATTATGTCAATCAAGAAAATGAAGTTTGGCCTTTGCTTAAAATGTTCTCAGGTCTATAAATAAGTGAGCTCTTCAGACCTTGTCACTTTCTTTTGTGCAAAATAGATTTAGTACTCCTATGGCATCCAGCTTTCAGATTTTTGTTTCTTAAAACAGAAAGCAACTGAACAACAACTTGCACTTATATACCACCTTTAAAGTAGTGAAATATCCCAGGTACTGTACATGAGCATTACCAATCAAAATCTGGCACCAAGACAAGAGGATATATCAATGACCAAAAAGAGCATCTTAAAATGGGGAAATAAAAATTAGAGGTTTAGCAAGAGAATTTCAGACCTAGCATCTTAGCAGCTAAAGGCACAGCCTCCGATAGCAGCATGATTAAAAGTTGGGAACGACAAGAGGAAGGCAAAAATTGGGTAACTATAGGCCAAATGAGTCTAACATCTATTGCTGGAAAAACGTTGGAATCAATTGTTAAGGAAGTAATACCAGCATGTTTGAAAAAAAATCCTTATCTAACCAAGCAGGGTCAGCATGATTTCATGAAGGGGAAATCATGCCTGACAAATTTACTAGAATACTTCGAGGTGGTAACAAGCAGGATAGATAAGGGAGGAGTAGTGGACAGAATACGTTTCATAAGGTACCTCAAATTAGGCTACTTAAGAATCCAAGTAGACAGGAGGGTAAGGAAGGCCAAAGGAATGTTAGTCCTGATTTCAAAAGGATTGGAGTATAAAAAGTGGGGAAGTCTTACTGGTGAAATCAAATCTGGAGTACCGAGAGCAGTTTTGGTCCCCTTATTTAAGGAAAGATATTATTTCAGTGGAAGTAGTTTAGAGAAGGTTCACTAGGATGATGCCTGGCATGGAGGAGATTATCTTATGAGCACAGGTTAAATAAGCTGGGACTCTACTCATTGGAACTTAGAACAATGAGAGGAGATTGCATTGAAACATATAGGATTCTTAAGGAACATGACAAGGTAAGCACAGAGGATGATGTTTGCCTTTGTGGGAGAGTATAAGGCCAAAGGGCATCAATTTAAGTTCAAGATGAGGAGGAATTTCTTCTGTCCAGATGGTTGAGTGTCTTCAGAACTCCTTGCCACGGAGAGCTATGGAGGCAGAGACTTTAAGGCTCAGATAAACTCTTGATCAGTAGGGACTCAATAGCTACGGGGAAAGGTTGGGAAAGTGGATGAGGAATGTCAGATTAGCCATGTTCCTATCGAATGACAGAGCAGATTTGAGAGACTGAACAACCCACTCCTGTTCCCAATGGTTTAAGAGGACAGAATTGGCAGAGCCCCAACCTTCCTAACTGTCTTAATCTCTCAAATCTGGTCTCATATTTTCAACACTAGAAATTTGAGAAAAAATATTTTCCTTCTGCAAAATGATACGTGAAAGGAATGTTCACATTTTGTTTTTTAAAAATGCCTTACATTTTGTTCAAAATGATAATGATCCATAAATATTCAAAATCAAACAACTTGACCTGGTCTTTTTTCTCCCCAAACATTCAGAGGTTTTTTTTAAAAAACACACAGTCAATCTGAATGGAGTCTTCTATCTGGAATACATAGTAGGTGACTGAATAAAATCAGTCAGTCAAGCAATTACAAACATCTGTGAGAACTTGCTGTAGCAAGTGGTTTTGGCATGCCTCTTAATATGTAGCTGCTCTTAACTCAAAAGCAATAAAGAGGAACCTTTAACATACCTACATACAAACTGTGCATTTTGGCATCAAAGTCACCATGCTGAAAAGATTATTCCACAAATAAAAAATACATTCTGTGTCCTCTGCTGCTTTACAACGAGATCACAATGTAGAATGCCCTGAATATCACTTGTACATGGCATTTATGGAGTACGTATCATACTGGATAACCCCATTCCAGACAGACAGAAATAATTGGATTGCTCCCTCCCTCATCTGCTTGATTAACAGATCAATCACTCTGGCCTTTTTTTTTGTAAAGATTGAAGTCCTTTCAAGGTCCAAGTTTGAAGCATTTGAAACCTTCCACTCTTTGGACCTACCAAAGACGAACCTCATCCAGATGTCTCTAAAAGGATCTAACTTGATTTAAAGGCTGTTCGAGTTGCACAAACAAAAAAGGTGAATCAGTCACAAATATGCAGTAAGGAAGAAGAACTTAAAGATAACAGAAACTTCTTCCTGAAAGAAATTAATGCTAACCATTCTATATCTATCATCAATCTGTAATGCCTCAAGGAGGCTCATATTAGTCTTATAAACTGGCGCAAACTAAGAAGTACAACCTTATACCTTGTATATAAACCTCACAAGGAGGCAGTTACCTCACTTTTTAGGACTCTGAATCGGAAGGCACAACAGCACAAATTTATTCAAGCATGAACAAGAGAAGACTATTTGAACCAGATGCTGCTCCACCCTTCAATAACATCATGGGTGATTGTGGCCTCAACTTTATTTTGCTCTTCGTTTCATCAGGTCTCGACTACACTATTGTTCAAAAATCTGTCTATTTGAGCTCTGAATATATTCAATTATTCAGCTTCCACAACTCCGCAGGTTATAGACTTCCAAAGATTCACTACCCTCAGAAAAAATTAATCCTGTTTGTCATCTTAAATGGATGCACCTAATTCAGAAATCATGCCCCTTATTCTAGATATTGAGAGGGGGAACATCCTCTTAGCATCTACTCAGGCAAGTCCATAAGTTTCAACAAGATCACAGCTTTCAAAAAAAAAGGTTCAACGTACTCAACTTTTCATCTTAAGGCAACCCTTTCATCCCAGGAATAAACTCAGTGAATCTTCTCTGAACTGTCTACAATATCCTCCTTGGGGGATCAAAACTATTGCCCAGCAGAGCTGTAAACAAGACTTCTCCCTTTTATACTCCATCCCTCATAGTAAACAGCAAGATTCTATTTGCGTTCCTAATTACTTGCTACTTCTGAACATCAACTTTTTGTGATTCATGTACGAGGACGCCCAAATCTCATGAACAAGCCCCACATAACAAAGAAATGTGAGGAGACACTGGTTGTAGAGCTAGAGGAGTTAAGAGACCATAAAAAAAAAGCTGATTTTGCTCAAATACCATGATTCTAAAACATTTCCTTTCATTACCCAAGGACTGATTCAACACGCTTCTTTTAAGATCATGATTTGATTAGAGGACCTAGGTGACAAGCCCTCACCAACAGATTTATAAAGGCAAATATAAAGTGACTAGTGGGAACACTCTTGCCTTTAAGTCAAAGGTCGGCACAAGAGCTAGGCTGATGTTTAATTGTGATAGGAGAAGATTCGCATTTATCAAAAGCCTTTCACGATCTCTAGGATGTCCCAAAGCTTTTTAAAACTTCAAAAGCACTTGCTGGCTGGAGTTTTATTTTCCCTGTAAAGAAAAGAGCCGCCAAATTGTGCGCAGTAAGCTCCAACAAACAGCAATGATGTCAAGACTAAATAATCTGGCAGTTAGTGAGTTCCCTGCAATAGAGACGCTACCCTTTGGATGATACTTTAAACCCAAATTGCTCGGATATGAAAATATTCCACGGAAATTTTCACATTTGCCCAAGTAACAACAGTGATTATGTTTGAATGTACTTCCCTGGGTGTGAGAGGGGCAAAATTTAAAAAGGGATCGGAGGGGCAACATGTTCCACCCAGAGTGTGGTGCGTACATGGAACGAGCTACTATAGGAAGTAGTACAGGCAAGTACAATTACAACGTCTAAAAGGTATTTGGCAAGGTACACGGATAGGAAAGATTCAAGGGGATATGGGCCAAATGCAGGTAAATGGGATTAGTTCAGTTTATGAAACCAGGTCAGCAAGGACAAGTTGGGCTAAAGGGCCTGTTTCTGTGCTGTATGTCTCCATGACTCTAAGTGCCCCGAAGAAGTGAAACATGCCGAACCAATAGAAGTCCTTTATTTTCAGGAATCTTGGTTCCGTACTACCCATCCACTCAAGGTTGATACAATCTCCCGAGGATACCGCCAGCAGATTTTCCTGGAGTATTTTTCTAAACGTTTGTATATACAAGTTTGTGTGTTTGTTCAAAATTCTGGAATTTTGTGGATTTATTCTTTTAGCAAATGCTTTCAAACTTTGTGTCTACTTTAAAGTCAAAAATAGTCTCTCGACCCCGATCAGATTGCAACTTAAAGGTTGGTGGTCTTGTCTGGTATACTGACACCTCCCAGTAATAAGGCTACAAGCTCACCTTATCCTCAAGTTGTCAGAAAGTCACAGCATCCATAATGTGAAAGCTGCTAATCTACTTAAATTTGCCTTTGCCAAAATTAGGAGGACAGTGTGGTTAATGGGACTTAGCAAAAATTAATCTCGTTGACCGTCTTTAAAAGGTCATATTCTACCAATATAATAAATTTCAGAAGACAAAAGGAGAGCTATGTAGCCAACCAAATTGAAGTGACATGCTTCTAGTTATGGACCGTGGACAATTCTGGTGGAGCATCCAAAGGACGAATGAATGCATGATTCTTGCTGATTAAAATGAGTGATGTCTATCTCAAGTTCAGTCAAAAAAAGCTCTATGCCAGATGTTTTCTCCCGAGATGGGGGGCGGGGGTGGGGGGAGAGTGGGGAGTGTATTGTGAGTGCTTTCTTTCTCGACAATAAGGATACGTCCCTCATTGAAGAGGTTCACCTCTTGTCCATCTACTGCTTTACTTTAAAATGGTACACTCAACTCCACACAGAAACTGCTTAAGTTTATCTCATTTGGACTTATTATGCAGGCTATCCAGAGGGTTCTAATCCAAATGTCGGCAAAAACAAGAGACTCCTTGATACTCTACTGATTTTTAAGTTGATCTTGCATTCTTCCATTGTCCCAACTTGTTCTCACAGATCAACAGTGTAGTTCACAAATTGACAGCTAGATGGTCTAGAGGATTTAATGCAACTTTGTATAAACCTTATATACTGCTTGTGTCCAATTGGGTTTCAGTTCATTATATTTACAAAGGCAAACAGTGCATAACATTCTCCATTTATTGCAGCAAGATTGGGGACTTTCTTTTAATGTTGTCACAAGGATCATTAGACCCAAGAAGAATGTCACTCACTAACATGGAACAAGTAAAGTTGGGGCGGCTCAAGAAGTTAGAATTAAAGGAACACAAATATCTCATAGTATTGCAAGGCAACAAAAATAAGGCATGGTGAGGTCGTACAGAGACTTCAAAGTAAGATGAGCATTTTAAAAAAAAAATTAAATCGGGGCATTTCTTGACCCGGAGCCAATGTACGTTAGTGAGCTCAGGGGTGATAGGTTAACAGTTGAACCATAAATAAAATCAACTATATTGCTCGAGCAAGTCAGAAGAATACTTCAGACTTTCCTTCTGTTGGAGAGGAATAAACTCAGCTACATCCCTAGGGAGGACGCTTCTCCATCTAAAACTTGTTCCAGAATTATTTAAAACCTAGCTATGAAACAAAACAATTGTGTTTTAGGATTCTATTCGACCAATATATTTTTAGATTCACTCAGCAGCATGGGATTTCTGACTGGATAAATAAGTATACATTTAACAAATAAAGTAACTGGGTTAGATATTCATCAACAATTTTCCTTGAACATCATCCAAATACACCGTTAAAGCACATTAACCAAGTAACAGGCCACCACCAAAAAGACAGACATTATCCCCAACCTTCAATAACACAATTAGAAAAACTATAATTGCGGTAACATTACTAGACTAGTAATCTAGAGTTGATGTACTCTGTAGATGAGTTCAAATCTCAGCACTGCAGCTGGAAAGTTTGAATAAACCAAAATTTAAAAGCCAGTCTTAATAATGATCATTAAACTAGTGGATTCTGAAGAACATATGGTTCACCAATGTACTCTTGGGAAGGGATTTCTTTTCCATCCCTTGTGGGACAGGAATTCTGCAATCCTTATCCAGTCTGGCTGACACGTGACTCCAACCACACAGCAATACTATTGATTCTTAACTGGCATCTGAAATGCCCTGCAAGCTACTCAGATACATCTTACCTCTATAGAAAAGTCAAACATGAAAAAAAAACAGACCAGGCATCAACGTAGGTACTGGATACATTTAAACTGGGACATCAGAAGAATTTCTTTATTTATAGAAAATCTCTAATTGCATGGCCTGAGACCTCTCGCTCTCTACCACTACCAACAAGCCAGAACTGCGTATGAGCTGAACAGCAGAGGCAGCACGCATCAGTATAAATAAGCAACGCAACAAACGACAGAGCAAAGCTTGACAAACCTTCACATCCAGTTGCAAATGATGGTGCCAATTAAATAACTAATGGGAGGAGAATTCACACATATACCCATCTACAACAAGTGAGGAACCCAGCAAAAGGCAAGGTTGATGAGTCTGCAATCATTTTGAGCCATATGTTTCAAATGATCTCAGCATCCTCCTGAGGACCACAACTTCACAGATGCCAGTCTTCAGCCAGTTCAATTCACACTACTGACTCCCCAAAGCACACTTACCATATAGAAGGCACAAATCAGGAGTTCGATGTAACACTTTCCACTTGCTTGGTTCAATGCAGCTCCAACAACATTCATGAAATTCTACAGCAGCCATGACAAAGTAGCCACTTGGAATGGTACCTCATTCACCTCCTTAAACACCAAGAACAAGGGGAGCATGCACATCAGAGCAGCACGACTTCACCTGGTCAAAACAATATTCAGGAAGCTTGACACTATCCAAGACAAAGCAATCAGCTTGATGAGTATTTCTGCCACTGAATTTACACCCTTATGACCTTACAAGGTGTATTCCTCAAGTCAGGTTTGCTTACTGTAAGAGCAGTTAGCAGCATCATGAAGCAGTGGCAGGAATAACAAGAGAAAAAAAAAACTACCAACTGCACATTCCATCTCTATGAATGAAAGCAACCCAGTTTTAATACCTAATTACTATTTCTTCATTACTGCTACATCAAATATACAGTATTAGGAATCATATTCACCCATGGGAATATCACGACTTCTTAAGTGTGACCACCAAATTGAAAATAAATATATAAATCAAATCTATACACATGTGTATTAAAAAAAAGTCAATGAACCTGACATGAGGCATTATAATCAAACCTACAATCAATCACTTGCAAGAAAGAATCCTTGTATTTAGAAACATAACACCAGAAGGTCAAGCTGTCTTAAAATCAACTAAATTTCAAATATACATTGCAATGGAAAACTTTAGGGCTTTGAAAAGCTTACTAAGCTTTTCTATAGGGTACAATAAATGTTATATTATAATGCACCACCTATCAACCCCAACAGATGTTTGCTGAAATGCAATGCTGGCAAGGATGAATAAAATGGTTCAGCTCAGGAGGGGCTTATTCAGACCTGCACGCTTGTACTAACTGTTTGAAAAGCTATCCAATTAATTCCATTCCCTTGCACTTCCCCCAGAAGGCCTGCAATTTATCCTGTTGAAGTATATATTCAATCCCTTTGGAAAATTTTCAATGTATTTGCCTCCAGCACCTGTACAAGGAGTACATTCCTGATCATAGCACACTGCCCAAAACAAACAAAAAAAAAAACTTTGATTTTGCCCGTGGCTCATTTGCCAATTATCTTAAATCTACATCCTCTGGTTTCTGATTCTTCTGCGACTGGAGCCTGCTTCTCATTTACTACAAACGCTTTATAATTTTGAATAACTTTACTAAATCCAGTTAATTTTCTTTGCTCCAAGGAGATCGATCTCGGTTTCTCAAGTCTAATTGCTAAACCAGTGTAAAACTTGCTCACACCACACTTACACAATCGATCTTTCTTCTAGATTTAAAATATTCTGTCTATTTATCTCTTCCTACAGTGTCCGATAAGAGATGCCAAATTCCTGTTCATTTTTCCACTTGTTTTCTCTGTTCTTAACCTCCCCTGAAACCATCAACTCCAAGCCAGGGCACACCTTCCTATGCACCAGGTTTCAAACTTCATTCAACCCACTTACTGTTCTCGTCTTTCCCACCTCCTTTACTTGTCAATCTTCTCACACCTTCTCCTTGCAGCATTGACACTAGTTGTGGGTCAACCTCTTCCAATGCTTCTCCTTCATTGTCCAGCTCAGTTGGCATTGCCTTTGTTTGGCTTCACTCATCTATTGATGGTAGGTCAAAGCATCGATTACCAATCTTCCTCCAAAATTACACTTATATTTACCATACACGGACCTTGAATACATGCAAAAGGCAGACAGCACGAACATGAATTTTCAACTCAAAGAGGGCAGATGCAAGTAGCTTTAAAACTTAATTATTCCAGTAGATGGAAACAAATTCCCATGTACCACCCATTGAGACCTGGAAGCCCCAAATCTAAATCCCAACCAGCACGAGTTATGCTAATCTCTGCCAGGTTAATATCTGACCTCAACATCCCTGGGAGGGGATTCATATAAAGGACTGACCACAGAAAAATTACTGGAGGTCAATTAACCTTTCAGAATAGTATCCCAGCACAGATCAGAACCTTCAGGACTAGAGCGAGCTAAACTGGAACATAAGACAGTTTGCCAAATGTCAATTCACTGTCACTTATCTAAAACTAATATCAGCAGGAAAAAAGGTTTCTTTCTTTATTAGCACTCAATTTTACCCTGAGATGATCCTGCTAATGGAATTGATGAGTTTCAAATACAATGTGTTTGTGATGACAAAGATTTGACAAAAAAAAATCAAACAGCTACCGGCTATTTTTGAACTTGGATCAAAATCCAACGGTGCAAGAAAGCACGAGGGAAAAAAATATAAAAAAGCCAACTGACCTTTTTTTTGTTGCGCTGCACAATGCCGATAGGTCAGAATAAGCACACAATTCACACCATTCATTTATCAACCTGTCACTTCTTGCAGGAAAGATCCTTTTTCACTAGAAGATTCCATTCCTCCCATTCCCTAGGTTTTACTGCACGATACTGTACAACATTCAAGTGCCAGCTAAAGCTGCTCTGACACTAGTCACGAGAAAGTATACGGGAACAATCCAGTGTCAGTCCGCCAACTCATCACTTTGCTTCCCCAGATCAGTACAGCTAACACTGTGTACATGTGAGCTCCTAACTCTCTACTGATTTGAGGCAATGAAGCTCTAGTCTGCTGCTCTATGCGGTAGATGCATAGAAATCTGTTGACCCAGTATTTATATTAAATAAAAACATTTAAAAAGGAAGTATACCCGTGGGGAAGACTAATGGTCATTACATGGAACACTGGTACATGTAAACACCATTACCTGCAAGTTCCCCTCCAAACCAATCACCATTCACTGTATCACCACTGGGTCAAAATCCTTTAAAGTCCTTCCCTCACAGAATTATTGGTCTACCTATAGCACATAGACTGCAGCAATTCAACAAGGCAGTTCACCAGCACCATCTCAAGAGCAACAGAGGACAGGCAATAAATGCTGCCCATGCAGTGACACCTAGGTTCCATGAAAGATTTTTTTTTTAAGAAGTGACCTAAAAAGAGGTCAGAGGCTGGAAATTCTGTAGCAATTAGCTCACCAAACAGCCTAAAGTTGACTCTAACATGACAAAAGCACACATCATGCATGATGGAATGTTCCCTACTCATCTGGATTAGTGCAGCCCCCAAGAGGTTTGATATCATTCAAGATAAAGCAGCCTTCCTCGATCAACACCCCAAACACCAACTCCCCCCACTATCAGCACACTGTGGCAGTTATAGTAAAATCTACAGCATGCACTGTAACTACTTGTCAATGTTCCATTCCACAGGGCCTTTCAAAACCAAAACCTCTACCATCTAGAAGGTCTAAGGCAGCAGATGCATAGAAACACCATCATTTGCACATTTCCCTCCAAGCCACACACCATCCTGATTTGGAATTATAATTGCTGTCATTCCTTCACTGTCAGAGTTAAAATCCTGGAACTCCCTTCCTAACAGTACCGTGCATCCACCCACACCTCATGCTCTGCAGCAGTTTAAGAAGGCACTTACTACCATCTTTTCAAGGGCAATTAGGGACGACCAATAAATGCTGGCCTTGCCAATGTTCACACCCTTAAAACTAAAAAAAACATACTACCTGCATTAGTAAACCATGGGATTATTGACTTGTTGCTTTCATTGAATCAGAGCTATCGGATGAAAGGGACTAACTAGGGCCTCATCTGAAATATAAGGCTACAAACAATTCTGAAAAAGTAAAAATTAAATCGCAGGAAAGAATAGGACAAAAAGCTGACCAAACGTGTTCATTTAATTCAATTTCTCCTTATGCATCTTTGCTCTCATTGAGGTTGGTGACAACAATCAGAGGGAGTAGTGGTTTCTGAGGGCTTCCTTCACAATGCTATTTCAATCAGTTTGGATTTACCATTACTCTTCTGAGGGTTATTCCTAAACACGTTTAAACATTAATCAAGATATCCAGTGCAATACTTATTAAGTAACTTCGTTATAAACTCACTATAATTACATCAGTCCACCAACGTCAAAAAATTCTTGCAAAGAAATTAAATAAAACGATTGCATAAAATTCAACTTCTGGTAGATGGATACGGAGGGGGGCGGTGGAGAATCAAGGCAGTGCTCTCAGGCAAGATTCAGAATCCCATTCTTACCTTATTGAGCTTCAAACTATACTGACTTACACTAGGACGTGAACCCCTGGGCTACCACTCCTTGCTACCACTCGCTCATAGATCAAATTAACTCAGGTATGTGGCATAGTCTGAACCAGCGAAAACAATCAGACCGTTCAATCTGTTCGGAAAACGGATCGCGTCCCAACTAGGACGTTATTTATTTCCCCATGAACAAGATGCGGGTCAGTCTTCTTCATTCATTACCATTCTGTGCGACATTGCAATAACACTGGCGGTCCACTGAGAAATCCTACGTGCAGTCCATGCAAAGATAGCAAGAGCAACTGAATCTACATTTGCGAACCGGGTGCATGAAAGATTAGCACCATCGGCCAATGCACTCGCTCGCACACGTAGCCTGCTGCCTCCTTCCTTCCTCTCTTCCCCACCCCCGCTTCCTTGGCAGTTTAGGCACAGGATGCCGAACGCCTTTTCCCACCAGCCTGTCAGTGCACTGACCTGATCTCTTCTCCCACCACCCCGCTCCTTTCTCTCTCTCTCTCTCTCTCACACACACACATACACATACACACACACACTCAGTAAGTCTCCAACCCGCGCCTGTCCAGCATTGGCTCTAGCTGTTTGCAGGAACTGCGATACAAAGAGCTTTGGAGCTGCTACCACTGCAATATCTAGTGGACAGGGGTGCTGATGGCTGCCCAATGCTTTGTCAGTGTCGGCTCAGTTTGCAATGCACCGTTGAAGCGGATGGCCCGCATCCAGTTCATGTGCCTAATAACGTTGCATTAATACTCTATTTCTGCATGGATTCGCGGTATGTGGATTCAGAGCCTGCAATGACACCTCCAACTCAGCGTCGCGGGGGGCGGGGGCAACTCTCAATGCCAGCGAGGTCCCAGCTGGACACAACGTACTGAAATCACAGAACGGAAACCACCTCATGTTGATGCTTAAATTGGAGCGCGAATGTCAGGCAGATGAGGCTGCTCCTCCTAGTTTAAAAGACTGGCTCAGGATTTGAGCTATGATCACAAAGAAGCTCTAGAGAAATAAATCCAAGTCATACAATCAGACAGCAATAGCGTGAACAACGGAGAAAAGATGGACAGGATTGCCCGGTGATGTGGAGAATAGTCGTCATTTGGGAGATGCCTGGACTGCTGCCTCAATGAGGATACTCCTGATGCACAGGGATATCCTGGCCAGACTTTAGAAGATAGCTTAGGGAATTTATACAATCGGATGCTGAGTGTGTGTGTGTGTGTTGGGGGGTGTCGGATTGGGGGGCAGATGGGAAGGACAGAAATAATTCGCATTTCTATAGTACCTTGAAACATTCCAAGTGATTTACAAAAGCACTCAAACAAAAAATTTTGACGCCAATGTAGAGAAGGAAATACTAGAACAGTGAAGTGCGTTTTAAGTGTTGTCCTAAAGTAGGACAACTAGAGAGGTAAGAGTAAGGTGATGCAACTAAACGCACACTTGACAACTGTCAAGTGAACAAATCAGAGATGGGCTAAAGGCCAGATCTGGACACTCAGGAAGCTGAATGCAAGACGTCTCTTTAGGATGTAGCAGGGTCTGTAGGAATTGCCCAACTGGATTACAGGAAACCGGGTGAAGAGAAGGTTGGCGGGGGGGGGGGGGGGGGCGGTGATTTATTTTTTATTTGATTTATTGTCGCGTGCCTAGCTACAGTGAAAAGTTTTGTTTTGCCTGCAATATAGGCAGATCATATCATACAAAGTGCATTACGGTAATAGAACAGAGCGAGGAATACAATGTTACAGCTGCAGAGAAGGTGCACAAAGAGTGAGATCAACATTTAAACTGAAAATTTGAGAAGTCAATTCCGAAATCTAATAACAGGAAGAAACTGTTCTTGAATCTGTTGGTACATATATTTAAGCTTTTGTATCTTCTGCCTGATGGATGGAGGAAGAGGAGTGGTTGTGGATATGAGGGTAAATGTGGACTGGGGAAGTAGGAGGAAGGGAGGGGGGGGGGGG
>NC_063334.1:3531638-3551394 GCF_021869965.1 Rhincodon typus
AGGGGGGGGGATCTCTGTAAGTGAAGAGTGGAATGCAGACCCTAGAGGTGAAAGGGCAATAAAGGGGGATGGGAACCCTAGAGAAGAAGGGTTGATGCGGGGGGGGGGGGGGGGGAATTGGGGCCTTGGAATGGAGGAAATGGGGTTTTGGGGACACGAGAGAGGAAGGGGCCCTACGAAGACGGGTAGGGACGTTGGAAGTGATGGAGGGAGATTTGGGGTGCAGAGACAGGTAGAAGCGGGAAGGTGCACAGAAATGTCCGGGATGGGGGAGAATCACGTGCAACCTCCTGGAGCTCGCGGCCCCCTTATTGTGCGCTCACCCCATCCAGCGCATGCGCCCGGCCCACTCCGCTCGCGCTTTCCCTTACCTGAGGCACGCGCCGCTTCCTCCCGCGCTCGTGGACAAAACAACGGGTGCGTGTGAGCCGCGTGCCGCCGCTCCCGGGCGACAAACGGAAACCGACCGGAAACCTGGCCCGGAGTCGGTAAACTACTCGACACTGGGCCAAGCGCCAGCTTTTGTTCAGCTGTGACTGAGACCGGCAACGAGCACCACCTCCTCCCCATCGGCCTCTGACAAACTGTCACCTTTCACCCGGAAGCGGAAACCGCTTTCGTTTGGATTGACATCTAGACCTTGGTATCCTCGTTCCTATTTCTGTTTGTGTCGTTACTTCCCACGGGCAGCAAAGGCAATCGATGCAACAAACACTGAATTGACATCTGTGTGCCTGTAAAGAATCAGATCTTAAATGCAATGCAGTTGTATTTGTTTTTCTGTTGAGTAAATAAGTTTATTTTTAAGAAAGAACTTTGCATCTATTTACCATAAAAAGGATCCCAAGTGCTTCACAAAGAAAGGTAGTACAAAAGAATGCTACTTGGCCTTTGGCATCAATGCTAGCTCTCTGCAAGAACAACTAAGCTATTGTTCCACGTCAACTTTTACCCCAGCGTCTCCTGCAGTTTATTTTTCTTCATGTGCTTATTCAATTACTGTTTGGTAGCCACAAATGAATCTGTTTTCACCACATTCTCATGAGCTGCATTCCACAGCCGTACTACTCGCTGCATAAAATGACCTTTTTCTCAATTTTTTTTTGTCAGTCACTTAAGATAGTAGGTAGATTCTCTCTTCTATTCTGTCCACTGTCCTCATGATTTTGAATTATCAAATCTCCCTTCAACCATCTCAAAGGAGAACATTCCTGTTTCCTCAATCTATCCATGAAGCGAAAATTCCTAATTTCTGAAGTCATTCTCATATCTTTTCTGTACATTTACGAAAGCCTTCGTATTCTTCCTACAGTGCTCAGAATTGGAACACTACCCATTGACTTTACAAGTGATGTTCACACTCCAAGAAAGGATAAAATAAATCGCTCTTAATTTCCAAGGACTGGTAATCGGGAGGAGAAATACTTTTGTATGTGTGCCTTATGCCTCAGAATGCCTCATGCTCTAAATCCTTATTTCCCATGCCAGTATAAGAGCAAATTGCAAGGATGGCAAAAGCAAATAGCCCCGGAATCACAACCTCAGTTTGCTTTTACGTGGGAAGGCCACTAATATACCTTCTATTGGCTACCAAGTGAACCTAAAGAAGGTACAGGGACCAGCGGAATCAGTGCAGTTTTTAAGCATTCAGTGTACAAGAGGGAATAGAGTCATCCCTGAAAAAGTAAAGAATAAAATACAGGAAATGGCTGTTCCAATGAGCAAAACTGAGGCACAGGAATTTACATATCTGCTCAGATATTGGCGCAGTCATATACCTCACTTGACTGTGTTACGAACACCTCTATATGCCATTACCCAAAAGAAAGTTCAGTTTGAATGGGGCGATGAACAGCAGAAAGCATTTATGGCTGCTAAAGAGGCCATAGCACTAGCAGTTCCTCCGGCTCCTTGGATACCTGGCTTTCCTTTGAATTACAAGTATCAGTACTACAAGATGTAGCCACATGGAGCTTATGACAGACACAAAATAGGAAAGCAATACCTTTGGGTTTCTGGTCCAGAAAACTGACTGAAGCAGCTACACATTACACACCATTTGGAAAGCAACCTCTGGCCTGCTCCTGGGCCTTAGTAGAGATTGAAGGGCAGGCGGGCGAGGACAAAGTGCTCCTCAGACCTGAATTACCAATTCTAATGTGGGTTTTGTCTGATATTGAAAAACACAAGGTCAGTAGAGCCCAACAAAGCCCCATTGTAAAATGGAAATGATACATAGCTGATCGAACCAAGGAGGGGGTTGCCAAACTCCATGAACAAATAGCTGAATACCTGTCAGGTGAACAAATTCCAAGTTCCAACCTGGCCATACCCGCACCTCCTGTTCAATTGGGTGTTCTGTTTGAACAACTGCCCTAACATACTGGTCACTGTGCTTGGTTCACTGATGGATCAGCCACCTGCAAGAATGGCCAAAGGCGGTGGCGAGCAGCTGCATTTAATCCTTTCACACAGATGATTATCCATAGTGAAGGAGACAGGGCAATGAGCCAGTATGCCAAATTAGCAGCTGTGGTCCTAGCACTAGAAGAAGAGAGTCAGTGTCTGCACATTTATACTGACTCACGGCAGTGGCCAATGAAATGGCTGTACGGATGCCAACCTGGCAGTCACGAGACTGGAAGATTGCTGGAAAGCCCCCGTGGGGAACAGAACTATGGAAACAAATATGGGCAAAGGTCCAGCATCATGTTGATGCCCATATGAAGGATGGTTCAGAATCTGCTGATCTCAACAATATTGTAGATGGAATAGTAAAAGCCAGAACAGTTGAAGATGCATCCAAACAGTATCACGCTGAAAAATGGGCTCATGAAAAATCAAGACATTTAGGGTATCACAGTACTGTGCAATGGGCAAGAGATCGAGGTTTGCACTTATCCGCTGATCTGGTGAAAGAAGTCATTGGCAGGTGTGAAATATGTCAAAAGTAAAGCATGTACCACTGCCGATAAAGCCAATGGCACAAATCAAATGGGGAGATCAGCCTGCTCAAATGTGGCAGATTGACAATGTTGGCCCATTACTGTTATAGCAACAATATCAATATCCATTAACCATGGTGGACATTTACTCTGGGATAATGTTATCTTTCCTGTCAACCAAAGCAAATCAGAGTAGCACTGTTAAGGGCCTAGAGCATTTAATATCCTACTATCGTGAACCATCAGAAATACCATCCGATAATGGTCAACAGGTGTAGCAATGGGCTGCAGACACTGGGACACATTGGATGTTTCACATTCCCTATTACCCTCAAGCAGCCTTGTAGAACGAATGAATGAGTTATGAAAACAACAAATTAAATTATTGACCCCTAATCATACATTATAGGGGTGGCTCAAAGTGTTGCCGCAGGCATTGCACAATCTGAATAATCAGCCTCTGAAAGGAGGATCACCCATGAGTAGAATGTTTAAAGGAGGTGGCCTTCCTAGTTACATCCTACTAGTAAACCTACAAAGTCCGATGACCTTTGTATAGGGGGAACCCACAACGCCCGTCTAAGCCTGGTGAAATACTTACCCATGAACAAGTGGATACCTATTGGCTATTGATAATGGGACAGGAAGCTCCAGAATGTATAGACGGAGGGAAATTAACGAAAAGGAAGTGCGTTGTCAAAGATTGTAAACTGATAAGATATGATTTCTTCATAGAACCATGTGGGCTTATTATGGATGGATGCTGCTGTGGATGATTCATCAGATGACGTGGGCAACTAATTTACATAGCTGGAGTGTGGATATGGCATGGACAGCACAAAGAGACTGAAAGGGTGCAGGGCAACTTTGCTTGTCAACCAGGAAACCAATGTGTCTTTGCACACTATACCACTAGATGTACGGCTTGTGGGTTATGGTTAGCACAGGGACATGATATGTTTACCATATCTAAAGGACACACAGTACAACTGCAAACTGCATGGCAAATGGTAATGGCTTGTAAGATATATAATACAACAAAACAGTTAATGAATAGAACTTAGTTACTGCATTGGGTACAGAACAATACAAATACATTGCAAAGGGTTAAAGAGACTATTGTTATACGTTTTTGGACGGCTATTACTGATTTGCATCTGTACTTGCAATTGTAACATACGCTGTCAAATATCATCAGGCGTGGACTGTATAGGATAAGTTAAAATTGATGATGATATTCGACAGCAAAATGACCTTGAATAAGTCCTGTGAAGGTGACTGACATTCCTGTACGTGCGAAGATAGCACAATCAACTTGTTTTTCTGTACTGGCTGTTTGTTACACTGTATAAGAGAGACAGTTTCGTTCCAAATCGTTGGACTTCCCCTCGGACCGGGATTGCGAACAGTGCCAGGAGCGAACCTAAGTCTCCAGACCAGCCGTCGATCGAGGAGTCCCCAATGGGCAGAAGGGCATGAGACTTATTGTTTATTTTCCTTTCTTTTTCATCTTTTTATTTACTTAATAATGTTCATATTTAAGTAAATTTATGCTGTTGAGTCTTCTCTTAACCACATTCAACCGAATCCGAAGAAACATTTGGATGCACTTTGTGATCCAAGACAATAACAATGCTCATTTAACAAACTAGTCCAGGCACAATGGGCATCTTTCTGTACAGGAACAATTCTGTGATGTCACCATTTCACCCAAACTTTGGAGAGTTATGAGATCAATTACTATCCTTTGACCTGGTTTTGTAGCCACAGTACTTGTATAGCAGGTAGAGTTCACTTTCTGGACAATGATAATCTGTGGAGGGAGAAAGCGGGTCAATAGGCTAGATTTTATGGTACACCTTGTGCCCACCTGACCTGGCAATTTTTATCAGCAACAAGGAAAGGCATTGGGCTGCCCACTTATGGTCAATTGAGGGCCTCAAGTGGGCCATCATTCACCTGACAACTAACCAGAAGACTGTACAATTTGGGTGAGTCAGCTGAACAGATGTGGGCTTATCCCAGACATTTCCCTTGGACCGTTGGAGTCCACCCATAGTGTAATTCAGCCCAGTGTGTCAAGTCAAACACCGTTCATTCTGAAACTATTTTTAACTTTAACTCTGTTTCCCTGTAAAATCATCATGTCCTATAGGAGGAGACATCCTGAGGTATTAAACTTTTCTGCATCTTTACAGATGCAGTCTGACTAACTGAGTGTCTTGAATACTTTCTACTTTTCTTTTTAATGAGAATTGTTAATCTTCCATTTCACTAATGTCCTTTAGGGAAGGAAACCGCCATCCTTACTTGGTCTGGCCTACATGTGACTCCAGACCCACAGCAATGTGGTTGACTCTGAACTGTGTTCAGGGCAATTAGGGATGGGCAACAAATGCTACCTAGACAGCGATGCCCTCATCCTGTCAATGAATAATAAAAAAAATTGGCAGGAGCATTGCTGGGGAAGGAGGATGTACCACTCTCAATTTTCCAAAGCATTGCAGGATCAAAGAGCACACCTCTTAGTCAGTGGGCACTTATTCATGGGGGTATTTAGGAAATTTTCTGAGTTCTGAGGAAGGGTCACCAGATGCATTTTTATTTTGTGTCGGAAATTTTCTGATTTGCCAAGACCCCAATTTGCTTGTCAGTGAGAAAAGGCGTTAGACATGATATTATAGGACAGAGCTTTGAAGACACTGATTGTATTTACAGTGCCAATAGGAGACAGCAAGAATCTGAGTTTAAAAACTAGTTTCACAAAGTAAATTAGTTCATTCAGTGATTTATGCCTCTTCAAGCATTTCTAATTAACTGCAGTGGGAGAGAGGCCATTATAATGCATCTTAAAACATAAAGCATACAAAGAAGTGATGAAAAAAAATTGATAGCAAGCAATTCAAATTGTATAGGTTTGTTCTTACAAAAAATGACATTCTTCAGGAAAATCTAGTGACAGCAGCAGAAGATTCCATCACTGACCTCTACATTGCCGAGGCCAGACGCCAGCTCTCTGACACCTCCTCTTACCGCCCCCTTGATCATGACCCCACCTCAACCACCAAAACATCATCTCCCAGACCATCCACAACCTCATCACTTTCGGTGACCTCCCACCCACAGCCTCCAACCTCATCGTTCCCTAACCCTGCACCTATCTCCTTTCCAAAATCCACAAACCTGACTGCCCTGGTTGACCCATTGTCTCCGCCTGCTCCTGCCCCACCAAACTTATCTCCACTTATCTCGATTCCATTTTCTCCCCCTTGGTCCAGGAACTCCCCACCTACGTCCGTGACAACACCCACGCCCTCAACCTCCTCCAAAACTTCCGATTCCCTGGTCCCCAACACCTCATCTTTACCATGGACGTCCAGTCCCTATACACTTGCATTCCCATGCAGATGGCCTAAAGGCCCTCCGCTTCTTCCCGTCCCGCAGGCCCGACCAGTCCCCCTCCACTGACATCCTCATCTGCTTAGCTGAACTCATCCTCACCCATAACAACTTCTCTTTCAACTCCTCCCACTTCCTACAAATAAAGGGGTGGCCACGGGTACCTGCATGGGCCCAAGCTATGCCTGCCTCTTTGTAGGATATGTGGAACAATCCCTCTTCCAGAGCTACACTGGCCCTAGCCCCCACCTCTTCCTCCATTACATGGATGACTGTATCGGCGCCGCCTCGTGCTCCCACGAGGAGCTCAAACAGTTCATCCACTTCACTAACACCTTCCACCCCCAACCTTAAGTTCACCTGGACCATCTCCAATACCTCTCTCTCCTTCCTGGACTTCTCTGTCTCCATCTCTGGTAACCACCTGAAAACCGATATCTATTTCAAGCCCACCGACTCCCACAGCTACCTAGACTACACCTCCTCTCATCCACCTTTCTGCAAAAATGCCATCCCCTATTCCCAATTCCTTCGCCTCCACAGCATCTGCTCCTGAGATGAGGCATTCCACTCCCGGACATCCCAGATGTCCTCATTTTTCAAGGACCGCAACTTCCCCTCCACAGTGGTCGAAACGCCCTTGACCGTGTCTCTCGCATTTCCCGCAACTCATCCCCCTCCCTGCAATAATAACTAAAACAGAATCCCCCTCGTCCTCACGTACCACCCTACCAACCTCCAAATCCAACGCATCAATCCTCCAGCACTTCCGCCATCTGCAATCTGACCCCACTACCAAAGACATTTTTCCCTCCCCACCCTTACCTGTTTTCCGGAGGGACCACTCTCTCCGTGAGTCCCTTGTCTGCTCCACACTGCCCACTAGCCCCACCACCCCAGCACTTTTCCCTGCAACCACAGGAAGTGCTACACCTACCCCTATACCTCACGCCCTCCCAGGCCCCAAGAAGACCTTCCACATCAAACAGATGTTCACCTGCACATCTGCTAATGTGGTATTCTGTATCGGCTGTTCCCGATGTGGCCTCCTCTACATCGGATAAACCAAGCAGAAGCTTGGGGATTGCTTTGTGGAACACCTACGCTCGGTTCGCGACAAACAACTGCACCTCCCAGTCGCAAACCATTTCAACACCCCCTCCCACTCCTTGGGCGACATGTCCATCCTGGGCATCCTGCAGTGCCACAACGATGCCACCCGAAGGTTGCAGGAACAGCATCTCATATGTCGTTTGGGAACCCTGCAGCCCAATGGTCTCAATGTGGACTTCACAAGCTTCAAAATCTCCCCTCCCCCGACCGCATCCCATAACCAGCCCAGCTCATCCCCGCCTCCCTAACCTGTCCTTTCTCCCACCTATCCACTCCTCCCACCTCAAGCCCCACCCCCATCTCCTACCTACTAGCCTCATCCCGCCTCCTTGACCTGTCTGTCCTCCCTGGACTGACCTATCCCCTCCCTAACTCCCCAGCTACACTCACCTTTACATGCTCCAACTCCGCCTCTTTGACCTGTCTGTCTCCTCTCCACCTATCGTCTCCTTTATCCATCTTCTATCCGCCTCCCCATCTCTCCCTATTTATTTCAGAATCCTCTTCCCCTCCCCCATTTCTGAAGAAGGGTCTAGACCTGAAACGTCAGCTTTCCTGTTCCTCTGATGCTGCTTGGCCTGCTGTGTTCATTCAGCTCTACACCTTGTTATCTTAGAAGATTCCATCACTTAGGTTTTCTACTCACGATTACAACATGACAATAAATTCTTTCCAAAGTTTCAGAAATTACAAATATCTTCTGGATACACAAAAGTAAACAACATTACTGAGAACATTTTTTATTTGGATTTACAGGAGTATATAGTTCATGCTCTTCAAAAGCAATTTTTTTCTCGTTGGAACAGATACTTCAAGTACTGAAAACAATTTTTGCCCTGTGTTTTTTCTTTGGCTTCTTTGATTTTAACATGAGAAACTATGAGGTCAGAGATAGTAGGAACTGCAGATGCTGGACAATCCGAGACAACAAGGTGCAGGGCTGGATGAACACAGCAGGCCAAGCAGCATCATAGGAGCAGAAAGGCTGACGTTTTGGGCCTAGACCCTTTTGGTGCCAACTGCACAGGGACTGGTATCCCATCACCAAGTCACCCTTTATTTACTTGTGCACAGTACACTTGCTTGTGGTCAGCCAGCTCAGAGTCAGTTCCCTGGACTGAGAGGATTCTAAATCTCCTGATAATATTGGTCAGCCAGGGCTTTCCTGACTGGCCCAGGTTAACAATGACTGCAGTCAACGAGGTTCACCTGATTCCACTTATGAGACATACTTTTTATACATTTCAGGTTGAAACAGCATTAGTATGAATTGTAACAGAAATAGAAGTTGCTTGAAAAGCTCAGCGGGTCTGGCAGCATCTGTGAAGAGAAATCAGAGTTAATGGTCTGGGTCCGGGATTCCCACCCCTCATGGATGCCAGAACTGCCGAGCCTTCTAAGCAACGCCTGATGCAATTTCTGAACAACCGCAGTTCCCTTGGTTCCTATTTTAGTATAAATCGTACTCAGCCTACAAGGTTAATAATCCTGTCCCTCAATTCATAGGCCTGTTTACCTCAAATCGAAACCCTGAATGGCACAATGGCACGGGTTAGATGTAATTCACTTTGTATAAGTTGAGTACAAAGAATAACCATAGCTTTTATTAAAGAGGAATGCTTTTTCTTATTACTTCAGTGAAGCAAGTTCTACAATATTTGACTGCATTAAAGGCATGTTTTGCTTTAGGCAGGAAAGAAGAGCCCACAAAGATCATATGAAGGAAAGGCTTGCATTTATATAGCATCCTCAGGACCTCAGGATGTCCTAAAGTTCTTTACAATCAACTTTGGTAAACTCACAACCATGCGTGAGACTGTATTTGTAAGTACAAGTGTTTGTAAATTGGATGTTCATAAATCAGGGACCTACAGTACACATGAAGTAAAAATGACAAAGAGGAAGAGACGCCTCATCATCTTTACTGATTGCTACCCATGTGTTACCCCCGACTTGGTGGCATCACTTTTGCCTCTGTAATGGAATAGTCCAGGTTTAAGACACAGTCCAAAGATTTGAGAACAAATGTTAGTGAAAAAATCTAAATAAAAGCTGTTGAATTATTGTGAAAAAAGGTTTGAGTGCAATCTGGCACCAGTATGTGGTCTGCCCTACATGTGATTCCAGTCCTAACAAGGCTTCATTTCAAATCTTGTTTAATAATGCTTCTATGAACATTTTGGGTCTGTCTACAAATTAAAAGGTGCTACAGAAATGTACATTATTGCTAACATTTCAAGTGTGCACATCTTTCCAGCCTTGAGGCTACACTTTAAATATTAATTTGCATGTTCCCTCAAGGAATACTGACTATAACCCTAAAATTTGGGATGAGGGGTCACAGGATGATATCACTTGCTGTGAGCCTGTTTAGAGTCATCCACATAATATGAGGATTAGAAAAACTGGAAGTAGATACACACCTGAGATGTTAACAGTAAAATGCTCTAGGGTGCTTCACAGGGACATTATCAAAAAAAACTTGAAACTGACTCATAGAAGGAAACATTAGGATAGATAGCCGAAAGTTAGATCAAACAACTAGTTTATAGATGCATCTTAAATGAGGAGAGGGTGGTTGAAAGGTTAGGTAGGTAATCTCAGAATCTGTTCTAGACAATTGAATCCACATTTTCCAATGGCAGAGTACAAGAACACCCAGAATTTGAGGACTGTGGAGACCTTAAAGGCTTGAGCTGGAGGAGGTTACAAAGACAGCAAGAGGCAAACAAAGTCATGGAGGGATTTGAAAACAAGGTCAAAAATCCAACAACTTGTATGCATTTGGACAGACAAGGAATGATTTTGGGTAGTCATGGTTTTGTGCGAGGGAAATTATGTCTCAAACTTGATTTTTGAGGAAGTAACCAAGAAGATTGATGAGGGTAGAGTGGTAGACATTGTTTACTTGGATTATAGTAAAGACTTTGACAAGTTCCACATGGTTGACTAATTAGTAATATTAGATCATGTGGGATTCAGGGTGAGATTGCCAATTGGATACAAAATTGTTGAGCAGCAGGAGACAGAGAGTGATCGTGGAGTGTTGTTTCTCAGACTGGAGGCCTATTACCAGCAGTGTTCTACAGGGATTGGTGCTGGGTCCACTTTTATTTGTCATTTATATAAAGGATTTAGATGAGGATATAGAAGGCATGGTTAGTAAGTTTGTAGATGACTCCAAGATTGGTGGTATAGTGGACAGTGAGGAACGTTATTTAAGATTACAAAGAGATCTTGATCAATTGGGTCAATTGCTGGGGAATGGCAGATGGAGTTTAATTTGGATAAATGTGAGATATTGCATTTTGGTAAAACAAACAAGGGCAGGACTTATACATTTAATGGTAACACCTTGGGTAGTGTTGTAGAACATAGAGAACCAGGGGTTCAGGTACATAATTCTTTGAAGTTTGCAATATATGTAGACAGGATGGTTAAGAAGGCGTTTAGCATGCTTGCCTTCATTGCTCAGATCTTTGAGTATAGGAGTTGGGAAGTCATGTTGAGGTTGCACAGGACGTTGGTGAGGCTTCTTCTGGAGTACTGTGTGCAGGTCTGGTTGCCATGTTATGGGAAGGATATTATTAAGCAGGAGAGGTTTGGAAGTGATTTACCAGGATGTTGCTGGGAATGGAGGTTTTGAGTTATAAGGAGAGGCTGGATAGTTACAGCAATGGAGGTTGAGGGGTGACCTAATTGAGGTTTATGAAATTATAACGGGCATAGATGTGGTGAATGGCAGGTGTCTTTTCCCTAGGGTGGGGAATATCAAGACCAGCGGACATATTTTTATGGTCAGCTGAGAAAGATTTAAAAAAGACATGAGGAGCAATTTTTTTTTTTACACAGTGGTTTGTGTATGGAATGGACTTCCATAGGAAGTGGTAAATGAGGGTATAGTTACATCGTGTAAAAGACATTTGGATAAATACATGAATAAGAAATGTTTG
The DNA here is from genome assembly GCF_021869965.1 of Rhincodon typus. Lineage (NCBI taxonomy): Eukaryota > Metazoa > Chordata > Chondrichthyes > Orectolobiformes > Rhincodontidae > Rhincodon > Rhincodon typus. The sequence continues at coordinate 3,543,049 of NC_063334.1, forward strand.
GAGAGATATGGGCCAAGTGCAAGCAGGTGGGACTAAGTTAGTTTGGGATTATGTTCGGCATGGACTGGTTGGACCGAAGGGTCTGTTTCCGTGCTGTATGACTCCATGACTTGCCTGATTGGGAGTCATTTTAAGTAAGCAAGAACAACTTTGATGGGTCAATTGGATTTGATGCTAGTTAACATACAGGCAAAACAGGTTTGGATGAACTTGAGTTTACGAAGAGTAGAAGATGGTAGATGAGCCAGGCTTGCTGCATTCACTGTTTGTCCTGTCAGCACATTCCCAGCATTCTCAGTTTCTGTTTCAAATCTTCAATTTTTGGGTTGTTATTTGTATTTAAACAAATTTTAAGAAACAAACAAACTGGGTGACCGGTTATCATAATGACTGAATATAAGCAATTTTATAGGTACTGTGAAAATAATAGATCGGTATCTTAAGTTAGGGTGTTTTAGGCCAAGGGGCTTCAAAGAAATATTCTGTGTTTTCCAGCTATTTTGTAGATCCTTTGTGCTGTCACTCCAAAAGAGAGTCTGGGAACTAACTGTATGGCTACAGGGAGAGGTCGAAGTTAGCATAGCTGGATTCCAGTATCAATTACTTATTTCACAATGAAGAAATGATGCAGAGATAGTAGGAACTGCAGATGCTGGAGAATCTGAGGTAACAAGGTGTAGAGCTGGATGAACACAGCAGGCCAAGCGGCATCAGAGGAGCAGGAAGGCTGACGTTTCGGCCTAGACCCTTCTTCAGAAAAAGTCTAGGCCCAAAACGTCAGCCTTCCTGCTCCTCTGATGCTGCTTGGCCTACTGTGTTCATCCAGCTCTACACCTTGTTATCGAAGAAATGATGCAGTTGCATTGTGTGGAGAGGTGGGAGAGGGGAAGATGCAAGTTACTTTTGCAAAAACACAGGAGCTGCAGCTAGAGACCTTAAAAAGATTGAGCCAGCAGTTAGATTTTATTAAGAATATTAAACAATGCCAACTGAGAAAATAAAGCTGTGTTCATTGTTCAGTGGATATTGAAACAGTGCATATTTGACTCTCTATAAAAAGCCAGTCAGTTTAACCAAAGATAAACACAATTTAACAAACTGCACAAGAATAGTTCCTACAGAGACATCCATATAATCAAGCACTGGATTCTTGGCATCTTTTATTTTGTCCAGGTACAAAAACTCTAGGAGAAAAGAAAAATTGGACTTTTACTTCGTCTGAGTTTAAGTGAATGTGAAAGCCTGAAATGGATTAATTCTCCGTGTGTTTTAACCTACTCATGTTTAAATGGGCTCTCAGTTTCAAATTTATTTGAAATACAAAATACAGTATTGTGTTGAGCTCTGAATCTGCTGCAAACTGAAACCAATAATTTGTACTTTCTGATAGGAATTAATATTAATATATTGGCCAAGAACTATTTCCAACCCCAGCCCTTAGCACACCCCCACCCTATTGTAATGGTGTAGCTAATTAAATCAACATTGATCACTTCTGCAACTATGTTATATGATGGATCCTCCCCACAGCTCATTTGGTAAAAGATACATCTGGTAGACTGCTGCTACTGTTGTCTTTCCTGGGTAAGGATCCACAGGACCTGTTTTGATTGCAGTCTATGGGTCAGAAAGTTGAGGACCCAGTTACAGAGGGAGGATCGAGACTTAGGTCTCAGAGTTTAGAGATGAGTTTGTTTAGAATTATGGTGTTGAAGGCAGAACTGTAGTCATAAGTAGGAGCCTGATGTAGGGGTATCCATGTTATCTAGATGTTCCAGGGATGAGTGCAGGACCAGGGAGGTGGTGTCTGCTGTGGACCTGTTCCGCTTGTGGGAGAATTGCAAAGGATCAATGCAATTTGGTAGGCTGGAGTTGATGTGAACATAAGAATCAAAATCATGAGTAGGCCTCACAAGGCTGCTCCTCCATTCATTAAGACCATGGCTGATCTGATTCTAAGCTCAAATCCATTTTCCTGCACACCCTCAATAACCTTTCAACCCCTTGTTTAACAAGAATCTATCTACCTCTGCCATAGTCAAGGACTCTGCTTCCACTTCCTTTTCAGCAAGAGATTTCCAAAGACTGTCAATCCTAAGGGAGAAGAACAATTCACCTAATCTCTGTCTTAAATGGGGCAATCTCTGATTTTTAAACAGTGACCTTCTACTTCTGGATTTTCCCATTACAGGAAATACCCTTTCCACTTCTAACTTGTTAAGTGCTTTCAGGAATTTGTTCTTCAATCAAGTTGCCTCTGGCTCTTCTAAACTCCAGCAGATCCAAGTCTAGCCTTTCAAACCATTCCAAGTATCCGACTAGTATACCTTCTCTGAACTGACTCTAATGTATTTACATCCTTCCTTAAATAAGGTGACCAACACTGTGGACAATACTCCAGGTGTGGTTTTATCAGTGCCATGTATAATCGAAGCACATCCCCCCCACTTCTGTATTCAATTCTTCACGTGACAAATGATAACGCCTGCTGTGCCTGCATACCAACCTTTTGTGATTGATGGATGAGGACACTCATATCCCACTGCATCTCAGAGCTCCAAAGTCCCTCACAATTTAGATAATAAACTTTTTTTAAAATTCATTTTGCCAAAATGAACAACCTCATCTTTTCACACTCACTTAACCTATCAATATATTTTTGTAACCTCCTTGTGCCATCTTCACTATGGGGCGGCACAGTGGTTAGCACTGCTGCCTCACAGCACCAGGGACGTGGGTTCGATTCTCCTCAGGTGACTGTCTGTGTGGAGTTTGCACGTTCTCCCCGTGTCTGCGTGGGTTTCCTCCGGGTGCTCCAGTTTCCTCTCACAGTCCAAAAATGTGTAGGGTAGATGGATTGGCCATGCTAAATTGCCCATAGTGTTCAGGGATGTGTAGATCAGATGGGTTATAGGTGGTTATGGTTGGGTGGGATGCTCTGAGGGTCAGTGTGGACTTGTTGGGCCAAAGGCCCTGCTTCCACACTGTAGGGATTCTAATGTCCTACCTACCTTTGTGTCATCAGCAAATGTGGCAACTGTTCTTTGTCCCTTCACCTGAACCATTTATATAAATTATAAACAGTTTAGGTGCCAGAACTATGGCATACCACTTGCCACATTTTGCCAACCTGATAAAGACCCATTATGCCTATACTCTGCTACCCATTAGCCAGTCAATCATCTATCATGCCAATATGCTACTACACATCATAATGGACTGGTTAGATCGAAGGTCTGTTTCCATGCTGTATGACTCTATGACTTATGACCTTTCGTATAACACATTCAAAGCACTTTTAAATGCCTTCTGAAAATCTAAGTACACTGCATCCATTAGTACCCCTTTAACCACAGCAAGAGTTATCACATAAAAGAATTCCAATAGATTTGTCAAACCTAGAATCCCTACAGTGCAGAGAAAAACCATTTGGCCCATTAAGTTTGCACTGACCCTCCAAAAAGGATCCCACCCAGATCCATCCCATAACCCCACACAAAGTTTTTAACCATTGCTAACCCGCATAGGAATAGAACCCAGGCCACTGCAGTGAAAGTACTGAACCCTAACCACCAGTCCACCGTGGAATGTAGGTTTCCCATTCTTTCCTTTCCACCAGGATTCCTTTCAAACGACACGTTGACTCTGCCTGATACCCTGGAACATAGTCCTGTTATAGGATATTTAATAATGGTTTGTAATATTTACACTATGATGTACGTTAAGCAAACTGGCCTGTAGTTTCCTGCTTTCTGTTTCCTTCTATTTTTCACTAAAGGAGTTAAGTGCATTATCTTCCAATAGAATGGGACTGTCCTTGAATCAAGAGAATTTTGGAAAATTAAACCAATGCGTCAATTATCTCGCTAGCCACTTCTTATAAGATCCTGGGGTAAAGTCCGTCAGGACCCAGATATTGGTCAGCCCACAGCTCTATGAATTTGTTCAGCACCAGTTCTCTGCTGATTGTGATTTTCCTGATTTTCTCCTTTCTTCCATTTTCTGATTTATTGTTGATTCTGGGATGTTACTTGTCTCCTTTATGGTGAAGACAGATGCAAAGATCCTGTTTAGTTCATCTGCCATTGCCTTATTTTCCATTATTAATTCTCCAGTCTCACTTTCTGTAAGACAAACACTCATTTTGTTCATTCTTTTCTTCTTTAAACGTTTATAGAAAATCTTAGTACAGTTCTATTTTTCTGGTTAGCCTTCTCTCGTGCTCTAATTTTTCCATCTTTATTAAGTTTTTGGTCATTATTTACTCTTTTAAAAATTCTGTTTAGTTTTCTGATCAGCTATCATCTTTACGTGAGTCCCAGAGTGGAGGCAAGACCCTTGGGTATTGGAAGCCAGATCTCGAGGTTTGAAGCCCAGAGTAGTCTAGAGATTTGGCCGGGGCAGTCTGAAGGCTTGGTGCTGGCAAAGACTAAAATTTGAGTAGCTTTTAAAAGAAAACTTCTTCATTCTTATGTTGAACTTTTATTTCTGATTCTTTCAAGTCTGTAACACATACTTAAGTATAGGGTCCAAACTCGAAACTTTCCAGTTCCTCTGATGTTGCCTGGCCTGCTATGTTCCTCCAGCTCCACGCTGTATTGTCTCTGAGTCCAGTATCTGCAGTTCTTGCTTTCTCTCTTAAGTATTCTGTAGCTAGATACCCTGTACCATACATGGCGCCAAAGCGGCGACATTACAAACTTTTCACTGCATTCATTCGAGTGCATGTGACAATAAAGGCTAATTCAATTCAAATTAATTCATACACAATTACCTGCCTTTTCTTTTGCCTAACTGTAACATTTATAGTTAACTATGCATTGTGGGTTCCTTGGAATGTATCTACTCTCTATATTCTGAAATATCTCCTTAAATATCTGCTACAGCATCTCAATTGACCCATCCTTAAACCTAATTTACCATTTTACTTTAGCCAGCTCCATTTTCATGCCTTCATAATTGTCCCGAATCAAATTTTAAAGGATAGTCTTGGGCTCACTCCTCCCTAGTATCGTTCTGGTGAAAACATTTGAAAATGCAACTGAAAAGTAAACAATTGGAAACTTAATTTCATCACTTATTTAATAAGGTGCAAGATATTGGAGACTTCATCTCAGACTTCACTTGCATCAGAAAACGTTGTATATTATGAAAATGCTTCATTCAATTTAGAAGTAAAATGTGAAAGGAGAAATTGCAAAGTTGAGAATTTTTATAGCCTATGTGTTGCCTGTCGTTCTTTTTGAATCAGGAACATAATAGTCCAAATGAACTGAAAAGCTTCCAGTGTTGATTTTAAAAAATGATTTGCATTCATATAGAGCTTTTCATAATCACCAATTACTTTACAGACAATTGAAGTACATTTGAAATGTAGTTATTATTGTCTCGTGGAATCTTGTGACTTTAATTTGTTGAAGGGTATCTGGAATCTCAAAACTTTGTCTAACTTAAACAAGGAAAACCTTACTGGTCTCCAGCCAGACTGCAACATGCATTTGCTGGCTTCTTTGGGTATTATAACAGGTGTTTAGTGGGGTTCTGTTGTGTGTGTAAGCGATTGCTATATCTGATCTGCGCCCCAAAATTTCTGCTGCATGTAGCACAGAATCTCGCAGATCACTGAGATTTGGTTGCATTATTACCTCGGGAATTCCTTGTGTTTTCATTCTCCTCTGATATTTCTGTGCAGCACTACCAGAATTATCCAATTTGGAAAGTGAGCAGGTTCCTCTTGGAAGCAGAAATCTGACCTGAATCTTGGCTTACAAAGTAATGGTAGCATAATCATCTCTCAGTCAGAGGGCTGAAGGATTAGTTCTCAGTCCTGAGAGTTGATCACAAGCCTAGGTTGATACTCAAATGCTGTGCTCAGTAGGGGCTGTTTTTTGGAGTTGATGCTAAGTTGAGGCACAACATGGTCTGTCAGATACATGTAAGAAATCCCAAAACACTAATCATGTAAGAATAAGAAGGAAAGAGTGCCAGTAGCTGAGAGACTGGTTAACAATATCATGGGAGCCAGGAAGGAAAACTGACCGGTCAGTAGTTTATTGGGAATATGCATGAGCAGTTCTCAGTCTTTTTGAACTACTGCCCATTTCCAATCATCCCACCTGAACTCTAATCTCCTTTGGCCTTAAAAACCTCTAAGATATAAGCACCTTTCCAATCTGGCCTCTGATTTTAATTGCTCCAACATTAGTGTCTAAGCCTTAGACTGTTGACGCTCTAAGTTTGCAAAGTCCTCTCTAAGCATCTTTACCTTTACTTTTCTTAGCCCTTTAAAGAACTATGTATTTTTTCCGCAGGATAGCGGAGTCCAAAACAAGAAGGCACAGATTTAAGGTGAAAGGGAAAAGGTTTAAAAGGGACCAAAGGGGCAAATTTTTCACGCAGAGGGGATGTGTGTATGGAATGAGCTGCCAGAGGAAGTGGTGGAGGCTGATACAATTACAACATTTAGAAGTCATCTGGATGGTATATGAATAGGAAGGGTTTAGAGGGATATGGACCAAATGCTGGCAAATAGGAGTTGATTAATTTAGGATATCTGGTTGGCATGGATGAGTTGGACTGAAAGGGTCTGCTTCCATGCTGTACAGCTCTATGACTCTATGAGGACTAAAGGCCATTTTGACTAAGATTTGGTCAGCACTCCTAATATTTCGATATGTGGCTTGCTGTTGAATTTAATAGAAATAAAAGGATAATACTGTGGAAGCTGGATATAAAAACAGAAAATGCTGGAGAAACTTAGCAAGGCTGGCAGCATCTGTAGAGAGAGAAACAGAATTAACATTATTTAGGCCATACCTTAAGCACTGTGTGCAGTTCTGGGTTGCCACACTAAGGAATGCGATTGCATGAGATAGAGTGCAGTGGAGATTCATTGAGATTGCCTGGCCTGGAGTGAGTCAGCTATTAACAGAGACTAGATAGGACAGGGTTATTATCTTTGGAGCAGAGAAGTCTGAAGGGGGGACATGATTGATGTGTACCAAGTTATGAAGGCAATATGGAGACAGAAAGGACTGCAGATGCTGGATACTACAGTCAAAAAATATGGAGCTGGAAAAGCACAGCAGGTCAGAGAGCATCGGAGGAGCAGGACTCAGAATCCTCCTCCGATGCTCTCTGACCTGCTATGAAGGCAATATGATAGGGGAGATAGGAAGAAACTTTTCTCCTTGGTAGAGGGGTCAATAACCAGGGGACAAATTTTTAAATGTAAGAATCAGAAGGTTTTAGGGAAGATCTGAGGAAAGTTTTTGTACACAGAGGTGGTGGGTATCTGGAACTCACTGCTTAAAAGGGTGGTAAAGCAGGAATCCTCATGACATTTAAGAACTACTTCAATGAGCACTTGAAATGCCATGGCAGAAAAGCTATTGGCCAAGTGCTAGAAATTTGGATTAGAATAGTTAGAGGCTTAGTGATGGAACAGACACAAGGGCCAAAGGGCTTTCTCTAAATTGTTAAAAAAATCTATGAGTCATCTACAGAACTGACTTATTTCAGAGCACTGTAAGAATTTGTACATAAAAGGTGCTATATAAATGCAATTTTTGTGATCCAAATCATCAAGCTGCGATGTATTGAAAACTAAAAATGCTGAAAATCACAGCAGATCAGGCAGCATCTGGGGAGCTCAAGCAAGCTAACATTTCAAGTCTAGATGAATCTTCATCAGAGCTGATGTGAAGTGTGGAGGGGATAGGGGGCTGGTGGAGAAAGGATGTTGATAGTGCAGATTAAATGATCAGAATGTGAGAATGGCCGAACAATGGTGTGTACAATTGCCAGACAGGAAAGAACAGTCAGTCCCACTGGAAAGGGGGGAATGGAGAGAGGACACGGTGACAGAGAGTATAACAAGTAAAAGTAAAGCAAAGACAAAGTTTTCAGTACAGACTCCACCATCTGCAGTAATTTGCGCCTAATCTGTGATGTACGTAGCTTTGGCCTCTAGATAGCGCTGTTCTAAGGGGCTGTGAGACTGTTGATGATGTTAATGCTGGATGACGGTGTCGCTGGCGCCGGGCGGCATGGGCCCTGTAGGTGGCGGTGTCGCTGGCTCCGGGTGGGGGCCTGGGCCTGTCGTTGGCGGTATCGCGGGCGCCAGGCGGCATGGGCCCGGTAGGTGGCGGTGTCGCAGGTGCCGTGCGAGGCCTAGGCCTGTAGGTGGCGGTGTCGCTGGCGCCGGACGGCATGGGCCCTGTAGGTAGCGGTGTCGCTGGCGCCGGGTGGTGCCTTGGGCCTGTCGTTGGCGGTGTCGCTGGCGCCGGGTGGGGGCCTGGGCCTGTAGGTGGCGGTGTCGCTGGCGCCGGGCGGCATGGGCCCTGG
>NC_063334.1:3551404-3665818 GCF_021869965.1 Rhincodon typus
CCGGGTGGTGGCCTGGGCCTGTAGGTGGCGGTGTCGCTGGCGCCGGGCGGCATGGGCTTGTAGAAGTTAATGTGCGGCCCGGTGTTGGAGTTTGCGGCGTGTTGATCCAGTTTGTGTTTGTACTGATGGCAGCTTTCGGTGTGTGGAAGTACAGGAATTTAGCGGAATTGGATCCGGAGCAGTCGGCGATACTCGGTAGCGACTCTGGGAATATTTGGATTAGTCAGACAGCGCGGAAAGGCTGGGAATTTAGATCCAAAGGCAGAGTCGGGGCTCGGACCCAGAAAAGCAAAATAAAACAAAACTTGCATTTGTATAGCATCTTTCATAAGCACTTAGACTTTTCAGACCACTTTTGCTCATGATGTACTTTTTAAAGTATAATTACTGTCGTGCAGACGTGGAAGAATGAAGCTTGGCTCATAGAAGGACAGTAATTGGAAATCTGAAAAAAAGTCAAAATGTTACAAATACTCTTTCATTTGTTTATGCTTTCGTTCTTGCATCTTTGGCATAAATGTCTGGCATCTTTAGCTGTACCAACATTTATTACCCAACCAAATTGTCTTCAATAAAGTGGTTGAACTGCTGCAACTCCTGGGGTGTAGGTACATCCACAGTGCTGCTAGGGATTTTGACCCAGTAACACTGAAGGGAATAGCAGTATAGGTCTAAGTCAGGGGTCTGTGTAAAATGAAGTGGAACTTGTAGATAGTGATATTCCCATGTACTTGCTGCCCTTGTCGTTCTTGGCGGCCGAGGTCACTGGTTTGGAAGGTGCTGTTTAAGGATGTTTGGTGAGTTGCTGTAGTGCGTCTTGGAGATGGTACACATTTCTGTGGCTGAATGTTGCTGCTGGGGGGAGCTTTAAAGGTTGGATACTAGGCAAGCTGCTTTGCTGTTGGTGGTGCCAGAGCTGTAGTCACCCAGGTAAGTGGGGAGTGTGCCGTGGCACTCCTGACTTAGGTTTTGTAGACAGTGGACAGGCTTTAAGGAGTCAGAAAGTAAGTTCGTTGCTGCAGAATTCCTAGCTTCTGACCTGATCTTGCAACCACAGTATTAAATAGCTAGTTCAGCTCAACTTCTGGCCACTGGTAAGTGCCAGGTTGTTAATAATATGGGGCATTCAGCATTATATAATTATCAGTGAACATCCCATTTCTGATCTTATGATGGAAGGGAGATCATCGAAGCAGCTGAAAATGGGTTAGGCCTAAAATGCTATCTTGGGGAATTCTTGCAGTGATGTCCTGTGGATGAGATAATTGACCAGGGCGGCACGGTGGCTTAGTGGTTAGCACTGATGCCTCACAGCACCAGGGACTTTGCTTCGAATCCAGCTTCGGGCACCAGTCTGTGTGGAGTTTGCGCATTCTCCTTGTGTCTGTGTGGGTTTCCTCCAGGTGCTCCGGTTTCCTTCCACAGTCCAAAGATGTGCAGGTTAGGTGGATTGGCCATGCTAAATTGTCCTTAGAATCCAGGAATGTGCAGACCAGGCGATTAGTCACAAGGAATGCGGGGATATGGTGGTTCTGGGTGGGAAGCTGTGTGGAGGGTTGGTGTGCACTTGATCAGCCAAATGGCCTCCTTCCACGCTGTACGGATTTTATGATTCTATGACAATAAATGTGGGCGCACAAGTAGACCATTCAGCCAAACAATGGCTAATCTAATAATTCTCAACTCTACTTCTCTGACTGTTCTCCATAATCCTTGATTTCCTTATTGATTATGGCAACAGCTGGACTTGCTGCATTGTATCCTCAAAGCTGAAGGTTACATTGATAGCATGCTTAAGGAGGTGGCTACACCAAATGTTTATAGCATGCCAGCAGAAAAGTGTGACTGCTAGTCTCTGTAGAAGTCCCTGAGCCTCTCTCGCTAACTAACTGTTTTTCTATTTTGAATGCTATTGAGAGCAATCATTTCTCAGAGGAGTGTGGCAGGAGCCAAGTTCATGCCACCATGACTGGCTCAGCTGCACAGGTATTGAGGCAGAAGAGTGAAAGTTTAGTTGTGGTAGCAGATTTGATAGGTTGGGGTTACAGGCAAATTCCAGATAAAATAACCATCAAAACTGCCGGATTATCATTAACCCAACTGGTTTCCAAATGTTCTTTGGAGAACAGAACCTGTCATCCCTACACAGTCTGACTTACCTGTGACACTAACCCCAAAGACTTGATTAAGGTGGGAGGTGGGAGGTGGGAGGTGGGGGGTGGGGGGGCAACAAATAAATGAACTGAAGACTAATAAATCAATATTTAAAAACTAAGCCATATTTATTTGGTTATGGAAAACAAGTTTCTCAAAATGATATGGTTGCTGGACAAAGATATCCTGTGGGCCACTAATTAAATTATAACAACATTGTCCTGTTTTGCAGTTCAGTTTTCCAATGGGAAACTCACAAATTCAGAAAATGTGGAATTTCAGCTGCATAAAAATATACACAGAAATCATCCCCGGAAAAAGCATCAACTGATCTTGGTAAGAGTGAAGTAACAGGTGTTCTTGTACAGTAAAACATTTACAACAGTTTGTTCCATTGTAAAACTGGCATGGTCAATCTTATTATATGGTTTCTTTAAACTATTTTAATAACATTGCTAGCTCATTGAAATTGTTTAACTTTACTTGCAATGATTCCTTTTTCATCCCCTGTAGTCTGCTGAGACGGATAGATTGACTTACGTTGGAAATAATTTCGGACCAAGTGCTCTGAAGTGTAATTCATTGTGCAAGTAAGTTTGTTTCTCTGAATTAGTGGCAGAATTCGATTTTAAAAAGTGCTGAAAACATGCAACAGGATTGTCAACATTTGGGGAGAAATAGGAGAGGTTGTGGCGACAATCAGACGCTCTTGTCACTTTTTGTACCTATTCACATGTTGAGTCCTGAGATTAGCTAGAATAAAATTGTCTTTCTTTCAATTTGACCAACTACAGTATAAAGCAAGCATAATATCTATGTTAAGTGTGAACAGCAGTGAGGAATTGATAGATATCATTTTTGGATAAGGTAGCTTAGACAAATGGCATTTCCCACGCCATAAAATACAAAGAATAATCTTTCCCCAGATACAGCCACATTTTGGACAAAGAACCTACAAATCACATTTTTTCCATTCTGTGCGGTATTGGAATCCACCCAGCCGCATTGGTGGTACACAGTTTGATTGGTGCTAGTCTTTGAAATGAAAGAGAAGTTATGTTGTGTTGTTGAGTAGAGGCATTACTTAGTATTTATGGAATATCCTTGTTAACGTGAGAGAGGAAGAGACACATTGAGACACAAGGAAGAAATAAGAGTAGGAAGTGAGTAGAAGTACATGATATGTAGGTTGTTGCTGTTATGAGAATGTTCTTGGCTCTAATTTAGATTAAGAGATCTGCTGTGAGATTGCTCACAGTGGGTTGGAGAATGCAGACTTATACAACAGTATTATCAGCCAGCTGTGTCGGGAAAAGTGTTGGATTAACTGTAATATGATCATGTACTCGATATACAAATTTTAAATGTATGTTAATCTTGCATTTGGCAGAACTTTGCTTCTTTAATCCTCCATTATAAATGACCAAGATTACATTTATTATGTCTATATCAGCCTAAAATGTTTGTGATATTCATAATGTCTTTATTTATATAAACTAGAATATAAAGAAATGTGATATGTGACTTTAAAGTGGGCGTTGAATTGTCTGTCCCCCTTTGTCCCTTTATCACTATCATCTAACTACACATCAATTGAAGACTCCTTGGGCTGATCCTTATGTTTTTTGGCTAAGTGCACTTGGTGCTGAGTTTTCTGGTGGTTTTTTAACCATGGGGCCAAACCGTTTTCTCACAATATGTTTCCAAACTCACCTCATTGACGGCTTCCCTTCCCTGGCATCCCTCTCATCCAATTCTAGCTCCATCTTACCATGAGGCATTTCCCAGAACAAATTGCCCTTGCTGGGCTATCCCGAAATTGACTGACATCCTTGTTTCTGGCACCATCTTTAAAAGGTCATTGCACATTGTCAGCTCGAGGTTGCCTTGCAAATTCCTGACATTTGCCCTGGATATGTATGAGGGAAATTCAGCGTCCTTTGTGGGCAGAGACCTGGAGGTCCTGCTGGATGATGTGGTGCACAAGTTGAGCACCATCTTCTTCAAGACCAATAGAGAAGGCCACAATACTGCAATGTGCGATCCTGTAAGGAAGTTGCCACCATGTCGGTACAGTCTGAATTGTCTGGAGGGATGCAGTACAATAGAAGAAAAAAGTCAATTACCCTCTGCACTCTGAGGTGGAGCTGCCGGTGTTGGACTGGGGTGGACAAGGTCAGAAATCACACGACGCCAGGTTATAGTCCAACAGGTTTATTTGAAAACACAAGCCTTTGGAGTCTTACTCCTTCTCCACTGTGCCAGTGTAAATGCTACCATCTTCTGTCCAACACCCCTTTCACTCTTGATCTCTACTACTGTATCCACCTGCCACCAAGTCTCATTCTCTACCACTTTCCCTATTGCCTGCAATATCTTCTCTCATTAACTCTCACCTACCCCAGTCTCTGACACCACTAACCTTGCGTGCCCTCTGCAATTTCTGTTCCCATGCTTTGGTCACCTCCCACCTACACCAAAATTAATAGCTCTGCTACCCACTTTCACCCCTCTCATTCCAGGAGATAAACAACCCACTATAGGGCAGAAAGAGCTAAGATGGATGGTTGGCAGCTCACATTCGGTTCCTCACCCCTTATAGGAAGAGGATCCTGACTCTGATCGTCCCATGTCACGCCCTTGGAATGGTATGAGAGACTGTCCTTGATTTGGAGCATCATGATCCCGTGACTGGTAGCTGTCTTTCTGGACTGAGATATGCTGACAAGCTTCCTGTGCTTGCGCCTGTGCTAATTGGTATACAGCAGTACAGCATTAATGAGAGCCTGTTATTTGACTGAGGGGGCAAAATGCAAAAAAGGCAGGGATGCTGTGTGCATCCAGGAAGGCTGAGTGAGTGAGTGTTAATGCACAAGCAAACATTCCAGAGATATAGTCTGGCCCAGACCATGAGCTAGATGCATATCCATGAACACGCAGTGTCTTTGTTGTGGTATTGCTGCACGGGGAACTGTCATTGTATTGAAGTGCAGAAGCGGACTGTAAGTGGATCAGAGATGTGCCACAAGGGTTTTAAAGGCTGACACATGATGGATGCCAGTGTCTGTGGATGTGGGCTGCATGTGACTGAAATAATGATGCTTCGCGTCCAACCTGGAGTACCTTTGGAGGAAGTGGAGATCTGAAGTTGCCAGGTACTCAATCTGACGTCCATGTTGACTTCTCTAAGCTTCTAACTGATTTGTGTTTTATAAGATAGGAAGCTGAATATCAATGTAGAAAGTTGTATTGTGCATAAGGCGTTTAACAAGCAATAATCCGTCTTAATTGGCACCTCGCCACTGTCTAGCTAGAAACTCGCTTTGCCACGTGGCAAGTGCATAAAGGATGCAGCAAGTTACTCCTACTGTCAAGATAGGCCTCGCCACAATGCTTGTGATTTTTGCCACCAATCTCACCATTCCCCAGACAATGCAAGCGCCTCGGAAACTCCATCTCTTGTGTGCAGCGCCTTATAGATTGTTTACTCTTTAGGAAAATAATCTAAGACATGTCTTGAATTAATCTTTAACTTGTTCTTAAGCTTTGAAAGGACAGCTAAACTTGCCAGTAATTTATTTTTTTTCTTTGTCTCATGCTTTAAATGTTTGCAAGATTTTTTAAAAAGTGCAGAGTTTAGTTTGCAAGCTTATCAGAATTCTTGTTGACAATCATTTGTACTATAATACATCATGCATATAAAACTTGGCTTATGGTCTTATGGGTATATTCCATGCCTGTCACTTTTTGAAAGTTGTACACTGCCTAATTCTGGTTTTTGTGCCATTTAACATTTACAAACTCTTCAAAAGAAAATACCTGACACAGTATCTGCAGCTTCTCAATTGACATTTGAATTCTTGAACTGTCACTTAAATTAATCCTACTCACAGCTATGCTACAGTAGCAGAATAATATTTTGTGGTTTAATAAGATAAAGTTTGTTATCTTTGACTTGCTGTGAGAAGTGCCATTGGAAATCAAGTCCGTATCCTTAACTGGACAATTTATATGTAAAGAACATGACCATCTCAGATGTTAGGGATTCAATATGCTGTATTCTAATTGCTCTTAGTTTGGGCTCTCTTTCAACTTCCTTGTATCATTGTAGTACAGGTATAAGGCTGTTGATAATCCTTTTCCTACTTTATGAAAATTGTTGCTCTTATAAGTATGAATCTTGGATTTTAAAATTGAGAGAGAAAAATTTTGGTGAGTCCTGTGATGATAATTCTTTTCAAAAGTGAGATAATCTATTTCCTAATTGTTCTAAGCTGCCTTTTTTTTCAGCAGAATTCTGTTTGGAACAGTGACTCTAAGTACGTAATTTCCACGAAGGCATGGGACTTCACTTAAATGCCTGGCCAATTAATTGTTGAAATGATTATATTGCTATGTTTATGACAGGAAGAGGAAAAAGAATGAAGGGTCTAGGCCCGAAATGTCAGTCTTCCTGCTCCTCTGATGCTGCTTGGCCTGCTGTGTTCATCCAGCTCTACACCTTGTTATCTCAAGGCTACCAGTTTAGTTTTGACTTCTGAACAGGAGGCTCGGGGCTTCAGTTCAAGGTTACCAGTTACCAGTCACCTTGGAAGAGTGGTTTACATCCACGTTCTGATAGTTGTTACAATCTCAGCTAGGGTTATTACTGGACAGAGATCTGAAATGATAGATCATGATTTTTTATTCAATGAGCTGGTCTTTCACTGAAACACACATTCACAATGCTGCAGGTTTAGTTTTAACAATTAAACAAGTTTTTTTTGAAAATCATAGAAGTTAAAATAGAATAAAACAAGACCTTTACATATAAGAGTATTTAAGATTTTGAAACACACTGTAAAGTATAACATATCATCTATTTTAACGTCAACACTTTACAGTACTCAAGCACCAGAAAGAATCCCTTTTGTAGCTTGACTTAACAGTTGATTGCAGTTCCTGGTCTCGAGAGTTTGATAGTCTCTTCCTTGAGTATTCCCCCAACTGAATGTAGACTTTCTCATCTTCAAATTAGGGATCTAACCAAACCTTCTGGCCTGGACATTCCAAACTAAAACCCTTATAGTGAGATAATCTATTTCCTAATTGTTCTAAGCTGTCTTTTTTCTTCAGAAGAAACATATCTAATTTCCACTGAGACTTCTGCAAGCAGAAAGCACAAGGCTTTCAAAACTATGGGTGTTCCCTAAGCAGAACAAAATTCTGGATTCTTCTAACTGAATGTAGCCTAAGGTACTTCACTATGTAGTTGGTCCAGCTGTAAATCAACTGAAATACAAACAAAATCTCATCATGCTCCAGAAATGTATCTCTCATGCTAGCTTTAGAGAAAAAACATGACTGCAGAAATACTGACAAGTTAATTCGTAAACCCCTTTATACACGTAGTTCAAAACCCACATGCCGCTGGTTCAAAAATCCAAACTCTGAAATAAATGATATCAATCAAAATGTATAGAAGTTCCCAATTTTGGTGAACTGAAAGTGATTTTAGACCATCGGAATTGAAAAAGTCTTATGCCATGGGACCTATAGAAGAATTATAAAACTATCTTAGCAGTCCAAGGAAAAGAACTGTGAAAAGTGAGTCACTCAGAGAAAGCAAGAACTGCTGATGCTGGAGTCAGAGTCTAACACAGCATGGAGCTAGAGGAACACAGCAGGTCAGGCAGCATCAGAGGAGCAGGAGAGTTGACGTTTCATGAAGTAGATCCTTCATCAGGACCTAGGGCTAGGCCCAAAACGTCGACTCTCCTGCTGCTCTGATGCTGCCTGACTGCTGTGTTCCTCTAGCTCCACACTGTATTGACTGTGAAGAGTGAGCTAATTAAGAAATTAAAGAGTTGTGATAAAAGTGATACTTCTGTGCTACTGGGGACCTGTGAAAAGACAGTGTTGGTAGTTAGGTTGAAACTTTGCCTTACAGTTCAAGAGTTTTCTGACTATCCTATATGTGTATATATGGCTTTGTTTTTATTGTGTATCATAAATTTCTGTTGTTAATGAATATCTGCAGCGCCCTGTGAATATGTTTTGTTGACTAGCTACCATAGTAACCAACTGCAAATGTTAAATACAAGATCAAGCCAGGTTTCATTCTGGGATCTGACTTGGCCACTATTGCCATTGGCTGGGACCAGAGCACCAATTCTCACTTCACACCTGTGTTCATGCAGTTTCCAGGGAAAGCTGCTGGAGAGCGGTCAAGATGAACACAAGAACTAGGAGCAGGAGTAGGCCATCTGGCCCTTTGAGCCTGCTCCACCATTCAATAAGATCATGGCTGATCTTTTCGTGGACTCAGATCCACTTACCCGCGTTCTCACCGTATCCCTTAATTCCTTTATTGTTCAAAAAAAATCTACCTTTTTTTTAAAAGCGTTTACTGAAGTAGCGTCAACTACTTCACTGGGCAAGGAATTCCATAGATTAACAACTCTCTGGGTGAAGAAATTCCTTCTCAGTTCAGTCCTAAATCTGCTCCCTCTAATCTTGAGGCTATGCCCTCTTGTCCTAGCTTCACCGGCTACTTCTATCTTATCTATTCCCTTCATAATTTTAAATGTTTCTATAAGATCCCCCCTCAATCTTCTGAATTCCATCCCATTCTATGCACTAATGTGGTCAATTTAAGAACAAAATATCATTAAATTAAGTTGATTATGAAGAAGAATGGATAGCTTACCCAAAGTGATGAAGAGTACACAAGTTCCTTGCACTTTGCCTTTTTCTGCTATTTCCTCCATCTGAAGGGTTTTTGTGAATTGCTGAATTTTGAAGTTCTTTGTGGATGAGGTAATGACCATCAAGAGGCTTTTGCCCATAGGGTCACATTGAACCTTGACCCTGCTGTCATCTAACATCCAGATGCATGTTTCCAGTTTGAATACTGGAGCACATCACTGGCCATCGTCTTGATCAGGAGATGCTGTGTTTAATTATGTTTCCTCTTCTATGTAAACTCAGCTAATCTGCACACACTGATGAAACTAGGATGTTCGTGATCTGTGCATTGCCTTTTGCCATTAGGAACCAGCGATTTTTATTTTTATCTTGGCTGTTCTGGCAATTTAATGAGACTTTTGTTTTGACTTTCAATTTCTGAGATTCAAAAGTACTGTGGCAAAAAGATACATATAATGTGGTTTACTCCTTTGTTTTATACTTTTCAAAGGTGTAGATAATTTGCCTCTTTGTTACATTTCAATTGGACCTATAGCCTGTTCAGAGGCAGCTGAAAAAAGTTATGACATTGCTAGGCGTATGAAGTGGATAAATGATGCAAAGGTTAATATTTGGAAATTGCTGTTACAAAAATGCAAATGATTGGGAAGTTACTGAATAAAAGTGACGAAAGGTTTTCTTTAAGGAATGTGCTTTTATTCATTTCAGGTATTTTGTTGGTGTACTAAATAAAAGAACTGGAAAAATGGAGGTGTATGATGCTCAGCTTTTCAACATGCAGCCCTTCTTTCCTGGTATGTTCTGTACATCGATCTTGATGAACCTGTGAGCATTATTTGATTTGGATAAATCAGGTTCTTTTGCATCAAGATTTGAATTTATGTGCTGCATTTAATTTAAAAGCAATCGGGTGCATTCCATAAGAATTGTCATTCAAAAATGTTCACTGATTCAGAGAAAGGTCTGTTAGATGGGATGACTGAAAGCTTGCTCATTAAAGAAATGGGTGTTAAGAAGGACCTTGAAGGAGAGTTGCAGAGATTTAAGTAGGGAATTTCAGAGTATAGGGCTTGGATATTGGAATGCATGACTACAGAGGTGACAGGACAGTTCAGCGAAGGGAGAGGGTATTGTAGAGTCAGAGAATAGAGGGAGCTGGAACACAGATGTAAAGTTGAACAAGAGTGTGATGAAATTTAAACACAAAGATAAGAATTTAAAGTGAGGTTTGGATGCTTTGGAAGACCAGAAATCAAAAGTCATTAGCACAAACAGGGATGATGGACCAGCAGGAGGTGGTGCAGGATAAGATATAGGCAACAGTTTTGGATGAGCTGGAGTTTACAGAGGGTGAAAGTAGGGAAAAGATATTGGCATGTTTGAGTCTGGAAGTGAAAAATGCATGGCTGAGAATTTTTGTTAGTGTAAGGACTGAGTCAGGATCTGATGTTGGCAAAGTCATAGATATGAAAACGGTTGGCCTGTTTCTGATAATATGGATTCAGAAGCTCTGCTCAAGTTTGATTAGGGATCTAATTTTTGAACAGCCTGAGACAACAGCTGTAGAGGGGAATCAGGTAGGTAGGAATAATATGGTGCTTATGCAGGTGGTTGAATATGATAGCTTCCTGTTCTATGGGAAAAATGCCCAGTATTCAGAGCAGTTACAAGCAATCTCACAATTTAAATGTGGCAGAAGTGTTCAAAGTGTGGTAGAGAGGTAGAGCTCCATGTCCATGTGCAATGTGACGCAAATGTATATGAAGAGGTATAGAGTTATAGGAATGTACAGCAAGGAATTAGACCCTTCAGTCCAACTTGTCTATGCTGACCCGATATCCTAAATTAATCTAGTCCCATTTGTCAGCATTTGGCTCATATCCCTCTAACCCTTCCTAAACACATACCTATCCGAATGCCTTTTAAATGTTGTAATTGTACCAACCTCCGCCACCTCCTCTGGCAGCTCATTCCGTACACGCAACAGCCTCTGCATTTGGGACTCAGAGAAGGACATAGTTATTGGTATGAGTCTGTGTTTAATTGGGTTTGTCCCTTTTGAGGTAGCTACTGCGGTGCTGCTCCTTCCCTTTATCGCATGATTTTTGAGTGATTTAGTTCTGCTGGTTGATTGACTACTGACAGCTTGACCAGATGATCGTTCTTGGTATGTCTTTCTGGGCAGGTTAGTAGGCTTCTAAATCACTGTGAGAACTCTTCAAAGGGCTCCTCCATTTTGAGGACCCCTTGTGTTCCCCTACATGCATTGAGTTCTCCTAGTGTTGTGTGTTGGGTGCTCAAATTAACCCTGTTATATGCACAGACTGCTTGTTGTCCTTAATTGGATTGAACTTCTGGAGGTGATATGTTGATCAACCACCTTCAAGAAAAGCCTGCAAACAGGCAGGATTGGCTGTCATTGGCGTTAGGTCTCACATGTGGTCCTGATGTTACTGTAGAATTCAGGTCATTAGATGGGATTGCATCCTGAATGTAACCTTTCTGGCCTCTCTGGCTCATTTTGCTTTGGGGAACTGTAAGAATCCAGACCTTTTTTAGCTAGTTGCTAACCACTGCAATGCAAATCTCCTCTAACGTTCAAAGCTCAGGTGGAACACTATTATTAAGTTACTTCCTTAGATGAATTTTCCACAGTGAGGAGCATACTGTAACGTTTTTGCTGTTTCAGAATTTAGGGCTTTTGGCCAGCCAATGTGTTTGTTGTGCATTAAAAATTTAACAATGGAAGAAAAGTACATATCACAAAGTGTTTTTAAACTGCCTCTTTTTTAAAAAATCTTTTATCTTTAATACATTTTGGAGGGTATGAAATATCACTTTGAGGCAGTGGATTCTCCTCCTGAAAGCTAATAGGTGAAGGACTCCGTCCCCATTGCTGACTGCTTCTGGAATTGCAACTGTTCAGAAACAGCAATCAGTGCACACACTGTAATTCAGCAAAAAAAAGTGCTATTATGTCACAAAATATCTGAAGGCATTCCATAAGTGTGATCAAAATTCTGCTTGGCCTAAGAAGGAGATGGCAGAATGTGTGACTAATAGTTTGGCCAAGAGATGGCCTTCAAGGAGGATTGGCATGGAATTTGAGGATGGGAACCTAGGTGGTTCAGTGTATGGTTGACAATGATATAGAAAGGGTGGTGAAATGTACAAAAAAGCAGGGTAGTTGAAGAAAATGTGGGTGATGAAGCAGCTGAGACAATTAGAACTATAAGAGATTAGGAAGTTAAGCATGGATGAGGAAATGGAAGTTTAATCACAAATTCAGTTATTTTAAGTTTGAAGTGTTGGAGAACAGGGCTAGGCTTGGAGTCCTTCTCAACTGTCACTTCTTTCTTCGATGTCCATGTAATGCACTTTATGATGTTTGAGTGATGTGATAAGGCACAATATAATTGCACATTATTTTTATTTTTCTGGGTTTGTTGGAAAATGCCTGTAATTGCTTTTTATTCTAGTCTGATAAGTAACTAGAGTGCCATCACCTGTTGTGTTTTAGTACTAGTTGTCTAATCTCTTCTAAGAATTATTTAAAAATGCATTTATGAATTGGAGCAACATATTGATACTAGTATCATCTCCTCAGGTGAATCTGCTATTGAAGGAGATACCAGTGAGAAGGGCACCTCTTACAGGGAGAAGGTAATTAATCTTTATGTAGTATTTGACAAAGATTGCAATTAGGGATGCACTGCAGCGACATGCCAAGGCTCCTTGAGCAGCATTTTTCAAACCTGCGACCTCCACCTCAGAAGGACAAGGGCAGGAGGTACTTGGGGAGACGGTTAAATTTGGTAGTTGGGTTTCTGGATGAGGGGATTTTCCAAGAAAAGAGCCTCAGGAGACTAGGCCTATGTTCTCTTGTGCTTAGAAGAATGAGAGATGATCCAATTTACAATTCTTGACAGGCTTGACACTGTTGACTCTTTAAAAAAAAGTTTGCCTGGCAAGGGAATCTAGAACATAATGTTAAAGCTTGAGAGTAAGAGTTCAGCCACTCATGACTGCAATTAGGAAGGATTTTTTTTCACTCAAGATCCTGAATATTTGGTAATAAAAACCGAAAGAACTGCGGATGCTGTAAATCAGGAACCCAAAAACAAAGTTGCTGGAAAAGCTCAGCAGGTCTGGCAGCCTCTGTGAAGGAAAAAACAGAGTTAATGTTTCGGGTCTGGTGACCCTTCCTCAAAGACTCTTAGATGTTTTGTTATTGAATGTATTTGAGGTTGGGTTTGGTAGATTTTTAGTTAGGGATATGGTTGTACAAGACAAGGCAATTGGGGTAGATAATCAACCATGATCCGTATGAATGGTGGAACTGGCTCCAGTGGTCAAATGGTCAACTTCAGATTCTCAAATATACTTTTATGAGTACAGTAACTTGATGGTTATGTTATTGATATAGTTAGAGATTGAGTTAAAAGCCCTTACGATAAATGTTTGAAAAAAATCAAGCAAGTTATGACACAAACTCATTGTGGCTGTTCCAAATACAATTGGCTGGCATGGTGGAAAAGTTAAGGAAGCAGTTGGATTGGATGTGATGCTTGATATTTTTTCACCCTGACATTTATGTATTTTTCAATTTTTTCCCCCTTCCCTTTTGCATATTAAACAGCGTTTCTAGGCTGAAGATAATTTTTAAATAAAAATCTGGATTCTCTAAATGTTCCTTTAGAAATTACTGCCACAATTGTTAAGAGTAGCCTTGGATTAGATTAACTAGCATTGTCATTCTGTAATCCTTCACTTCTACTTTGTGCTGTAAGTGTAATAATTGAGCAGGTTTATCTTAACACTGGCAATGCTGCATCTTAATGACAGCATCACTCAGCTGAGTACGTGGAGCTTTCTTGTATATATTCAATAAATCAGGCATTCATCTCCTGGGAACTGGTTTGTGTTTATTTTTCCATATGGCAAGTGAGGGCTAATGAAATTTGCTCAGCTGTGGTAAACCAGTGTGAATAAGTGGAAAGTACAGAACTTAACTATTGCTAAAAGATTGCTACATCTGCATACCAATGACATGCCCAATCAATACTCTTCTCTCAAGCTTCATAAATTGGTATCCCTTTTCCCATATAACAAGGTGTAGAGCTGGGTGAACACAGCAGGCCAAGCAGCATCAGAGGACCAGGAAAACTGATGTTTCGTGTCTAGAAATGGGGAAGGGGAAGGGGATGGGGATGGGGATGGGGATGGGGATGTTGAAACAAATAGGGAGAGAGGGGGTGGCAGTTAGAAGATGGATAAAGGAGACAGACAGGTCAAGGAGGTGGGATGGAGGTGGGGCTTGAGGTGGGAGGAGTGGATAGGTGGGAGGAAGGACAGGTTAAGGAGGCGGGTATGAGCTGGGCTGGTTATGGGATGTGGTCGGGGGAGGGGAGATTCTGAAGCTTGTGAAGTCCACATTGATACCATTGGGCTGCAGGGTTCACAAGTGAAACATGAGGTGCTGTTCCTGCAACCTTCGGGTGGCATCGTTGTGGTACTGCAGGAGGCCCAGGATGGACATGTCGTCCAAGGAGTGGGAGGGGGAATTAAAATGGCCGCGACTGGGAGGTGCAGTTGTTTGTCGCGAACCGAGCGTAGGTGTTCCACAAAGCGGCCCGCAAGCCTCCGCTTGGTTTGCCCGATGTAGAGGAGGCCACATCGGGAACAGCGGATACAGTATACCCTTTTCTCAAGTCTATTTCTCGTGTCCTAGACCAGATGCGTGCAAGATGTAAAGGGTCTCCTTTTCTTGTCTCGTTTTAGCACTGTTTAAAATCTGAAGCTGTCAAAGCCTTTAACCAGACTGCTTGATCAGGAATTAGAATTTTGTGTTCAGTTTTTGTAAACCAGTTTGTGCAGGCCTGTGAATGGGAAATGGAAGTAATGATCCAAAATGATGTTTTGCTCTTAAAATATATTAACTGTTCATTGTTGATTTCCTAGATGGATTCCCTCATTGAGGCATTTGGCACTAACAAGCAAAAACGTGCCTTGAGTTCTCGCAGAATGAATCGGGTCGGGAATGAGACTTTGCAGATAGCTGTAGCCAAAGCAGCAGAAAATATAATTGAAAAGAAAGGAGTTACAGGTAAAGGAACCAAATTGTGGGACAGGGACTATTCTGTGACTGTATAAGATCAAACAATCTACCTATCCAAAATAACTTTAATTTACAGCAACCTGAGTTATTGATCTGAGGGAGGGTGCAAGGGAAAGGGCATTAATGTATAATAACTATTTTGTCAGGATATGTGGATATATCATATGCACATCTCAAAGCTATCCATTGTGAAGGTTAGTCAGTACTGAGCATTTTTTACTATTTGGGACATTGAGAATTACCAGTCTTAGCAATCATGAGAGGGAGAATGCAACTGCCCAGGCATGTTTATTATGGCTATTAAGATCTGGGCCAATTAAGTTTGGATCTTCACAATTCTGAAGGCTTCTGTAGGTCTTGAACAGTCATGAAACCTTGGGTCTCTTTTAAATTTTCATCCCCATGGCAACCAGATTACGTAGACGTGCCTCTAAGCTGGGGTGTTTTTGGAATTCCCAATTTTTCCTTCAGCTAAAGCATGCACTTTAATCATGAGTGTGAAACTTACAAGCTGGAAATAGAAAAAGTGGTTTTAAGTGACAAGTTCCGGGAGTGTAATGGTTTACACCTTCTCTATGTGGTTCACATCCAATTAATTCTTCAATAACCAGTTTACCATGATAGGAGTTCATAGAGAACTGTGCTCCACTTACCCATTTATGTGAAAGAAGGAAGATGCAGGTAATGTTAAAAAAGACTGTCTGTTTGTGGAAGCTGCTACAAAATATTACATTTTTTGGGGCATTGCAAAGTTTAGATTAGCAAAATTAAAATTATTGAGATTCAAAACTTCTGTTGAGAATTTAACTTGTTCCCGTTGGACTAATAGGAGGAAGGAACCTTCGAATCATAGAATCCCTACAGTGTGGAAGCAGGCTATTCAGCCCACTGAGTCCACACCGCCCCTCTGAGGAACATCCCACCCAGATGTACAGTTAATGGATACTCATTCTGTATCAGAATAAAAGACCGAACGTCATTGTGCCTGATTTGTGTTATGGTAAATGACATAGAACTAGGGATAGATCAATATTATCTTTAGCGGTTAAATGATATCTGAACTCCATTTACCTGCATTGATACTATTACCTAACACAATCTTTCAATCTCGATGTTGAAAAATTGATCCCCGTCTATTGGTGTTGTTTCACATTTTCACTATCTTTATATAGAGTTGTACAGCATGGAAACAGACCCTTCGGTCCGATTAGTCCAACCACGTTCCCAAACTAAACTAGTTCCACTTGCCTATGTTTGGCTTATATCCCTCCAAACCTTTACAATTCACGTACTTATCCAAATGTCTTTTAAATGTTGTAACTGTACCTGCATCCACCGCTTCCTCCAGCATTTCATTCCACACAAGAACCACTCCCTGGGTAAAACAAAAAGTCACCCCACATGTCCTTTTTAAAACTTTCTACTGTCACGTTAAAAATATGCCCTCTAGTTTTGAACTCCCCCACCCTAGGGAAAAGACCTTTGCTATTCACCTTATCTATGCCCCTCATGATTTTATAAATGTCTATAAGGTCACCCCTCAACCTCCTACTTTCCAGTGAAAACAACATGAAAATACTTACTGATTCTGCTCCTAAATGGCCTAACTATGATTTTAAAATGATGCCTTCTTGTTCTGAGTTCTTTCATTATAGGAAATAGTTTCTCTGTATTTACCCTATTGAATCCTTTTAGTCATATTGAACCTGATAAGATCATACTTCACCCTTCTTAACTCAAAAGTTAAGCCATGATGTAGCCTGTTCTCATAATATAGGTCTTTTGAAATCCTGTTATTATTCTGATGAGTCTGGACTATGTCTCCTTCAGGATTACTATTTTTTTCAGAAATTTGGTGCCCAAAAATCTAAACACAACAATCTGGATGGACTCTGACATACACAAGAATACAATTGACATAAATTTAGAGGAAATTGCCAACAAGCTATTCTTTTCATTAAGATCACAGACTTAGTTGAGTATTATAGCTATGTACTATTAGACTGTCATCAGAGAGATCATGGCAGTTTCATTATAGCAAGTTGTGATCTTGAACTCAATCAATTATTGGTTCGAGCCAGAAAGATGTTAAAATCCCAACTGATTTGCTACTTTTTCTCAGGGAACATAACCTACATTACAATACCTGTTTGAGGGAGCTGGAGGTAGTTGTGGTCTACTTCCAGAAAACCAATTAAATAAATATTGCATATTTATTTTACAAAGTCAGGGCAAAGATTGCACTGGATGAATAATCAATTGCAGATTCCTATAATTCTATTATTTGACGACAAACAGCTGCTGCTTCTCTGCTTTCATGTGTTATTATGGAATGTATTGGAATGTTGTTTTGCAATGTATATGTAATATTATTTTCAACATTTTGTTTTCTCAAAGCTATAACTAGTGAGGCAACACAGTTCGAGTCTCAGGACAAGTCCGTCTTTCTTCCACCTTGTCATGCTGATGCGGATAAGCCTGAAGATGTTTACAAGTTTGAGGACCGTATCCTTTATTTACTGCAAATTGAGCTTTGCTATTCACAGTCACAGTAACATCTCTCCAGAAACAGTTCGGTTTGTCTTTAGGAACTACACACAAAGTTTATAAAGTCACAATTCAGTGGTGAATGCTGTTAGAGAGAGGGTTTTGAGCTCAGTGGTGTGGAGAAGGAGAGTGACAAAAGTACTCAAAGGTATTTACAGCATGGAAGCAGTCAGTTTTGGGTCAGCATGTCTGGGTACAATGTTTATGCTGTATATGAGCCTCTTCCCACCTATCTTTATCTAACCCCATCAATAATTCCATCTATTCTTTGTTACTTAATTTGCTTATCTAAATTTCCCCTGAAACGCAACCAAGTTATTTGCCTCAGATGTTCCTTGTGTTAGTGTGCTACTCATTGTACTTCCCAGGTAAAGACATTTCTCTCAACTTGATTTATTAGAGATTATCTTATATTTATACTGACTAGTTCTTTTCCAGCCTGCAAGTGGATTCATCTTCTCAGCATCTACCTTTTCAAAAATCAAGTACAGCAGATGCTGGAAATTGTGAAGTAAAACCAGAAAATGCTGGAAAGTAGGTCTAGCAGCATTTGTGGAGAAAGAAACAGAATTTGTTTCTTTGGGAAATGGCCTGACTAACAGTTCCTCAACCGGTGTTGCATTCCCAATGTTTAAAAAGTAGTAAATTCATTCATTTGGTCTCCAGGAGTCAGGAAAGCTGTCCCCACCCACTGAGACAGTGATGGAAGTGGGCAGATGGCAACATTGGTAGTTTAGCAGGCCCACCTGTGTTTGCTGTGACATTAGTGGTTGTTACAAGTGTTAACACTCACTTCTCAGCACCTCTGTGGCCCTTCCATATCACCTGTTGTTCCAATGCAGCCTCAATGCTGACTTACCCAGTGAACCATATAATAAAACCGGCAAGTCTTCGAAATGGTCACAAATAAAACAAAACTGGCCTTTCAAAATTTGCTTTGAAAAAAAAATTCACCCTCTGGCATTCTCAAAAATTGTCACTCAAACACAGGCAGTGAAATTTCCATTGAAAACATTTGCAATCCACTTGAAATCTAATCTTGTCCTAATTAACAGGTTTTGGAAAACCATTTCAAAGAAAAATAAACTAATTGCAACATTATAGTCGTCAAACATATAATGCTAGTGGTTTCCTTCAATGTAAACAATCCTGCAGGGTTCAAGGCATTGGTGAGTCTTGGAGCTCAGGCAGACATTCACAACGAGGCCATCTCGGAAGTCGGGGGTGGTCAGAGGCTGAAGGATAATCTTACAGAGGTTTATAAAATCATGAGGTGCATGGATAGGGTAATTAACCAAAGTTTTTTTCCCAGGATATGGGAGTCCAAAACTAGGGGACATAGGTTTAACATAGGAGGGGAAAAATTTAAAAGGGACCTAAGGGACAACTTTTTCATGCAGAGGGTGGTGTGTGTATGGAACGAGCTGCCAGAGGAAGTGATGGAGGCTGGGACAATTACAATATTTAAAAGGCGTCTGGATGGGTATATGAATAGGAAGGGTTTAGAGGGATTTGGGCCAAATGCTGGCAAATAGGACTAGATCAGTTCACAATGTCTGGTTGGTGTGGACGAGTTCTACTGAAGGGTCTGTTTGTGTGCTGTATTACTGTAGTCATCTGTTTAGTCTGATTTTGTTGACATACTTTCAAGATGGTCTCATTATGAATTCATACTTAAGTTGTCAGGAAGCTACAAAAAGATAGGTTAAGTGATCGGCAAGGATCTGACAAAAAAACATAATGGGTGGAAATGTGGAATTGTCCATTTAGACAGGAAGAATAAAAAAAAAAGTGATTTGGATAAAAGCTGAGATGTAGAGGATCTGGCTCCCCGTGAATTGCAAAATGTTAGTATGCAAATACAGCAAGTAATCAGGAAAACTAATAAAATGATTTCATTTATGCAAGGGGAATTGAATATGAATGTAGGAGGTTATGCTTCAGTAATAAAGGGAACTGTTGAAACCACATCCAGATACTAGTACACCATTGTTTACCTTCTATAGGACGGATGTAAATATATTGGAAGCTAATATCTAGAATGGTCAGGCTGTCTTCTGAAGAAGGATTGTATGGGCTAGGTTTGAATGTGCTGGAGTTTAGAAGAGTCAAAGTCAATTTGATTGAAACATGTTAGATCTTGAGGGGCCTGGATAAGGTAGATGTGGAGAGGACGTTTCCTGTAATAGGAAAATTTTGAACTAGGGATCTCTGTTTAAATATAACAGGGTCCTCCTTTAAAACAAATGAGTCTTTTTTTTCCTCAATGGGTTGAGTGTCTTTGGAACTCTTTTCCTGAAAAGGTATTGGAAGCAGAATCTTTGAATATTTTTAAGGCAGAGGTGAGTAAATTCTTGAGGGGGATGAAGGGTTGGCGGGAATGCAGATTTGTGCATGACCTGATCAGTCATACCCTTATTCAAAGAGGCCAAATAGCCTCCTGCTGCTTGTTTGTATGTTCAAAAGGCTAGAAAATATTAGTTTGGTTTCAGAGAACACTTCTGATTTGAACAAATCTACATTATTTCAGTGGGAGGAAAGGCTGTCAACCCATTGAGACAAAAATATTAGCCTCAGTTGTTTTAAATGAGCATGAATTGTAGAAGGTTAGTATGCAGGTACAGCGATTCATCAGGAAGACTAACCGAATATTAAGTCTTATTATGAGAGGAATTGAATGCTAGAGTAGGGAGGTTACGCTTCAGTCTTACAGGGCATTAGTGAGACCATGTGGAGAACACAATGACTATTAATATGTTGGAAGCATGTCAGAGAAAGTTTATGCGACATAGAACACAATGTCCTATCAGAAACAGTTGGAAAATCAGAATCCAGAAAGGTTTTTCGAAGGGAGATTGATAAATATTGAAAAGGAGAAAACTTAAAAGGCAATGAAAAAGGACAGGGAAATTGAACTAACAATGGCTAATGGGTGCAATAGTTGTAATGGCTGAATCATCTTGTGAGGACATTAGAAATAGGACTTGATGGAGGCCATATGCTCCCTCAAGCCTGGTACATCATTTAATAAGTTCAAGGCAGATCTTTAAAAGTGCGAAGTATTGTAAAATTCTTAAAGACTGTGATAGTGTGACCTTCCCTCCATCACAAGGTCAGAAGTGGGGATGTTTGCCTGTGATTGCACAATGTTCAGCACCATTGGTGACTCCTCAGATACTGATACAGTCTGTGTTCAAATGAAACAAGATCTGGACAACATCCAGCTTTGTGCTGACCAGTGGCAAATAACATTCATGCCATACAGATGCCAGGCTATGACCATCACCAATAAGAAAATCTAACCACCCCCTTGACATTCAATGGTGTTACCATCACTGAATCCCCCACTTCAAAATCCTTGAGGTTAGCATTGATCAGAAACTCAATTGGACTTGCCACATAAACACAGTGGCTTCAAGAGCAAGTCAGAGGCTTGGAATATTGCGGCAAGTAGCTCATCTCCTGACTCCCCAAAGTTTGTCCGTTATCTACAAGGCACAAATCAGGAGTGTGTTGGAATACTGTCCACTTGCCTGGAAGGGTGCAGCTCCAACAACACTCAAGAAGCTTGACACCATCCAGGACAAAGCAGCCCGCTTGATTGGCACTACATCCACAAGCATCCATTTCCTCCACCACTGAGGCTCAGTGCACATCACTGCTACTATCTACAAGATGCACTGCAGAAAAAATTCACCAAAAATCCTCAGACATCACCTTCAAAACCCACAACTACTTTCACCTTGAAGGACAAGGGCAGCAGATGCATGGTAACATCACCATCTGCAAATTTACCTCCATATTGGGTAAAAACCATGGAATTCCCTCCCCAGTAGCTTTGTGGGTCAACCCACAGAAGGTGGACTGCAGGGGTTCAAGGAGGTAGCTCACCACCACCTTCTCAAGGGCAGCTAGGGATGGGCAATAAATACTGGCCAGACAGCAATGCACACGTGCCACAGATGAATATGAAAAAAATGCCACTAACCATCCTGACTTGGAACTGTATCACCATTCCTTCACTGCCACTGGTTCAAAATCCTGAAATTCCCTTCCTAATGGCATTGTCTGTCAACAGGCAGCACAGGGACTGCAGGATTTTGAGAAGGCAACTCAAAAATACTACCTCCTCAAGGGTAATTAGGGATGGCCAATAAATGCTGGCCAGCCAGTGAAACCCTTGAATGAATTTTTAAAAAAAATTAGACCATGGAAAGGTCTTGATAGAGATACTTCTTGTAAGAGATGACAACAACTTGGTCTGATTACAATTCTAGTGCAATAGTATTAGACAGATGACCAGAATAATTAGATAATTGCAGCTTGTGTCAAATTTCTTAAAAGTTGTTGGTTTTTTTCCTCCCTGTGGATGTTTCCTTATCTAGTCAAAAGTCATCTCATCTACTGAATATCAAGCAATCAAAGCACACAATGAACTACCAAAGATTAGTGCTGCAGAAGAAATTTGCAAACTGGCACAAACTGGCAAGTAAGTTTGGTGGACAGTATGTTGGTATGAGGGAGGCTGTCAGCCACAATCACCATCGTTGTTGAATTTCTGATGGCTTTAAAGTAGATTCCCATTCTGAAGAGCATATTTTACAGAAAAAAAAACTACTGCTTACATTTCGTAACACTTAACTATCTTCTGCTACATAATATTGCACTTTTTAAACACGAGGTCTAGCAGAAGGTGGAAAAGGTTTGATGCTTGATATTTAAGAAGTGATCTATTACTGTCTTCTTTATTTTTAGTTATTCCTTCTTTGTTCTGGAATCACTGAAGTCCTTACCTCAGGAGGAGAACAGTCGTGGTCATAAGTATCACTGCCTACATTACTTGCAGATTCTCATCAGATTACATAATTTAAAAGACCGTGAATTAAAGCAGAAAGGTAAAATTCATTTGTCTTTTGTGTTTTTGTCAGTGATACTGAAAGTGGACATTTACATTAAATTGGTTCAAAGAATTACACTTGGGAGCATTGAGAGCTTTAACGTTATTTATGCAAAGCTTGCCTAGCATAAAAGTATGAAGTTGGGCTTAAGTTTGAATGTCATGACCTTGGAGGAGGTTAGTCAAGATGAGGAATCCGCAGATTTGGAACTTTCATACTTCACCTATTCATTAAAGTTTCAGATGATTCAATTGAACTTTACAAGTCTCCAAATTAAAAATATATGGGCGCCTTGTACTTGTTTGAAGATAATGTATCTAATTTATATTTCCAGTAGGTTTCAGTTTCCCAAAATCTCCTACCGATTGTTGATGGTATTAAACAAAGACAATTTTTGTTTTGTGATTACCCAATGACCGTATGATTGCTGTTGTGTCAGTGTATGCTGTATTACGTCAAGTTATAGTTAAAGTACATGAACTAAACAACAGTTCCCCAGGTAACAATTTGTAAATGTGCATGAATTATTTTCGAATTTATTGTTCAGATTTATTTCAACTTTCTGATGCACCCAATATTACAAAGATGGTCACTTAACTGCAGTGGAAATAGAACGATTCTGTTGTGCTAGCTTTGCTCAGAATAAGATCATAATAAATGGGAGTAGGATTAGGCTATTTGGCCCATTGAGCCTGCCATGCTATTCAGTGTGATCCTGGCTGATCTGACTGACCTTAACTCTACTTTTCTGCATATTCCCTATTACCCTTGGTTCCTTTGTATATCAAAAATCTATCTAACCCAGCCTTGAATATGTTCAATAATTATAGTTGCACTGCTTGATGTTGAAGAACATTCCAAAGATTAAATATTCCTCAGGAGAAATTCGTACTTTTCTCCATCTTAAACAGGTGACCCACTTGTTTTTAAACACTCCCCTAGTTCTAGATTACCCAACAAGCACCCTCAGGATATTTTGTATTTCAATAAGATCACCTCTCATTGTTCTAACCTCTACTGAGTGTAGTCCCAACACTCCATTGAGTATAGTCGCAACCTGCTCAATCTTTTCTCAAACCCCTGAATCCAGCACTCAGCCTGGTGAACTATTTCTGAACTGCATATAATGCAAGTATGTGCCTCCTTAAATACAATGACCATAACTGTACGTGGTACTCTAGTTGTGATCTTGCCAACTCTCTGTACAATTGTGGAAAGACTCCCCTATCTTTATACTGCATCTCATTGTATGTTATATTCAATTGGGCAAACGTGCCCACTCATTTAACCTATTTCTTCACAGACTGTGTGCATCTTTTTCACAACCTGATTTCCCACCTATCTTTGTATTGTCGGAAAACTTGACTATAACACAATCAGAGATAGTAGGAAACAATCAATTCCATTATCTAAGTCATTAATAAAGATTGTAAATCACAGTCTCAGAATTGTTATGGTGCAAAATCAGGCCATTCTGCTCATTGTCCCTGCACTGTCTATTCAAAGGAGCATCATTACCTAGTGCCAATCTCTTGCTTTTACCCCATATCCTTGCACACTATTTCTATCCAAATAATCATCTAATGCCCTCTTGAATGTCTCAACTGAATCTGCATTTGTCACACTTTCAGGCAATGCATTCCAAACCTAGTATATTTGCTGGGTGAGAAAGTATTTTTGCATACCATACTTGCTTCTCTTACCCATCATTTTAATCAGTGCCTTCTTTTTCTTGTTCCTTTTACGAGCAGGAACAGCTTCTCCCTATCTATGCTATCCAGCCCACTTATCATTTTAAAAACATCCATCAAATCTCCTTCTGGCCTCCTCAAGAACAGTTGCAACTTCTTCAATCTATTCTCGTAACTGAAGTTTCTCATTCCTGGAACTAGTCTTGTAAATTGCTTTTGCACTCTCTCCAATGCATTCATTTATTTTCTATGATGTGGCGCTTACAACTGTACATAATATTCTAATTGAGGTCTAACAAGTGTCTTATACAAGTTCAGTATCACCTCCTTGCTCTTGTACTCTCTGTCCCCATGAGTAAAGCTGGGGACACTGTATGCTTTAACTTTTCCGGTTATCCTGCCACTTCCAATGATCTATGCACACATACACTCAGGTCTATCTGCTTCTGCACCCCCTTTAGAATTGTACTCCCTATTTTATGTTGTCTTTTAATATTCTTCCTACCAGACTGTTTTCCCTCTCACTTATCTGCACTGAGCATCATCTGCCACCTATCTGCCCACACTGTGAACTTATTATTGTCTTTCTGGAGTTTCACACTGTCATCGTCACAACTTAAATAATTCAGGTCCCAGCACTGCTCATTGTGGCACTAGTTACAGTTTGCCAACCTAAAAATGACCTGCTTATCCCGATAAATAGTGGAGCTCTGTGTCAGAGGTCATAGATTCAAATCCCACTTCAGGACTCCAGCATGTTCCAGGCCGACTCTTTCGTGCTTTACTGATCATGTTCTGGTCAGTTAGAGATGCCAATTGGTGTGGTGTTTGCTTATAGAACTGCAATGACTCCACCTCAGATTCATTCATTGGCTGTGAAACACTATGAGATGTCCTCAAAATATGTAAGATATTAAATAATACAAGCTTCATCTCTTAGAGCTTTAAAGTCAGCTTTCCAAAGACATGTCTCCTTTTTGC
Source organism: Rhincodon typus (assembly GCF_021869965.1). Taxonomy (NCBI): domain Eukaryota; kingdom Metazoa; phylum Chordata; class Chondrichthyes; order Orectolobiformes; family Rhincodontidae; genus Rhincodon; species Rhincodon typus. The sequence goes on from NC_063334.1 coordinate 3,576,481, forward strand.
ACTATGTGAATGCATACTAAAGTAGAACTGCTTCCAGATTGTGGAGTCAGTTGAGGTCTGGAGACTTGGAAGTTAGCAGAATGGTGGTGAAAGTAATATGAAAATGACTTGGAACAAAGTCTAATGGAAAGGGAATGAAACAGTACGTTTGAGTGTTTTGCTAATTAGTTAAATCCCAGGTCTCAATTATTGCCTTCAATTTATTATCATGCAAGGCAGTCATAGAGATAGGCCCTTCTACCCATCTTGTCTGTGCCAATCAAAAACAATCACCTAACTAAAATCACTAAAGAACTGACGACAGTCTTTATGCCAATTTCCCTTCAGTATTTTGACTAAGTAGTTGTGGTTGATGTATGGCAGTGATTATTGACAGCTATTAAATTATGTCAGATGCCAGAGCTGAACTAGGTCTGTTCCTTATCCAGTTCCCAACTGAAGTCAGGAAAGACATATATACGGGATTGCTGAAACCAGTTACATCTGCCTGTACTGCTATCCTTGTGGACAAAAGTGGAATGCAGTCTTGGCAATCAAACCTGCATCCGTGCACAATCAATCTCTGATCCACCAAGCAGCAACTTCATTTACAAAGTTTAATTTCACTTATTTTGCATAACGTGACATTCTGTATGGTGGCATATGGAGAATATTTCTAACTTTTGTCTGGCAACTGAAAGATCAAATAACTATTAATAATCAAAGGCAAGAATTTGAAGCTACTGTATATCTGCTAATCACTCCTCTCATGTATCTATGTGTGTTTGCTACAACTACCTTATTTTCAGCTTTTATTTTAAGAAATTTGCTCACTTCTTTTGTTGGGATGTGCTTTCCTTTGCAATATGAAACAAAATGCTGGTCTGACGCAAATTGTTTGTGCTTGGCATTGTTTTGAAGATCTTCTTGTTCTGCAGTTTTCAGTTTATATTGAATGGAAGGAAACAATTCCAGTTTGCCCCAAGTTTTCTTGAAAAACCTTAAATGATTAGCAACTTGTCAGTTGTCAGTTGGCATAGATAAGCTCAAATTTTATTAAAGTCATTCTATCAACATTTCAGCATTACAAAAAAAACTTGAAACATTTTGCAGTTATTTTTTTCCCAAATTCACATCTCAGTTATAAATTACTTAAGCTTTGTTCGTTTTGTCTCTGAAAATCTTCAATCAGGCTCTAGCTGGTGGGTCACTCCTTTAGCACAAAGGATGATTGTAATTTTTTTATAAAGTATAATTGACAAAGGGGCAAGTGGCTTACGCTATGAATCTCTTGGTATCTATATATGGTTTTAAAAATTAATATGATGAAATTATTTTTTGCGTGCTTTTGTATTATTTTTTCTTAAAATAAACATGATCCAGTATCATGTTTCTGTAATGTTAGCAGTCTATACCTAACTGAACTTCTTAATTCATGTACAATTTTAAATATTTTCTGCTTCAGATTCCCTTGGGAGTGACGTTGCAGATATTGTAAAAAGCAGTTTGATGAAAAAATTCACTGTCCTTACTTATAACAATGGACGGTAAGTAAGCCTTCTCTAATTAAGTTTCCAAAGAAGACGGACAGCATAAATATTTTCCTAAGTTCAGAAAATGGCTCAAATACAAAGCCCTAAACATTGGTGTCCCATTAACTTTTTCTACACCATAGTAAAAGTAAACAAAATTTTCAGCATTCTTGAAAACCCAACACTAAATCTTGATCTAAGACCTTTTATTCTGTTTCTAAATGTAAGATACAAATTCAGAAGTGCTGAAGAATTAAGAACGTATGTATTGGATGGCTTTAGTCTCATAGTCGTAGAGATGAGCAGCATGGAAACAGACCCTTTGGTTCAACTCATCCATGCTGACTTGATATCCTAAATGTTCTGAGATTATTTTACAGATCTTGTCTCATTGGTGTGCAGGTGGGATATGTAACAGCTGATCTTAATTTTACTGAAACAGTCTGAAACAACAGTATGTTGTTCAAAAATTCTATAAATTTATTAGTATCTGTTTAAGAGGCAACTCAGATTAATCCTTTAATCCATGTTGAATTTTTAAAGGGAATACTTTTTTCCTATGTCTTTACCTATAGGCATGATCATCCTTTCTGGTTGCCTGTTTTCTGTATTCAGTGTTGATGAATCTACAGTATGTTGTGGCTGTGATCTTGTTCCAAATTTGGCTCATTTTAGCTTATTTGGAGATTAGTGCAGTTATATTTGAGTTTGAGAGTTTGATATTTTCTGCAAAGGTTGGGTACCTAACAGTAAACCCGCTTACATTTGCCACCAATTGTACTTTGATCATGGATGAAGGGAAATAAATATCAAATGAGGCTTTGAGGGTAGGGTTTAAGAATAAAAAGGGGCAGTCACACTTCTGGGAGTGTACTGAGCAAATATGTATGCAGTTTGTGGGTATGGAATGTAAATAGGGTCTTTTAGGGGATTTCAACATTTCCAACATTAGTTAAGATAGTCATAGTGTAAAGGGTTTAGAGGGGCAGATTTCTTGAAATATATTTAGGCAAGTATTTTCATATCAACATGTAGAAGGACTAACAAGGGACGGTGCAGTGCTGGATCTAATTCCGGAGAGCGAAGCCAGATAGGTGTTCAAGGTGGCAATGGGGTGACCATGACAGTGTGTATGATTTAAGTTCTTTCTGAAAAAAGAAAGAGATGGACCACAAGAAAGGGTTTTGGATTGGTGGAAAGGCAGTTTTTATAAAAAAAAATAAGGCAGTATCTGGCTTTGCTCTTCCTTTTTCATTACAATTATAATAAATGTTTTCTGCCACTACTCTTTGTAGATTGAACTGACCTGAAGGAGAGTAATGGTGCTGTCACCAATCTTTAGCTGTTATAAGAGGAGCACTACTAATTAATTCACTTCATCTATCCCAGTTTGAAAACAAAAAATAACCAGCAAAGCTATTGTGAAAGAATGAGGAATATCAGTATTGAGTAATCTTTTTCAATCAATTGACATCAATTCAAAGTTTCTACAAATGTAATTTTTTTGTATTTACATACTTTAGCATCAGATTAATTCTGGAAAGAAACTGCCATTGGGTCTATGTTGAACATTTGCCAATTGTGTATCGCTAATACAGAATTCGTTTCAATGTTAAAACTTCAATGCAGTAATTAATAGTCATAGAGTCATACAGCATTTAGTTCACTATAGCTACATGAATTATATGTTAACTGACTGGAGCTCAGATCGATACTTGCAGCTAAGGGATTATAATGAAACCTGATGTCCAGTCTAAAACAAAGTCTTGATACAATGCGAAAAGGAAGTGTTCAACAGCAGTGATCATAAAAATAAACAAATAGTCTGCTGAGTATCTGATCAATAGGAGAATCGAGGGTCACAGAGAAAACACAGGAAAGTGGGTGTGGGGAATATTTGATCAGCAATGATCCTATTGAATGGCGGAGCAGGTTCAAGGGGCTGAATGACCTATTCCTGTTGCTGTTTCTTATGGTCTTTTATAGTCTTCTTTGACTAAATTTAAAAACCTTACAAGAAGCACTGTTTTCCTTTAATGTGTGATGTAGAATTCATTGTTTCAGGATTAAATCTAGGATTTTATACACTGCTTTTGACTGAGTAATTTCTTTGAAAATATGATCTATTTAATCACATGGTAGTGAATGGGATCAAATGAACTGTTATGTATCATGTCAGCTAGATATTACTGTACCAACTTCAGGGAAAAATTTTTGTAAACATTAAAACTATCAGAATATTGTATGTAAGGTTTTTGAAAGAATATTACTGCATAAAATAACAAACATTTAAATTCAAGGGCACTGTAACATATTTATCCTGTCTCTAAAATATTACACAATACACATGATAAATTTACAGTTTTTATGATTAGCTCAAGAATTAGTGATCAATGTCAGATTTGGCTGAGAGTAATATCATGGCTATTAATGGGAAAATATGTTTGTGCAATAATATGAAATCCTGTCTTCAAATATTGTACCTAACCAATTTCTGTCTGTTTTCAGGGTAAAACATGTAATGCCAGCCTCCATGAAAGCTAAGACAGTGGCACACATTATTGCACTGGCTTTACATATCAGTAGTTTTCAAATTGACCTCACATATCTACAGCGGGATTTAAAAATCAGTGAAAATAGGTAAACAATGTTTTCCTTAAGTATTTTATTAGCTGCTCAGTTATTTTGTCACCTCAGGTTGTTGTCAAGGGAGTAGTTTATTGCCCATATCTGAGATTGTGGCTCATACTGACTATTTGGTAAACAGCACTAAAATATGTGCAACTACAACCTGAGTTAATCTAGCCACAGATTTCCATGCATCTAACTAATAGAAAGCCAAAGGTTGTGAGCTGACCATCTGACAACATACATCGACACCATTGACACACCAACATGCTGCATCGCTTTTGCATGATTTCTGTCTATCTTTGTACCATGTTCATTCGGAAAAAGCTGAACTTGATCAGTGGAGTGCCTTAAATTAAGGTGAGAGGTGACCCTTACAAGTTTCTAAAATAATGAGAGGTATAGATAGTGTTGATGTTAGTTCTCTTTTCCCTAAGATAGGGAATTCCAAGAGTAGGGGGTACATTTTTAAGGTGAGAGGAGAGAGATTTTAAAAAAGCCATGAGGCAAATCTTTTACCCAGAGGATGGTTCATGTGTGGAATGAACTTCCTGATGAAGTGATGAATACAGGTACAATTACAACGTTTTGGACATTTGGATGGATATATGAATAGGAAAGATTTGCAGGGATATGGGCCAGTAGCAGGCAGGTAGAACTAGTTTAGTTTGGGATTATGTTCGGCATTGACTGGATGGACCGAAGGGTCTGTTTCAGTGCTGTATGACTTTGACACTCTATAAAATGTTGTAGGTGTGCTATATGCCATATGCCATATGCCATTTTCAGATCGTTGTAATCCATTGTTTTTTTTTTGAAGAGATAAATATTAATAGTTTAAATATACAGTAAATTTTTTTATCTGGCATGCTTGGGTAATGGGTGGCGCTAGTTAATCAAAAGTGCTGCTTGATGGGGAGTTACATTACTTCTGAGACAAGACAAGCTTTTACTTTGTCTTTGAAGAGGGGGTGGAGGCAGTTAGGCAATTGCGGACCCCAGCACAGCAGGCATTACAGTAAAACCATCACAATTGACACTATGATGGTCACATTAACTTAGAAAAACCTGGGCTTGCCTAAATTGGAGACAATAACCAACATGGACCTAATAAATTAATAATTTCATTGCAAAGCCGAAGAACAATCTCTGCAGATTTGTAAACCATTACATCTTTTTAAACAATGCTTATCTGAACTTTGAAAGTGATCAGTTTTTAAAGTAAATCAAGCTGTCAGATATTCAGTATGCTGGAAAATTCTGGTTGTTAGTGTGCTGTATAATGCAATGTTTACTGTCATTTCATACTGTCGTTACAATGCTTCCTCTTTATTCATTTTGAATGACTGCCTTCTGATTGGAACTCCATGAGTCATACAGCCTCATTGGATTTGACAATGATTTCTTGCTTATTTTTGAGGGGGCAGGGAAGGGAACATTTGGGACTACTTTGAACCATAGTATTTTTCTGTATCTTCCTGTTCGGTCTGAAAGTAGAGTTCTACTTCCGAGCAAAGATGTGCTGTAATAATGTGTAACTAAAAGTTTGAAGGCTACAGAGTTTTAAACATGTAATTACAACTTTGAATGTTCCGAACTTTTGTAAACTTGTCAATAACTGTAGTATTGCCATGGAGTAACTAATTCCATTACCGATCATATTAGATGTCTGCATATCCTTACATGACACATGCCTCAATTACTCCGATATTTTTCAAATCTCATATTATCCACAGCAGCCAGCGATGAACTCCAGCTCTGGGTTTAACTGAGGCCTATAGTCTTGGCAATCCAGCTCTTGGCATAGGTATATCCAGTCCTTGTGTTTATATTTTCATTTTTCTTTTGTCTTTGAATTTTGTTCACCTGGAGGTTTGGAAAAAGGCTGTTCTGATCTTTATTGCTTCGTTGGTGAATGAATCATAAATCAGAACACCAAGGCTTTGGAATTTAGATTAAGGTTGTGTTCCACCTGAGGCTGTACTCTACATTTAAATGTTCCATAAAGGAAAAAGCTTAGATACCTCTGCTTCATACTACAGTGGGAGTAACAGTATGTTGAGCTGCCTCTTGAGCCTACCTTTCCTCCTCCTTCCCACTGCCCCAGTTGATTTGCATCTCCCTCTATTTACTTGCACTTGCTTAGCCTCCCTGGTTAAATTTTTGTTGGATAAGGTTGTCTATTTCATGGGAACAGTGAAACTCTATGGTGAGCAGGTGATTGTCTCATTCAGTTGACTATATAAACGATTAGTGCACGAACAAAAGTTTCTCACAGATGTGCTATTTAGTTTTTTTTTAAAAATACATCTCTGTCTCACTCTTGGTTAATGTAGAAAATAGTACAAAAATACTTCATTTCTCACCATTTGTTTTGTTATACTTTATAGAATTTTGGACATTGCAAGAGCAATGGGCTTAAAGATTGCAAAGAAAAAGGTGGATATTCCCGGTGGTACTGCAGAGGATCACAAATTAGCAACGCTCTCATTACCATTGGATGTACGAACTAAACTTCACGGTCGCAAAAGGAAGAAAATGACATAATGGTGTACATAGAGACACAGTCAAATGTCACATCAGCCCTCAAGATCACAAAAGGGACATGAATGAAGAATGTCTAACCAGAACACTGTCTGGCACGAAGAGTTGGCCAATATTCCAAATATTTTTAACAAGGAGTATCCAGGGCCTGCTAGCAGTGCAACTGAAGTCGACTTTAATTATGAGTTAATGGTTGACCGTCAAACTACATCTTTTGTTTTCTTAATTAAACATCAAAATACAATGAGCAACTTTTGAGAAGTTTAATATTTGTCCAGTTGATCCCTTCTGCATATACTGCTGCTCAGGAAATGCAAAGATGGATCAAATTAAACTTTCATACTTATACTATAACACACAGTTATTCAGTTAAGTTTGGTAGTAGATTGACATTGAGTAAGATCAGGCTTGATATTCTACAGTTTTACTCAATTAGTTTTGAGGCCTTTTCTCAGGATTTAAAAATGTTGGCCAGCCGTTAGTATGAAAGTCTGTTAATCTGCCAAAACCTATCAATATTCAAATATTTCTTGAATCATTTCATGGCTTCTGCATTATCCTATCCCTTGTTTCGATGCTCTTTACTCGAATTAACTTGGCTTGGGGTAATAAATCATTGGTTTTGAGGAATTCATTCTAGAGCATTTGAACATTATCCCTATTTCCGTCCACTAAGGAAATGCCATCTTTCAGATGCACTATTAACCTGAAGCCCTTTGTGCTCTCTCACAGTACTTGCATTCAAATAGAAAGGGAATAACTAGCTCATTTTCTTATATTATTTTGCAGCTGATGGTGAGAAAATATATTGATCATACTCAGCTGCTTGACACATGCAGACTGTTCTGGTTTGTAGAAAATAATTTAAAAAACAGAGGTGGCATATTTGTGTTCCATGCCACTTTTTAAAAAAAATTAAGATGGGAAAGGACCAAAGCTTGAAACCCAGAAAAGGCCAAACTAATATGGATATGAGGGTGCTGCTATGACACCAGAAGGCCTGGGTTCATGTCCCACCTCCTCCAGCCATAGTACAACATGTCTGACTGTGTTAATTAAAAATACTTATAATGAGGGCCACTTGATAATGGATGGCAGGTTTAATAACCAGCTCAGGAACCTCAGCCCAATTGAGTAAATAACATCAAAAAAATTGATCTTTAACCTATTAATTGGAGCTTGTGACCAGTTAACTATCATACTTGCCTACATAATGACTTGATTGACAGCTGTTTTGTAATATCTTCAGAATGCAGAAAAAGTGCTACAGACAAGATGTCTCACTTCATAAGCAAACATAACATTTTTAGTTACATATGACTGAATTGAATGTAGTTATTTTAAATCAACCTGTTGGGATGCACCTCCAGAACAGGGGGAATTAAATCCAGACATTCTGGGCCAAAGGTATGGACTCTACCAGTGTCCTGCAAGATCCTCAATTAATTGCATGTATTTAAACAAAAATGGGTTATAAACCAGGTGGCGCAGTTAGCACTGCTGCCTCAAAACACCAGGGATCTGAGTTCAGTTCCACCCTCCGGCAACTGTGTTGAGTTTACATAATCTCCCAGTGTCTGCATGGGTTTCCACTGGTTTCCTCCCACAGTCCAAAGAGGTGCAGGCTAGGTGGATTGGCCATGCTAAATTACCTATAGTGTTCAGCGATGTGTAGGTTAGGTGTGTTAGCCATGGGAAGTGCAGCGTTACAGGGAAAGGGTGAGGGGGATGCTCTTGGGAGAGAGGTGTGGATGTGTTGGGCCAAATGGATTCTATAGCTATAATCTAAGATCAAAACAAAGCAATTCATAGTTCAGAGATGATGGACTGATTGTCCAGTTGTTCCATGAGTAAATATGACAGTGAAATTTTGTACAGAAGGTTCTAAAAAAAATAGATAAAATGAACAAATGGTCAAGAGAGATAGCATGAATTGCAGATGCTGGAGCCAGTGATAACACAGTGTGGAGCTAGAGGAGCAGGAAAGTTGACGTTTCAGGTCAGGACTTTTCTTCTGAAATGGGGAGGGAGAAGGGAGCTCAGAAATGAAGAGAGAGCACCTGACACAACTTGTCCATCTTCTCTCCCACTTATCCACCCCTCCCACCTCACTGACCAGCCCCCATCACTCACCACCTGGACTCACCTACCACCATCCCACCAACCTTCCCCAGCCCCACCTCTCCTTTGTCTTTATTTCTGAGTTCACCAAGGCTACTTTCAATATCACCTTCCAAATCCATAACCTCTACATCCTGGAAGAACAAGGGCAGCATATGTATGAGGAAACCACAAACTACACAGTCATTTCCATGCCATTTACCACCTTAATTTAGAAGTACATTACTACTCCTGAGTCAGAATCCTGGAACTCCTTCCTAACACACCAAGGAATGCAGTAGTTCAAGACGGTAGCTCACCACCACAATGTTCTCAAGGGCAACTCGGGAGAGGCAATAAATTCTGGCATTCCCACAGTTATCCCGCAAAGAAAGTTAAAATAACCATAACCAGGATTTGAAATGTTCTTTTCATCAAAGATAAAACTTTAGGAGAAATTCAGTACTAGTTCACAAAGAGAAATCAGTTTGATGTAAATGAAATGGACATTAGCTTCTCAAACTGATGAAATTCCATGCTTAACCATCACCCATTGAGATTCTAGGAGAAATCTTATTTCTGTGTAGATGTCAGTTCAGAAATCATTCAGGTTCAGATTTGCATGGCCAGAAGTCCCTCATCACATTGCATCGTGGAGTCAAAATACGTGGATAAGGTTGGCAGCTGTTAATCATGCAGGCAGAAAGTATGAAACCATGAATTTTAATAAGCAGATCTAAGCTTCTATTAAAGAACTGCACCATGTTATTAAACTCCAAATCGAAGTTGCCAACAATTGTTCTGTGAATTTGATTATATGCAAGATCATCTGTAAGGAAGTGAAGTAAAAAACACATGCCCCAAGTTTCATTTCCATTACTTAAAACACAATTGATACCAGAATTAGGCACTAAGTTGCTTTTTGTGGCACATCTGTACCAATGCTGATTTTCATTCATTAAAGAATGGAACAGAAAATGCTGCCATTATCATGGCAGCCCCCTTCAACCGTTGCAGCTATTCGAGTTGTCATGGATGCAACTCTTTGACGCGTCTGGACCATGGAGGTGGCTCGATTTGACCCTTCAACAAGCGGCCTTGCTGGAGGATTGTCCAGTTTCCAGGCTATGCCAGATCTGCAAGAACTAACAGAAATATTCCATTAAAGATGAAAGGTATTAGATACAGTTCTCAGGGCTTAAGGGTTTAAAGGGTATGGGGAGAAAACGGGAACAGGGTACTGTGTTGGAAGATCAGCCGCGATCATACTGAATAGTGGAGTAGGCTCGAAGGGCTGAATGGCCTACTTCTGCTCCTATTTTCTATATTGATATTAATTATAATTCTCACCTCCCATGGAAAATGGGTAACATTGGTGTTCAATTCACATACTGATACAATAAGAGAACCATTACTCAGTTTGTGCAGTAAACTGAAAGATTAATTTTATTCATCCTTAATAATGACACTGAGAATCTTTCAATTTCTGTTTGTTGAAATTATGTATTAGTGTAGAACCAAACAACTAGAAAGGAATAGGAAAAGGACAGCATGTAAAACCTGATCGGTTGCAGATAACAACAAAAATTAGAAGACACATCTGTAACTTTGGAGTTCAATATAGAAATACTGTGCTCAACGCTTACACCACTTCATTTTTAAAAAAATCAGGCAAATGTCCAACCAATATCCATTAGCTTCCATTATTGTCAATGGAAAGTCACCATTTTACAGGTGAAGTGTTCCAGTTATTTAAGGAAGTAACAGACTGTTCTGTAAATTTGAACTCAAGATATAATTATCTCAAACTTAATCCCTTTTAGATGGTCTTGGGTTACAGTTTGCAATTTATTACTGACGTATAATTATTAATTATGCAGTCACTTCCAATTTAATTTTTATCAGGCATGTAATGAATGGAAGTTAGTGATGCAATCGCTCTTTACCTACAACCGTGGTCGAGATAAAATTCAATAAACCATCCCAGAAAATATATAAAAGATGGTCCTGTATTTCCCTCAGTCATACTCAAAAAGAATCATTTCAAGACCAGACCAAGAACATCAGACTGTTAAAGATGGGCAATGAAGTAATTAGTAATCACAATGGAAGAAGGATTAAATATAATGCGGCATATTATGGCAAGGGTTCCAAGAGTTACAGCTCTGCATATATACCATCCAACAGGTACAGCAAACTAATCATGTTAGCATCAATATTAACAGTGGGTCCGGTCTACAAACTGCATTTAATCACAGTGTCTACCGCTGTGACACCAAATTAACAATGTTTAATGTACATTATCAATAGATAATGTTAGCTGTAGGAGCTCATTAAAAGCTTTCACCTTTTGGAATAACCTTCCTATTGGGCTGGTATTAGATAATCATGGCCATGCAAGAAGTGTTTATATCAACTCGTCACACTGCTAACCAGCTTGCAAATCTTTCTCCAACCTCACATCTGCCTTCAAGGAAAGAATATGAAAATAACAAAGTGCATTTGCTATTTTCATAAAAGCAAGATCCAACTGATACAGATTCAAATGGTCTTGAATAAATTCGCACAAAAAAGAGTAACCACAATATAAAAGAACAAAGAACAAGAAGAAGCTATGTTTTCCTCAATAAAAACGTGGACATTATCTAAACAATCAATCAGTCTCCTTATCCCACAAAACTATCTTTAAACTCAACTTCAAATCTCATCTTATGGCATTTCCCCCAAATAAAGAACTGTCTAAATAGCTTGTCCATTGGAATCAGGAATATCAGTGCTAATCACTGCAGGGAGTGTTGGATTGATGAACTTATTCAAGATTCCAGGTCCTCAGTTTGAGCCTCCACTTGCTCTGCAAGCTGAGAAAAGCCTCTTTGAAATTCAATGCAAAGCACTTTTTCACTCAACACCGACTCAATCCTGATTGCACTACTCGAGTTGCTGCTATGAGAGAACCATTTTTTAATTACTTAGAAGTTAAAATCTATTCTCAAAAAAAAACGAAAAGCAAGCCAGTCAATAGAATTCTGACTATCAATTTGATTTGCATTGACTCTGCAATGAAAATTACATGAGTTCTTTTTAAAATGGAGCTGAAATTCACAGGCTCAGGGAACAGAATATCACCAGGAGCTTCCCAAATCACGAATTGGGAGATACAGATCCCACTAAACCCATCCCCGTCTGAGAAAGTGTGGGGTGCACAGAGTTGAAAATAAGCAGCAGAAAAAGTTGATATTTGGTCCATTATGTAAAACTTCCCATGGATAAAGACAAAAAAGCTTAAAGACAGGACTTACTTTTTGCTGCAGGCTAAAATTTCATTGCTTTGTACAGTACATTTTTCTGGGTTTTCTGTTTTCTCTAAAATGGTCTTCCCTACTTTTCCTCTGAAGATTTGATTTTCTTGCACTGCTCCCTTAGCTTGGTCCAAGATAGCAATTCCATAGTCATGAAGGGATTGGATTCTGTTCTTCGTCACCTGAAGTAAAGCATATCTAAGCATCAAATCATGGATCCATCCCAAACCTAATAAAACCAACGATCAGGGTCAGATACATTCACAAAGCCACCCAATAAAATTCATGCCTCTTAAACTGAGATATATGAATTCAAACTGAAATAAATTAAAATGATGACAATTGTTATAAAGCAGTGGTTGACCCCCACTCTCGAGAATTAACACCGAAACACCCAAGGAGGAGCACCTTGCTCTATAACCTGCAAAAGGAGTGTGAAAAGTGGTGTAACCTGCTCTTCAGCAACTTCTAGTGGTTAAATAAAACAAATCCCTGACACTCACTTTACAATCAACAAGTAATAATTTATTTATCTAACAGGGAACAAATTAACTGAACTATTAACAAACCGAATAAACCCCTTCTAACTACAAGCTATTCCCAATTAAACCAGATTCTAATAGTATGCTATACCAATATATACTAGGTCCACTTATATGAAATTTAAAAAAAAAAATCAGAGTTTAGTCTCTTGAAATTACAGTCAGGTTATGCATCATCCCAAATGCTCTGTGCCATCTCCATCCACTGGGTAACGTCAATTCAGACCAAGTTGGTAGGCAGGGCTAGTGAGGTGTTTGCAGCGCTGTCAAAAGGAGGTGTCAGGAGGCTATGAAGAAGTAAAACAGCCTATTTTGAGTGCCTATGAATTGGCACGAGAAGCATACAGACAACAGTTCAGAAATGTAAAAAAGGAACCAGGTCAGACTTATTATTGGGTCTGAAAGAATTAAACAGAGCAACTTCGATAGATAGGTGAGAGCATTAAAGATAGAAAAGACATACAAGGCTCTTGGAGAGATTATTCTGCTGGAACAGTTTTAAAAACTCACTTCCAGAAGTGATAAGAACTCATGTTGAGGAACAGAAAGTTAAAACAGCGAGAAGAGCTAGAGATGGTGGATGAATACGCAATAGCACATAAACCAAAATCTATCTTCCGAGAGCAATTTCATTCCGTGGGGGACAGAAATTGGGGAAAAGGGAGATCCTTCGATGAAAAGCGAAAAGTAGATCACACTGGGAACTGTTTACCACATGTGAAAAAAGAAACCCAAGGGGGTGAAAGGCCTCAGGTGTTTCCACTGTGATTGAAGGGGACACACAAAGTCACAGTGCTGGTGGTCTAAGAGGGGCACTGGGGAAAAGGAGGTGGTAAAACAGGCTAAACCAGTGGGATTAGTTGAGGTAGTGAAGGAAATCCCAAGAGAAGTCAAGGAGCTGCAGGAAAGTGCACAGCCTAGTCATGGGCTGGATAGTGAGATGGTGCCCAATCTCTTCAAAGACTTCACCTCTGTGGGTAACGTTTACTCAGGTAGAACAGGGAGTGTACGTAAAGATGCCAAAATATTGAGAGAGATATGGGAGCTATAATAATATCTATAATAAGAGATGAAAGTATTTGCACTCCTTCTGAAATATTGCCCGAGAGAGTGGTAATCTGAGGAATCAATGGAGAGAAGATTAATGTTCCCCTGTGTAAGAGAAGAGTAGAAAGCCCAATCAAGGCTAGGGAAGTGATGGAAAAAAATGGCTTTTCCAGGAATACAGTTTGTTCTTGGAAACGATATAGCTGGATCACAGGTGGCAGTGATGCCCATTTGTAGTGGAAAATCCAAAAGAAAATCAGGGATCTGAGGAGTTAAAAGAAAAATACCCTGGAAAGATCCCACAGCCATAAATTAAAACAAGAAGGGAAAACAAAAGAGAAAGATGAAGTTGAGGTCCACTTAGCTGATTCTCTGTTTGATGAAATGGTAAAGGAAAACCTTAAGCAGATAGAGGATCAGGCAGAGGTGTTTAGTTCTGAAAGACTAATGGAGTTACAACAAAAAGATGAAATGATATAGGATTTATATCATAAAGCCTACCCAGAAAAGGAATCAGAATGTATTCCAGAATGATGTTACCTTAATGATAAAATTTTAAGATGAAAATGGAAATCTGGGCAGGTTAGCGTAGACGAAAAATTGGCAGACGTTCACCAGATTGTGTTGCCGATGGAATACAGACAGGAAGTACTGTGTGTAGCACACAGATTACCCGGAGGTTGTCATTTAGGAGTGAGGAAGACTCAGGCTAAGATACAGAAGAATTTTTATTGGCCTGGATTACATAAAGATGGGGTTGAATTTTGCTATAGCTGCCATACGTATCAGATGGTAGGAAAGTCACAGGCAGTAATAAAACCAGCACCTTTGATGCCAATTCCCTCATTTGAAGAAGCTTTTACACAGGTTATAGTTAATTGTGTAGGTCCCCTGCCTAAAACCAGAAGTGGGAATCAGTATTTGCTAACCATAATGGATGTGTCTACCAGATTTCCAGAGGCAATTCCATTACGGAATGTCAAGGCAAAAAGGATTGTGGAGGAGTTGCTTGCTTTGTTTACCCATAATGGACTACCCCAGGGAGATTCAGTCAGACCAAGGGTCCAGTTTTACTGCCAAATTATTTAAGGAGGTCAAACACTTTACATCAAGTGTGTACCATCCTGAATCCCAGGGAGCATCAGACCCTAAATACAAAGTTGTGGGCTTAATGCCAGGATTAGCTAAATCATTGGGATAAAGGTACCCCATTCATTTATTTGCTATTAGAGATGCTCCAAAAGAATGACTCAGTTTACTCCATTTGAATTGATATTCAGACACAAAGCAAGAGGGCTTTTAAAATTAAGGAAAAGTCGATAGGTCCGAAGTCAAAGATCTCACAGTTGGATTATGTATCTGAGGTAAGAGGAAGATTAAACAGAGTAGGTGAATTAGCTAGGCAACATTTGAAGGTGGCACAGCACCTAATGAAGCAAGAAGCAGATAGGAAATGTAAAATTCATACGTTTGCCCGTGGGGATAAAGTATTGGTGCTGTTACCAGAGGTAAGAGATCCCTTCAAAGCAATGTTTAGTGATCCCTATCAGATTGAGAAGAAGTTAAGTCAGGTGAATTATCTGGTAAAGATGCCATACAGGAAAAAAAATTATTGGGTAGGTCATGCGAAATGCTGATACCTTACTATGACAGGAAAAAGGACCCAGCGAAACAGGTATTAGTTACTGCCAGATGATTTGAATTTTGATGTGCCTCAGAATAAATTGATTAGTGAGGAAGTCCTTAAGGAATAGGATAGGATAGTGAGCTATCTGACCCAGGAACAGAGAACTGAATTGAAAGAATTGTTGCAGCACTACGAGGACAAATGTAAAAGTAGAATGGGGAGGACTAACACTATAGTACATGAGGTTGACGTAGGGAATGCTGTTCCGATAAAACAACACCCCTACAGGCTTAATCCTGTCACAGGCAGCACAGGTTCAGAAGGAAGTGGAAGTGATGCTGCAAGAAGACATCATAGAGAGGAGTCAAAACAGGTGAAATTCGCCGATTGTGTTGGTTCCCAAACCTGATGGTACTCAACGATTCTGTGTAGATTATTGGAAGGTCACTGCTGTGGCCAAATCTGACTCATACCCAATTCCACGGCTGGAGGACTATATGGAAAAAGTAGGACAAGCCACTTACATCAGTTGGACTTACTTCACAGTTACTGGCAAGTACCTTTGTCGGAGAGAGACAAAGAAGTTTCTGCTTTTGTAACCCCAAATGGGCTGTATCAATTTAAAGTATTGCCCTTTGGAATGAAAAACACACCAGCCACTTTTCAAACGCTTATGAGAAAAGTTGTTGCAGGATTGACTAAATGTGCTGTCTACATTGATGACTTAGTGATCTTTAGCCATTTGTGGAAAGATCACATGGAGCATTTGGCGGAGCTGTTGGAGAGACTACGGACGGCAAAATTGGTCATAAACTTGGCAAAAACAGAATTCGCGAATGTGGAAGTGACATTCTTAGGGCATAACATCGGATACGGACGGATGACCCTGAGGAACGTGAAGACAAAGGCCATCAAAGAATTTCCAAGGCCTTCCTCAAAGAAGGAAGTGCTATGATTTTTAGGAATGAGCGGGTTCTATGGGAAATTTGTACCAAACTTTAGCAGCGTTGTGGCACTGCTGATGGATTTGTTAAAAAAGAACACAAAATTTCGGTGGTCAGAACAATGCCTGGACACATTTGGGAATTTAAAAACAGTGTTAACAACCGCACCAGTTTTAGCGATGGCAGATTTCTTAAAACCATTTGAAGTCACCATCGATGCAAGCAATGTAGTGGTTGGAGCTGTGTTGTTACAGGAGGATTATTGTGGAATTGAAAGGCAATCGGTTACTTTTTAAAGAAACTCAATATCCACCATAGAAAATATTCAACCGTTGAAAAGGAGTTATTGAGTTTGGTAATGGCCTTAGAGCATTTTAATGTTTGCATTGCAAACAATGTATCAGAGATGATTGTGTATATCGATCACAATCCTTCGACATTTCTGGAAAGATTTAAGGACAAGGACACCAGACAATTTCATTACAGTCTCATGTTACAAACATTTAATTTACAGATTGTACATGTTGCAGGTCACAAAAATATTATCGTGGATGCGTTATCGTGAGTTTAAAAGAAAAATATTTATGAGATAACAGTGTTCAATGTTATAAAAAATAGAATTTGTATAAAATGTGTAACTTTAGATTAATGACTATGGATCCAGTAATGTAACGGAGTTAAGGTTTTAAAAGGAAAAAACCCATTTTATCATAATATTTCATTTTTTTCCTCTCAAGTGGGAGGTGTTGCGAAGCTGGGGAGTGTGCTTGTGGATTGGGAGGCAGAAATTTGAATTGCTGGGTTTTGATTTTGAACGTTGCTGCCACCATTTTAAAGGACAGCATAGCTTAAAGTTTAAGTTATTAATTTCAATTGCTGCTACAGAGACAGAATCTGGTGTGTTATTTTCTCTCAGGGTAAAAGAGTTTGGCAGGGGTAGCATATATAATCATTACAAAGCAGTACTGGAGACCATGCTCTTTGTTGATCAAAAGACTGACTACTCTGGTAAAGATGGACTTCAACATTTTTATGTAATGACTGAGCAGTTGTATCTGTTATATCAATTGGCACATTTCCACAATTTAACCTATGAACAATGCTGTGCTTGCTGCCACTGCAACTGCAGGGGGCACAATCACTCCCAGGCAAGCACAGTGCCATGGCGTCACTGCCGCAGATGTGCTTTTTGCTTCAAAGACTAGGATCATCCACAACATTGAGCAATTCTAAACAATTTTAACAACTGCAGAACCAATAAAACGTGCTACTTTGCAAATGTTTCTCTAGTTTCAAACACTTCTGTAGTTTTTAACAGAGCCAAATGTGGCAGAGAGTGGTGAGCTGAGATCACAGTGCAGCAACAAGGTGAGTGCCACAGATACAAAATACCACAATTGTATGTTCATTGAAATAATGGTTTGGCCCTCAAGCATCATGAGACAGCTTTCAAAATTCTGATGCAGAACCCACCTTCATGTCTGCATTCTCAAGTAGCTGTAGACCATATCCATGATTTCCCAGGATGTCATTCTCCAAGACAGTCCCTTCTCCCTTTGAGGTGACACCATGGCTACTGTTGTCATAGATACCATTCCCCCGAAGTTCAACTTTGCATCCTGCTTCTACAAGAACTCCACCTACACTGTTGCAGGTGATGCTGTTGTTTGTGATGTGAGTGAATTGACTGCTCTGATAAATGGCAATCCCATTGTCATGGTTGGCATGGACTGCATTGGCTATTATGTTGAGTGTCTCACTGCTTTTTATGTAGAGTCCAGCAGCTGGTGAAAAGAAATCAGAGGGAAGAAAATGGGATTTCAGTTGGCACATGAAACTGCAATAATAATGAATGCACAGGCTGGAATAGCAAGGGTAACTGGGTGAACAAGCAATAACCCCTTTCTGTAACCAACACAATTATATTATGGCTGAATTTCGTTCTAAGCACACTGATAATTCCAATTACATCATTTTAGGGGCACCATTATAACCACAAGCATTGCAACTGTTCAAGGGGGAAGACAACATATCAAAGGACAACCAGAGATAGGCAATAAATGTGGTCTGGTTAGCACCCACCACACAGGAATAGGAGTAAGCCTGTTCTTCTGCCATTCTCTTAAGATTATGGCTGACCTCTACCTCACTCCATTATCCATCTTTGATCCACAACACTAACCAAAAATATTTCATCAATCTCCATCTTAATTTCAAAGGACACTATCTTTAGGGCAAAAGGACTATCAGATTTGCATTAGCCTTTTGTGTGCAGTGTGCATTGAGAACAAAAAAGCCTGAACAATGTGCTGCTGGAGCAGGTTAATGTATGGTAGAATGTTATACAATCAATGCAGAATAATGCAGGGATACATTTGGCTTTTAAAGCAGTCAGCTTGAGAAGTAACAGCCCAGACAGCAATCCACACTGTCAATCAAATAGGATGTTTCCTATTACTAATAATTGCTAATCCTCTGCACTTTAAGCCTTGACAAAAGCCAGTAAACTGTTCAGATGGCCCTTTGAAAAATCTTTCAGAATTGCTGTCATGTCAGTTTCCTTTAACTGCTATCATGGGGGTTGGTGGGATGGGGGGGACAAAGGGCTATTCCACCTCTGCCAGGAGTCAAAATAAAGGCAACAGATTGGCCTCCCATTATACACACCACCCAAATGGAAAGAAGATTTAGGAATGGGGTGTACTATGATCAACTCACCTGTCATCACTTGTTCTACAATGAAACTGCATTTTATTCGTCAAACTTTCCCTTTTTACTTGCATGCAATTTTTCATTCTCAATGCAAACAAATTTCCTACACCACCTAAAATTTGCAAATAATCAAGAAAGTGGAATACTTCTGAAATTTTCAACAGTGTTAGCACATTTCAGGGCTAATTGAAGTCAATGAAAATGGTAGTTGGGAAAATGTGAAATGGCAATATTTTTTTTAAAAATACATGCCATCACCTCAAATCAAAATCACTCTTTACCACTGTCGGGGGGTGGGGGGTGGGAGAGGAGGATCTTGAACAATGGATGTTATTTATTTTAGTATTACTGAAAAGTATCCCTCCCTTGCAGAACCCAAACAAAGAGCCAGTGAACAGTCTATTGTGAAGTAAGTGCCACTTGACAGCACTGTAGCCTATCCTTTCTATTGCTTTGCTGATGATCAGGAGTAGACTCATGGGATGTTAAATGTGTCTTGCCCTATGTGAACAGAATATAACTGGGAAATGTTCTTCATTGCTAGGAAGATGCCAGTGGTACAACTGTATTGGAACATCTTGGCATGGGGCATGGCTAATTTCAGAACGCACCAGCAAGCAAAAATTGCCCCACAGTATGTTTTGCTTAGTATCGTGTCCCTAGCCTGATACCAGAGCCCATCCTTCGATAAAACTTGGCAGCAAATGGGGCATTTGCTAGTGGTTATGTAAGTGCTTCACCAAAGGCATATCTTCATTTAGGAAAAAAACATGAAGCCAAAGAAAAACTCATGTCTAATTCAGCACAAAAGCAAGCATAGAATTAACAGCACAGACTGGTCATTCAGCTCAATAAGTCTCCACAAGTGTTTCTGCTCCATATGGGTCTCTGTCCATCTTCAATTTTACATAATTTCACACCAATTTGAGTAGTTTGTTAACAGTTTTTTATTAGAAGAAATATAATAGTTTTAATTCCAAAAGGTACTTCCTTCAATTTCCATTACTGTAGATTCTCATTGAGCCAAACTGTGAATTTGATTTTAAATTAAGTTATTCTACCTTAGCTTTGTGATGAATTGTCTGAAGATATTTAAAATTAACCGCTGAAATTAATTAGTCACTTGGCTCTAACAAACTTTACACAAGTTGCTATAAACTTTGGTTACACACTTACCACCGTTATGATTGATGTTGTTAAACTCAATCAATGCCACGGTGATTGGCTTGTGTGACGTGTATCTCTCCTCATCACTATCAAAGTCATTTTCCCAGCTGATGATCTCCCCCTCATCATTGAAATTCTCATCGCCTCCTTGGTTGTTGAGGTAGTCATTTACATCGTCTTTACGACAGAAGACAGCCACTCCATAGATGTTGTTACGGCTGATTTGGTTATTGGCAATGTGGGGGAGACTAGAGGACATGACCCACACACCACAACCTTTGTTACCTGCACAAATATTTACAAATTAAATTAATGTCTTGAATTGGGATTCAGAGCTCAGAACATCTTAATTCAGAATTAATCTGTCCTTTCAGATTTTTATCTTTTCCTTCCCCTATCTTTTCCAGAAAAGTGTAATCCACATAGGTGTACAGTTCCATCAGTAACTCCACTCCAGGACCATGTCTAATAACTAGTGTTCATGTAGGAGGCTGGACAGTGAATAGTGCCATACGATTTGAGACTGACCCCACTTGCATGGATATAGAATCATATAGCGCAGTAAAGGCCCTTTGACCCATCCTGTCTGCACCGACATAACAACCACTAAAGGTGCACTAATCCCAGCTTTCCTGTGCTTGTCTCACATCCTCAAATGTGATGATATTTAAAGTGCTCATCCAAAATTTTTTAAAGATTGTAGGTTTTCAGCCTCCACTACTTTCCAGGCATTCCAGACTCTCAGCACCCACTGAGTGGAAAAGTTCTTTCTCCAAATCCCTTCTGAATCTCCTGCCCCTTACGCTAAAGCTATGCCCTCTTGTGATCGAGATGGCTCTTACCAACTGCTTTTTGCTAATGGGAGTTACCCTGGTTCTGATTGGGAGTGGAATCAAAGACCATTCTTGTCACTGTGGCAACTTCAGGGGGTATAGGTACATAAGCCTTCTCACTCCCCTCTTTGTAGAACCTTAGCAGCATTACTTTCTATTCAGAGGAAGAGGAGTAAGCCACTCAGCCCCTTGAGCAGATTTGTGGCCTAACTCTATATACCAGCCATTGTCCCATATTCCTTGATACCTTTGCTAAACCAAAATGTATTAAATTTTGAGATTGTAAAAGTTAAGAACTCATCTTGCATCTGTAGATGTTTCTACACTTCAACCACCTTAATATGAACAAATATTTCCTAATTTCAGTCCTGAAAGAGCTGGCTCTGCTTTTTTTAAAAAACGATGACCTTTGGTCCTAGTCTCCCCCAACAAGCAGAATTAGCTTCTCTCTACGTACCCTATCTATTCCTCTTAATATCTTGAAAATGTCAATCAAATCACCCTTAACATTTAAAATTCCTGAACATACAACTCAAGTTTGTATTATCTCTCCTTGTAATATATTTCTTGGATTCCAGATAAATTTTGGTTAATCTACACTGCACTATCCAATATAACCTGTTCATCTCTTGCCTTTAAAATCTTGGAATGAAAACTGTGTACTGTGGGATTTTGTGGTTCTTTAAGTACATTTAATCTCCACACCACCAACCCCTGCCACCCCCCCAAAAAACACACACACACAGAGCAATTATCTTACTAACATTTTTTGTTGTTATTAGTAGTTTTAAAGAGATGTTTGGCACGCTAACCTCTTCCTCTACTGGAAGTACTGAAGCAAAATTATTATTTAGCATGTTTGCCATTTTAAAAATCTTCATTAATGACATAAGCAATATCAAGGGCCCTACATTGCTCCTGGCCTCCCTCTTTCCTTAATATAAAACTTATAAGTTGTGTGTGTGTTGATTTTGATAGCCTGTGCCAATTTCTTTGCATGCTACTTTTTGTAGTTCTTACTATCTGCTTTGTTAACCTTTCCCACTTTTGGTACTTCTCCCCATTTGCTAGGATCTATACTTCTTTTTGTACGCTTTTTATTTCATCTATGGTGACTGATATCTCTTCAGTTGTAAATGGTTGTTTTTTTTCAGCAAGTTGTATTCAGTTCCTTTTTGAGCCAATTTTCCTGGTTTACAGTTGGATAGACTGTCTCATTCCACTAAAGTCAACCTCATCTAATTCTAGAATCTTAGCTGCTCCACGTTTCTTCCTTTCAAATATTACACTGAACTTCACAGTATTATGATCGCTGTTAAATATTCACATATCACTACATTGTCAACTCATATTAAATAATGATCTGCCATTCTCCACATATGCTTTTGTAGCTTTCCCCTTAAATGTAATTCACACTATTCCCTGTTATTGTAAGTTCTACATTTTCAACTCACTTTAAATAAAGCTTCTCCTGAATTCCATTCTGGGTTTATTAGTTACGGTCGTACATTTAAGGTTTAAAGGCCTCAAATAGGTCTCCTCTTCAACCTGCTTATTTCTAGAGAAAGAGAAACCTATTCAATCTTTCCTGATATAATTGAATTGAGTTATAATGTGTCGATCTTACGAATCTTTTTTGCACCTTCTCTATATCGCTCTAATGATATGGAACCCAGAACAATGCATGATAAACGCCATATTTGGCACATCGTTCTAGAATAAAACAGACATATTAAAAATTGTAATTTTCAATGGAAAAGGTTGATTGATTGAAGTCCAAATTCCAATGTAACTGCAAATCATCAATAAAATTGTAAACAAGCCTAAGGCAAAAAAAAATCTGTTAAAGTACCAGATTCCTTGATCAAAATAAATTGGACACAAGTGGTCAAATATGTTCAGATTTCATCCAGTATAATTATAAGCTCCAAGTGTAAAAGGTTAATTTCCCACTCTAGTCTTGTCATGGCTGTGAAGGAGGTTGTTAACAGAGCAGGCTGATTTGGCAACCATGCAAATTAAATCAGAGAGATTAACTATTCCCATCACAGCTATCGAATTTTACAGGGCAATTTTTTTTTTTTTTTTAAAACCAATCCAGTGGGACTGTTTATATGAAATCACTGTGAATTAATGACAAATTTCTCAAATGTTCAGCAGTCCTGTACAGAAAAACAGTGCAATGGCAAAAGAGGCAAAAATGGCAATTAAGATCGAGAGAATTCATCAGCACGTTCCCATTTAGTTAATAAATCTAATCAGTCAAGTAAGAAACTGGAGAAGCTGCTTTTAGTGTTCATCTGATAAAAGAGTTAAGTGAAGCTCTTTAGCCCATCTGAGGGCAACTTTTGAAACAGCCTTATATCAGAGTCATACAGCATGGAAACAGACCCTTTAGTTCAACTAGTCCACGCTGGTCACGATCCCAAACTAAACTAGTCCCATCTGTCCGCACCTGGCCCAAATCTCTCCAAGCCTCTCCTATTCACGTACTTATCCAAATTTTTTTTAAATGTTGTAACCGTACCTGCACCCACCACTTCCTCTGGCAGTTCATTACACAAATGAACCATTGTGTAAAAAAAAAAGTTGCTCATCATGTCCTTTGTAAATCTTTCTGCTCTCGCCTTAAAAATATGTTCCCTAGTTTTGAACTACCCCACCCTAGGAAAAAGACCCTTGCTATTCACCTTATCTATGCCCATCATGATTTTATAAACCCCTATAGAGTCACCCCTGAACATCCTATGCTCCAGTGAAAAAATTCCTTGCCTATTTTTATAACTCAAACCCTCCATTTCCAGCAACATCCTGGTAAATCTTTTCTAAACCCTCTCCAATTTAATAATATCCTTCCTACAGCAGAGTGACCAAAACTGTACACAGTACTCCAGAAGAGACCTCACCAACGTCCTGTACAACCTCAACAGGACGTCCCAATTCGTACACTCAAAGGTCTGAGCAACCAAGACAAGCGGGCTAAATGCCTTCTTAACCATCCTCTCTACCTATGACACAAATTTCAAAGAATTATGTGCCTGAACCTCTAGGTCTCTCTGTTCTACAACACTACCCAGGGCCCTACCTCTGTACAAATCCTGCCCTTGTCTGTTTTACCAAAATGCAATACCTTATTTTTTCCAAACTAAACTCCATCTGGCACTCCTCAGCCCATTGACCCAATTGATCAAGATCTCTTTGTAATCTTAGACAACCTTCTTCACTATGTCCACTACGCCACCTACAAACTTACTAACCATGCCTCCTACATTCTCATCCAAATCATTTTTGTAAATGGCAAACAAAAGTGAACTCAGTTCCAAACCCTGTGGAACACCACTGGTCACAGGATGTCACTGAATCTTAAAAGCACAGAAACAAGTAATTTACCCATTGTATCAGTGCTGAGTCTTTGAAAGAGCTATTCATCTGTTCTTTACCCATATTCCTGCATTTACGTTCCTTTTAAAATACAAATCTATTTCACTTTGACCCCCACCACATCAGAACATCTAATTGTGTCTTCAGTCATCCAAGGATTTTCACTTTCATTGCTCAAAGTCTATTTAAAATTGTTGATCATTCTCTGTATAAAGTACTTTGTAACGTTAGACTAAAATTTACCTTTTACTAGTTTGAACTTTATGATCTGTTTTCTGACTGTCTAATAGCATTTCTCCAAGCGACTGGTTCCATTCTTTTTATCATCGAGTAAAGCTTTACATTGTCAACTGTCAGGCACCTCCATTTCAGACTGAAAAGCCAATATTTCACTTCTCTTTATCCAACATCTTTAATACTGGGGAAGGGGGCCTAATGGCTCTTCTATACACCCCATCACAGGTAGAGTGGCTGTTTCATGTCGCACGACACAGTGCTCGAGGTGCCATCTGACCAAGGAACTACTGACTTTGATTTAAAAACGATTTTACAAATTGCTGCAGTTTAACATCCTACTAGGCTTCATTGGTTGCAGCTCTGGACTGGAAGGGCATGCTAAATATTGTCAATTAAAACCAAAAGAATTGCGGATGTTGTTCTGAGGAAGGGTCACCAGACCCGAAACGTTAACTCTGTTTTCTCCTCCACAGATGCTGCCAGGCCTGCTGAGCTTTTCCAGCAACTTTGCTTTTGATGCTGAATATTGTGTTCACCAAGACCCCTTGATGTCTTTGAACTGATTTACTTCAATACCATTCATTACTTTAGTGGGCCTGGGGCATTTTCTGCAGCAAAATAACCAGAAGCTATTCCATGGTTGAGGTGCCCCAGTAAGGGTTCTAACAGATCAATACAAAGAGAATATTGCATTTTGTAAAACGGCTGTTTCAACGTTGTTTTATTTGTGATGGATATTGAAAGTAGGTGGCAGCTTGTATGGAGTATACATTTTGGCATAGGTTTGCTGGCCCAAAAGGCCTGCTTCTGTGCTCGAGAATTTATAAAATTCTGATTTGAGGTCCAGAAATCCTTTCCAACATAAATAAAAAGCTTTGTCAGACAAGACATTTTAATTCATACTCAAATAAATTGCACTCAGGCTAGTATAGCAAAAAACAAACCTACTTTGAGATTTCATTACACAAGGTACAGAAATTTACAAGATTAGCTGTAATGTAATCCACTGAACCCTTACCATAAATGGTATTTCCTTCTATTAAGCCTTTCCCTCGCTCGCCCACAACGACACCATCTGAATAACCATAACAGATAAGATTCTTTCGCAGAACAGGATCTCCTCCTCGCCGAATATCTGCACCTCCCCAATGATTCTCACGTATAATATTTTCTAAAAATGAAACAAGATGCATGTAATATGACAGCAATAAACTTGGAATCGAAAACTGCTTTAAGCGTTGTAAAGGATTTTTCAGTCCATCACTTAATAACTGAAGCAGTGGATTTTTGGTGGAACTGGCAGTGTTTAGCCATTTACACCCATTTCCCTGGGTGCGGGTTGGACCTTGGTGGAATTTACTAATGCAACAAAGTGTGATGGACATTAAATTCCGTAAGAAATGAAAACGTGTTCAAGTTTTATACCTGCCTGGACAACACTGAAGTGTACCATTTCCAAGACTCATGAATGTTTCAGTAACTCGCTATCATTTTCTTTTCTCCAACATTTCCCTCCTTTTCTGATAGCATAAACCAATACTTAAGACGTGCTTCTATAAGCTGTTCTATTATGTTTATGGTTTTCTGATTAGGGGTGGCTCAGTGGCTAGCACTACTGCCTCACAGCGCCAGGGACCTGGGTTTGATTCCAGCCTTGGGCAACTGTCTGTGTGGATTCTGCACGTTCTCCCTGTGTCTGCGTGGGTTTTCTCCAGGTGCTCCAGTTTCCTCTCTCAGTCCAAAGATGTGCAGGTTAGGTGGATTGGCTATGTTATTGCCCATAGTGTCTAGGGTAGGACATGCATGGGGTGGTCCTGGGTGGGATGCTCTTCAGATGGTTGGCGTGGACTTGATGGGCCAAATGGCCTGCTCCCACACAGTAGGGATTCTGTGATTCTAACCACTTCTTATTGGATGTAAACAGTGAATGTCACCAGGTAATGTGTCAGCAAGAAGCATCAGAACACAGCCCAATTGTAAATGATCTCCACCAACTGACCCCCACTCAATTATTTTTTTCATTTCCAGGAACGGAATTGCTCCAAACTCTAATTATTTGATCAAACCAAGAACACAAACAAAAATTGTGTACTGCATGTGGACGAAGTTTGGAGAAGTGCAATCCATCCTGATGGATGCAGTTTTTTTGCAAAATTATGAACATTTGAGTGGAAATACAGCAGGTAAATCACACATTGGGGAGGTTATACAAACGAGTTATAATAAAAATACACCCTCTATCAGTTTCTTGAAAGAATGCGTGCGCTTGAGTCTTGGATAAAACGTAGAACAGCAAAACAAGCATAGATCCACAAAATTTTTTAATTCAGGTATGTTAAAATATCCAGTGTTTTTCACTGT
The DNA here is from genome assembly GCF_021869965.1 of Rhincodon typus. Lineage (NCBI taxonomy): Eukaryota > Metazoa > Chordata > Chondrichthyes > Orectolobiformes > Rhincodontidae > Rhincodon > Rhincodon typus. Next base: position 3,603,414 of record NC_063334.1, read on the forward strand.
GTGAAGCTGGAAACTGACCTAATATTTGGCCCCTTCCATTTTCATTCACTGCAACACCAGCTGCAAGTCCTTGGTAGATGTGATTCCCACTGTGAAGAGACACATTATGAACTGGGTATGAATTGCTCCAGGAACAATTACTGTCTCAATTGAGAGTGGTTAAAGAGGGGAACATTAGACCACAGCGCAGTTACTACTGGCATATCCCAGGGCTCCAGCCTTTACCCCTACCATATTGTCCTTTAGATGCTTCTCCTCTTTCACATCCGTACCAAATGACACTCAGCACTTTTAGAGAGAGTGAAGGAAGATCTTAAATTTATGATGAATCTTTCATGAGGTCAAAATGCCACTCACTCAGTGAAGTACCCCTGATGCACAGTCAGTTTTGGAGTGGAGAAAATATTGCACCCAATTTGTGCTAACAAGATCTCGCAAAAGAGCCATTAAATAAGTGACTAATCCGTTTTCCAGTGGTATTGATTGAGATGCAGAAATTGACCAAGGATACCCGAGAAACAGGCTTAATGTTTCCTCCAAAAGACAGCACAGCATGTGGCACTCCCCCAATACCACGACAAAGTGTTAATTTGCATTTTGTGCTCATATCTCCAGAATGGTACATTGAACAAACAACCTTCTGACTCAACAGGCAGGAATGCCATCACGGAGCCAAACCCCAGTACCATCAGCCAAAAACTTTGGCTATGGTAATTTTGGGACTAGATAATGTTACCATCTACTTGAAGTACCATGAAGATGTTAATTGCCTAATCACCAACACCTTTATAACCTAAAAGTCAGGCTAAAACTGAAAAATACAATCAAATATCTGTTTGATGGTGATTTTTTTTTTTTTTTTTAATCAGAACCAGTCATTTATGATGGATTTTTGAAAATAAATACATTGGGCCAGATTCTCTAAGGAGTGGCAATGAAACAGTGCTCGTAAGTGTGAGGTTAGGGTGCAAATCGGGTAGGACAGCAGCAAGGTGGGGTGCCAGGGCACAAGATAGTAAGGAACCAATGAAAACAATGGAGAGTTTAGAGAAGATCAGGGAGTGTGGGGGAGGATTGGGCATGGCAAGGTTGGGGTGTCAGATCTGGAAGCAGGGTAAGTGAGATATCAGGTCTGGATCGGCAGGGGTAAGGAGATGTCAGCCTGAATTGGGCAAGGGGATCTCAGGTTCAGAGTGGGGTAAGTGGGGGTAATAAATCAGGTTCTGGGGGATATCTGCTCTGGGAGTGTTGGGTTGGAGATGTGTAGAGTATAAGGGCTCTAAGAGAGGTGCAGATGTGGGATTGTGAGGGAAGTTTAACAAGTTACTCAGGAGTTAGACAGGTATTTAATAGACTAACATATCTTGAGTAAGTATTTACTTATTTTAAGCTGAAACCTCCAAACTAAATGGATACTTTGGGGACTCCAAGCATATATGAATTGCCAAATGGAATCTTCAAATTCCTGGGCAATTTCTTCAGAGTCTGCTACAATGGGCATTCCATGGGGTCCCGATGGACAACTTCCATCTACACTTCAAAAATGTGTATTGGAAAATCATGGTCAGTGTCTAAGTCAGAGTTTAACATTCCAAACTATCTTTTCAAAAAATAAAATCAATACTTTGAAACCAAGCTCAGTTGAATGGCTAATGGCAAGTCTCCCAGACTTTGAGTGTACAATGCACCTTTATCCACTGTTACTTTTTAATGAAGATGTGAAGGTTACATTTAACTATTCATGATATACACTCAGAAGTAATGCAGCTGTTTTCCAAATTCAGCAATTACTCTTTTAAAAACAAAACACATTGTGTATTGCCTCATTATAACTCAGGTGGTAAGCATCAAAATACAAATGTATTTTTAAAAAACTCCAGGTCATGCAAATATCTTTATTGCTCAGTCAGGCATTACACAAAACCCCAGGGAGTCACTGCTGTGCGTGAGAGATTAGAACCAAAATGACAGAAGCTGCAAGTGAGACAGGTTACTGGAGTACTCACCTCACCACAGGGTTTCCATTATACAAAATGTAGATTCCAGCTTCTTTATTTCCATAGATTCGATTACTGCGAATGATGCCTTTTCCATTCCCAAGCACAACAATTCCTGAGCGATGGCCACTGTGAATCTGGTTGCACTGCAGAGTAAAACAAAACAAGAGGGAAGTGCCACAATTGAGTATTACTGCTTGAGTGTCATGATCTATGCCACACAACAGCTACTGCTTTTTCTGAAGAATCAGACTCAAACTGAATGCATTATTAAGCCATCGTAAAATAGCTCAAATATTGTTCTGGTTTGAGTAGTTAATCCATACAGAGCAAGAATATTGCTCTTTCTCCACACCCAGCAGATTTATCCTAAGTCTGTATAGCTAGGGATAGGGTGATTGCATACCAATGAGACTGGAGTTAAGGAAAGCTGTTGAGCAGAACTAGCCTTACTCTAATTAAATGATGTTTGTACACTGAAGATAGATAGGCAAATATTTCAACATTAGTGTGTTGAAAGTATGCTATAATTGACCTTAGGTCATTGTTCCAACTCCCAACCAGGTGTTTACAAGAGTTTGTATTTCTTGGTGATCCAATTGCACCTAACATCATGACAGAATCTCACCGTCAATTTTTATTCCTGAAGAAAAGTCAATCGCTTTCTATCAACACAATATAGTGTTGTGTTGATATCAACACAGTACTGTATTGGATTTGATGATCTAGGTTTCCAACTCGTATGATGAAGATGGGTTTGTTTACACTTTGTTATCTCATAAAAATACAGAGACTTAGCAACAGCGATAAAACAAATTGAACATGCAAACATATAAATTATGAAGAACGATGATTCAAAAATTAGGTTTACTGCACCCTATGACAAATGTTGAAATTAAGGATGTGGCTGGTGTGGAGAGAAGCATCCATCACATCAAACAGACAATTATGAACTAGGTGGAGTAAGTCACTCTCTATTCTATCTCAAGACTGTTTAATCCCAATATCAGTGAAATGCATTTCTTTTTTGTAGCAGCATGGCTCATCACCATTCTCATATGATCTCCAATTTAGCAAGTTGAAGGCTCTTTTGTGCCAAGAGGTCCTGGTCACTAGGACAACACCTACAGTCATTCATGCAGAATCAGTACAGCCAGAAGACTGGTAGAGATTTTTATCCCATCAATTTGGGACTGATGTAACATGCAATATTATTAGAAATGTCAAAATGATAGTGGCATTATATAGGAGGAAATCTACACGAGTATTTTTTAATGGGTGTTAATGGAAAAAGATTCTTGGCATTTTTAAGAGAAAATCCTGGTATTTCTGTTCACGGAAGCGTACAAAACTCTTACAAGGCTTGAAAGGATGGATACAGGAAAGATGTGTTCAATGCTGGGGGCGGCGGTGGTGGCGGCGGGCGTTGGTGGTGGTCGTGTTGGGATCTAGAATCAGGGTACGGTCACAAAATAAGAGACAAGCCATTTATAACGGAGATGAAGAAGCAGTTTTTTAAAAACTTAATGGATGGTAAATCTTTGGATTTCTCTGCTCCAGAGGGTTGTGGAGGTTCAGTGATTGACAGATTTCTAGATATTAAAGATATCAAGCAATATGAGAATGGTGCACGAAAATGGCACGGAGGTAGAAAATCAACAATGATCTGGTTGAATGTCAGAAAGGATTCAAAGGGCCAAATGGCCTATTCTACCTCCCATTTCCTATGACTGCGATCAAGAGTTACAAGAAGATGTGCTGCATGTCAAAATCAATGTTAGCAAACAGACAGCCACGCAAAATAAGAAGTTAATTACCAGTATTAAAGGGTTAGCTCCCTTCCGGATATCAATACCAGCCTCAGAATTGGAGTGGATGTTGTTGTCTGCGATTAGACCACCTGCTGCCAATCGTAAAAAGATTCCAGATGCTTTGCATTGACTAATTTCATTCCTTATCATTATAATCTGGAGGGTGAGAAGCAGTACTATTAGGTATTTTGAAAGCACAGCACATTCGATTAATATTGAATTATAGCAGCCACTCATGTTCACAACCCACTAATTCCATACATTATTAATTCAATAAACAGTTACATTTCATACAAATGCAGCACATGCCTTGGCTTCTTGGTGGCATTTATGCATGAACTCTTGTCCAATTCTTTCATTCATCTCATCATTGGTGCCTGTGCCTTCATCTGAAAAGTCCTTAATCTCTGGAACACCCTGGACCTCACCCTACCTTTCCTTTAAGAACCTCAGACCACCTCTTTCACCAAGCCATTTGTCATCATTAATAAGGACTTTTTTTTTGCTTGGTGTCAATTTTTGTTTGATTACTTCATGGGTCAGAAAAGTTTCATTATAAAGTTGTATGCAAGTTACTATTATTAATTAATATTCAAATGTCTTGAATTTTCATTCTATTTCAAAGTTACTTTTACAACAATTTGTAAAATTGTAGCCAAAGAATGTATCACATACTGGGTTTGGTCAGGAAATAATGGGAGTGGAAGGGGAACCTCCAAATTACGATTCCAAAATTTCTCAAAGTGGGTATCTCAGTAGTTCCTTACCGTGGTTTGAGAGTGGCCTTCTGTAAAAATGACAGGATATGGAATTGGAGGCAAATCTTTGTGAGCTGAACTGATGTTTAGTTGGGCTGAAGGGAATAAAGAGTAGGCATAAAGAAAATTTATTGAGTTTTGGCAGGATGTGATAAAGTGGTGCTGTCTGAGATCTGTACTGAGAAGAGTTCTTTACCACTATAGCTCAATATATTGCACGAAGGAAGAGATTTATATCCAAATTCACAAACGACACTAAGAAGCACATTCAGTTGTTTATTTCTGAGAGAACAGAAGTGAGGGAAAAGAAATGGCTCATGGAGTTAAATGTGGAGAAGTGCAAGATCTACTTAATGGGGAGATACTAGAAGAATACACAGGACACAAAAATCATTAAAAGTCTGTATACAGGTACAAAAAGCAGTGAAAGCATGCCACGGAAAGTACTGACCATTACCTTGAAGAGATTAGATTTCAAAAGTAAGGAAGTGAAGCTTCACTTGTACAGAGTCCTGCTCGGATTCCGCTTGGACAGTATTTTCAGTTTTGGATACTGTACCTCCGGAAAGAAAATTGCCTTGCTAGATGTAACAGTGCAGATTCACCAAAATATTTTTTCCTTATTCTTCCATGGAATGTAGGTAACGCTGGCAAACAGTGTTCGCTCTAATTATTTTTTTGCTGCAGGTACCTCTGTGTTCTGTGCAACGCAGGCTCTGCCATAAGAAACCAATGCATTGCACTCTGATCGAGGTATGCAAACCTCCCACGGCTGCACAGCTTAGAGGGAACGTTGGTGCCCTTTGTTGCCCTTCCTTAATTTCGCTTGAACAGATGACTTGCGAACCCATTTTGAGGGCAGTCAGGAGTCAGTCACATTGCTATGGGTCTGGAGTTACATGCAGGCAAGGATGGTAAATTTTTGTCGCAAGATTTGACAAATGGTACTGCCTGAGACTTGTTCCAAGGCATATATATCTTTGCCATATATGTCAATAGAATGAAAGAATGAATGAAAGAAAGAGTTTAATATCCATATTTATAGATGACACTAAGTGGCACATTCAGTTGTGTGGATGAGAGGGAGCAATAGTGAAGAGAACAGTGGCTCATGGAGATCAATGTGAAGAAGTGCGAGATCACCTACCAAACTCAGCATATGATTCTCAACCTGAAATGATCATGGATGCTCCATAACTGAAGAAATTTAGGGCCGAGATTTTTAGGCTCAGGGATATGGGAATGAGCACAAAAATGAATTTGAAGCTAAGAATCAGAGATTATTGTATTGGATGATGAAGCAGGCATCAGTGGTATATGACCTACCTCTGATCTTATTTCATGTTACAATATCCTAGAATTCAATATTTGAAGAGGCTGAATTTCTTTTATATTTTTCAGAACCATGTGTCAATAATTAAATCATACATTATTGACTATTGCTGCTGTCATAGTTACAAAAATATGATGACTCGAGTGCTCCTCCAAATGATACAAAAATGTGACACTATAATGGTAAGACTTTACCATTGAAAATTAAACCACTTTGAATTAATGATTACTCGGTACATATTTAAACTGACCTCAATTTGAGTCACATTTAAATCAAAGCTGAGGGAGCTATGATGCAGACCACAAGCAACATCAAACTAGGGTCAAACAAGGATTCACAATGTGTGCACATATTAACAGTTCTTGATGTACTATCCAAATTAAAACAGCCAAGCAACAGTGAGGAAAGGCTTATGAGAGAGAAAATTGTCAAGAACAAGAAGTATTGAGAATTTGTGGGCAAAAGAAAAGTGACCTGTAGTATAATCTCTTAACAAGGAGAGGTCCACTCAAACAGACCTATAGAGCACATAATTCCAAGGGCCTACACTGTTCCAGAAAGAACATGTAAAGGGAGAATACAGAATTCATTTTTTGCATCTTCAGGATTTTCTGAAAATGCTACACAGATGAATTAGGCTAGTTAAGGGAGGAATTTTAACTGTGATATCAAGAGAACTTCCATTTATGGAACAGAGCCGTGGAATTTTTGCATCCACCTGATGGCAACCTTGACATTGTAGCACACATTACATATAGTGTACTGAAGCTAGCTGATGTACTCAGGTCCTGGAGTTTTGAGACAAAAGCCTTCGAACTCCAAGACATGGGCAAAATGGTAGGTCAGTGGTTAGCACTGCTGCCTCACAGTGCCAGGGACCCGGGTTCAATTCCAGCTTATGGCGACTGTCTTTGTGCAGTTTGCATGTTCTCCTGGTGTCTGTGTGGGTTTCCACCAAGTGGTCCGGTTTGCTCCCACTGTCCAGAGATGTGCAAGTTAGGTGGATTAGCCATGCTGAATTATCCTGGGATGTACAGGTTAAGTGGGTTAGCAATGGTAAATACAGGGTTAGGATGGGTCTGGATGGGATGCTCTGCTGTGGGGGTGGTTGGTGCAGACTCAATGGGCCGAATAGCTTTTATATGCACTGTCGGGTTTCCATAATTCTATGAATGTTACCGACTGAGTGAGACCAACTTTTAAATATTGTATTTAATGAATGTCTATGTGTTATGCCTGTATGAAAGACCTTTCTTCAGACATTTAGTCTGAATACTAGTATCTCAAATTTAAATGAAGCTATCTTTTTAAACATTACATTGTGATCCTGACAGCTTTGTGTATGTTTATTTAGAGCAGATTTACTGATAGGTCCAATATTCTTACATATTTCTTTAAGCCTATTCTCGCCAGCACCAGGTTAGTCAAAAGTATATAGAAAGGGTTAACCTTCTAACATTGTTAGTTAGAATTTATTTCTCTACAGGATTTAAGTAAAAAAGGCGAGATATCCTTTTTAAACATTGTTTGTATGTACCTTGGAAAATACTAGACTGATCTTGTGAATTCAACTAACTTGTTTTAGCCTGTCAAAAATCTTTAATTTCCAGAAAAACAATGTTCTTCTGCAAACTAGTCATATCAATCAGCTTGCATTCTTAGCCTCAGTTGCATAAATAGAAGAGCTAAACCAAGCCTAACACCAGTTAGTGCACTTTAGTACAAATGAATTTTGAAAGAAACTTTTTGGTCATTTCTTCCTACCTCATTAATTCTTTTCCCAGCTAGTTCACATTCTGTTTTCTTTTCCTCTTCCTCAACTCTCATATATGACAAACCGTGCATTCAAATTTGTACTATTTGTCAGTAGTACAGTCTTCATCTTGAATTGGTCACTGCTGACAGATGCTGGTTCAACAGATGGATTACCAGATGCAACTTTGTGCTGCACTGTGCAATCATTCGGTGCTGTGTTTCACATCCAACGTTTAGAAGAAACTACTGAACTAGCATCAAAAGTGATCACAGACCGAATGTTTGTTTAAAGGCTGTAGTTTTTTTTTACAAGTTAATAAACAAGGTAGGGAAAGTGTATAAATACACTTTACTGCTGAAGGAATGCTACATAACAGATGCTTTCAGATGAATCTGTGGAATTGCCTGACCAGTGAAGCAGTTGAGGCTACCTTATTGAATATTTTTAAGCCAAAGATAAATTTTTGACCATTAAGGGAAGTAAGGATTATGGTGAGCAGGCAGGTAACTGGAGCTGAGTCCAGGAAGAAAATCAGCCATGATCTTACTGAATGGCAGAGCAGGCTCGATGGGCCAGATGGCCTACACCTGCTCCTATTTCTTACATTTTCATGAGACAATAATCCTTATCTACTCTCTAAATAAAATGTAAAAATGAATAAACAGATGTAAAAATTTGTAAAGTGCTATTCGAAGAGAAGGTGATGTGTTCTCTCTAATGTCGAGAGAATAATATTCCTACAACCAACATAATAAAAATAGATTATCCAGTCACTGAACTGGAAGACAGCATGCTTCAGAAGTATTTCATTGACTGTGAAGCACTTTGGGACATCTTAAAGTTGTGAACATGTTCGTTCCCTCCATAAATACAAACATCCCAAAATATCCAAATATCCAATATTCTAAACACAGTAAAACCAGATCCCAGAGTGGGCACATCTCCGTCTCCTCGCATCAGATATTCCAAGTTCAGCAATAGCAAGCTTTGTCAACAAAATGTTTGCACAGGGCTTGATACAGATCAAAAAGACAAAAACCTGGGCTTTAGGAACTATTTCCCCTCAGCCAAAGTATAGGTTGGTAATTATCTCTGTAATTGTTAGAATTTACTAATCCTGTCCCTGAAAATGGTTTTTCAAAAACACTACTCAAGGGGAATTTGAATTTGGCCGCACATCACAGTACTGAACCCCAAGATTAGAAGGAAAACTGACCTCACTATTGCTAGAACTGTCCATAGTAGACAGTGTGTCCCATTTGAATAGCCATCTCTAACAAGCAGCCATGGGCTCCTCAGGAGTTTATGAATAAAAATGCCATTCAGGAGCTTGGAGGAAGAAAATCCATGTGCAAAAGTCTGTTGCTAGGATCCCGCTAAAAGTGCACAGCAAGGCAAAAATATGCATTTCTTTATACAGTCTTTCACAACCTCAGGAAATCCAAAAGCATTTTAATGCTAAGGAAGTACTTTCCAAATTTAGTCAATATTGAAATGTAGGAAACTTGACAATCATTTGTGCACACCATGATCTCACAAATAACAATTGAATAAACAAAAAATCTGTTTTAGCGATGTTAGTTGAGGGATAAATATTGACAAAGACACCAGGAGAACACTAGTCTGATGTTCTTCAAATGCTGCCAGTTTTATATCCACTCAAGAAGGGTAAGGTGGGACCATATGAAAAAAAGGTACTTCTAACAGTGCGATGTTTTCTTAGTTCTACTTCAAGTATCATCCCAAAAATATGATATGAAGCCTGGCAGCAGATCCAATGATACAACCCAATGACAATAGATGCCCATCACTACTAACCCCAGGCTCTGGTGCATTAGTGTGACGTGGGCATCACTGGCTGGCCAGCATTTATTTACCCATCCCTCATTGCCTATCCTTAGTTGCCCTTGAGAAGGTAGTGAGCAGTTCACATGCAGTGGGTTAACACCCACAGCCATTAGCAAGAGAATGCCAGGATTTTGATCCAGCGACATTGAAGGAACAGCAATAGATTTCCAAGTGAGTGGCTTGGAGGGGAACCTGTAGGTGGTGGTGTTCTTGTGTATCTGCTGCCCTTGTCCTTGTAGATGGAAACGGTCGTGGGTTTGGAAGGTGCTGTCTGAGGATCTTTGGTGAATTTCTGCAGTGTATCCTGTAGACAGTACACACTGCTGCTACTCAGAATCAGTGGTGGAGGGAGTGGATGCTTGTAGATTTGGTGCCAGTCAAGCGGGCTGCTTTGTCCTGGATGGTGTCAAGTCAAAGAATAATACTGATCTCTGCCCTCCACAAATGTAAGGAAAATCCAACAAAAACAAAGATTTAGCTAATATTCTTGCTCTTCCCTATCCTTTACCTGTGTTGGAAAGTGTGCCCATTGGGATATATGGGATGGGAAGGGATTAGGTTTAGTTCCACACCACCTGACGTGTACCAATCCACCAACAGTTGATGCTCAGATTCATTTGGACAGACAGTGGAGAGATGTCTAACTACTCCTCAACAGTAAGCAGCTCTTTTAAGACAGAAAGAGGGCCATTGCTTATCCGTATAACATTATAACTAAATAAGGAACTGAATGCAGGACACTTCAACAATGATAGAACTAAATACAAGACTCTCCATGTGACACAGGTTGCAAAGAGAAGTTGGAAAGTATGTTTTCAAGAGGAAACAGTCAGAGTCATACTGCACGGAAAAAGACCCTTCAGTCCAACTAGTGCATGCTGACCAGGTTTCCCAAACTAAACTAGTCCCACTTGCCTGTGTTTGGCCCATATCCCACTAAATTTTTCCTATCCATGTACCTATCTAAATGTCTTTTAAATGTTGTAACTGTACCTGCATCTACCACTCCCTCTGGCACCTCATTCCACATACGGACCAAAAATATGAACTTGGCCACTTTGACAGGAAAAAATAATCAAAAAGCAATATGTCATTTGAATGGGGAGAGATTGCAAAACTCTATGGCTCAGAGGGATCAGTGTATCCTAGTACACGAAATCACTAAAAATGAAGATGCAGGTACAGCAAGTAATTAGGAAGACAAACAAAATGTTGGCATTTCACGGCAAGGAGAATTAAATATAAAAGCAGGGAAGTGTTGCTACAGCAGTGCAGGGCCTTAGTTAGGCTATAGCACTGTGATCAGTTAGAAGCAGTGCAGAGACAGACCACTGGACTGACTCCTGGGAAGGAAGCAAGATTGAGCACATTTGGCTTATACCCATTAGATTGAGAAGAATTAGATATAATCTTACTGAAACAGATATGTTTTTGAGGGGCTTAACCTATTGGATGTGGAGAGGATTTTTAAACTTTTGGGTTAACCGGAACCAGAAGACAAAGAATAAATATTAGTGATTTCCCATTTGAGACTGAGATAAGGGGGAATTGTTTTTTCTCTTACAGGGTTGTTAGTCTGTTGAATTCTCTTCCCCAGACAACAGTGGAGGCTGGGTCAGTGAATGTATTCACAGCTGAATTAAGTAGATCTTTGACCAATAAAGGAAGTCGATAGTTCTGAAAGGCCACTAGGCAAGTGGAATTGAGATCACAGTCTGAACAACCACAATCTTATCAAATGCAGAGCAAGGTTGAGAGTGATTGCGTGGCTTACTTCTGCTCCAAATTATTCTGTTCTCACAAGGATCCATTTTCTAAAAAAAAACGCGACTTTTGAAAGCTGAATTTCCATAGTCATGATTTGGTCTATTCAGCATTCCCAGGCTTTTTGCAATGTTTACTTGTTTGGTCTTACTCTCCCAACTTTCAGGTATTTATCAAATTCCCTTTTGAAAATTTTGATGAAGTTTACTTCCGCTATGTAGTCTGCTGGTGCATTCCATGTCGTAACAACTTGGCGTGTTTAAAGCAAAACACTCCTTCCTTCTTTTGCCATTTATCTCAAGTCTGGATGTTTTTTAAAATCACCCTACTCCATGGAAACAGTTTTCCTTATTTAATCTACCAAAACCCTTCATAAATGTAAACACTTTACTAAAACTCCTCTGTACCTTCTCTGCTCTAAGGACAGCAAGCTCAGGTGCTCAAGTCTTTCCTCATAATTGAGGCATGCCATCCTAGTAAATGCTTCTCTGCACTCTCCAAGGCTTTGGCATTCTTCCTAAAGTATGGTGCCCAGAAATTGATATAACACTTCAGCATTTTAGAAACATTTAGTATAACTTCATCATTTCTGTTCTGAACCAATAAAGCCAAGGATCCTGTATACTTTTTAAAAAAGCAAACTTAAAGACTTGTTCTGGAATGTTCAAAAATTTATGTACATAAACCCCACGTTTTCCTGGTCCTGAACCCCATTTAAAACTGGACCATATCACTGCTTATTCTCTTTCTTCCACATGGCATAATTCACAGCACTAAATTGTATCCGTCAAGTATCTGCAAATTTCACCAGACTGCAAAATCCCAAAGTGTTCAAGAGGTGGCCTGATGTTAAAAACTCTGAACTTTGCTCAAGTGCAATTGAAATCACTATCCTTTAACTGTACCTTGGCATTTTGGATGCATCGCACAGCATAAGTCAGATTTCTGAAGATATTACATTCCAGTCTAGCTTGCCCTTGACTGCAGACAAACACACCACCTTTTCCATCCTGAAACAGGCACTTCCGGATTAAGCAGCCATGTAGGCTGCTGGCAAGAACCTGGGCCTCTTTATCCTTCTGCAGCTCCTTCTGCAGAGTTTTTAACTCCAAATCCATTTGCAAGAGGTCAGTTCCCTTCTTTTGAGATCTAAGTGGATTGGTCCTTGCCAACAAGCGACTCAGGCCATGGGATTGGTAAGAGAGTTTATACACAGACTGCTCATCATCTTCATTCTCACTGTACGTGCTCATTTCACTGTCACTGTAATCAGTCTCTAAGGTAATGGCATCTCCCTCACAAGGACTCCGTTTTCTAACACATCCGTCTCCATTACATTGACCATCTCTCATGCAGGGTATCTGGACATTTTGTTTGGAGGCCGAAGCGTGACGTGAACCATTATCATTCAATTCAAATGTTCTAAAGCTGCTCGAGGAATGCTGACAATAATTTTCAGAGCTACAAGCATTTGAAAGTGCTTGGCTTGGCACATTCAAAATGGAGTTGGATTTGGCAGCCACTGCCAAGTGTTTGCAGGCCCAGTTTCTGTCAGTCAAACCAGGGCCCTCTACAGTCACTGATGTGCTCTCGCTCCCATTGAACTCACAGTTTTCAATTATGCTGAGAGCTACATTGTGGAAACTGATGCTTGACTGGCTGAAAGTACAAAACTTCACTTGACAGGTTCCAGGTGCGTGGATCTGCAGCTGCCCGTTTTCTACATTGCAGTTGTCAAACTGGACGTGGCCGGACGTTGTCTGTTGATTAAAAGTGACAAAGTCAACATGTATGTTCATCAATGTCAAGTTAAACTAAGACTGTTCTTTACGGTTTCCTTTCTTTGAGTGGGGCTTCACTGACATGGCAACACTTATTGTTCAATCCTACCTGCTCAGAAAGCATTGAGTCAACCAAATAGGAAATGGCAAATCCCCCCTGCTGAAGGACATCAGGTGAACCATTTGGTTTTTAAACAAGCCAGCAGTTTACACAGTCATATTTCTGACTCTCACCCACAAATTACCAGATTTATTGATGGCATTTTAACTTGCAGTCTCTGGGTCACTTGTCCAGTCCAATAGTCAATAAGCTGAAGTATCCTGTATCTACACAAACAATTCCCAAATCGTCCAAGGTTGATTTTTATGATTTCCTAATTTCGCTACAAAGGGCTTTGTGCGGCTGAAACATACATCAGGAATTCAGGTGTGAAACTAAGTATGACTTACAGTGGTTGTGACTTTTCAGTGATTAAATAATTGTGCAGCCCCAAATTCATCCGACCAACCTTTACATGTCAACTGATTTTAGCAAGATCTGTGTCAAAGCACTAACTAAACTGTTATGTTTAATAATTAATATAAGAAGCGATAGTCTACAAAGATCCAGAGGCATGTTTATTAGAGACAGACAATTGGTTATATACTGTTATATAACCACTCCATGAATATGGGGTAAGATAAGGAGGCAGGACTCCGTGAACTCGTGAACTATCACAACCAGTAGGGGGACTGAACCTGAGTTGGCGGCTTTGTTCTGCACAACAATCTAGTCATCTAGTCAACTGTGCTAACCAACCCCCATTGATAAACAGAAAGCAATTAAGGAATAGGGATTTTTCTAACTCCAGAGAAATCTGCATTTACTCTATAATCTTCTTAGTATTTTGTTTATCCTAACTCTCCTCGGTAACAAGAACCCCTTAAAGGCAATGTCCACGGGCATAGTTACTAAGTGGTGTGCAAATGTTACCCTGGTGCAATATACTATCAGTTTTGTGAGTGAAGTAGTGCGAGGAAACAGATTGGATCATTTCCTTAATCTTGAATCAGTATGATCATGCATCATTCAAAAATGGGGAAAATGAAACACGCACTATTCAGCTTGTGGCACTGTACAAAAATTGAACTATACCCCATCAATTTGTGGCACTGTGCAATGACAACAACCATTTAACATACATCTGTGGTGGAGAGGGTACTAATCAAGCTAGTTGTTTTGAGCTAAATGGTGCAGAGCTTCTTGTTTGTGGGTGGAGTTCACTCATCCAGACAAGTGGAGACTATTCCACTACGCTCCTGACTTGCACAATGTAGAAGGTGACGCATTTTAAAAGAGAGAGGAAGCAAATTACTCACTATAAGATTCCCATCCTCTCACGTGCTGCACCAAGGCAGTATATCTTCTCAGTGGTATAATCACAGTGACCTAGTGATAACTTCATCACACATAACCACAGTCACAGAAGTAACACAGCATTGTGTCCAGTGAGATACCTATATCATCGTTTATCCAGATTCAAGAGCTGTGGCAGTTAGGACTCCGAGTGAGAAATGGGTATTCTCTTGCTGGTGGTCTATGAGCTGACAAGTCTAACTTGACATTGCTGCTAGCTACTAGAGATAATGATAGCTGAGGACTGGTATAAAAACACATTGTAAATACTTACTGAAGTCTGGGAGGCGGTAACCTAGTGGCATTATCAATGGTCCATTAATCCAAAGACCCAGGTCATGTCCTGGGGATCCAGGTTCAAATCCTGCCATGGCAGATGGTGGATTTCAATTCAATTTAAAAAATCTGGAAATAGGAGTTCAATGATGATCTTGAATCCATTGTCGATTGTCAGAAAAACCCATCTGGTTCAGTAATGTCCTTTAGGGAAAGAAACATCCTTACCTGGTCTGGCCTACATGTAACTCCAGACCCACAGCAAAGTGGCTGACTCTTAACTGTCCTCTGGACAATAAATGCTGGCCTGGCCAGCGACACCCTCGTCCCATGAGTGATTTTTTTTAAAAAATGAATTTGCCTCCTGCTCCATTTTGTGAATAATTCTAATTCTAATTTTCAAAAAGTAGCAAAAAATTGCTCTCTCCATTTCTATATTTTTTCCACAACAACACTATTACCAACACCACTTTCTGCCATCTCTGCTCCAACCTGCCATTTTACAGCATACTTCTTTCCTGCATTAGACCTTCCAACATGCATTTGTCCAGATTAAACTCCATCTGCCATTTCTCCACCCAAGTCTCCAGTTTATCAGTACCCTGCTGTATCCTCTGTCAGTGCTCCTCAATATCTGCAGCTCCCCCAAACTTTGTGTCATCTGGAAACTTACCTATCAGGCCACCTACATTCTCCTCCAAATCATTTATATGTATTGCTAACAATTGGGGGGGGGGTGCCAGCACCGATCCCTACAGAACACCACTGGTCACAGATCTCTGGTCAGAAAAGCATCCTTCCACCGCTACTGTCTACGACTAAGCCAGTTCTGTATCCATCTTACCAGCTGACTGCGGATCCCATGTGACTTCATCTTCTGTACAAACCTGCCACAAGAGACCTTGTCAAAGGCTTCGCTAAAGTCCATATAGACAAGATGTATTGCCTGCCCTCAATTATCTTTGTCACTTTCTCAAAACGTTTTATCAAGTTTGAGAGACACATCCTTCTCTGCATAAAGGCTGCCTATCGTTAATAAATCCATATTTTTCCAAATGTAAGCAAATCCTATCCTTATGGGTTATTGTTTTTCGGAAGGCCAGAATAATGTGAGGGCCCTTATGATTACAGTCTACTTCTTAACCAATTGCCAAGACAGCATAAAAAGTAGTAAATGCAGACATCACCATTAGCCAATAAAACCCTTCCATTCCCTCACCAGATCTAAATCGAACCATTACTAGGCAAAAAGGCAAGAACTTCTAATGTCTGACAGATTTATACTACTACTGTAACCTAAACCCACAAACTTCTTAGATGTAGGAAATTGGATGTGTTTCAGCAAGGAAAAGTACACAATAATCCAGATTGAGCATGCAGCTATTAAATCCATAAACCAGCAGTTTCATAGAAGGCCAGACAACCACAGCCTTTGTAGCATTTACTCAACCTTCCTTTTCAGAATGCACTGTTGCATACAGCCGCAGGATGATCACTGATAGAAGGCCTCTCACTTCAAGACATTTTCTTGGGCCTGGGGTGTACATTAGATGAAACTCTAGTCTTTAATTTTCTCAAACCTGGTTTCAAATTCATCCAGACTATCAGGACAATCATCTCCTCTGTTGGGACAAAGACCCTACATAAAATAATTAATACAATGCAAATTAGGAATTGGCTTTCAACACAAGTCTGATACTAAACTGACAATCTGACTCAGGGTGGCTGGCGCAGGAAATGTAGCTCGTGGTGCTAGTCAGTGATTGGCAGTGCCCTCTCACACCAAGGAGTCTGAATCAGTATGGATTCTATTTCCAAGTATTAACACTACTCACTTGAATGTTACAAGTGGTCACACAGTGTGAAAAACACATCTGGCTTCACATTCTAAAATGATCACGGTATTTGATTGTTTAAAGAGGTGGGACTGAATGTACTGGAATACAGCTTGAATTGTAGAATTTGCTATAATGCCTTGCGGCACCACATATTAATCCGGTGTGAAAATCTCAGTTTCTTAAGGTGAAAGATCTCCTTCTTAGGAAACAAGCTGCTTAAATTAGGAAGAGGAATAGCCACCAATCATACTGTATATGAGCAATCTGAGACTATGACATATGGCGAATGCTGCATGTCTGAGAAGAATAGGTAACTTTGGAACAATGCTCTCCATTGCTGGGTCTGTTACAGATGAATTTATAGAGACTAACTGATATGATTAGTCATCAACTTGATGAACATTACAGCATGCAACTAATGGGATTGCAGGTCAATTTAGGAATCATTAATTGAAATGCTGCTAAATTCCTATTAGATATTCAAGAATGATTGCTCACCTTGTACACAACAGGTGTGAACCATGCGGGCATGAGGACCAGATTGCATAGCCGTGCAGTTGGACAGTGTTGGTCAAAACTAACAAGGAGTGCCACATCCCCTAGCTTTCCGCGTCCAATTATTTCCACAGGGACCTTCAATGTCACCTCATTCTGTTCTTCATATACTCCAGGTGAAATAATAATCTTATCGTACACATTGGCAACTGCTAAGGCACTCCTGAGGTTTACATGTTCGCTTGTTGGACCTACAAATATAGTTTTTCTATCCTTCTTCCGTCTAAATAAATACAAGCAATTTGAGGATTCCAGGTCTTGAGCATTTCTGGTCCAGATTTTTGAAGTTAAATGGTGTTGCCTAAAAGCCTCCCGCCAGGATTGAGGCTCAACATCAGGATGATTCGGCCAATTTGGGTGTTTGCACTCACTGCATCCAAGACACAGCTGTCTCCATCGGGTATTATCTAGGCTGATAATCAGTTCATACCAGGCTCTGCACACGACACAGCAGCGACCCAGGTCTGGGAGAGGTAAATAGGCTAGAATCAGGCGCCACAACTCCAGTGGGAGACCACTGATCTCCATCGTCACCTGTGAATTAAACAGTCCATTAAAAAAAATGCATTCATATAGTGTCATTGAGTCTTTAAAATTTTGTTAACACCAACAAAAGACGATGAAGCGCAACATAACGTATTACATAACCAATTCTGAGCACAAACTGCAATGAAATGAATGACAACTTGATCAGCTTTACTGATGTTAGTTAGGCAATATACATTACACAGGACACCCATGCTCTTTTTCAACATAGCTGCACACAACCTTCTACATCCATCCAAATAGGAAGAGAGAACCTTTTTGCATCGAAAAGATGCCATTTTAGGACAATGAAACACTGAACATTGAAGTGTCATCCTAGATTTTCCAGTTAAGTCTCACAGCGCCTTTACATTTTTCTGTAGTTTTGAATGTGGATATAATGGGAAAAGAACAGTTTAAAAAATCAAGTCTGTTAAAGGATTGCTACACTTTTTTTTTGAAAGGAAGTAATCTTTCCAATGCCACTCATTGTACATACTGTTTAGACAGCTCCTGGTTCAAACAGTGGTGGAAGATTTGCAGATCAGCTTGAGCCAAGGGCTGTGTATGAATGGAGATTCACCCAACAACAAGCAGCTGATTGGTCTGTGGACCCAGTGGTGAGTAATTGATGACAAAAGCCTTACGCCTGTCAACAACCGTATGATGGGTTCCCAGGTAGTTGAATAACTTGGGGGTAAAAGCAAGATAATGAGAGGTCATCAGATCTCCACAGGTTCAGGAGTTATATCCATTCTCTGCAGAAAAAAAAACTTTAAAACTTGAAGCAATTATTTCTCCTTCAGCAGTTGCTGTAAGCTGAGACTTTTAATTAATATGGCAGAGGCCTTCATTACTATGAACTAGTCACGTGTCTCCTGAAAACAAGTAAAAGTATCAGAACGAAGATCAAGAAACTTCAATCAGATAAGCATGAAAATCATCTAAGCAAACCCTTTGAACAGTGATCACTGAACTGTCTTCCTAATCTTTCCCTCTGCCCAATATGCCCACATTTTATTTTCCTGTCCATCTGTGTGTATAGAGAGGGAGTTTAAAAGAGGGGTTAGAGTTTTAAATAGTAGAATTATATGCTAATGGTTCATAACTGTTTACCTGTAGATAGAGTTTATTTATTAATAACAAATATAATTATTGTTAAGTATAGAAATCTGGTCCATGAACCTGGGAATGAAAATCAGGTTAATTGGGGAATTGTGTACTTTGTAAAATCTTAACCTATGTGATGACTCAGGGAATAGCAGGGCTACTTTCCAGTGCACGACCCCAGTGACGTGTAACACCTAGTATAGATCTTATTCAGAAGCAAAACTGACCTCAAGGGACGATGGTCAACATAGTAAATTTTGAATGGTAAATTTAACCCATTTTCAATCCTCTCCACTACTTTCAGTATCTCTTATTATACACAATTCTTTTAAGATGTCAAACGTGAGTTTAATTTGAAATATTTATCAGACTGTCAGAGGAATTTCAGCATTGGATCACTTATTTATCGTGACTTGGTTGTTGGATAAACACCATTACAATTCAGAAAAAGGTACAGAAATGGATTTATGATAGTACACCAAATATAACACTCACTTTCACTCAGAGCCATTAATATCGTTTGTGAATATTCACTTAACACCAAGTTTCTGAGTATTAGCAAGTTAAACTCAAAAAATCCATGTAGTCTACATGGTTATAATCATTTCAGTCAGGATCCAATCCAACATAGTCAGAAGATTGCCTTTGATTGATTGGTCACTGACAACTGTGAAAAATAACTCTCAGATTCTGTGTGATCACTTCCAAGTCATTAATGAAAATAGTGTCAGAAACAAATATGTAGCAGGAATAAATAAATATGTAGCTCAGGCTATGAGCGACAACTTTTTTCACCAAAGCCTTTCGGAGCACGGTACCCTATAAAACTGTACCAGTGAACCAGTTTACACCAAATAGAACATGCTTTTATATAATGTCTTTCACAACCTCAGCATAAATTAGAAAAGCAACGAGTTAATCTGGTACAATTAACTCGGTCCTCATTCTTGATTAGTCTGCAACCTTTGACAAGATATGCTTAACAATATGAGGAACGTTTGAGGACTCTGGGACTATACTCATTAGAGTTTAGAAGGATGAGGGGGGATCTAATTGAAACTTTCAGAATATCGAATGGCCTGGACACTGGATGTTGGGAAGATGTTTTTATTTGTAGGAAAGACTGGGATCCGAGGGCAGAGCCTTAGAGTAAAGGGAAGACCTATTAGAACGGAGATAAAGAGAAACTTCTTCAGCCACAGAGTGGTTAATCTATGGAATTCACTGCCACAAAAGGCTGTGGAGGCCAGGTCATTGAGTACATTTAAGACTGAGATAGATAGGTTCTTGATTATCAAGGGGATCAAGAGTTATGGAGAGAAAGCAGGAGAATAGGGTCGAGGAAATTATTAGCCATGATTGAATGGCGGAGCAGACTCGATGGGTCGAATGGCCTAATTTCTGCTCCTACGTCTTATGGTCTTAAGATTGACCACACCACTGTTCTCGAACATCTCTTAAACTCTGCCCAACTGGGTAGGACTATTCTCACTTAGTTTCATTTATATACATCCAGTAACAGGCAGAGAACCGTTTGTAAAGACTTATCTTCTTATTTCTGCATCATGATCTCAGAGATCCTCAAGGATCCATCCTGCACCTCCTACTACTTCTCATCTGCATGCTGCTTCTCCACAATATAATTTGAAAGCAAGTTAGATTTCACATATCTCCTGACAGCGAACAGCTCTACCTCAGTGCCACCTTTCTCAACAATATAATGCCTCTGGTTGGTCATGCTGGTCAGATGATTATTAAAATGTCCTTCCTGTGAGATAATGGAAAGATCACAGATCCTGCCACAAACCCCATTTCCTAGCTTTCAATTCTATTTCTCTTCCTGGCCACTGCCTGAACCAGAACCTTGATGCTCCATTTGACTCTGAGTTATGCTTCTGATCCCAAATCCTCCAATCACTGAAGAATGCCTACTGCAGCGTATGAAAGATTACGTGTATCTACTCTTGCCTCAGCTAAACATCATCCTTAACAATGTTATCTCTAGACATGACTTTCTTCATTATCCTCCCAACTTCCACCTTTAGTACACTTAAGCTCATACAAAACTCTGCTCCCTGTAGCCTAATTCACATTCAAGAATTGTTGGCTATCGCCAATGCTGATTTACTGATGTGCTCCTAGACCAACAAAACCTTATTTTAAACTAATTTCTGCTCAATGAATTTATTCATGACTATCTTATATTTATTATCCTTAGTTTTAGATTCCCCAATGCTACAATCCCAGCTGATGTTATTGTCTGAACAAAGTAAGATTCCAGACTAATATATGGCTTGATAGATCATATTTAATGAGGTAGTCTTTCACCAAAACAAGCATACAATGTTGCACACTAATTTTAACAATAAATCAGAAGTTTATTCTATTTTCTTTTCCTTTGCATAGTAAGCAAAGTTTTTCATATATAAAAAATTGAAAAAGAGTTCAAAACATGTTAAAATACATCCCAACACAATCCCTTTACAATACTCAAATACCAGAGAATGTGTTTCTATATCACATCTCTAAGTTGAACATAACTGTTTCTTTCAACACCTACTCTTGGGATTTTGGCAGCCTCTTGCTTGATGAGTCACACAATGGAGCTCTCAGTTCTCAGCTTCAAATAACCCCTTCCAGGTTCCAACCAAACACCTCTGGGTTAGAATTTTCACTCTAAAACTCTTTACATTGAAGTAACCTATTTCCTTTCTTCCTAAGAAGTTGCTTCAGACATCTAACTTCCACCATGACCTCTGCAAACTGAAAACCAAAAAGGTTTTCCAAGTTTTTTACAAAATCTAAACAAAAACAAACCCCTAATCCTTCTAAACAGAAAGCAAGCTAATACTCCTCAGTATTTACTCTGTCCACTCACAAAACTCTCCCAACTGCAAATACATTCCCATTATCAACCCAGGACTCCCTCTCATACAGGTTAAATTTAAAAAAAGGCACCAGAAATACATTAAACCCACTCATACACGTGTTCAAAACCCAAACACTAAAATCAATTACATTTATATATATATAAAATCCTACACCTCACATCACACCAGAATCAGAACAATTTTCTCTTCATCAACCTTACTGAATGCCTTCAAGACCGGTTATGTCACTCCTCAGCCCACACCCTGTTCAGTCTTTCTTGAACTATAAGCTCGCAGTTATGGTATTAACCTCCCACCTTTTTTGCTCCTTTGCCAGTGCCTATCAATATCTTATTTATTAAATAAAGACCAGAACAATACACAGTATGCAAAGTGGGCTTAAACAAGAATTCTATACATATTTCACATAAGTAGATTATTGACTAACCTTTCCTGCCAAGAAGCAACCCAAAAATTGGTTTTACTGACCAAGCCTTCCATAAACACAGAGAAAAGTGCTGTGGTGAGCTGAACCATTCTATGCAGAAGAGTTCCAAACTGAATTACTGGTTAGAGTTAGTAGGAACTGCAGATGCTGGAGAAGGGTCTAGGCCCGAAACGTCAGCTTTCCTGCTCCTATGATGCTGCTTGGCTTGCTGTGTTCATCCAGCTCTACACCTTGTTATCTACTGTTTAGAGTTATCTTTTCTCAGCAAGCATAACTCCAAGATAAAAAGTGTGAGATATCACTTAATAGCTTGAAAAAACAAAGAACTTTCATACAACCAAGGAACAATAGTAAGTCGCTCGGCCCTTTGAGCCCCATCCACCATTCAATAAGATCGTGGATGATCTGATTTTAACCTCAACTCTACATTCTTGCAAATTCCTAACAAATCTTTTATCCCATTGGTAATCAAGAATCTATCTACTTCTGCCTAAAAATTTATTTAAATATTCTGTATCTACTGCTTTTTGATGAAAGCAATTCTAAAAATTCACAACCCACAAATAAAAAATATTTCCTCATCTTTGTCCTAAATGGGCCACTTATTTTTAAATTATCCTTAAAACGTTTGATCATATTTTTCAAAACATTACAAGATATTTCAACCACAATTGATTTCTCTGACAATGATATTAAACAGTGGCTGTATTTCAATCTTATAACTAAAAAGAGTTCATGAGTTCACCCATTAAAGAGCTGTTATTATTGAGATGATTTAAGAGTTTTCTCATGTTACCAAGTTCCAATTGCATCCCCTTGTCAAATTACCTAACAGAATGTCCAGAACAAGTGTTCGTATCGCATACTGTTTAAGACGAGGGGGAAATTTGGAAACAGCACATTAGAATTTGAATCCAACACCTTTTCTCTGTCCAGATTCTTTAAATGAAAAGAAAATTGTTGGTCACATTATAAAGCACTAACTTGGCCTCAGCTGTCAGCTCTGGGAACTGCACATTTAGAAAGGATTCCAAGCCCTTAGGATGTCAAAGAGATTTATAAGAATGCTATCAGGGATTACAGACTGGCAAAGTTTGGATAGTCCTCCTTACAGCACAGCAATTAAGAGATTTGTTAGAAGTGCTCAAAAATCATGAAAGACTTCGACAGGAGGACAAACTGTTCCCAGTGACAGAAGAGTTGGGACCAGACAACACAGATTTAAGGCAACTGCGGAAAAAGAAGACATAATGAAACTTATTTCATGGGGCGAGTTGGCATGATCTTGAATAAACTGCCTGAAAATGAGGGGTGGGGACGCGGTGAAATCAGGCTCAATAATAATTTCCAAAAGGGAAAATAATAAATACTTGAAAGGCAAATATCGTATGCTGGAAAGCATAAACCGGAGTGTAGAACTAGTTGGACAACTCGAACAGGACCCAGTATTAGGGATGGCCCCAATGGTCTCCTTCAGTGAGGTACTGCTTCATCATGGAGCACTTTGCCTTGTCCTCAGCTGCTAGTAAAATGCATGGGATCTGAAACTTTTAAGAAAATGCATGGGAATCACTGACAGTTTATATTTATATATTAACTAAAACAATGCATGGAGACACCCACATGTAATGTGGGTTTAAATTAAAGATTTTTCACTGTGGATTTGCTCTTACTTGACACTTCGTTTAGAAAAGTATGTTTGTGCCGATTTCAGAGTTATATGTCGGGAGGAGGAGTAGGGTTCATGGACCAACTCACACCGAGTAGCGACGGGGCGCTCACCTTTTGTTTCTTCAGTGAGGCCGACACATGGCGCCCGCAGCCCGAGACCGCGGACTCTCACTCTCCGCTCGGCCCGGCCTGGCCACAGCAACCGCCGCCCGATTTCCACCGCTCCATCGGCTCCCCACAGCAGCTGAGAGCAGCGAACCGAGTCGGCTGCCTGCCCCGGCCGACCAGCCGGCTCCCTCCCCCCGGACGCCACGATCCGCCGCCGCTTGGCATCCCGAGCCCCGGCCGGCCTGCGGGTGACATCACCTAGCAACCGCACGGTCGTTAGGGAGATGAACCGCAAAAGGCAAAGCAATGCAAGACAACCCAAATGCACACACCGATCCCTGAAAGCAAGAAGATACTCTCACATAAAGCAACTCACCGGCTGATCTCATCAGTGAAAACAAAATCCATTCAAAGGGCGTGCTGCAAACCCTGACACTTTCAGTCCAACATGCAATTTTCAAAAAGTTAGACTTGCACCGAATACTCAAAATGCTGACAGTTTCTCGGGGGAATGGAATATGATTTAATTGCACCTCAGTCACGAACGCTTCAGGAGTCACCGCCGCGTCAATTGGTTCCAAATAGTTTTACTGTCAGATCCTAAATAGGTTGCATGAAATTGTAGGTACAACTGAGGCACGTTTGAAATAAACTTACACATGCTTATGGGTTATGCACAAATCAACCATCGCAGACGAATCATCTTTTCCGTCTTCCAACAGACTATTGTCCAACTACACTTACCCACTACTTGATTTTTTTAAAAAAAAATAAAGCCAGTTGTGTAATATTTTAGGAGCAAATCCCTGCAGATGCTGGAATCTCAACTGAAAACAACAGATGCTGGAGATCACAGCGGGTCATACAGCATCCATGGAGAAAGGGCAAGTTAACGTTTCGAATCTGGATGACTCCTCGTCAGAGCTGAAGTGAATTCTGTAATATTTTAAGCAGTTACTTTGAACACAGAAAAGAATCATTAATGCTCATCTATTTTGATTTTTTTTTTGTAACAGCGGTACTATTTGCTGATTGTGATAGCAAAATTTTAAAAAGCTCTCAAATAGACAAGTTTCCCCACCAAGAAATCCTCAGAGCTCACGCTGAAAATAAAATTTTGGGGCACCTTTTCCCTTTCTATTCCCCAAGAATTGGAAGTCAACATTCCTCTAAGTAAGCACTGGGGCAATTATTGTTGAGAAGTTCATAAGCCATTAACGTTGCCAGTTATGTTATTACCGGAAGGTCCATATGAAGGTGACAGTCAGAGCATCTTCAAATCCTACCAATATTTTTTGACCGATGGCTGGAATTTAAACTTGTCAACAGCATTACAGGGTAGAAAATCAACACCCCAAAATTTATTATTTTTGGATATTCTGTAATACCAGCTGGTACTCATCCAGGTGAATCTAAACTTGCACAGGAAAACTATACACTCACTAGATACAATTCCAAAATGGTAAACATTAATCATGTGACTTTACCTTCACACTTTTTGTTATAGAGCCATTCGGTCATACAGCGCAGAAAGGACTCTTCGGCCCATGGAGTCTGCACCGACATAATTACCACTAAAGGTATGCTAATCTCAAATTCCTGCGCTTATCCAATATCCTTGAATTTTATTATATTAAGTGTTCATCCAAACATTTCTTGAAGGTTGTAAGTTTTCCAGCCTCCACTAGCTTCCCAGGCAGTGCATTCCAGATGCCCACCATCCTCTGAATCTCCTGCTCCTTACTCTAAAACTATGCCCTCGTGATTGACCTCTCAACCACGGGGAACAGATGCTCTCTATTTACGATGTCCATACCCCTTCTAATCTTATACACCTCAATCATGTCCCTCCTCAGTCTTCTCTGCTGTAAAGAAAAGATTTGTTCCAGTTCCTTCCTGTTGCAGGAACGCGAGATGAAAGGATGGACTGAATGCATCAAGAACAAATCTATTGCTTTAAGAGCATGTGGGACATTCAGAGATGAATTGGCAGTCCAAAATAACAAGTTGTGGAAAGGAATTAGTTATGATCCTTAAGGAACTATGGACAAAGGAAAGTTATATAGAAGGAGACATTCAACCCACCGGTTTGTGCCAGCTGAATAAACTCACTGTCCATTCTAATCGCAGTTACCAGTATCTAGTCTGTAGCCTTGCAGGTTACTGTATTTCAGGTGTAGGTCCAGGTGGCTTTTAAATGAGTAGAGGGTTTCCACCTCAACCGCCAAATGGGACAGTGACATCCACAACCGTCTGTGTGGAAAACATTTTCCTCCTGTAACCTCTAACTCTTCTACAAATCAACTTATATTGTGCCTCCTGATGTTTGATCACTCCACTTGGGGAAACAGGGTCCTTCCTGTCTACTGTATCCAGGGCCCTCATTATTTTTATGCACATTGATTAAGTCACCCCTCAACCACCTTTGTTCTAAGAAAAACTGCTCTAGCCTAACTAATCTTTCCTCCTATCTATAACTTTCGAGTCCTGACAACATTCTTCCAAGTCTCCTCTGTCCTCTGTCTAGACTAAAGTGATGTGTTGACTAGAACCATGCGCAAAAGCTGTGGTTTAACCAGTATGTTATATGGTTTCAGCGTTAAATCATTGCTCTCATAATCAATAGTCTGCCCAGTGAAGGAAAGCATCCCACATGCCTTCTTTCCCATCTTATCTACCTGTCCTATCACCTTCAGACACTGTGAACATGTTCTCCCAGGTCTGTCACTACCTTTAACATTCTCAATGCCCTCCCATTTATTGTATATTCCCTTGCTTTGTTTGTTCCCCATAAATGCATAAATGTGTGATTCTCCAGATTGAATTCCATTTGCAACTTTTCTGACCACTCAACAAAATCATTGATATCCGTTTGAAATCAACAGCATCCTCTTCACTACCAATTAACTGGCCAATTTTGTGTTGTCACAAGTTTCCAAATCACACTTCTTACATTTAAATCTAAATTATTATTATATACCATGAACACCAAAATACCCAAAAACTGAGCTCCATGGAACACTACTTTCCGTTCACAAAAAATCCATTGTCGAGACGCTATGGGATTTTGGATGATTATAACGAATACATCCATTATATGCACAGCCAATTTGTTTAAGAACTTGAGATAAAACTATCAGGTCACCATTGCTATACTATCACTGTGTCAAACCTTGGAATTCCCTTCCTAACAATACTGTGGGTGTCCTTATACCACAGGGACTGCAGCAGTTTAAGAAGGCAGCTCACACAACCTTCTCCAGGATGATTAGGATTGGGCAGTAAAGTACTACTGTACTAGCCTAGCTTGCAATGACTACATCCTATGAACAAATAAAGAAAAAAGTTCAAATTGCTGGATAATGTTTTCTCCCATTTGTTTTCCTAGTACTTTTTCCTCAGGTAAGGTGCTTGCTGGAAGTTTCTCCCTCTGTTTGGTCCCTTGATTTTTCAGTATTCTTAGTAACTTCTACCGTGAAGCCAGATACAAAATAATTATTCAAAGCCTCTGCCATTTCCTTATTTTCCATTAGTTAATATTAAGCTGAAGTGTAAGCTTGAGAATGATTAGTTGCTTTTTACGGGTACTCATAGCAAAACTAGGGCAGGAAGGAGATACACCAATGAGATGAACTTCCCCTGAACTGGAATGGGACAATGTCACAGCTATATGGGTAAGACAAAAGGGAGGATCAACAGAAAATTGAACAAGCCTAAATATAACATAAATGGGAAAGGAGACCATTGGACTAAACTAAAGTGGGACAAAAATTGCCAAACCAATTATCATCCAACAATGTTCCACTAACAGCATCTTATTTAAAAGCTGACAATTCTCCTGGTGCAATTTTAGTTATTGTTTGTGGACCAAATTGCTAGAATCTGGAATAAAAACAGAACAAAAGTAAATGCACAGCAGGTGACACTACATACAATAGAGAAAGTCTTTCAGATGAGATCCTGCATCAATGCAGGCCAAGAACAACTTAACTGAAGTGATTGAACTAGTTTGATGTGTTTTGGGACTGTCTCTAATTATGTGTAAAATGAAATTCAAGGCTGAGACAGACAGATCTTTAATCAGCAAGGGAATCCCAGGGTTATGGAGAAAAGGCAGGTAAGTGGATTTCGTGGTTATCAGATTTGTGTGGTGGAGCAGACTTGATGGGTTGAATGGCCTACAGATACTAAGTCCATGCTCTTATAAATGAAGTTGTAGCATCAAACATAGAAAAGGCTCATTTCCATTTGCATTATGTTAATCTTAATAGATTTGGGATAAACTCAGCAACAAGCTTCTCTCACTCATACGAATAGGCAGACTGTAGGTTTTTAAGCAGGCACTAAAGCTGCTCAAAGAATATTCGGCCTGCAATCTTTCACAGTTTTAGGTTTATTATATTCTATTATAACCTGGTAAGTGTTATGGTGTTTCTGGAATGATGTTATTTCCCACAAGTGAATTGTTGTTTACGATCTCATCTCTCACTCTGGACTGAAACGATCTGTTTCCATGCTAAAATTAGAGGGTAGTCTTCTGGGAAGAATGATGTGAAGTATGAATTGTTTCTTCATAAGTGAGATAGATTTTTAAAAGTATACTTCACCAGAGAAATTCAACACAACACAACTATAATTAATGTCTAAAGAACAGTCATATTTCATGTCTCCAATATAAAACATTCATCCTTTTAAAGGATGAAGTCTGTCTATCTAAGGATGACAATTCCATTTGTCATCGTTAGAAAAAAACATTTTGAACAACTCAAGTATAAATCCGCAATGGCAGTGTACTCTCCACACCATCCCCAGATACTCTGTGATAGAATCCAGGATTAATTACCTATCAATGGGAAAGCTACAATAGGCATTCAAACAAATGAAGAACAACAAAGTCTGCAGTCCTGATGGTTTTCCAGCTGAGGTCTTCACAATTACTGGACCTCTGCTCACATCCAGACTCCATACACCCATCCTATGGAATTGAGAAATAAAAGAACTTCTCCACACCTTCAGGAATGTGACAATTGTACCTGTCTTCAAAAGGCACATAAACAATGCTGTGGAAACTATTGTGGTATTTTCCTCTTAGAGTCATAGCCATACAGCCTGGAAACAGAACCTTCAGTCCAACTTGTCTGTACTGACCAGGTTTCCTAAACTAAACTAGTGCCATTTTCCTGCTCTTGCCCATACCTCTCTTAATCTTTCCTATTTGTGCACCTGTCCAAATGTCTTTTAAATGTTGTAACTGTACCTGCATCTACTACTTCCTCTGGCAGTTCATTCCACATACAAACCAACCTCTGTATGAAAAAGTTGCCCCTCAGCCCATTTTCAGTCTTTCTCCTTTCACCTTAAAATTATGCCCTCTAGTTTTGAACTCCCTCACCCTAGCGAAAGACCTTTGCTATTCACTTTATCTATGCCCCTCATGATTTTATAAATCTCTATAAGATCATTCCTCAGCCTCCTATGATCCAGAGAAAAAGTCCCACCCTATCCAGCTTCTCCTTATAACTCAAACCCTCTAGTCCTGGTAACATCCTTGTAAATCATTTCTCCTTCCTACAGCAGGGTGACCAGAACTGTATACAGTACACCAAATGTGGCCGTGCCAACATCCTGACCACAACTGTGTCCCAACTCCTGTACTCAATGGTCTAGTCCTGACAAACATTCTCCTGAATCACCAACTTCCTGTGGCTGAGGAAATCCATAAACATAGTGTTGTGTACAATCTTGCAGAAAACATGGTCTTTTTTGCAGCATATTCAAGATTGTCCAGAAGATCATCAACTCTATTTTATCAACGTAATCAAAGCCTTTAACTCATTAGACTCTGAGTTTTGCTCCAAAAGATCTCTAGCACATTCCTGGAACTATCTTGAGTGGGAGATCTGAAACAGCTAGCTTCCAAATCTGGACTGTGGTCAAGCAAGGCTGAATGGTAGCCACCATACTATTCACAATCTACTTAACAGTGGTTATTCACTTCACCAAAGATTAACTGCCCTTTGATTTGATGTCAATATTGAATAATGTTGAGATGGAAATCTCCATCACATTGTTGCTTCTGTGGCAAAACTAAGTTCACCACCATAGACGTACGCAATCTGCAGTTTGCAGATGACTGCAGTGTCATCGCCTACATTGTATCGGATTTGCTAGCCTCACGTGATCTCTTGAATTCTGAATCAAGAAACGTGGGTTGTCCTTGAATGTTGCCAAAATATAATTCACATATTAACCCACATATAGTCAGCTAAACATTTCACTGGCCGTATTTATTGAAGGAGAAAATCTGGAATACATTGAGCACTTCCTATAGCTTGGGAGCCACCCCTCAAAATGCTCCTATTGAAGAAGAGATTCAACATGATATCGACTATGTCAGCTCAACTTCCCTAACTTACAGCAATGTACGCTTGACAACAAATACTTCTGCAAGTCAACAGAAGTCCGAGTGTACTGAATAGCTGTTGTCACCAAACTCTGTTAGACTATACACCCCGGAGTCTGCTCTGCCATTCAATACGATCATGGTTATTGGCTGCCTCTAACCTGCCTGATCACAATATCTTTTGTTTAGTTGAGAGACCGAGAATCTGTTCATCTCAATCTTGAATTTATTAACTTATGGAGCATCCACAACCTCGGGGGTACAGGATTCCAGAGATTTACCACCCTTTGAGTGAAGAAAGTTCTCCTCATTTCATTCCAAATGATTGCCTTCTGATTCTGACACTGTGCCCCCAGCTTCTCAATTCTCTAACCAAAACAAACGACCTCAGTAGGAACAGTGCCAGCCGACAGAGTCCTGCACACTTCAATAATGTCGCTTCATATTCTTCAAAATTTCAGCAAGTGTAGGCTTAAATTACTCAGCCTCCCATCATAGGATATACCTCCCAGCCCAGGAAGGAATCAAATAAATATTTACTGTGCTGCCTCAAGATTCCTTAACTATGAAGGTCAAAACTTTGGAGTGCGGTTTCACCAAATCCATTTACAATGGTACCAATTCTTCCTTATTCTTGTACCGCAACTCCCTTGCAGTAAAGATCAACATGCATGCTTTACCCGCATACTAACTAACTGTGTTCCTTCTATGGTTATACACATTGCATCCAAACATCAATATTTATGGATTTTCCTAATTTTAGAAAATATTGTGTTTCTCTATTCCCACTAATAATTTCATTCTTCTCCACATTGTACTCCATCTGCCATTTTGTTATCCACTCACTTAACCTGTTTCTATCTCTTTGAAATATTTTAAAGTGTCCTCCTTACATTCCCAATTGGCTTTGTATCTCCATCAACATTGGATACATTACTATCTGTATCTTTGTCCACCACTGATCCATGCAGCATTCCAGTCTATTACAGCCTGCCATTAATTGAAAATCCTTGCTTATCCCAACTGTTTGCTTCCTGTCTGTTAACCAATCCTCTATCCACGCTAATCTATTATTTCCAACTCCATGAGCCCTTATCTTGCATTTTAACTTCATGGTGGCTTAGCAAATACCTTTATGGAAACCCAAACGGACTACACTTACAGATTTCCCTTTATCTATACTACTAGCTAGATTTCAAAAGACACAAAATTTGTCAAATACAATCTCACTCTCATAAAACCATGATGACTTTGATTATGCTATGATTTTGTAGATGAACTTTTAAAGAACAGAATACAAAAATCTGAAAGGTTAATCTACACAGAAAGGTTTATCAGACTGTAGCTCCTAATGCAAGAAAAGACAGAGTAGTGACCTATGCAGGAAATTACAGCAATGAAAGGGTTCGATAGGGCAGCTGTAGAAAAGTAGACCGGATTTTTACTTGAAGAAGTTAATTCATGATATTGGGTCAGTATGTTCCTTCTGAGCATCTGCAGGGGGCAGTGAGGCTGCAGCAGTGATCTCCCTCGGGCAGCCTTCAATTAAGGACAGGAGACAAGCTGCCCACAATATCATCTCAGTCAGAGGACCCATCCATTACAGCCTCAGCAGCGCAACCAATAGAGATGGCCAGTGCTGAGGTTGCATGAAGTTTGACTGAGCACTTCCATTTTGATGTAACTCAGAGGAGAACAGGAAATATTTTTTTCTGCTGGAAACAGGTAGGTAGGATATGGTTGTTAGAGGGTAATTCTTACAGTGGAGGAGGCAATTTTGCAGTTTTGGCTTTTGTCACTTGGGGTCCCTTCCCTGGGACAGGGAGTCTCCAAATGCAACTCTCCCAACCTTCAACCAAGGAAGCTGCAGAGAAGCTGACTTCATGCCTCAGGAAAATATCAGCAGCCCAGGACAATGGGCATCAATTAATCACTTAAATTGGCAGTGTGTTATCACTGCTATAACTTTTAGAGTTGCCTGGTGGTCTTAAAGGCATTTGCATGTAAATTGGTTATTATTTGGAAAATAATATGGTGGGGGTGGATAACAGGTGAAAAGTTACAGCCGATTTGGAATTTCGGAAAAAATATTCAGGTGTGCTTGAAAGCACTTCTAGACATCAGAGAGTAAAAAATAATTGTCTGGTGGCAGGACTGCAAGGAGAATATCCAGAATGGATAGTTTGTCTTAGGGAAAGATTGGCAAGTGGGTCAAAGTTTATCAAGGGTAGATGGGAATGTAGATTGGAAGTTACAATCTGATGAGCCATGATCTGATTAAAGGTGGAGAAGGTTTGAGGAGTCAAATAGCCAATTGTTCCATATTTGTATGGTCATATGTAAACATCTGTTCCTTAGTTTATCACCCGTGCCTGGTACAACAATGCCCATGTTCCTTAATTGTGGATCCAAAACTAAAGGCAATCATTTAAGATTGTCATTAATAAATCCCACAGGAAAGTCAAGAAAAACTTCCTTAAGACTGTTAGACTTGCTATCACAGGGAATAATTGATACCACACAAATGCATTATAGAAGATGTTTACACATGAGGGAGAAAGAAACAGAAGATTATGCTAATAGGATTACATAAAGTGAGGAAGGAGGAGGCTAAGGATAACAACAGCTTGCACCTTTGCATTGAAAGTCTTGTGCCTGTGTTGTAGATTCTATGTAAAGTAATATGACAGTGTCCCAGATTGCCTGTAGGAATCTAGAATCATGGAAACCCTACTGTGTGGAAGCAGTCCATCTGGCCCATCGAGGCCACACTGACCCACCAAAGAGCATCACACACAGACCAATCCCTGTAACTCTGCATTTCCCATGGCTAATCCACCTAACCTGTATATCCTTGGATACTGTGGGCAGTTTAGAATGGCCAATCCACCTAACCTGCACATCTTTGGACTGTGGGAGGAAACCAGACCACCTGGAGGAAACCCACGCAGATACAGGGAGAACACACTCCCGACAGACAGTCATTCAAGGCTGGAATCAAACCCAGGTACCTGGCACTGTGAGGCAGCAGTGCTAACCACTATGCCACCCTGACCAGACACACTGCTCCTTTTTGCCTCTTACATTACATCATTACTTCTAACTAAATTGGAAACTTATAGCAACTTAGTAAGCTGAGAAATAGAATTGATTAGAGTATTTTCAGCCCAGGCCAGAGAACTGACAGATGTTGAACTGAGGCTCTCTTACACCACCATTGATAGGAAGGTACAATGATTTCCACTCTTGCTATCAGTCTGGAATTTTCCTTAAAGAATGACTATAAAGGCATGGGAAAACTGTGACAACAGGATTTAAAGTTCTGTGGTTGGGAATTGTGTACTCATATATCTGTAAGAGGAATATGTTATGCAGACACAGAAAATAATCTCTGTACAAAATATCTACATAAATTGCTGCCAAGCAGCTATAATGAACATTGGTTGATCGTACGGATTTTTAAATACTGTGCTATTATTTTAAACTTATTAAGTAAACATTTGGTATATATAAGTTGGTTATTAGTTCACCGTTAATTAAAAATGTTTGAAACAACTCTATACAGTTTAGACAAGAACTAACCAGTTTCAACATTAAGTAATGTGTTACATTGGTCACAGTATCACTGGAGGCTATCTCTGGAATGCGTTTGGCACCTGGGTTCACGGAGCTTTGAATGACCAGATTAAATGGACAATGCTTGGTGATGTACTCCAGCAAGCAGTCCCCGTTCTGTGAATTGGAGCCATCCTGCTGCAACAAGGCACTGTTTACATAATGTATTATTCTGCACACAATTCTCTTTGTAATCATTCTTGAGCTGTGGGCATCACTAGCAAGGTTGACATTTATTGTCTATCCCCTAGATGCCCTGAAAACATAACGGCGAGGGACCTCCTTCTTGAACGATTGGAAGTGCTTTGATAAAAATCAGTGGTTTGCTAGTCCCGTTCAGGAGACAGATAAGCATCAACTGTATTGTTGTGAGTGGCTTGGAATCATATATGGGCCAGACCAGATATTGTGACAAGCTTTCTTTCCCAAAGGACATTAGCAAACTGTTTTGGATTTTTAGAAAAATAACAGCTTTGTGGTAATTTGCACTGATGCAATCTTGATATATCACACTCTACAAATTGACAGGCTGTACTGACTACCTTTATAGATCCTGTGATTGCTCTCAGTAATAGTTTCAACTCTCAACAACTCTATCATTTGCTGCTTGGTGTCTTTTCTTAAATTGATGAATGGAGGTTCCTGTTTAGCATATTTTCAACTCCTTGACTTCCCCTTCCCTAGAAATTTGTTCTTAACAATTGTCAAATGTGAGCATGGGTTTATTTGCAAGTGGTAGTCATGTCTCTGAAATGAGTGAGTCATCGAAGAATATATGAATGTGCTAATTCAAACGGTTGACTTTTTAAAGATCACCATGAATGTGTGAGAGCAGACAGTTTGGTGTGAAAAATATAGTAATAGGAAGTTAGCTGAAAGGTACAAAAATGTCCCATAGCAGTTTTGTTTTTACACATCTGCCGTCATCGTTATTTTGATTTTATATGAAACTATCTGAACATGAACTTTTTAAATGGCAACAAATGATGAATAACAGACATCCAGGCCTTCTATAATGTAAATCTATTCATACACATTCACACACACCAACCACATCTGAAACACACACACATGCACACCATGGTCTCTATCCTTCCCCATCTTTGCTCATTGGATCAATACAGTGTGGAGCTGGAGGAACACAGCAGGTCAGCAGCATCAGAGGAGCAGGAAAGTCGACGTTTTGGGTCGGGACCCTTCGTCAGGACTGGATAGCGGGAAGAGAGCTGGGAAATAAATAAATCCTGTCCGATTTGGAAAGTTTGTCTTGGGCCTTGGGTGGAAGTGAGAGGGGAAGTGTAAGCGCAGATGTAGCACCTCCTGCGGTTGCAGGGAAAGGTGCCGGGTGTGATGGGGTTGGTGGGGAGTGTGGAACGGAAGAGGGAGCTGCGGAGTGATCGGTCCCTACAAAAGGCAGATAGCGACGGGGAGAGAAATATCTCTTTGGTGGTGGGGTCGGATTGCAGGTGGCAGAAGAGGCAGAGCATGATGGCACTGAGTGTGGAGGTTGGTGGGGTGGTATGTGAGGACAAGGGGAAACTGTGTCCAAACTTTTGTTGGGGGGGATGGAGTTTGAGGGCAGAAATGCAGGAAATGCAAGAGATGCAGTTGAGGGCATTGTGGATCAACAGAGGGGGTCAATGCATCATTGGATTCCCATTTTTTCAGGAGTTCTCATGCGGTTTCTTAGTGCTTCCTCACTTAGCGACCACCTGCACGTTCACAGCGTCCATGTTTTCCCTTGCCGTTCCATGCCAATCACTGAAGACACACAATCCAGCAGTTTGGCTCACTGGTCAAACAGCCCTCAGCCCATGGGGTGAGCATCTTGCTGTATACCAGTGTGCAATGTCAATCTCACCCCTGGCACCATGTAACAAACACACTACACGTGCAGCAAGCAAGCAGCCATGTCTCAAGGTCTTAGGGGAGTAATTCTCACCAAGGTCCACAGAGGCACCCATCAGTCAGTGGATCCCATGTCAGTCAGTCAAAGGCAGCCTCTGATACCAATCTAGGGTACTGGCCATGGTCAGGCATCTGGCCAGGGTGTTCTTGGTCAGGGGACCTGTGCCTCTGCTGTCTGGGGAGAGAGTTACTGTAGCTCCTGTGACTCCATAGCATCCAGCCTGATAGGGTTAATGTGGCTAGAGGAGATCTACAGGCACCAGTCAGGGATTTGGGCACTTTTTGTCTGAGCTAGGTCATTCAAGGGGGTCAGTCTGTCAGGTCCATCAACAGAAACTAGGGGGAAAGGAGAATGGGGAGAATGAGTGGAGCTGCTGTTTCAGGAAAGAAACTCAAACAAAACAAAGAACAGGAACAGAAACAGGCCCATTAAGTCTGCAGGAAACGATTTGTGTGTATTGGGAGCTCCAAGACTAGGGTGGACGGAGAATGACAACAGTGAAATGAGGGGCAACTGGATTTGTAAAGGGGGAGGGGGCAGTACAGCATGGAAGAGAATAGGGTCATAAGGAGGAAGGGGTTATACACGGTCAGGAGCACCCTGGCTTTAAGGGGGTATCAATGTAGTACCACACCTGGCATGGTCACCTCAAATGCCAGGGGCTGGACAGGTGCAGGTTTCCGTAGATGGGGATCTGGGGATGTGCAACATCTGTGGAGTTTCCATGAAGGATAATCAGGATGAAGATTTGGGTGTTTGGGACCTTACCAACATGAAGAGGCTGAAGCTAGAAGCCCATAGCTGAGTAGTGTTCACTTTCACCTTCCATCATAATGAACATTGAAAGTGCGTAATGGGAAAGAAGGTAGCTGTGACCATTACTGCAGTGCGGTAAGTGCTTTGATCTGTGAGGGAAGGGGCTTCGAGACCCATTTATGTAAGGCCCCTTAGAGGGAAACAACATTACACTCAGACCTATGCACTGAAACTAAAAACTGAGCAGTCAAAAAAAATCCCAGTCAAACGAAAGGCATTCACTCCCCTTGCACTGTACAGTTCTCTGCTCCAGACATAGCTGACCACTTCATTCACACTAACACTTTTGGACACATAAATTAGGGTAAGAATAGGGATGTTTGACTATGATGGGCAATGGCATCTATCATTGATTGTTGGAAAAAAACCATCTGGTTCACTATTGCCCTTCAGGGAAGGAGACAACCATACTTACCTGGCCTGGCCTACATGTGATGCTAGACCCACAGCAATGTGGTTGACTGTTAATTGTCCTCTGGTCAATTAGGGATGGCTAATATATGCCAGTCTAGCCAGTAACACTCTCATCTTTGAATGAATAAAAAAAGGAAATTACAAGTAAACAGTTATAAACCAATATCATATAATATTACCAATTAAAACTCTAACCCCTTATAAACTATCTCTTAAACACACAAACAGTCATACAGAGAAGGAAGGTTATTGGGCAGAAGGGAAACACTGGAAAAATAATTTGGTTGTCTTTGTTCCCAGGTTGTATTGTTGAGATCAGGAACAAAAACAAAGTTGCTGGAAAAGCTCAGCAGATCTGGCAGCATCTGTGAAGGAGAAAACAGAGTCAACGTTTCAGGTCTGGTGACTCTTCCTCAGAACTCAGGTTGCACAAAATATAAAGAAGTCCTACACTATGGGTGGAACGGTGGCTCAGTGGTTAGCATTGCTGTCTGTAAGGAGTTTGCACATTCTCCAATGTCTTCCTGGGTTTCCTCCAGGTGCTCCAGTTTCCTTCCAGAGTCCAAAGATGTGCAGGTTAGCTGAAT
Organism: Rhincodon typus; assembly: GCF_021869965.1. Taxonomy (NCBI): domain Eukaryota; kingdom Metazoa; phylum Chordata; class Chondrichthyes; order Orectolobiformes; family Rhincodontidae; genus Rhincodon; species Rhincodon typus. Next base: position 3,641,003 of record NC_063334.1, read on the forward strand.
TGGTCATGCTAAATTGGTCATGCTGAATTGACCCGTGGTGTCCAGGGATGTGTAGATTAGGTGGATTAGGTAAGGTAAATGTGGAGTTGTGGAGATAAGGTGTGGGACTGGGTCTGGGTGGGATTCTGTTCGGAGGATCAGTGTGGATTCAATGGGTTGAATGGCATCTTTCTGCCCTGTCGGGATTCTATGTCTTCGTGTGGTCCCACGTTCCTTATGTGGTGTTTGGTATTGGGGTACTTTGGCCCTTATGGTTTGTTGGGAGATCCTGGGGCTGCTCGCTCCTGGATGGGTCAGGCATGCTGAGGGTTTTCTTGCTTGATGCACGTTGACTCTCCTTGGTGCGAATGTCCAAGAATTGCAGGAGGAGCAGGCACAAACATCCTGGTTGTTTGACTACACTAACTGGCACGGCAAGGCAATGCAGGCAGAGCAAGGCATAGATGATGTGAGTAAGTAGGGAGATGCTAAATGAGTGAGCACTAATTGAGCTAGCAAGCAGCCTGAGATGGTGCCTGTTCCGATTCTTCACCGGGGCAGCACCGGGGACCTGGGTTTGATTCCACCCTCAGGTGACTGTCTGTGTGGAGTTTGCACGTTGTCCCTGTGTCTGTGTGGGTTTCCTCTGGGTGCTCCGGTTTCCTCCCACAGTCCAAAGATGTGCAGGTTAGGTGGATTGGTTATATTAAATTGCCCATAGTGTCTAGGGTAGGGGTTGAGTCTGGATGGGATGCTCTTCAGAGGGTTGATGTGGACTCGGTGGGCTGAATGGTCTGCTTCCACACTGTAGGGATTGTATGTTCTATGTGCCTGTCCTTGTGTATAAGGTGTCTCTACAATAGCCTTTCAATGCTAGATGTTGGTGTGCCCTGCAATGCAGATCTGTGCTTCCAGACTTTCCTGCCAGGCATTGGAGGAATGCCAGTTTGGTCATCACCAGTAGTTTCCTCGCTGGAAGGTTTGGATACTGTCAATTTATCTGCATGCTTTTTCATCACCATCTTGGAAATTTCCATGTATACTCAGACTACATTACAGACTCATCGAATCATAGAATCCCTACATTGTGGATAGATGTCATTCAGCCCATCAGGTCTGTACTGACCCTCCAAGGAACATCCCACCCTATCCCTTTAACCCCACATTTACAATAGTTAACCCACCCAGCCTGCACACAATAGGGCAATTTAGCATAGCCAATCTGCCTAACCTGCACATCTTTGGCTCATAAGAACCTTTCTCAGAACTTGGGTATGCAATGTAATATGGAGACTTCCACCTTCTGTTTTAGATATTTTTAATCAAACTGTTCTAATGCTAGGATACACCTCTGGAACAGGTGGGACTTGAACCCAAATTTTCTGGCTTAGAAATAGGGATACCACCATTGCACCACAAGATTCCCTTACCTCCTGTTCTAGATATTGAAAGCTATTATTCCTACTTTCCTGGATCTGTCAGGTTTACTCTAGATTTCAATAACCCAAGGTAGTTTGAACAATGGGTTATACCCAAACATATTTATTAAAGCAAAGTACGCTACAAAAAACACAGCAAAACTCTTACCTGTGCAACGCTAGCAATCACAAGTGAACTGGTTCCTGTGGACTTGTCCAAGGATTATACCAAAACAGACGATCAGTCCGATCTTTCTCAACCCGAATTGCTGATCAGGTGACCTCCTGAGCTATTGCTCTGAGACAGGTTCTTTTCCACTCTTTTTAGATAGGCTGTGCATTAGAATTTTGATACTGTCCAATTTCCGATGATCTGATCGGTTTGACCACTGACAAACATCAGAAATATGTCACGTTTTCCACAGCTAGATTAATCAATTACCCATTAAGACTTGCTCTTTTTCTCTGGAAAATGATATATCACATATAATTCACTGGGTCTGTTTGGAAACCAAGACTCCAGCCTTTCAGAGTTACTTTGACAGTTCAGTCCATTACTGCTGAGTTTAAAATATTTAATTAAACACACATGCATTCCTTCAGAAACAATCAGGCCAGTGACCTTTTTAATTATTAGGTCATAACCTGACCATTAAATTTTCAATAGAACATATGTTTATTTTGGCTAACTCAGCCAATCTTATATTTTAATATCTACAACATTTCCTAATCAGTCTGTTCAGATATATTATTAAACATCCCTGGAGCAGGTGGGACTTGAAGCCAGGCCTCCTGGCCCAGCGATAGGGAGAGCATCACTGCACCACAGGAGCCCCACCTTTTCTCCTGGATATTTTTAACAAACATGTTTAGATTGGTAATGACATGTGGAGCAAGTGGGACTTGAACCCTCCCTCCTAGTTCAGAGATAGGGACACTATCATTGTGTAACAAGGACCCCTCTCCTCATCCTCGTTTGTTAAGAATACCCTTCGATTAGTTTTGGAGGCTGTCACTCTTGGTGCCTGTAAACTAATTGAAGAATAAAACTGCTGGTCTCATTGGCTGAGCCCCCTGGTGGTGAACAGAGGATAATTTAGATTTTTATCCCAGTCATGGGGGAGCTGGTAAGAGATAACAAGGTGTAGAGCTAGATGAATTTAGCAGGCCAAGCAGCTTCATAGGAGCAGGAAGGCTGACGTTTCGGGCCTAGACCCTTCATCAGAAATGCTAGTGACAGTTTGTCTCGATCATAGTTTTTAGGGTCTGGGGCCACCCTATACGACTGCAGGTGATACACTGGTGATTTCTGGTGGGTCACTCACAGGTTATCGCTGACTTCCTGGAATATTTCGGGCATGGCATTTGACGAAAATCTGACTGGATCTTGGTAGGAAGACTATACAAGGAGAAAAATTGTGTCAACTTTCTTGCTGCTGTTTCTGCAGATATAGTCCTCAGGGGAATGGCCCCTGGTGATGGAGTAGCCTTGGATGCTATGGATGGTGTCCCTCTTTTGGGCAAGGATCCCACGCAGCGAATCCCACTTCGCTGAATGGTTCCCCAATAGCAGGCACAGGAATTGTAGGTGCAGGTCCTATTTTAGGTTTGGCAAATTCTACAAAACCTTCCAAGGTCCTTATTTTATTCATTATTTGAACAGATAACTGACAATCAATAAATCAAGTCAAAATTAGTTTGTAACAACAATAACAGAGGAAGGGTCACCAGACCTGAAACATTAATTCTGTTTTCTCCTCCACAGATCCTGCCAGACATGCTGAGCTTTTCCAGCAACTTTGTTTTTGTTCCTAATTTACAGCATTGACAGATCTTTTGGTTTGTAACAACAATAGTCTTTGTAGATACGGAATCATCGGAACCGATTATGGCAAACAAAATTAATCCTGAGATTTTAAAAAGACACTGTAGATAGTAGAAAATTAGAAACATACAGTAGGTCAACTATCTTCTGAAAAAGAAGAAAAACAAGTTAATGGCTCAGGGTGTGAATTTATTTTTCAAACAGTTCTGATTATATCTGGAATGTTAACCTTCTGTTTTCACTTTTCAAATCTTCATAGATATCTTAATACGGTACCTGATCACTGGATTGCAGGACTAACAGGAGTAAATAAAGCTACACTTGGACAAACTGAATGCATTTGCATAATTGGGGAATGGAGCCATGAGGCCTTTTTCACTGGAGCGTAGAAGGTTGAGAGGTGACCTTACAGAGGTTTATAAAATCATGAGGAGTATAGACAGGGTTAATGGTAGGTGTCTTTTCCCTAGGATGGGGGATGAAAAGACTAGGGGGAATATTTTTAAGGTTAGATGAGAGAGATTAAAAAAAGACATGAGGAGCAAACTTTTTACACAGCAGGCGGTTTGTGTGTGGAATGAACTTCCTGAGGAAGTGGTGGATGTGGGCACAGTTACAACATTTAAAAGACACTTAGATAAGTACATGAAAAGGAAAAGTTTGGTGGGTTTTGGTCCAGGAGAAGGCAGATGGGACTAGTTTAGTTTGGAATTATGATCAGTATGGACGAGATGGACTAAAGGGTCAGTTTCCATGCTGTATGACTCTTTGACTTTATGAGGAGAGAGGAATGTTGATGATATCAGGAATTTGAGAACAGGGAGGAAATGAGGGAGGAAAGTGAGACTGCATTGGGAAGGGTCTTGGCTCAAAACATCAACTTTCCTATTCCTCTGATGCTGCCTGGCCTGCTCTGTTCCTCCAGCTCCACACTGTGTTGTCTCAGACTCCAGCATCTGCAGCTCTTGCTATCTCTGCATTGAGAAGGCATTGGTTTTTGACAGTATATTTGTGGAGAAATTAAAGGAGAAACATTGCCATGAGCCTATACATCCTGCTCAAGGCCCACCCATGTGCCTGCTTTTTGTTTCTCTGTCCTTGTATATCACTGTCCCAGCCCCTTGCATTCCTTCCTCTACTTCTTGCACTTCATCAAAATTTTTCTTCCTTCTGCTTCTCACTTCATTTGTTTTCTTATTTTCTCCCAGCCATTATTTCCTCCATTTCCCCACTTTTCCCTCACAGTCTCCCTTACTCTTGCCCATAATTTGTAGTAAGCAAGGACATTTGTTTAAAGCAGCTTATTGTATTTCACAGTACATTTGAATTGAATTGAATTAGCTTTATTGTCAGATGTACTCAAATGACAACAGTGAAAAGTTTACATGTTGCCGTTTATGGCACCATCTTAGGTACAAGGTACTTAGGTACAGATTCTTCAGTACAAGTTCTTAGGGAAAAAATTAGAAAAATAAAGATATCTCCATTAACACCTTGAACCTGGTTCAAATTGACTAATATAGGCATAACATGAGTTTTGATCACATACCAGCCGTTCCTTTTATCTTACCTATCGTCTCTTCATCCATCTAATCTCCCAACCTCCCAATCTGTGAATTTTTCTTTTTTTTTGCTCAATTTTATTCCAGTCCTCATTTAACTTAATGTACAGTTCTCTAGCCCCAAAATCACATCATTTTTTCCTTCTATCTTGCTTCATAATTGCTTCAAGTTCGTATTCTGTGCATAGCTGCTCCAACAAGCCAAGTCTCACTGAACCTCTGACCACCCAATTCCCACTCCTAGCTCCAATGTTAGTTGGTATTACTATTGGTCCTCAGTTCTTCTGCTTGTCACATAGGTCTGATCATTAACTCTGTTTCTCTCTTCATGAGTGCTGCCAGACTTGCCCAGTGCACGTCACTAATTGCTCTTGAGAAAGTGGTGATCAGCTGCCTTCTTAAACTATGGTAGTCCACATTTTGTTGGTAAAACCTCAATGCTAAGTTGGTCGTGGTTTGAAACAACTATGTGACCTGCTAAACCATTTTGGAAGGCGGACAACAGTCAGCCATTTCCCTGAGGATATTGAGTAGGACAGGTTTGGTAAGGACAGTAGATACCCTTCTGTAAAACTATTAGTGAAACTATTAGGTGTTTATATGATTCAATGATAGTTCCTGGTCACCATCACTGAGACTAAATCCCCACTTATATTTTTCTCCTCAATCTTTGTTCTCCATATTTTTTAAGAATTCACTTATGGGATATGGGCATCACTGGCTGGAATAGCATTTACTGCCCATCCCTAATTGCCCAAAGGGCAGTTAAGCATTAACCACATTGCTGTGGGTCTGGAGTCAAATGCAGGCTAGCCCAGGTAAGGACCCTATAGGACATTAGTGAACCATTATCCCTGACAATCAACAATAGCTTCATGGTCATTAAACTTTTATTTCCAGATTATTATTGAATTCAAATTCCACCACCTTCCATGGTGGGATTTGAACGCAGGTTCTCAGAGTCTCTGAATTAATAGTCTAGTGATAATACCACTAGACCATCACCCCTTTCAACTCCCCCCTACTTGGACAATGAAGGCTATCAATTTAACTGAGACAACATGACCATCCTAGCTCACACCAACCACAGACGCACAGGGGAATTCCTAGGGGCCTGGTTTCCAACCCATAAAATCAACAAACATGTGAAATTACACCCCATATACAAACCCATGCAGAACAGAACCGGAAATGACACATCTCAACTTAACAGAACGGATCATATAAATTCCAAGCGGAGTAGAACAATATCGCTTCATTGGAGGCCGCACTGATGACATTACCTAGCATGGTGACGAAATGTCTGTACGATTACCAGCCCGCTCGGTGAGCAAGCTAACAACCTCATCAAATTTTTATTTCAACTGAATGGATCTACTCCCCCTGAGCCATCAGAGAAAGCTTTAAGAAAGCTACTGGAACAATGTTTATGAGATTTATCCATTTCATCCCTCTTTTTCTTATCTCCTATTCCATTCACCATTCACAAATTACATATGTATCAGACATGATGTGGGCATCATTGCTGAGTCAGTGACCATCCATCAACACTTGAATTGTGACAGATGAAACGTGACAAATTCTATTTGAGATATTAATTCTGTATTCAAGTTGGTAAATAAATGGGATGGTTTGAGGAACTGAGTTGACAATCATATTCACAATGTCAATATTTTACTGGCTCTGGCTCCAATACCAAAAAGTATATGTTCATCTAGATCAGCTGAAATCAAATGAGTTTTGCCTGTGCAATCTATGAAATGCTTTAATTGTGCCACTAATGTTTAAGGTGCCAAGTAATTAAGGCACATTATCAGACACAGAGCCAAAACTTTATCACAATCCTCTGACTGTAATTGTCCTCCTACTGTAGTTTGTGCACTGAACACCTGGTGATATTTCCATACTTTCCAGGGCCCCATTTGAATTGGGCCATTGGTTCAATGTAGATGTGAGAGAAGTAATGCCTATTTGGAGGTAGTGTTACCCAGCTACATTATGAGAATTCTTGGTAAACATTGCAAGTGCTTAAAGCAGTGTAAGAATTAATTGCAAGCAAATGTAAGCCATAGTGTGAATAGATAGAACAATTATATTTTTATATGAGCTGAGCTGGACAGTTACTTCTAGTTGTTTCCAGATATGTTTTCACCATTCTCCAAAAGCGGCTCACCAAGACTTCAGCAATGCACACTGCCAAAAAAGGCCCAGCTTCTCTTCCTCACCTCCTCAGTGATTTTCAATGTTGCCTTTGGAAATGCACCATTCTTTTAAGGGCTGCTGGATTCAATCACGGTATTCATTTACCAAAGCAGCTTATGTTTCAGAAAACCAGCAAACCATAACATCTGACTTTCAAGCTGCTGCAGTACTTGAGTTCTAGGTGTACGGTATCACCAGATTTCACATCCACCAACCTGCGAGCTGGCAATCAGGGCATTACCAGTGCCAGGAACTCATCAGCATTTTGGTTATGAGAGAAAACCAGGAAATATGCACAAAGGAGTGGTGGCTGTCTTTCTTGCAGCATCTCTTACTGAGAGTACATCTGGGCACCACACCTTAGGATGGACCATGATGTAGGTTTACGAGAACGTTATCAGACTTCAGGGGTTGAGAGGTAAACGTTTGTTAAGCAAAAAGTATTAAGGGATGTATGCCAAATACAGGCATCTGGAGTTAAGCCATAATCCCATTGAATGATGAACAGGCTCAAGGGCTTGAATACCTGCTTGCGTTCCTATGTTCCTCCCTCCCCTGAACAATGCTGATTCTTCCAATATCGGCTGGACAGGAGCCAGGAATTAAGTCAGGAGAGTGAAGATTGGCAGGAATGGGGACATACTGGGGTGAACATTATCTGGGGAGAAGGTGGTGAATGTGAAAAAATCAACACCAGGGTGCAAACTGCCAGGAGGTGAGGGGTAAACATTGTCAGGGATGAGGGAAGGCTAAGCACTGGTGGGATTGAGAAGTTGGTCAGCATTGCAAGGAGGTGTGGGGCTAAGCGATATCAAACTAACAGGGCTATCAATGTTGGGGAGAATGAACATTTTAAGTAGTGAGGAAAATAATGGAAATTACATGTCTACAATTTAAATACTTCTTCCAGGTTATGAGACCTGCACCACTGAAAAATGTGTGGTCAACCAGGAAGCAGATTCTAGTTCTGAGTTCCGACGAAGGGTCAGCAGACCCGAAACATTAACTCCAATTTCTCATTAATAAAATTGTGCAAATTTAAAACTGGGAATTCAACCTATGTTGCTCTTATTAGTATGGATGTTAATCAAAGTGGAGCTGGTACAATTTGAGATCAACAATCCTCTTTAGAGACTATTACTGCAATCCTTGTTAAATCACACTCAGTCATCATTGAAATGAGGAGGGGTTTTCACACAGACAATAGTGAGCCTATGACTTGTGGATCAAGCTCTAAAGGGAAGAATGGCCTACACCTGGTCCTATTTTCTAAGCTTCTATCATAGAAAGAAAACATCATAATCTGATGAGGGGATTTGAGTTTATAATTAGCAAATATCTTTTGGAGTTCCTGAAGATAGTATGCACATTCAATGCAGACTTTCATTTGTTGCAAAGAAATCTGCACTTGACAGAAAGAGAAAAATCTGAGTTGATCTTGCCTTTTCATAACATAATTAAAAAGAAGATTAAGTCACCAACTGTCTATTCATTACACTAAAAAGGTAAATAGATTTTGATATTTTAAAGGTGTGAGGGAGGCCAATTAACAGCCAATATGGAGACCCTCATCCTGCCTTTGCTGATTTTTACCTGTGCGAGGGGAACCCTCACACCATTCAAGGAGCCTACCAGCTGTAGCTACACAGGCTGGGTTTAAAACACTGGGGTGTCTTTTTAAACCAATATAATCTATTATTGTTGCAGTTGAATTGAATCTCTCAGAAACTAAATGTTTGAATTTTACCTGTAAACATGAGCTCTCTAGAAATAGGAAAAAAAAACAAAAAGAAACTCAAATTTCACCCACATGTCCCAGAAAACAGTGCATTAAAGTCAAGTTAACATCCAGTTCTATTAACATTAGAATCTCAAAACCATCTGACACAACCAGTTTGGCTGGCATCCCATCCACCACTTCCAGCGTTCACTCCCTCTACCAGCAATATGTACTCCCTAGAAGATGCACTGCAGAAGCTCCACAAAGTTCTGCTTCCAAATTTCAATGCCAGTTCCCCAGCAAGAAACAGAGGCTGGGTTACTAAGTATTTGCCAGGCTGAGATTGATTTTTTTTTCTCCTATCTGTATAGGCATCAAGGTTTATTGGGAAGAGACAAACAAGTGGAGTTCAAGATTATCAGATAAAGTCCCACACAGCTAAAGATAGAAGCCCACTGAATTGAAGGGAAATTATGGATACGGATAGGAAATTGGTTGAATGGCAAGAAACAGTTAGAATAAAGGGCAAGTAGCCACATCCTACCAATTTGAAAAGAGGTGTCCTGCAGGGATCTGTATTGAATAATTGAGGCTCCACAATCTTCATTAGTAACTTAGATAATTGCCTAAAATGTCAAAACATCCAAATTTACTGACAAAATTGGACAATGTTGTAGACAGTGTTGACAACAGCATAAAATTCCATAGAATATTAATGGATCAGGTGAAAGGGCAAAACTATTGCAGATGAATTTTAATATAAACAAGTGAGGTTATCTATGTTGGATCAAAAAATGGATAGATCAGGGATTTTTTTTTTTAAAAAAAGACAGTGGATGTGGAGGTTTCAGGTGCATAGCTCTTAAAAATGTCACAGGCAGGCATATAACATAGTCAAGGCAGCTATTGGAATGCTGGCTTTCATATTTAAAGGGCTGGGATTAGGAATGCAAACATTACACTGCAATCATAAAAACCCTAGTCTTGTGTGCGCAGGTCTGATCACCACATTAAATGGCACAGCAGATTCAACAGGCTAAATATTGCTTACTTCTGCTTGTATTTCTTACAGTCCCTACACTGTTCCAGTTGTGGAACAGTGACTATTAACAGGCACAATGTACAAAATAACTTACCCACTTTCATTTGGAACAGAACAGCTGGTTCCACTTTATTGCTTAAAAAGAACAAAGTCACCCTCAACGTCAACTGATCAATGAAAACCACCAAATTTAAGGCTTCCACAAAAATAAGACAGGCAGAGGAACCTAAAAATGTAGCAGACACCGCTCTTACAATTTAGATCTTAGAAAGACCACAGGAGTTAGAAGAAAATGTAAAAGTGTAAAAAGCAGAGGAAAAAAATTGAAATCATGCACAACTCAGTAACAAGACAGTTTAAATCTTCATATTCAGAGGAGATGAATAATTACTGATTGTTTTAATTGATAATAAAATGCATTAATTTTCATACAAAACCATTTAAAGCAAATCCAGCAGAAAACAACTCAAATCACAGCTGGGAAAGTATCAATATTCCATATCGTTTCTGACAGTGCACCTCTTAAGACCAGAGGCATGACAAGCATTTGCAATGATTGAAACAATACTGGAGAGAAAAAAAAATGAGAAAATGCTCAGAACTCAGTTCTGAAGAGGAGTCACGACAGACTTGAAATGTTAACTCTCTCCCCACAGTTGCTGTCAGGCCAGTTGAATTTCCCCAAGTGTTTCCCTGTACTCCCTTACTGATTCATAAAATTCGGTTATGTTTCTCAGAATCACTATAGAGAAAGATTTGCAGTATTTGCTAATGTTGGGGAAACTCAGCTGACTTCTATCCAGCTGCACTTCGGATCAGATTCACACTCTGGACAGACACCCATGTATTACAAACAGGTTTGTTTTGCATACTGATACAGGAGGGGATCTGTGACAAAACAATTACAGAAGGCTTTGTACAAAATAAAATGGTAGATTACTCAATGTAAGAGAAGCACAACAAAACAATTAATTCAGTAGCACAGGCAGACGTTTTCAATATGTTGAGAGTTGACAGTTTATCCTGTAGTTTAAAAGACCCATTCCTTAGTAGCAATAAGATTTCCAATTGTCCACATTCAGTTTATCATCTTGTACCAACAAGCATGAAGTTTGGCTTGACTACTGTCCTGCAGTATGTTGGTCTCAGTGAACTTCATATACTATCCAATTTACTTAGGACAAATGGAGCTGAAAAACAGAGGACATGATTTAACATAATTGGCAGCATAACATCTAACAGAGGCAATTATGGTAAGGTGGACAAGTTGAGTTTAATGACTACATTTGGACCTTTTGTTGCAGTACTTGTACATAAACATAACTTGGAAAAATCTAATGGTTAACATGCCAAGAGCACAGGCAATTCATTTAGGCAATGGATCCTACTGACCCCAAGTAACATGATGAAAGATGAAATAGTGAGATTTCTCACCTTACTGTATTAATTTATTACCACAGAATGCAACAATTATTAGAATGATACCATTATGGATTTGGAAATTGTTGACACTCCATGTAATTTCTGAGCAGTCAGATCGCAAGAACCTCAGATGCTAGACTGTCAATACAGTGTGGGGCTGGAGGAACACAGGAGGTCAGGCAGCAGAGGAGGAGAGTTGACATTTCAGGCACAGACCCTTCATCAGGGCTGAGAGGGGGTAAGGGACCTAGGAAATAAATAGAGGGAAGAGGGGTGGGGGGGGCTGGGGAAGGTAGGTGGGATAGCAATAGGTGGATGCAGGTAGGGGCTAGTGGGGATTGGTCAGTGGGAAGGGTGGGGCAGGGAAGGAGATGGACCGGCTGCATCAGGTCAAGGAAGCAGGGATGAGGTGGGGATGGCATGAGGCGGGGATGGCATGAGGCCAGGGACAGGGAGATTTCAAAACTGGCGAATTCTTTGTTTAGGCCATCGGGCTGTATGCTCCTGAGGCAGAATATGAGGTGTTGTTCCTCCAGTTTGCATGTGGGATGACCTCCCCCTACCCCCTCAAGGCGGGGGGGGGAATATTCCCGCTAGGCCTGGGAGGGCCGCGACACCCCCGCGCCCTCCACCACATAGTACTCACTCGCCCGCAGGATGGCCACATAAATGAGGAAATTGCGGAGCGAGCGGAGCACGTCCGCCCGCATCTTCTTGCGCAGTTCCTCCGGGTCCATCTTCGGGCCAAGCGCCTCCATCCTGAACATGGCGACACCGGGCGGCTGACCCTTCACCGATTTACCCCGCCCACTCCACACTCACACGTGACCCGCCTGCTTCCAATCAGCTGGAAGAGCAGGCGCGCCAATGGCGGCTCCGGACGTCAGCCCTCTGACCCCGCCCCTTCTGGGTCACGTGACAGACCACGGAAATGGGTGGTCCCGCTCCGATGCTGGACCCACGTGAGTTAAGTCTGAGAGCCGGGACAGAACCGACTCCGGAGCGAGAGCCGGGACCCACCGTGCTCCTCTTCCCCCGCACTCCCTACCCTGCTCCTCCCCCCCGGATGAGGAAAGTGAATGTAAATAGCCAGTAGACAAGACACAAAAATAAGTGGGAAGGCAAATAGTGTGGGCGTATAAAAAAAACAAAGTTGCTGGAAAAGTTCAGGAGGTCTGGCGGCATCTGTGAAGGAATGACATGCTGAGCTTTTCCAGCAACTTCTGTTTTTGTTCCTGATTTACAGCATCCGCAGTTCTTTCGGTTTTTATTTAGTGTGGGCATATAAACAGGTTAAGTGATTGGGCAGGAGCTTGGCAGTTGGAATATAATGTGGGAAAATATGAGGCTACTTTTGCAGGAAGATCATAGCATCCCATTCCCCTATAACCCACCTGATCTACACACCCCTGAACACTATGGGGCAATTTATCATGGCCAATCCACCTAACCTGAACATCTTTGGACTGTGGGAGGAAACCCACGCAGACAGGGAGAATGTGCAAACTCCACACAGTCAGCCAAGCGTGGAATTGAGCCCATGTCCCTGGCGCAGTGAGGCAGCAGTGCTAACCACTGAGCCACTGTGGAGGAGATGAATATTATTTAAAAATAGAGAAAGATTAGAGAAAGCTATTACAGTAACCAGTAATGTGTAAGCTTTGAAATATATTACAGTATTTCCATTAGAGAAAGAGCCATAATGCATTCAAAAATGTGGAAAAAATGTGTTGTAAAATGCTTTCCAATGTGGTAACACTGGGATTTAAATCTGCAGCCAACTCTGACAGAAAAATAATGGCAAAATTTGGACATTTGAACAACCTTAACACTTGCTCCCCTCCATTGATTAGAGACAATCTGTTTAAATGCAGATGATACAAATTCTTCTTTCAATTTCAGCCTTTGGAGTTGGGATGGTAGTGTTTTAAAAACTGTAGCCAATATGAATGCTTGGCTGAGTTCCAACACTCAATTGGCAGTTGACAGCTCTTCAAGGGGCTGACTGACAATTTTATGAAGTTGCGATAACATTGTGTATCAATGGTAATATGTTTGAACTAGAATTTTAATAGATTGTCAAAGATTTTTTTCTTTGCAACTGCCTTTAAACTAATCCCTACACTTACACCACCCTTCTCACCTCCGTCCAAGGCCTCAAACAATCATTCCAAATCCAACAGGGATTCACCTGTACATCTTCTAACCTGGTCTACAGCATCCATTGCTCCAGATGTGGTCTCCTCTACATCAGAGAGACCAAGTGCAGACTCGGTGACCGACTCGCGGAGCATCTGCATTCTGTACGCTCCATTCAATACCACCTTCTGGTTGCCCTCCCACTCTCTTGGTGACATGACCATCTTGGGCCTCCTCCAATGTCACAATGAGGCCACACAAAAATTGGAGGAACAACACATTATATTCCTTCTCAGCAGCTTACAGCCCAATGGTCTCAACATAGAATTCACTAGCTTCAAAATCTCCCCACCCCTAGCCCCATCCCATGTCCAGCCCTCCCTTTCATCACCACCTCCTTGACCTGACACAATCTGTCCATCTTCTTTCTTACCTTTCCGCTCCACCCTTCCCTCTGATGAAACTCCACAATCCACCTATCACCATCTTACCTACTTTCCCCCAGCCCCACACCCCCTTCTATTTATTTCTGAGCTCCCTTCCCCCTCCCCGGTCCTGATGAAGGGTCCCAGCCCGAAACATCAACTTTCCTGCTTCTCTGATGCTGCCGGACTTACTGTGTTCCTCCAGCTTCACTCTGTATTGACTGCATTTAAACTAATTTTGAATGTCTTGCATAGCCTCTGAGGATTGTATGTAGTGGATACAGGGTGAATGGCCATGACAGATAAGGGAAGACCATGGGTGTGTGTACATGAGGGTGAGGTTTCACATTTTAAAACGTGTTGGGAGCAGGGCTGGAGTCTTCAGGAATAATGGTAGTCCTTCTAACCAGCTTGCCTTTGCACCCAGCAAAAAAAAATCCTGCAAACACAAATCTTGTGTGGAAGAACAACAATCCCTGGCAAAATCCCATGTGTTTGGTGTGCAATTTTGGGGAAGGTAGGAAAGTGGACAAATTGGGTTTTCAGAACCCATATGAAAGTCCAAGCCCAAGTTTGAGATCCATAATTATGGTACGTTTGAAGCCATGTATGTTTTTTCAATTGTGCTACAGGGACTACTTGTGAATATGCAGCTAATCTATGTAGTTAGATCTTGAATTACAAAGGTGACTTTGAATATGGGTTTACAATCACAACAGCTCCTTCTGCTCTGTATCCTGTCTCCCTCTGCTGAGCACATCATGTAACTGTTGTAGTAGGCAAAATGTAAACAAGAGAATAGAAACTCTTTGCAGAATTTCATTTACCAACTTGCAATGTGCTTGTTACTGCAATCCTGCATCTGCTTTTGCAATCCAGCGCACAATTTCACACAGATGTTGATCTTATAATGAGTGCATTAACCTTGAAAATATGTGCATTTGTAATTGGAAATTCTGCTCACCTATGGCTCGGATAGTACTGAGAAATGAGTGACAATTTGCAATCAAAGACCACATTATCCTCTTGGTGAAGAGATGGCTCCAGGAGAGAAGTTTATTTCAGCTGTAAGAGGTGTAAGAGGCTCAAATTGTGGTCTCTTGTTCTGCCTGCGCCCCACAAGGAAAAAAGTTAGATTTGCTGTAAGCATTCTTTCAAACCTACATTATTTTAAACACTTCAATAGCATTCTGCAACTCCAAACAGCAGCTTGACCAACAGAGAATGGATTGTAAGGTTAAATCAGCCCATTTTATTGGGTAAGTATTAAATTAACAAATTTGTTTTAGGAATCTGTAGGGAAATGGTAATGGATGGATCCCATTTTATGGTACATTCCCTTGTTTTTGATAGGTGGGAGGAGGGGAAGGCCCCAGCCACCTTTGGAGTGTCCTGAGAGGAGATTTCTGAAGGGCTTTTTGTGTGTGGTTCCTCCTCTGGTGGGCTATCTCCGGGCAGCACTTTGTATCCTGGTGAGGAGGGGGTCATCTAGAGTAACCCCATCCCCACGTCGCCATGCTTCAGGCCTGCTGACCAGTGGCTGGGGCAATGGAGAGTGGGCGCATGCGAGAAGATCCTGAGGGGGCTGGGCCTGCCTTTCCTTGGCAACCGCTAATTTGTCCGTGGACGCAGTTAGAATGTTGCAGGAATCGCCGCAGCTTCTGGTAAATTGGGGCCATTCCCTCCCACACACCTCTCTTCTGCTGCTGCTGTTCCTCCCAGTTCATTGTGGTCAAAGTCCCTGATTCCCTGCACCACTGGGTCCTCTCCTGCCAGGGGCTGTGCAGGTGCCTGGTCTCTGCCAGCCCTCTGAGAGCCAGCGACCTGCATTGTTACGGTGAGGCACTCACCAGCTTGTGCTCCCACACTTTCTAAGGCCAACATTCCCATTGAGGTGCCTGTATCTGGGCTGGTGGGAGGTGCAAGGAGGCAGCCTTGCCAATACTTCCCCTGAGGGCTTGTTTCTTTTGCCCTCTGAGGGTGAGGTGCTGGGGAGTTGACTGTTTCTCTGCAGAGCTGGTGGAGATGCCGACAGGATCTGCAAGATAAAAGAGAGAGATAGCAGTGCGGCTGCTGGTTAGAGGTGGAGTGCAATGAGTGTGACTGACAGCAGGGTTCCTGTGAGAAGTGAAGTGGGATGAAGGGTGGGATTTAGTCGGTCGGTGGGACCTGGTTGTCTCAGCAACCCTACAGGTGTGGTCCTGGTCTCCCCCTGTGAAGGGCAGAATTCTCTCCTCTTAGGCGTTGGGTAGTAGAACGTCAGACCACCCTCCGTCAGTCCAAGTCCTTTTTGCCCTGTTATTCTTATCGTTCATTCACAGGAAGATGGTGTTGCTGGCCGGGCCAACATCTACTACTCATCCCTAAACACCCAGAGAGCAGTTAAGAGTCAACCACATTGCTGTGGTTCTGGAGTCACATGTAGACCAGACCAGGCAAGCATAGCAGTTTCCCTGAAGGACGTTAATGAGCCAGATGGGGTTCCCAACAATCAACAATCACCACTAGACTCTTAGCTTCAGACGTTTTTTTATTGAAATCAACTTCCACAATGCAAACCCAGGTCCCCAGAATATTACTTGGGTCTCTGATTAACATTCCAGCGATATTACCACCAGGCTGATGCCTCCCTTATATGGCTATGTTCTCCTGGAATGAGAGAAAGGGAGGGGAGATGCTGCAGGCAATAGTGAGAATGGTGAAGAATGAGGGGAGAACAGAGATAGAGTGAGTGTGAAATGGCAGCAGGAAGAGTGCAGCACTTAGCTTGCTACAGTGGACAATGTCACTAACAAAACAAAGAACATGCGCTGACACCTGATAGCTTTCTAAACAAGAAAAGCCTTTAGCCTCTGCGCTTTCTTGTAGCACGGCTGGCCATTCCTTCGGATGGTGGTAACCCACATGGCACTGACCCACATGGCAATCTTTTACTAGAGTGGTCCCTCAACTGCTCTGGGACCCGTGCCAAACAGTTGCCATGCCAATGCCTTGACTTCTGGTTCTGGAAGTTGTTGCTGCTCATGGACCTTGGAGGTCTGCTTGGAAGGGGAAAAACAAAATATCAGCGGGAATGCTGCAGCTTCCTCTTGTGTCCTACGGGAAGATGGATCCTCAACCAGGACCTTAAAGTTCCTTTCGGAGAATCGCCATGCCAACTTCCCGACGTGTTCAGACTCTGTCCTTGATTAAGATGGGCTGCTTTGGAATGCCAGTGCTCATTCAGGTGGCCTTTTAAATATGGCATAGCTGCCGGGGATACTGGTCTTTTGACGGATGTACGCGAAGAGGGGACTTGTTTTTGGAACAGGGCATGCTAAGATAGGGCTCGAATCAGAAGTAGCAGACAGGGTAGGCAGTCAATGAGTTGGAATTGGTCAGATATGGAGAGAGATCTCACTAGGCCTCATGGCGAGCATCCCTGAAGAAAATGCCATAAGATTTAGGCCACATTCCTATTGAGGTGCAGTGCACTAAACTGACTGCAGTACTCGAGACAGAAGTCTGACCAAGCCTGTGCACAACTGAAGCAAGGCCTCTTCAGATATTTTGTTAGCATCTTTGTCTACCCTTTTATACTTGTCTAATAGCTTTGTATTTGAACTCCCAAATCTCTTTGCTTCTCTACAATCCCAATTTATCACCAATTAGAAAATAAATGGATGTATCTCTCTCTGATCTAAAATGAATGACCTCATGCGTTTCTACATTAAACACCAACTGGCATAGTTATGTCCACTCATTTAATCTATGTCTCATTGTAATTTCCTGTTCCATCTACACAACTCACCATCTCCCCTAAGCTAATGCTGCCTATTCCTATTCTCTATTCCTTTATCTGACAAATACAGTGATGTGAGAACCAGCAACACTGAAATACAACAGCAATGGAGAAGATATTACAGATCCAAGCAGATTATAAACTGCAACCACTTCAGTCAGTTCAAACAGAATCATTTCAGAATTACAGGAAAGAACATGTGAACACATTTCCATACTCTGTAAGTCCAATAGTAGATCATGTTATAAAATAGTTATGTTTAAGAGAGGAAGCAGCAGCCTTTGACAATATTGTAAGAGCAACTGACAATTACTTTATGTTAACCCTCAATTGCATAATGAGAGATGTGAATTTTGCAAGGACTCCATTTGATTTCTGGGACATATCATTGACGAAGAAAGCATAAAGACAGAACCCCTGGAAAACAAAGTCAGAAGTCACACGACACCTGGCTATAGTCCAACAGATTTGTTTGAAATCCCAAGCTTTTGGAGCACTGCTCCTGCATCAGGTGAAGTGGACGGAAGCCAAAAGGCACAGGATTTATAGGTGGAGAGAGCACAAAGCTATTAGAAACTGATAGCCAAATTCTGTACCCATGGAGATAGCCTCAACTGTGATCTTGGGTTCATATCATGCAACATGTAACCCTACCATCATAGAATCATAGATATAATCACAATGTGGAAACAGGCCATTTGGCCCAACAAGTCCACACCACCCCTTGAAAAGCATCTCACCCAGACCCATCCCCCTACCCTTTCCTGTAACCTTACATTTCCCATGGCTAATCCACCTAATTTGCACACCCCTGGACACTATGGGGCAATTTAGCATGGCCAATCCACCTAACCCACACGTCTTTGGACTGTGGGAAGAAACCAGAGCACCTGGAGGAAATCCACACAGACATGGGGAGAACTTGCAAACTCCATGCAGACAAATTGCCCGAGTGTGGAATCGAACCCAGGTCCCCAGTGCTGTGAGGCAGCAGTGCTAACCACTGAGCCACCATGCCACCCCACTTTTTTTTTGTTTGCGGCCACAGAATCTCCTGTCTGTCCCCCTAACTATCAAGTCTCCTTCATACCAGGCCCACAACGATCTGCTCTTCAGCGCAGGTGACTGCTCCAGGCTCTAATGTATGTGCCGAAGTGATGTCTCTCCCTCTCAGTCACCCTCTACTGGATCCATACTACTTCATACCGTACTGTTCGGTATTTGCAAAATCTTCCTTACTGCTCTGTTTTGACACCATCGTCTTGATAAATTGTTATGATCTCTCAAACTTAATTAGTTTGTACAGTTTTGGATTGCTCGTGACTTTGGTTAGACCCTCATCATGCGACTCTTATAGCTATTATGTTATTCCAGCCATTTGGTTGTTGCTGGCGCCATCTTTTTTTTTATTTTTTTGTAATTATCTCTCTGCCTTAATTAATTGGGTTGTAGGTCATCCCTTCACTTACTATTCAGCTGTTGACAATTTACTCACACCATTTGACACTTTCGATCACCTGCAAAGACTTGTTATTCAGCCTGTCAACACACAACTCACACCATTTGTACTATCAATTGACACTCATAATTACCTAGAATTACCTTGCAATGATCTCTCTGTATTTAAATTCTGTACTTGTGCACTTCCCTCCACTTTACCTAATGAAGGGGCAATACTTTGAAAGCTTGTGGTTTCAAAATAAACCCTGATGGGTGACGTTTTAGAGGGTTATAAAATCATGGGAGGCATGGATAGGGTGAAATGCCAAGGTCTTTTCCCCAGGGTAGCAGAGCCCAAAACTAGAGAGCATAGGCTTAAGGTGAGAAGGGAAAGATTTAAAAGGGACCCAAGGGGCAACTTTTTCTCACAGTACATGGTCCATGTGTGGAATAAGCTGCCAAAGGAAGTGGTGGAGGCTGGTACAATTACCACATTTAAAAGGCATCTGCATGGGTACTTGAATAGGAAGGACTTAGAGGGACATGGACCAAATGCTGGCAAATAGGACTAGATTAATTATCTGGTCAGCATGGACAAGTTGGGCTGAAGGACCTGTTTCCCTGCTCTGAGTCTGACTTAAAGATTTCTGGAAATGGTAAAGCAATTAGCAAAATTTTTATCCCACTTGGCAACCATCATTGAATCCCTAACTCACTTCCTCAAGAGGTCTGAAGGATGGAGGAATGCACATCAAGATGAGGCATTTCAAAAGGTCAAAGACATACTGACTTGTGCAAGTGCCTTGCCCCAGTACAATCCATCATTCCCCACTACTTTTACTGTGGATGCCTCAGTCACAGATATTAGAGAAGTTCTCTTCAAAGAGCAGCCAAAAAATACAGAAAACCAGTAATTTACAAATTGTGAGAGTTATCTGATACAGAAACCCGTTATGCAGTTATTAAAAAAGTAGCTCTTTCACTAAATGGGCCAGAAAGAGATTTTCAGATTACAGACTGGGTCTCATTGTTCTTGTTGAGACCAATTATAAACTACTATTTGAAAAAGAATTGGCAAAATATGCCTCCAGGTACACAATGATTTTGTCATCATCTCATGAGATTTGCGGCTGTATGTTTTGTAACTGACCAAGTACATGTAATTACAGATAACACCAGGTGCCTTCTCCTAAGCAACTGTTGACAAGCTTACACCCGTTGATAAAGAATTGCTGGAGAACTGAATTCATAAACTCAGGCAACAAAATTATCGCGGCCAGCAACAGGAACAAAGCTTAACTTCATCAGAGGGGGACAGAGAAAGGATCCCAAATGTCTCATCGTATGGTTGGAAAAGAAACTTGGGGTTAATTATGAAAATCTATTTTGAAAACAGACAATGTCTTACTAATTTTCATGACCTATTGATTTTTGATGACAGATTCATAATCCCTCTTTCACTGAGAACCTATATTCTTGACCAGATACATCAAGGACACCTGGGCAAGCTTCAGTATGGCATCTAGGAATCACTCAACAGATGGAAGATGTTACAACTGTTTGTCAGTTTCAAGACAGGCCTTGCCATGCAAGAAAAGAATCATTGATTCTGACTACCTTACCCACCAGGCATTAGGAATGGTTTTGGACAGATCTATTTGTGGTTGAAGGATTCTTTTGTCTATTAGTGATGCCTTATTGCTTCGAAGTAACAGAATTACACTATTGCACCATGGTGTGGAGGTGCCGGTGTTGGACTGGGGTGGACAAGGTCAAAAGTCACACAACACCGGGTTGCATTCTGAAATGTTCATTTGAAAACACAAGCTTTTGGAGCCTCACTCCTCTTCAGATGTTAGTGAGAGAGGTAGTATCAGACACAGAATTTACAAGTAAAACATCGAAGGGTCACACCACAGACACAGATGCCAAGGTCCTACTTGAGATGTTTGGCACTAACGGAATTCTGGATATAGATATATCTGATAATTTGTCGTTGAGACATTTGAGAACATTTGCGCCATTTTATGGTTCAAGCACATCACTGGATCGCCAAGATAGCCCCGTTTGAATGGAGAAGCTGAACATGGAGTCTAAATACTCAAAAGCCTCTTGAAGAAGAAGACAGGCTTCTTCGTATCTCTACTACACTTCTGCTGCACTGCACTGCAATGTGGCCTCTCACCATCAAGACCATAACTGGGGAGAAAACTAAGTTCTCAGCTCCCCATCCTTCCACAATGGCTGATGCCACCTTGACTTCAAGGTACTATATTATTGGTCTGTCCAGACCTTTTTTGTTTGTAAGGTAGGCACATGAACTCAATTGGGCAGGAGGTCAGGTGTTAGTTTACGAATAACATGTTAAACTTTTTGAGGTTTGTAACTCGGGTTGTGGATGAAGTTGTAGATGTGCTAGCCGAGCTGGTGGGTTTGGCTGCAAACATTTCGTCACCCTGCTAGGTAACATCGTCAGTGCGCCTCCGGTGAAGTGTCGGTGTTCTGTCCCGCTTGTTATTTATATGCCTCGGTTTGTTGGGGTGACTGATATTACTTCTGGTTCTGTTTCTCAGTGGTTTGTACACAGGGTTTAATTCAATGTGTTTGTTGATGGAGTTCCGGTTAGAATACCAGACCTTCCAGGAATTCCCTGGTGTGTCTTTGTTTGGCTTGTGCAATTATTGATGTGTTGTCCTAGTCGAATTTGTGTCCCTTTTTGTCTGTGTAATGAGATAAGTAAGAATTGGTTGTGTCTCTTGGTGGCTATTTGGTGTTCATGTATCCGTATAGTCAGTTTTCTTCTGGTTTGGCCTATATAGTGTTTCTCACAGTCCTTGCGTGGTATTTTGTATCTTACCCCAGTTTTGCCGGTTTTGGGTATGGGATACTTTACAGTCGTCAGTAGCTGTAGGGTCGTAAGGTGGTTGTCAGTTTGTAGGCGTCTGAGTAGTCTTGTGGTCACCTCTGAAATGTCCTTGATGTATGGTAGGGTGAGAAGTTATTCTGGTCGTGTTGTGTCTTCCTGTTGTCTCGGAGGTAACGGCGGATTGTGCTTTTCAGATATCCATTTCTTTTGAAGACTCCGAATCACTTATACCATGCAAGGACTGTGAGAAACACACCATAGGCCAATTCCTCCTTGTCTCACTACATATGGACAACGAGGGACACGAATTTGATTGGGACAACACATTGATAATCGCACAAGCCAAACAGAGACATGCCAGGGAATTCCTGGAGGCCGGGTATTCCAAATGGAACTCCATCAACAAACACATTGAATTACATGCCCTCCTGATGCTGCCTGACCTGCTGTGTTCCTCTAGCACTATTACCACAATGGGATATGTTGGCATGAGAGGGAGGGAGAAAGAGCTGTGGAACTTAATGACGAGGTGGGTTTAAGAATATGGCTATACATGGGATTTTAATGCGGATCTGGGGATTAGCAGAAATATCCAAAGAGATGATGGAAGGGCTGATAGTCAAAGGGTGGGGGGGGACATGAAATTGATGAAGGACAGAGGTAATGGGAAATGGAAGGGCAAGTCCGTCAAAAGTTATGGGGAGGAATCTATACTCGAAAAGAGAGGGTAGAGGGTGAAAGAGCCAAAATTAAAGTTTAACACCATCAAATTGTTTTCCAGAAGAGGGTTTTGGAGAATGCATAGTCTAAGAGAAAGGATCCCCAGGTCTGTATGCATGTGTTTGGACACAACCAGCACAAAACATGAAATGCCTGAAAACAACACTGAAACTAAAAGTGCCAAAAGCTTTAGAGTGATCAATTCCAGAAGGCATTTGCAGTGAAGTTAAACAATTTTGCTTGGAGTTTAAAACCTACAAACAGCACTCTTCCATCCATTCCTTAACTTTTCACAAGAAACGGAGATAGGCCAGTACCAACAGTGGTGGGTTGAGGTGTAGGGAATGGATGAATATGCAATCATTTGCACAAGACCATTCACAAGCTCGTACAAATGAGAGATAATTACTCAGTCACAAAACCATTACAATGTGTAAGGGCTCCAGTACAGGGGTGTAAAGAAGGCAAATCGATCCACACTGTGCTACTTGATACATGCAGGCACAGCAATGACAGGAAAAAGAGTGCAAATATTTTGCATGCAGCAGCAGCGTCAGAACAGGGGAGGACGGCCATGGATGTGGAGGTTGCACTTTTCCATGTACAGCTGGTGGGAGAACAAGCTTTCACCCAAGGCAGAAGCAACCTGAATAGGTCCCAATGTTGCCACTGACTATAACACATTGCCAAATACAAAGCATACATTGCATTCTTGTTCTTGTTCGCAGATCAGTAATTCCATCAGATCCAGGGACCACTGAACCCTGCACCTGTCTTAGTCTTGATAAGACTAGGGAGATGAAAGAGAAGAAGACAAGAGCAAAGACAGCAGAATCAGAGATACGAGGCTCCTGGGCTCCAGCTGTGGATGAATAAGCAGCAGCACATGAAGAGGGGAACCAGGGTCTTCAGTCTATAGGGAAATGGTGTACAGAAGATGTTCCAGCTCCTTCTGGATGAGCGATGGACAGAGCAGAAGACATTTTGCAATGACTAGAGAACTGCTTACATCCGTCTGCCACTTTCTGCAGACAGACCTGCAGCTGCAAGGCGTGGGAAGGAAGAGTTGTGCTTTTGGGTCTGAGGATCACAGCAGCAATGAACTTTCTCATCGCTGTCCTCTTCCAAAGCTCAACTGCAGATTTGTGTGGCATCTCCCAATCGATAGCCTAAAAGTCTTTTAATTAATTCACTAACTTCCTTTAAAGGAAAGCAATCGTTAGTCCAGTTCACCATGGAACCACACAGCTAGGCTCCTTGAGCCCTGGGAGTTGCAGCTATTGCTGGGTTCCCTCAGGTGCAAGGGGGCATTAACTACACTCTTATGGTACTTAGCACTCCATGGCATCATCCAGCCAGATTCCTCAACAGGAGGGGGCTCCATTCCCTCTATCTCCAGCTCACTTATGACCCCAGTCAACAATTCCTGCAGATGTATGCCCACTATCACCACCATTATCCCCTCCAGACTGATCTCGAATCCTGCCATGGCAGATGGTGGAATTTGAATTCAATAAAATATCTGGAATTAAGGGTCTAATGATGACCGTGAATCCATTGTCGATTATTGGAAAAACCCATCTGGTTTACTAATGTCCTTTAGGGAAGGAAACTGCCATCCTTACCTGGTCTGGCCTACATGTGATTCCAGACCCACAGCAATGTGGTTGACTCTTAACGGCCCTCTGGACAATTAGGGATGGGCAATAAATGCTGCCTGGTCAGCGATGCCCTCATCCTGTGAATGAATAAAGAAAAAAAAATCTCAAAAGTCAGAGACTTAGGTTTTGACTCCATCCTTTGCAACTGGATCCTCAGCTTCCTGACCCACAGACTGTAATCAGTGAGGATAGGTAACAGCACCTCCCCCACAATAACACTCAACACTGGAGACCCCCAAGGACTCATTCTCAGACCCCTAATCTACTCCCTGTTAACCCACAACTGTATTGCCAAACTCCAAAGGAATGCCATCTACAAGTTTGCTGACAGCATCACTGTGGTAGGATGGATATCAAAGAACGATCAGTCAGATTACAGAAAGGAGGTAGAGTGCTTGGTGTCGTGGTGCAATGATAACAACCTCTCTCTCAATGTTGGCAAAACAAAAGAACTGATCATTGACTTCAGGAAGAAAGGAGGAGGACACGCCCCCAACTGCATCAACAGAATGGAGGTGGAGAGGGTTGAGAGCAACAAGTTCCTAGGAGTGATGATAACCGACAAACTGTCCTGGACTTCCCATGTAGATGCGACAGTCAAGAAGGCACAACAC
>NC_063334.1:3666218-3744442 GCF_021869965.1 Rhincodon typus
CTGTGAAGGAGAAAACAGAGTTAACGTTTCGGGTCCAGTGACCCTTCCTTAGAACAGAGGAAGGGTCTGAGGAAGGGTCACCGGACCCGAAACGTTAACTCTGTTTTCTCCTTCTCAGATGCTGCCAGACCTGCTGAGCTTTTCCAGCAACTTTGTTTTTGTTATTGCCTCTTCTTCCTCAGGTGGCTCAGGAAATTTGGCGTGTCCATATGGATCCTCACCAACTTCTACAGATGCATTATTGAAAGCATACTGTCCGGGTGCATAACGGCCTGGTATGGCAACTGCTCTGCCCAGAACCATAAGAAACTATAGAAGATGATCAGCACAGCCCAGACCATCATGGAAACCGACCTCCCATCCATGGACTCCATTTACACTTCTCATGGAAAGGCTGCCAACTTATCAAAGACCCATCCTGCCCTGGTAATGCTCTCCTACAATTTCTTCCATCAGGCAGAAGATACAGAAGCTTGAACATATGCATTAGCAGGTTCAAGAACAGCTTCTTCCTTGCCACTATTAGACTGATGAATGGACTCTCTAACTTCAAATAATGCTGATCTCGTTAATGTTGATCTTGCCTTGCCTATGTCCTATGCGCTGTAACCTGTATGCCTTACTCTGTCCAAGTATTTTTTTAACCTTATGATCTGTATGCCCTTGATTACTATGATCTGCCTTTACTCCTTGCAAATAAAGCTTTTCATTGTACTTAGGTACACGTTACAATAAACCAAATCAATCTATCTATCCACGGAGTTGCTAACGCTCATACATTCTACACAATTCCTAGGTTCCTCCAATGTTACAGCCCCCGATCCCCAGGCCATATCATCTCCAGGACTGACTCGTGGATGACAAGAGATATCCCCAGAAAGAATGGATAATGACCTGACTGTGAACTCCTCAGCCTGATGCTGAACTGTACTATAATGCTGCCTGAGCTGAGGTCTCTGCTTGTAATATAGGCCTTTGTCTGCAAGACAAATTCCTCTATCACTGTAATGTAGGGATGGGGAGGGGGGCTCACGATGCTGACTGACTCCCTTACCACCACTATGCTGCTTACACTCATGGGTCCTAGAGGGTTTGCTCCTCCCAGATCAACAGCAGATCACTTCAGCATATGTCAATCATAAGCATGGACCAGAAGTGCAGGATTGCCAATCTGCTTCAGAGCATGGTATGTGAAGAGAGAGAGAGAAAGAGAGAATGATGATGAATATGTGGTTGGAAGCTCATTTTGTGTTCAAATATGGCACCAAGTTTGTGTTTTGCCTTAGAGAGTTTAAGACTATGACATAAAATCACATGAAGTTGGACTAGGAGTAGATGGGAATTGACAACCTAATAGCGTTATTGCAGGTTAATCCAGAGACCCAGGTAACATTCTGGGGAGCCAATCTCTCTCATCTTAGGGTTTGGTAAAACACAGCAAGACACCTCTCTGGGCTTTGCAGCAAGAAACACTCAAAAACCTCAATACAACTCACTCTCAGCTAAAATAATGTAAAATTCAGCCCATCATTTCTCATTCTTCTAAACTCCAATGAGTACAGGGTCAATCAATTATCTTTTCTCCATAAGACAACCCTTCAGCCCTGTAAACCTGCTCTGAACCAATTGTAATGCAAATAATGCAACACAATAGCCTCACCATTGACCTACACAGTTATAGCATGACTTCCCCATTTTTGTACTTCACCCTCTTGTACTAAAGGCCAATATTCCATTTGCCTTCTTAATTTCTTGCAGTACATACTTACTAACTTTGATTCATGTTTGAGAACACCCAGATGCACTTCTACTGTGACATTCTGCAGTGTCTCTTCTTTTAAATATATTCAGCTTTTTTGTTCTTACTTTCAAAATTGAGAACCTCATATTTTCTCACATTGTATCCCATCTGCCAGATCTTGCCCGTTCTGTTGAATATATCTATATCCCTTTGCATTCTCTTTGTATCCTCCTCAGATCTTGATTTCCTATCTCTCATTTTATGATCAGGAAATTTAGCTTCAGTACTGTTGGGTGTTTCATTCAAGATATTTATGTAGATGGTAAATATTTGAGGTCCCAGCTGTTGATCCCTGTAGTAGTTTATTATTTATAAATTGCCAACCTGAAAATGACTCATTTATTGGTACACTTTCTCAAAGTTCCATTCATACTTTCAACCCCACTACCATGAGCTCTTCTCTAGGACAGTAAATTTTATGTGACACTTTATTGAATGCCTTTAGGGAATCCAAATGTACAATGTCTACTGTTTCTCCTTTATCCATCTGCTTATTTTGTTCTCGAAGAACTCTAATAAATTTGACAAGCATAATTTCCCTTTCACAAAACCATGTTGACTCTGCCTGATGGTAATATGATTTTCTAAATGTTATTACCTACTTAATAATAAATTCTAGCATTTTCCCAATGATTGATGCCAGACCAATGGCCTATACTTTCTTGTTTTCTGTCCCTCTAATTTCTTGAATAAAGGTGTTACATTTGTGGCTTTCTAATCTGCTGGGAGCTTTCCAAGATTTAGGGAATTATAGCCATTTACAGGTAAAGCATCCACTGTCTCTGCAGCCACTTCTTTTAAGATCTTAAAATATGAGCCATCTGATACAGGCCACATCTCAGCATTTAATCCCATTAGCTTCCTTCATAACTATATTTTAATTTTCTCTCTCCCTTTTGCCCCCTGCTTTTCTACTGGTTGTAGGAAATTTTGTGTGCCTTCTACTGTGAATTTTTAGAGCCAATATAGTCATAGAGATGTATAGCATGGAAACAGACCCTTCAGTCCAATTCGTCCATGCTGACCAGAGATCCCGAATTAATCTAGTCCCATTTGCCAGCATTTGGCCTATATCACTCTAACCCCTTTCTATTCATATACTCATCCAGATACATTTAAAATATTGTAATTGTACCAGAGTTTCTGCCATTTTCTTATTTTTCATTATTAATTCTCCAGTCTTTCCTTCTGAGTAATCTATGCTTACTTTAGCTAATCATTTCCTTTTATGTATTTTCAGAACCTTTTATTGTCAGTTTTTATATTTCTTGGTAGTTTTTTTTCTCATACTCTAATTTCTCCCTCCACTTTTTGTTTGTCACCATTTACTGGTATCTAATATCTTTTCCAATTCTTTGGCCTCCACTAATCTTTGAAGAATTTTACATCTTTACTTTCAGTTTGGTACCATTCTTAACTTCTCTAGTTAACCAAATATATATACCCTTCTCATGGTGCCATCCTTTTCCAATAAAATATATTTTTTTATCAGGAATTATGAAATACCTTATTAAATGTATGACATTCCTTCTTTACTGTCTTATCTTATAACATTGTTCTCCATTTTACTTTAACCACTCTGCCTT
Organism: Rhincodon typus; assembly: GCF_021869965.1. Classification (NCBI taxonomy): domain Eukaryota; kingdom Metazoa; phylum Chordata; class Chondrichthyes; order Orectolobiformes; family Rhincodontidae; genus Rhincodon; species Rhincodon typus. The sequence goes on from NC_063334.1 coordinate 3,669,606, forward strand.
CCAGCTTAACTAAAAACAATTAGAATGATACAACACTAGTTTTAGGTCAAACTTGCTGACTGTTGAACTGATTCTGAAATTCTATCTCATCTTGATCACTGTTACCTACAGTATCCTTTATGATGAGGAAATTTCATCATTCTGTCTCATTATACATTACTCAATCTAAAATAAACATGTTCTCTGCCTGGTTTCAGAATGTATTATTTCTAAGAAACTACTCAATACACCTTTGCCACTGGTCTATAGCCTTTTTCAGCTCTTAACAGACTCTTGTTTTCACTGCCAGTTGAACCCTGGGCTTATACCCAACAACCACACGGCTTTCAGCTCCAAGCCAAAGATCTTACAGAAATGTTTCCCACAGAAAGCTCCCCAGAATTCCAACCAAGGCTCCACCCTGCAACATTCAGCTTTATGGTGAAAGAAGTTAGCTGAGATGTCCAATAGATATTCATATTAATTAACTTGTCAGCTTCAAAGTGAAACCTCTTTACAGCGAAGTCTGTATGAATAATTTAAATTTCTAATGAAGTCTATCAATTCTCCCCAGACTTACTGTCTGCAGCTTCTCAGCAAACTGAAGGTGACCCATCACTTTATGGCTTTAAATCCGAACTCATAAATACACATGGAACCCTTTAAATTGCAATCAACATAGGCTTGTTTGATTTGCATTCACATTAGGGTTGTTTACGAGGCTCTTAATCAGGTTTTCCAATTAACACTGTAATTCCCAATTTAAAAGTAAAAGTTACACCTCAAAATATTCATACGAACTATAAACTACATGATTATCCAACGCATCATCCTCCGACACTTCTGCCATCTGCAATCCGACACCACCACCAAAGACATTTTTCCCTCTCCACCCTTATCTGCTTTCCGGAGGGACCACTCTCTCCGGGACTCCCTGTTCTGCTCCACACTCCGCTCCAGCCCCACCACACCCGGTACTTTTCCCTGCAACCGCAGGAAGTGCTATACCTGCCCCTACACCTCCCCCCTCACCCCCATCCCAGGCCCCAAGAAGACTTTCCACATCAAGCAGATGTTCACCTGCACATCTGCTAATGTGGTATACTGTATCCGCTCTTCCAGCTGTGGCCTCCTCTACATCGGTGAAACCAAGTGGAGGCTTGGGGATCGCTTTGCAGAACACCTACGCTCGGTTCGCACTAAACAACTGCACCTCCCAGTCGCGAACCATTTCAACTCACCCTCACATTCCTCAGACGACATGTCCATCCTGGGCCTCCTGCTGTGCCACAACGATGCCATCCGAAGGTTGCAGGAACAGCACCTCATATTTCACTTGGGAACCCTGCAGCCCAATGGTATCAATGTGGACTTCACAAGCTTCAAAATCTCCCCTCCCCCTACCGCATCCCAAAACCGGCCCAGCTCGTCCCCACCTCCCTAACCTGTCCTTCCTCCCACCTATCCCCTCCTCCCACCTCAAGCCCCACCCCCATCTCCTACCTACTAGCCTCATCCCACTCCCTTGACCTGTCCGTTCCCTGGACTGACCTACCTCCTCCCTAACTCCCCACCTACACTCACCTTTACTGGCTCTATCCCCGCCTCTTTGACCTGTCTGTCTCCTCTCCACCTATCTTCTCCTCTATCCATCTTCTAACCGCCTCCCCCTCTCTCCCTATTTATTTCAGAACCCCCTTCCCCTCCCCCATTTCTGAAGAAGGGTCTAGGAAACGTCAGCTTTCTTGCTCCTCTGATGCTGCTTGGCCTGCTGTGTTTATCCAGCTCTACACCCTGTTATCTATGATTAAGACCATCTTTTTCATGACAGGTTAGCTGCATTGGTATCTCACTAGAAACCACATCAGTACTTATAAACCAGCTTACTCCAGTTATTTTCCATTGAATTACCAATATGTTTAGTGACCTCAACATGTTGCTGTTCCAAAGCGAAATTATCTTTTAACATTTGTAAGCGAAATTTGAAAGCGAATCAAACTTTTATGCCCTTTAACCATGCATGACATCCATAAATTAATGAATCAAAATAACATTTTAACAGATCTGTCCCACATACTGTTTAAGTACAATTAATTAAAGAAAATGCTTTGCAACCAGAATAACCTGTTTGGATTTTTCATTTATTATTGTCACATGTACCTAAGTACAGTGCAAAGTTTTGTTTTGCATGCAGTACAGGCAAATCGCACATACGAAGTGCATTAAGAGTAATAGAACAGAGCGAGGAATACAATGTTGTGGCTACAGAGAAGGTACACAAAGAGCAAGGTTAATATTAACTTTGAAAATTGAGAGGTCCATTCAGCAGTCAAATAACCGTGGGGAAGAAGCTGTTCTTGAACCTGTTGGTATATGTGTTTATGCTTATGTATCTTCTGCCTGATCAGAGAGGTTGGAAGAGATTATTACTGAGGTGAAAAGGGTCTTCAATTAGATAGGCTGCCTTTCTGAGACAGCAGGAAGTACAGATGGAGTTAATGGATAGAAGGTTGGCTTGCGTGATGGAATGGGCTGTGTTCACAACTCTCTGTAGTTTCTTATGGTCCTGAACAGAGCAGTTACTATTCCAAACCATGAAGCATCCAGATAGAATGCTTTCTATGGTGCATCTATAAAAATTAGTAAGAGTCCTTGTAAACATGCTGAATTTCCTTAGCCTCCTCATGAAGTAGAGAAGTTTTTGTGCTTTCTTGACTGTCACATCAACATGGGTGGATCAGGACAGAAGGTTGGTGATCATCACTCCTAGGAACGTGACACTCTCAAGCATTTCCACTTCAGCTCCATGTCCTCTAGGGCATGTCCTCTGCCTTGTTTCCTGAAGTCAATGACCATCTCTTTCGTTTTGCTGACATTGAGGGAGAGATTGTTATCTTTCATTATCTTCATCCTAATCCTCAGAATTATCTTCATTTTGTGTCATTCAAAGAACCAATTATAGCAGTTAGGAGCAATGATATCTTGGAAAGATCATCACATCAGGCCATATAGTTGACTCCCAAATATTCAGGGAGAAATAAGCGATCAATTTTGTAATCAAATTTCAAAGAAATGTAAGGATAATAGGCAGTAATAGCAGGGAATTTTAATTACCAATATTAACTGGGATAGTGTTAGTATGCAAGGTAAAGAAGGAGCAAATTCTTAAACAGCATCTAGGAGAATGTTTTTTTAGCTACATACGTAGAAAGCCCAGCAAGTTCTGGATCTAATGTTCAGAAATGAACTCAGACAGGTGGAAGGCATATGAGCAGGGGCGGATAATGACCATAGCTCAGTTAGATTTAGGATAGTTATGGAAATGATAAGGATGGGCCAGGAATAAAAGTTCTAAACTGAGGAAAGGCTATTTTTACAAAGATAAGATATGATTTGGCCCAAGTGGACTGAGGACAGGTACTTGGAGATAAAATTAATCCAGAGCTATGGGAGGCATTCTTGGAGGTAATGGTGGGAGTACAGGGCAAATATCTTCCTGTAAAGACAAAGGGTGGAACCAAGACTGGACAACCCTGGATATCAAATAACATTAAATTACAATTAAGAAGAAAAAAGCTAAAAGCAGACACTGAAAGGTTCAACTTGGCAGATTCCCGAGAGAAGTATAAAAAGTGCAGGCTGGAATCTAAAACGGAAATTGGAACAATTAAGAGAATGAATAAGAAAGCATTGAAAGGCAGAATGAAGGCACAAACACAGAGGTTTTTGAAATGTATAAACAGCGCTGAATAACTAAGGAAAGAGTTGGGTTATTAGGGACCATTGAGGTAATTTGTGTGTGGACCAGTACGTGCGTACAATCCTGAATGAATACCTTGCATTGGTCTTCACAATGGGAAAGGATAATGCTGGTATAGATGTCACAGTGGAGGACTATGAAATAAGGGAAGAAATTAACATAGAGAAGGGGGAGGAGGTACTAGTGAGTTTAACAGCTCTAGAAGTTGATTGGTCTGCAGGTCTGAATGAGATGTATCCCAGACTGTGGAGGGAGGGAAAGGAGGAGATTTCAGGGGACCTGGATTTTCAAATTTCTCTCTGCCCACAGATGAGGTGCCAGAGGATTGGAGAACAGCTTATATTGCCCTATTATTAAAACTTATTGCCTATAATTAAAAAAGAGAGAGGAAGGTGTAGACCAGGAAATTGGGGGCCTGTCAGTCTGACCTATGTGGTGCTGAAGCTTTTATTAGAAACAATTCAGAGTGATATGCTGAGGTTGTTCTTCTTGGAGCACTGCAGGTGAGAGGGGACCTGACAGAGGTGTATAAGCTTGAGGGCTGTAGATAGGGTGGATGGACACATTTTCCATTTGTGAAGGGGTCAATATCAAGGCGTAGATTTAAGATATGAGGTAGAATGCTAAGATGAGAGTTGAAAACAATTCTTTCTATGCAGAGGGTGGTGGGAGTCAGTAACTCACTACCTGAATGAATGATGGAATCTTATAACGTTTAAGCAGTATTTCAATATTTACTTCCATTACCATAGCCTCCAGGGCTCTGAGCCCAAAGCTGGAAAAATGGAATTAGTACAGTTAGATCTTTGTCAACAGGTGCAGACATAATGTGACCACTCATTACAAACTCCACCTATTGGCTCACACTCATTATTAAATCCATTGGATCGACATCGACCATTATCCACTCTGCTCATTTGACATCTGCTCCTCATCCTCTGTGCTTATTCAACAAACATATGTTATACACTTCTCCCAATTGGTACACATCCGTTATACTTCTTCTGATTGACACCCATTCTGCCTAATTGGTACCTATTTGCTATAAACTCCACCCCAATTAACATACACACATTGTACACTCTGCTGATTGACACAAGCAATTATACCTTCTTTCCAATTAGCATCTGCTTTTTACACACTATACCCGGTTGGCATCCCCTCATTATAAATTCTGCCCAACTAACGCTTTGATTATAAACCAGTCTGATTGGCACCTGTATGTGTATTGCTCAGCCAATATATATTCTGCCAGATTGATTAAGTTTGGCAGGGAGTTGGGATGCAGGTGGAGGTACATTGGGGGATGATACAGACAAGTATCGAAGACACCAAATCAGTTTTAGAAGGCTGTGCAAGTTAAGGCACAAGGGAGCATGGCAAGGCTGGATGTATTTATTTTAATGTAAGAAGTCTTGAAAGTAAGGCAGATGAGTCGGGGGTGTTGATTAAGGCATCGGGATGTGATAGCATTGCTGTCTCAGGCACATGGTTGAGGGAGGAACAGGATTGGCAGCTCAACATTTTGGAATACAGAATACAGTGGTGGGGGCTGGTGCAAAAGGGTGGGTGGTGTTACAAGATTGATCAAGGAGTTAATTACTGCAGGAAGGAGGGATGATAGCTTAGAAACGTCCTTTATTGAGGCCATAGGGGAAGAATGTAAAAACAAACTGGGGATAATCACTTTGGCTGAGGAGGACGATACAGCCCTAAACAGGCAGGAAGAGACAGAAAGACAGATATGTAGGAAAACCTCAGAAAGGTCTAAAAATATTAGGGTAAGGATAGTTGGGGACTTCAACTTCGCCCATATTAACTTAGATAGACGTAGTGTGGAAGGATTAATGGGGCAGGGGAGGGTGGCAGGGGTGCTCTTAAAATGTGTCCGGGGGGGTTTTTAAACCAGCACATAGAAAGTCCTCCAGGATAGGGTCATACTGGACCTAATTGTAGGGGATGAAGGCAGCAAATGAGACAGTGATCGTAATTCAGTTATAGTTAAGCTAATTATGGATAACAACAAAGATGAACTGGAAATAAAGGTTTTGGCTTGGGGGAAAAGGCCGATTTTAAAATAACAAGATAGGATCTAGCCAAAATGAACTAGCCAGAGCTACTTGCAGGTAAATCAACATTGAAACAGTGAAAGTCATTCAAAAGGGTAATAGTGAGAATGCAGGACCAACATGTTTCTATAAAGGTTAAGGATGGGAACCAAAAAAGACAGAGTACACTGGATGTCAAGACACGTACAAGATCGGATAAGAAACAAACAGAAAGTTTATGGTAGATACCAAAGGCTCAAAATGAATCAATGGATGCTATAGAGGACTATACAGAGTGCAGGGGGTCGCTTAAAAAGGAAATTAGGAGAGTGAAGAAAGAACATGAAAAAACATTAAAGAAATTCAAAGATAACACAGTGTGGAGCTGGAGAAGCACAGCAGGCCAGGCAGCAGCAGAGGAGCAGGAAAGTTGACGTTTCAGGTTGGGACGCATCTTCAGAAATGAGCCATCTCTGAGGAATTTGAGGACAGGAAGGAAATGAAGGAGGAAAATGAGACTGCATTGGGAAGGGTCTTGGCCCAAAATATCAGCTTTCCTGCTCCTCTGATGCTGCCTGGCCTGCTGTGCTCCTCCAGCTCCACACTGTGTTATCTCTGACTCCAGCATCTGCAGTTCTTACTATCTCTGAGGAAATTCAAAGGCATTTGATAAGTATATTAGTGTCATGGGAGTAACAAGGGAAAGAGTAGGGCTCATTAGAGACCAGAGTGGCATTCTATGTATGGAGCCAGAAGACATGGCTGAGATTTTAAATGAGAACTTTGCAGCTGTATTCATAATAGAAAAGGATGATGTAGGTCTAGAAATCAGGGAGAGGCGCTATGATGTGCTTAAATAAATTAACATTGAGATGGAGGAGATGGCAGGTAAGGTAGGCTTGCAAATGGATAAATCTCTAGGCTTAAATGAGACGTATGCAAGACTGCTGTGGGAAGCAAGGGCTCTGATATTAACTTTCAAATCCTCTCTGGCCATGTACGAATTGTGGTAATGTGGTGCCATTATTCAAGGAAGCTGGTAAGCATAAACCAAGGAGCTACAGACCAGTGAATCTAATGTTTGTGGTGGGGAAACTATTGGAAAAAATTACGTGAGACAGAATTAATCTCCAGTTGCAGAGGCAAGGATTAATCAAGTGCAGTCAGCTTGGCTTTGTAAGTGGGTAGATCATTCAGTAAATTGCATGAGGAGGTGACAAGGTGTGCACGTATATTCTACATGGACTTCAATAAGGTTTTTGACAAGGTCTTGCATGATAGACTTGTTTAAAAGCTAACAGCCCTTGAGATCCAGGACAATTTTGCAAACTTGATCCAAAACTGGCTTAGTAACAGGGTAATGGTCAAAAATGTTTATGTGACCGGAACTGTCCGATGGCATATCACAGGATATCGCTGGATGCTTTGCTGTTTGTTGTGTACATTAATGATGAATGTAGGAGCTATAATAAGCAATTTCGCAGATATCATGAAAATTGGCGTTGTGGTAAATAGTGAGGAAGAAAGCCTTAGACTATAGGATGATATGGATGGGCTGGTCAGATGGGCTGAACAGTGGCAAATGGAATTTAACCCTAAAACGTGTGAGGTGATGCATTTTGCAAAATTAACAAGGCAAGGGAGTACATGTTGAATGTAGGACCCTTGGAAAGGGACACTGGTGAGCATGTCCATATATTCCTGATTGAGGCAGGACAGATAAATAAGGTGGTTAAGAAGACAGATGGGAAACTTGCCTTTATTAGTTATTAATATGAGACCATGAAGGTTATGTTGGAGCTGTAATATAACATTAGGTCACATCTGGAATATTGTGTGCAGTTCTAGTTGCCATGTTATAGGAAGGATGTGATTGCACTTAAGAGGGTACAGAGGAGATTCACCAGGATGCTGCCTGAGCTGCACTGATTCAGCGATAAAGAGAGACTAAATAAGCTGGGGTTGTGTTGTTTAGAGCAGAGAAAGGCTGAGGCTGGAGTTGTCAGGATTGAGAATACAAACCTCTGAAGGGCATAGACACGGTAAATAGGGATAAACATTTCACCAATCGACTGACATCCCCCTCATTATACACTCCGCCTGACTGACACCCCCCTCATTATACACTCCACCCCGACTGACACCCCCTTGTTATACACTCCGAACCGACTGACATCTCCTTGTTATACACTCCGCCCGAGTGACACTCCCCTCATTATACACTCCGCCCGAGTGACACTCCCCTCATTATACACTCCGCCCGAGTGACACTCCCCTCATTATACACTCCGCCCCGACTGACACCCCCTTGTTATACACTCCACCCGACTGACACCCCTTGTTATACACTCCGACCCGACTGACACCCCCTTGTTATATACTCCGCCCGAGTGACACCCCCTTGTTATACACTCCGACCTGACTGACACCTCCTTGTTATACACTCCGCCCTGACTGACACTCCCCTCATTACACACTCCGCCCCAACTGACACCCCCTTGTTATACACTCCACCCGACTGACACCCCCTTGTTATGCACTCCGCCCAACTGACACCCCCCTCATTATACACTCCACCCAACTGACACCCCCTTGTTATACACTCCGCCCGACTGACACCCCCCTCATTATACGCTCCGCCCGACTGACACCCGCCTCATCATACACTCCACCTGACTGACACCCTCCCTCGTTGTACACTCATCGAACCAACACCCCCTTGTTGGAGAGATGTTATGATACACTGCTGGAGTCAGCGTGACTTGAACATGAACCCCTGGTTCGGAGGTAGGGTAACTACCCGTGCACCACATGGGCTCTCACTGTAGGGATTCTATGATTTACCTCTGAAACAAATGGGACTTGTACCTGGGTCTCCTAACTTTTACACTCTGCTTGACTAACAAGTACATGTTATACATCCGGCCAATACAATTCTACTCATTATATACCCTCCCACCGGACACAAACCCTTATACGTTTCATCTGATTGCTACTCATCCTGCCCGGTTGGCATCTATTTGCTAAAAACTCCACCCCTATTAACATACACAGGTTGTACACTCTCATACACACCCACTGTTCGGCCCTCTGCCTGACTGATGTGTTCATGGTACACTCCTGGTTATATTCATTAACTGAAAACCAGCCCAAGTGACTTCTGCTTATGTATTCTCAGCCTGAATCATGCAGTCCTTATAAACTCTGCCTGTTTGACATACATATTCCTCTTGATTAAATTCATTAATTGTAAATTTGTCCAAGTGACTCCTGCTCATGTATCACTCAGCCTGATAGATGCACAGTCGTTATAAACTCTGCCCGATTGATGCTCAGTCATTATACACACTGCCTGATTGACACACAGTCGTTGTACAATCCGCCAATTGACAGAATTGTTGTGCACTCTGCCTGATTGACATCTGGTTATTACACATGCGTCTGATCGACACCCGCTCATTATAAACTCTACCAGATTGATATACAGTCATTATACACTGCACTGACTGACATCTGCTTGTTATACACTCTCCCCATTTGACAGCCACCAGTTATATACTCTGACGATTGAAACTCACCCATTATATGCTCTCTTGGTTCACACCAATTCAATATGTACACTCCACTCAATTGTCACACACTTGTTTTAAACTTCTTCTGATTGTCACTGACTTGTACACTGTGCCCATTTGACATAGTGTTGTTATTCCCTTTGACTGATAGATACCTGCTCATTATATACTCCTGCTGATTGACACCTACACATTAAAAACATCAACAATTCACACACCCTCATTATAAACTCTGCCTGATTGTCACCCACTCATTATACACCTTTGCTGTTTGACACCCACTTGAACTATTTCTGCCTGATCCACCCCTGTTTGTGGTATGCCCCATTAAATTGACACATCTGCATTCTCCCCACTCAACATCCACTTTTACACTGTCAATGGATATTAAAAGATTTAATTGGACAGAATGCAGTTTTGTGTCTAAGGCTGACCTCAAATGGGATGAACAAAGGGGAGGACTGAAACGTAACTCAAGGGACAACAAATAGAATATTAGTTAAGGGCAGTAACTCAGAATGGAACGAGGTATTCTTGAAGATTCAGTTCCAAGATGTATGCTGTTGAGTGTGTAAAGCAATGATTTGGATGCAAATCGAGAGATCCTGGTGATGATATTTCACAAAATACCTGACAGGACTGTTATTTCTTAAGATATTGCAAAGGGCTATCAGTATCCAAAGGATATTGCAAAGGGCTATCAGTAAACTGCAGGAATAGGTTAAAGAGTCACAGCTGGAACTAAATGGCAATAGAAAAGTCAGTTGCATTTTTAAGGCACCTTTAACATAATAATCAACATCCAAACATGTTTCACAGGAACATTATCATATAAAACATTCACCGATCCACGTAAAACAACATGTAACCAAAGGTTTGGTCAAAAAGGGAGCATTTCAGGAATGAGTTAAAGATTGACAGATTTAGGAAGAGAGTTTCAGCATTTCATTATGTTTATTCCTGAAATACTCAGCAATTGAGAACAAAGCTGCCACTAGTGGTGTAATGAACATTTACTGCTGCTGAAGAGACCAGAATTGGAGGAATTCTGGAGGATTTTGGGGCTACAGTAGGCTACAGAGACATGATGTGGTGATGCCATGGACAGATTTAAACATAAGGATGAGAATTTTAAAATAATGCCCTTGGTGATTAAAAGCTTGGTGCTGAATGACTAGGACATGGAACAGTTAGGATAAAGTCGGCAAGAGTTTTGGATAAACTGTTGTTTACAAAGAGTGGGCATAGGAAAACTTTGCAATTGATGAGTCCAAAGAATGGATGATGGTTTCTGCAGCAGATGAGCTTAGGTAGGGACAAATGTTATCACAGAGATGGTATTAGCTGGTGTTAGTGATGGTGCAGATATGTAGATAAGGTGAAGTCGGATGCTGACAAGCAGTGTAACAAATCAGAGGTAATAGAGAGAGTCAGTGGTGAGCTAGTGGTGACTTAAGGTTAGTCAATAATTCCCTCTAATGTTTTCTTGGTTTAAATGGGTGGTTTATATAATTGCCTGCACAGCCATAGAGTCATATAGCACGGAAACAGACCCTTTGTCCAACCAGTCCATACTGAACATAATCCCAACTAGACTAGTCCCAACTGCCTGTGCTTGATCCATATCCTTCCAATATGATTGGTTTATCCCCTTCCTAGAATGCTTCTTGCTGGCTGGGATATATCTTTGTTGTGTGTCATGAACTTTCTTTTCAATAAAAGCAAGATACTATGCTGTAAATAAGAATGATAAAGAAACTCAACAGGTCTGATCCTGATAAGTGCAAGATGATGCACTTTGGAAGAAGAAACAAGATGAGGGAGTATTTAATGAATGGCAGGACGCTGAGTAGCTTAAAGGAACAGAGGGATATTGGAGTAATTATTTGCAGATCCCTGAAGTTGGCAGAACACATGAATAGGATAGTTACAAAAGCATATGGGACACTTGCTTTCATTAATTGTGGCATAGAATATAAGAGCAAGGAGATAATGTTGGAGCCATACAGAACGTTTGCCAGGCAACTGGAGTACTGTGTGCAGCTCTGATCACCTCACCACAGGAAGGATGTGATAGCACTAGAGGGGGTACAGAGGAGATTCACCAGGATGTTGGCTGGGATGGAGAAATTGAGCCAAAAGGATATACTAGATAGGCTTGGATTGTTTTCTCTAGAGCAGAGAAAACTGAGCAGGGACATGACTGAGGTGTATAAGATTACAAGGAGTACAGACAGGGTCAATAGAGAGCAACTGTTACCCCTTGCTTAAGGGGTCAATCACAAGAGGGCACAGTTTTCGGGTAAGAGGCAGGAGATTCAGAAGGGATGTGGGAAAAGATTTTTTCACTCAGCGAGTGGTAGGAATCTGGAATGCACTGCCTGGGAAGGTAGTAGAGGCTGGGAACCTTATAACCTTTAAAAACTATTTGGATGAGTGATTCAAATATCATAACATTCAAGGATATGGGACAAGTGCAGAAGTCATGTTAGTGCTGGTCATGTCATTGTAGACTCGATGGGCTGAAGGGCCTTTTGCCCTCTATGAATCTAAACATTTCTTATTCACGTACTTACCTAAATGTCTTTAAAATGTTCTAACTGTACTCACATCCACCACTTCCTCTGGAAGTTCATTCCACACACAGCGCTGAAATGGGGCTCTCTTCAAAGTCACAAATTGGATCTTGAGTAACTATGGCTATGATAACCCCTACTCCCTTACCCTACTTGAGCTGACTGCAGCTTATTTGATCCACTACCCCCTGCTGCAAAGCCTCTGTAGGTGGTTTCACTGATCTAGCCAGAGAATCTCCTGTAATGACTTCTATTTCCTCCCCAGAATCAATATCTTTAATTAACTTTAATCAGCCCTTTAATTTTTTGTGCTACCATTGCAAGTGTGTTAACTTAAGGGAGTTGATTTGTGAGTGGCTTGTACAGGGGACATTTGCGTTCTATATTAACTACACGATATATTCGTGGTGAGATACAGCTAGGTCTAGTCAGTATGTAATTTAAAATGATTGCATGGTGGGGCAGCGTGCAGATGGGAAACATAAAGACGCAAGGTGTACAACATTGGGAGACTCCAGTGGTACTGATTCTGGGAGGAAATAGAAGTAATTGCAGGAGATTCCCTGTCTCGATTGGTGAAACCATCATTAGAGGCTTTAGATCAGGGCGAAGTGGGTCAAATGGGCTGAAGACAGGTCAAGTAGGATGAGAGAGGGAGGGGTTATCATTGTCGTAGCTACTCAAGGTCCAATTTGTGACTTGATGAGAGCCCTTTCAGTGGCTGTGGTAGATGTGGAAGCCTGATTTGAAGAATCAAATATGGAATCGTGGAAAAGATGGAGTTGACAACATATTCAAGAACTTTGGAAAGAGAAAGGAAGCCATAGATGGGGCATTGGTTTCTACATCAGTTCTGCCATAACACGTGTTCTGGCAACGCAAATTGGCTATAACATGACTCATGAATAGGGAAATGGTATTTTTAAAATGCAAAGATAGAAAGAGCTGCAGATTCTGCTCCTCCAATGCTTCCCGGCAACTTTCCTGCTCTTCTAAAACGCGAACTTGTGTTCGCTATAGCGTGATTCCATTGGTGTGCAGCGGAGTATGCATCGACATCACATGATCATTTTGTGGGCTTTGTACTGAGTGTGCGCAATATGCCGAAAGAGTTTCGACCTGGGCATCACATGATCGTTTAGCCTTATCAATTTATGAAGGTCTAACAAAAAAAATGCTGAAAATCCGGCAGATGTGCCTGCCTTTAGTGCTAGCAGTGGCTGGTTTGCTGGCTTTAAGAACCGCTATGCTTTTCATAACGTAAAGTTATGTGCTGAAGCTGCCAGAGCAGACGAGGAGCATGCGATGGCATTTCCTCCCATGGTAAAAAAATTAATTGACAAAGAAGGCTACAACTTAGATCAAATTTTCAATTTGGATGAGATAGGTTTATATGGGAAGTGATTGCCATCATGAACCTACATTTCTATGAATGAAGCACACGCTCCAGGCTTTAAGTTTGCAAAGGATCGTATGACTGTGCTGCTGGATGCCAATGCCAGTGAAGACTTAAAGCTTAATCCTGTGGTGGTGCCCCACTCTGCCAACCCGGGAGCCTTGAAAGGCTACCTTAAGTCTACTCTAGGCATCTACTTTGGGTCAAGCAAAAGAGGTTGGATGACAGGGCAATTTTTTTCAGACCTTATTGTTGATGTTTTTAGAAAGTATTGCAGGGAAAAAATTTGGATTTCAAGATTCTCCTCATCCTGGATAATGCACTAACCCATCCTCCCACCATTGGTGAGCCTTCTAAAAACGTCAAAGTGCTGTTTCTACCCCCAAACACAACCTCTCTCCTTCAACCCATGGACCAGGATGCAATAGCAACTTTTAAAGTTTATTATTTAAGGCTCACATTTAACAGGCTGATTGCAGCCACTGAGGGGGATAAGGACAGTGTTCTTCAATTTTGGAAGAGCTTTAACATCAAGAATGCAATTGACATTATTTTGGAGGCCTGGGGTGATGTCAGTAAGGACTGCTTGCATACAGTTTGGCAGAAGCTTCTCCCAGACTGTTTTCAAGATTTAAAAAGCTTTGATCGTCAGAGGAGCTCCCAAGAATCAAAGAACATTGTGTTGATCTTGCAAAGCAAGTTGGATTTGAAGAAGTGCAGAGTGACGATGTTGAAGAGCTACTTGAGTTCCACTGTGAAGTTCTCTCTGCAGCTGATCTACAACAACTTGTCGCTGAGGGGTAAGTGGAAGCTGGAGATGAAGAAGATGAAGTCCAGGATGCAGCACCACGAGAGCTTTCCACTTCTGTTCTGTCTTCTATCCTGAGGGACATTGAGAAGCAGTTGCAGCTCTTAGAGGACAATGATTACAGTGCAGAATGCAGCACGGTAGTAGTTCATGGAATAAGATCTTTTTTGGCACTCTATGAACAGCTTCTTCATGAAAGAAGAAAAAGGGCAAAGCAGCAAAAACTGGATCTCTTTTTTGAGCCAATCCCCAAGGAACAGTCAGAAGATAATGAACCACAGCCATCCACTTCTGGATGAACTATTTTTCGCCCTAACCCTGCAACCACAACTGCGGCCTGAAGGTGATGATGATGATGATGATGACCTTTAGCCCCTGAATTAACAACAAAGCAACCACAAAACCTCCTCCCCCATCAAGTCATCTTGACATTTTTTTCAAGACAAGCTGTTAAATTTACTTTTATTTCATTATTAGATATGAATTAAACATTTATTCAAACTGTGGTATCCTTTGTGTTAGCTTTTTGAGTGATTTTGAGTGATATTTTTCGGTGGTCTGCCCCTAACCCCACTTTTCCCATAGGCCCCATTATTACCATAGTGCGATTTTCTATAACATGATTTGCGCAGGAATGCAACTATCATGTTAGAACTGAACCGACTGTAAATCGAGTTTTTTGTTTGTAATGAGCAGATAGATGATGATGGCAGTGAGGAGGGAGAGACAGTACCTGAAGAGGGAGGATCATTAACAATATCAGCTCAATGGAGACCAGGAAGGGAATTTGGATGGTAAATGGTTTGGTCTGAATAGGGATAGGGAGCTTGGAGCGGGCTCATGGCCAGAGAAGAAACAAGAGATAGAAGTGTGTTCAGGGTTAGTGGGAACCTTTCATGGTTAGGAAAAAAATCTCTGAGTTAGTGGGTTCAGGAGAGGGAAGCAGAAGGCATTTGAGGCAATTGGATCAATGAGGCCTATTTAGACACTGCCTAGGAAAGTCAGGCTTGAGAAAATCAATTTGCAAAATGAAGCACAGACTCTACAGATCAACAGTGATATTGATACCAGATAGGTCTCTGTCTTCATCAAGGGGACTTTGTGAGTTTAATTATTGAGGAGCTGGTTTTCTGAAGAAGGGTCTAGGCCCGAAACGTCAGCCTTCTTGCTCCTCTGATGCTGCTTGGCCTGCTGTGTTCGTCCAGCTCTACACCTTGTTATCTCAGATTCTCCAGCATCCGCAGTTCCTACTATCTCCGGTTCACAGAGCTATTGCCTTTTGTTTTCTTTCCATAGTATTGTTCATTCAAAGGCTCATTACAAGGTCACCTCAATCTAAAATAGGATGAGGGTGAAATTTAATGTTAGAAGGAATCCAAAAGTAACTGATTGGCTGTTTGGCATGCACACTACCAGATGAAGCCAGTAAAACGATAAATTAGGTGGCTGACTGATCCGTTGTTGTCTATTTTACATCCCTATCAGAGGTGACTGTTGTCCTTGTTGTTTTTATAATAGCAACGAAACAATCTCCATTCACCAATGTCTTCATGCGAGAAGAAGGTTCAATGGTTGAATTTCACGGTTGCGAGTCAATTCGTTCACAAGGAGAGTGATTCAAGATATCTGAACTTTAAAATGAAGTAGCCACACGGTGAAGCTTTGTGAAAAGGGAATTAAATACATGCTTTGCAGGGAGCCTGGGGAGTTCATGCCTTTACAAACCAATGAGGGAATTCCAGCAAACAGCGTAAAATGGAATTTCCATAGCCTTTGGTTTCACCCAGGATATATCTCAGAAAGTGAGCTCCAGTCAATAAACAATTGAGAGACTTGCAGCTCAAGGGATTGCACAGGGTCATCTCATGATACACTGATCAGTTGAAGGAAATCAATCTCGACGTTCTTGATCATTAGTGACTTAATGTCTTTATTGACATATTATTCATTGCATGGTCATTTGTACGTTAAACCAACTCTGGGTAAACTTGATAATATTTTGTACATGTGTGAAATAATGAAATATAGGGTCCTCAAACCAAACATTTGCCTGGAACCCCCACTAGTCAAACTGCTTAATGGTAAAGAATTGACTGAGGTAATAAATGCATTCCCAAGGTAATTAGTGCACTTACAAGAATTTTGACAAACATTTTCTCTTTTTTATTTTCTTCCTGTATGTTTACAAAAGCCCAAGGCAATGGAAGGAGGTAGTAATTAAAGAAGCACTTTAGTTTCCCTGATCTGCAGTATTATTGCAGATACAGCAATCCTTCCTTAACTAGTGGATTTATTTTGTTCTTGTTCAGTGTCATTAAGGATGTGCATGAATGACTTATTTTAGTTTACTGAGTATTGATTTTTGTTGCAGCAGCATTCTGTAATGTGTTTATAAGTATGTACTAAGTGCTGTGATGAGGAAAATATTGGACCTAGCCCAGAATGTACAGTCCAGCTCCTAGACCTATCGAAGAGTAAATAGAGTGAATGTTGTGTTTTCAAATCATTTTTGGGAGATGGGAATTGCTGGTAAGGATAGCATACAGATCCCATCGCTTTTTTTCTCTTGAACAGATGGTAAAAAGCAACATTCTTGAATTGCTTCAGTCCGTGGATTGAATTGGCACCTACAATGGTGTTAGGTAGAGGTTTGAAAATTTCAAACAGTTTAGGATGAGGAAACAATATGTCTCCAAGTCTGCATGGTGTGTAACTTGGAGGGCTATCTTGGTATTCCTAGAGCTATCCTTGACCTTATCCCTCTTGACAAGGCAGTGTAACACGTTGTCATTTATCCCATTCAATGATCAGAATTGTGGCTCCATGCTATAGAAACAGAGAAATGTAGTGAACACCATTACTAGTGCTACTAATGTCCCAGGAAATTCCAGCAATAGTGAATAAGACCATGATTAGGGCAGCTAGGACATTAACATCATTCCCCCGATTAATCACTGAGACATTGGAAGGACTGTGCTATTTTCCTAGATAACCTATCCTGGTACCTTGTTGTATTTGTCACTGCTGCCAGTATGTGGTACTGGGTAAGGGTTGTTTGAGGTATCTCACTGCCACCAATTCTTATTTTCCTTTACTTTGTTGCAGGCCTATGTAATGATTAGGGGTCGGGGATATTCCACCATATAGTACCTACAGGAGACGCACTATTCTGAGATAATAACAAGGTTTATTGCAACTTAGCAATAAATACAGCTACATCTGGTCAGGCACAATTACTAGGACCTTAGGGAGCTGGTCTTTCAAAAGCCAGCTTAGAATTCTTTATCTCCATAATCATCAGTAGAAATGGTGGAGCCAATGTAACATGAACATTAACCCTTTCAGAATCATTATCTTATGCAGCAAGAACAATTTTTCAAGATTCCCATTAAAAAAAAACAGACCAGGGGCGCAATTTGCCACTTTAAGGCCATTTTTAGCAATGCCACTTTAGAAGGGCATTGTGGAGACTTAGGCTCAATTGCTGTACTACCACTGAGGCAATTGTTCTGTACTGACAGTTTTGAGACATATATCCAGGTAATAAATAGAACACATAAACAATCTATAACGCAAAATCAGATAACCATACATTCACAGTTAAAGACAGAAATTTGGAGAATGTCACTTCTCAATGAGCTTCGCAAAAACATCATCTTACTGTCTGACACCCCATTCAAATCCAGTGAATGGTGTGCAACTCCTGCAGTGACCCCATACATATGAAGTAAACATTTTTCAGGAGAAAGTAGGGATTATCCAAGGAGGAGCCTTGGCATTTTAAAGGAATACTAAAACTTCATTACTGCTAAACAACTGTTTTGCATTGAAAATTAACATTAACAAGTGTGGATTCACATGCCTGCATCTTTCAATTGTTACCAGAATGTTTAAAACATATTCACATTATTAGTTATTTTGTCTGTTTCTTTTATTTCTCTCACTGAAAACAATTATTTTCCACTCTCTTTGTTTCACTTTCTGTATTCACTTTGCCAGTGAATTTAATATTTCAGCTAATGTTTCATGATTCAACCTCTTGATCGTTCATGAACAATCTTCACTTTAAGTGGTCAAGGGGATACATAATTAATAGCCCTGTTTGCACAGATCCCACATGTCCTGGAGATGGCACTCCGTGCCATTTGGATGTTTGAATGATAACAATTAAACATGAGAAAACTCATAGAAAATATATAGCCAAATACGCATAATAACAAATAGCTGGAGTAATTTATCTGCCACTCAGAGCAATGTCTGACCAATATGGTCTATGCATTATCTAAAAATAGAGAAAGTATAGTTTTATTCAGATGATGGGTCAACCAATTTGTTTATGAGAAGTGGGGTGGGGGGCAGCATTGTTGTCAATTGCTGCACTTGTTTTGGAATTAATCTAGGATTTAACTTTGAAGATATTCACCCAAGATCAGAAAATTTAGGTAAATTTAAACATGCTGTGATTTGGCCATTGTTATTGAGGACAGCAGCTCGGGCTTAAGTGCAAAGGTACTTTTTGAGTAAATAAAACACAGTTAACTATTTGCAATATAATGAATGCTTTGAATGAGGGAAGCAAGGGTAATATCTCCACGTTTACAGATGACACAAAGCTGTGTGACTGGGCAGGTGAGCTGTGAGGAGATGCAGAAATGCTTTAGTGTGATTTGGACAATCTGAGTGAGTGGGCAAATGCATGGCAGATGCACTATAATGTGAATAAATGTGAGGTTTGGTAGCAAAAGCAAGAAGGTGGATTATTATTTTAATGGATATAAATTAGGAAAGGGGGGAACGCAAATGAAGTGAATGTCCTTGAATACCAGTTGCTGAAAGTAAGCATTGCAGGTGCAGCAGGTGGTGAAGAAGACAAATGGTATTTTAGCTTTCATAGCGATAGGATTAGAGTACAGGAGCAGGAATGTCTTGCTGCAATTGTGCACACCTGGAGTATTATGTGCAGTTTTGCTGTCCTTGTCTGAGAAAGGAGATTCTGGCTATGGAAGGAGTGCAATGAAGGTTTACTGGACTGCTTCCTGGGGTGGCAGGACTGACGTATGAAGAGAGATTGGATCAGATAGGACTATATGCACTAGAGTTTAAAAGAATAAGGGGGTTCTTGTCCGAACCAATGAAATTCTAACAGGACTGGACAGGGTATATATGCAGAAAAGATTTTCCTAATGACCAAGGAATCCAGAATCTGAGCTCACGGTTTAAGATATGGGATAGATCATTTAGGACCGTGATAAGGAGAAATTTCTTCACCCAGAGAGTAGTGAGTCTGTGGAGTCCTCGGCCACAGAAAGTGGTTCAGTCCTAAACATTGAATGTTTTCAAGAAGGAGTTAGATACAGTTCCTAGAGCTAAAGGGACCAAAGGGTATGGGGAGAAAGCAGAAACAGGATACTGATTTGGAGGATCAACCATGATTGTATTGAATGGTGAAGCATGCGCGACGGGCTGAATGGCCTCTTCCTGCTCCTATTTTCGATGTTTCCATGTGCTCATTTATTGTTTTCTTCCTGCCAATATCATCAATTCATTGTATCATAATGAGTTTCCCGTACATGCTCTCTCTCTCGTTTCTCTTCATCAGCTTTAAAGATGGCATCCAGTGAAGAACCAAATTGGGGAAATAGCCATTCAACAAACATTCAAAGATATCTACAAACTTCACTACTGCTCAGGTTAAAAATGTAACATCTTCGCAGGATTTTTAAAACTGTGAGACCTTTGTTCTAATATTAAAGCAAAGAACCGTGGATGCTGGAAATTTGAAACAAACAAAAACAGAAATTGTTGGAGAAATTCAGCATTATGTGGAGAGAAACAGTTAATGTTTCAAGTCTAATGACTCTTCTTCAGAACTGAAAGTAGCTGTAAAAGGTGCTTTTTATGCTGATGATCGTTGGGTCTTGGGGGAGTGGGGGGAGATATGGTGGATGGATAGTAGATACAAAAGGAGTGTTTAGGCTCTATACTTAGTAAATTCAATTTGAAGTCTGGAAAGCTGTAAGGACCCCAAACAGAAATAAAGTGTTGTTTCTCCTGCCTTAAAGACCTATGTTCTTCCTGTCTATATCAGACAAACTCTCTTTTGTTTTAAACAACTATCATCTATATTTGTGAGCATTTCATTTTGCATCTTTATAATTTTTCTTTGAGTGAGTAATTAATAAAATTCATCATTCCTTCACTAAAGGAAATCCTGTAATTGGCTCCTTCATTTTGACCTAGATAACTGCTTTATTAATGAATGAATGAAACGGTTGTGCACCAGAAGGAAATAAAATTACTTGTGACCAACTGAGGGGGTGTTAAAAAGAGCTTTTTGTTTGCCACAATTTTCATTGAAAAGGTAGTTTTCCATCCCATTATGATCTGCAGGTTTGTACTTCCATGCTGTGCACTTACTGAGGGTTTGTGCCTTAAGTGAATCAGACAGTGAGCAAAGGTCCCAGATTTTTCTGGGACAGAGCAGCGCAAATTGTCAGACATCTTAACAACTGCTTCAACATTCACTCCCTCCACTACCAATGCAAAGTAGCTGCAGTGTGGACTATCTGCAAGATGGACTGCAGTAACTCACCATGGCTCCTCCGACAGGACCCTCCAAACCTGCCACCTGTACCATCAGAAGGACACGAGCAATGGATACATGGGAGCATTACCATTTGTAAGTTTCTCTCTAAGCCACATACCATCCTGACTCGGAACTATATCACCATTTCTTCACTGTCGATGAGGTAAAATCCTGGAAATCCCTACCTTACAGCTCTTGCGAGTGTATCTTCACCCTAAGGGCTACAGTGGTTCACGAAGTCAACTCACTACCACTGCCTTCTCAATGGAAATTAGGGATGGGCAATAAATGCTGGCCCAGTCAGCAATATCCACATCCCATCAATGAAAATAAAAGGTACACACACTGATATTTACTCTTAATTTAGAAGAAGTGATATTTCAGTTGTACCTCCTCAGACCCTATGTAGGGATCTGTGGAAATGCAACTGTCATTTGGTAGTGAAAGAGTGAAACATGCATTTCTCCATCAGCCAACACCAGTCTCCTCCCTGGAACCAAGATAAAGGATATCACTGAATAGGACCAGAATATTTTGCAGGGAGAAGGGCCAGCCAGGAATGAAAGATTAATTGATTTAATACTGTAGATTAAAGTTGAACAAATTGAGCATGCTGCAGTAGGAAAACAAGTGGTCACAGCTTAGAATAGCTAAATGAAAAAGACAAGGAAGGGTTACATATGCAAATGCTCAAGTGGATTGGTGTTGATTTCAGTGATTTACAAAGGAGTCCAGGTGGATTGGAATTGGCTATTGTCAGGTAAAACAGAAAATCAGCAATAGGGTGCATTCCCATATGGGGGAAAGGAAGGACATCTCCAGTTAGAGTCCCCTGAATAATTAGAGATAAAGAGATTGCAATGAAACAGAAAATGAAGGCTAACGATCATTCAGAGAGGATCCAGCTGAATACCAAAAAGTGAACCGAGAAAAGGAAATAAGAATGGCAAAAAAAAAGTTTGACAGTAGATTAGCAGAGAACATAAAAGAGAACATAAATATATGTTAAACATATATATAGTAACAGATTAGTCAAAAGAAGGATAGAGCCAATTATAGGCTGTAAAGGAGATCTTCTTGTGGATTTAGAAGGCAAGGCTGAAGCACTAAATGAGTCCCTAGTATCTGTTGTCACAAAAGAGGAGGTTGCTGTGATGACAGTGAAGGAGGATGTAGCTGAAAAATTGGATGGGCTAAAAATAAAGACATATTATTTAAAAAGTTGGCATAAAGCAGAAAGGTCAGGTGTTCCAATTGGGATGTATCCTAGGAGACTGGGGGTAGTAAGGTTGGAAAAAACACAGCAATCACTTACAGCTGGAGAGATTGCAAACTTTATACTATGGTTCACAAAAGGGGAGATGACAAACCTATCAACTACATGTAGGAAAGAAACCTTCAGCGAAAATAATGTGTCAAAATTTACTAGCACTTGGATAATAATAGAATACTAAAAGCAAGGTAGCGTAGATTTGTTAAAAAGCAAATTGTGTTTTACTAAATTTATTGAAACGTTTGTTGAAGTAATAGAACAAGTTGATGAGGATAGCGTTGTTGGTACAAATTCCTGCAGATGCTGGAGTCTGTACTGAAAACAACAAATGCTCTTCATAGCCTCGAAACGTTAGCTTGCTCTCTCTTCATGCATGCTGTCTGACTTGCTGTGTTCTCCAGCATTTATTGTTTTCAGTAGCATCGATGTTGTTGTGTATATGGACATTCAGACCAGAGATATTCCACAGATTGAATTTCAGATCTCTGCTCTTTTGAGCTACATATAACTTATTAAGCTTTTCACTGTATCTTTTTTGTAAAAATAGACATAACAATAAATTGCTATTCTATTCTATTCACATTAATGACCTGGAGTTGATATATTGGACATAATTAAAAAATGTGCAGATATCTCAAAACTTGAAAATGTAATAAACAGCATATGGCTGCCCCTCAGTATGAGGACGACACCTGCTCAAGGCAAGAACCAAAGGATATTTTAACATGGGGAAGCTGGTTCTGCTTGACTTAGAAATTCTCTGACTCTTAGTGCCTGCCATAGATGCACCAGAAAAATTTGTAGATTGATAATCAACCAGTTTGGCTATATTATAATACAGCTTGCATTGCTACGAAAGACTTCATGAGTTTGAATTTTAGAGGAAGTGAAGGAAAGCGGTGACATGGAGTTTTATATTCAGAATTATTAGTGGTAAAAAGCTTACAGGACTACTGGAATGTCTAAGAAGCATTTTATAAAAAAGCACAAAAGTTTTATAAAGCATCAGAGAATACTGATTCAGTTCCAGCTAATGCCAACTTCAGGCATAATACCTTCAGAAAGATACCAATGTTTTAGAAAGGGGGGTGAGGAGATATACTAGAATAGAACCCGGGATGAAAGATCTCAGTTATGTGGAGAGACTGGAGAAAGTGGGCTATTCTCCTTAGAACCGAGGTTAAGATAAGATTTGATTGATGTATTCAAAATGAATGGTTTTGATAAGGTAAATGAGGAGAAGCTGTCTCTCTTGGTGGAATATTTGGTAACCTGAAGAAACAGATTTAAGGTTGATTGACAAAAGAACCAGAGGTATCATGAGGAAAAAAAAAGACATTGCTTGAGTAGGTAGTTGGAGCAGATTTAATAAAAAAATTCAATAAAAAGCTAGATGATGTGTGAAAGGGAAAGGTTTGGAGGTTCTGGGGAGAAAGCAGAGGAGTGGGATCAGCACAGACCCTTTGGATTGAATGGTGTCCTTCCATTCCGTGTCATCCCATGTTTTTTCTTTTAATAGTTGAACTGAAAGTCATCACAATCCTCAGTATTCATAGCCCAGCTCCCTTCCTGGTAACAAAGAGGGATCTGTAAGAAAATGGTCAGTGAACAGTAAGGACCTGCAATTAATTAGCAGGTCAGGCAGCCTGTATCCACAAGGCTGCTGACCTGATGGTACCTATGTACAGGACTGCTAAGAGACCAGTGATCAATGGCATGCGTGTCAACCTAAAGGCTTCCAATGAGTTTCCAGAAAGTCTATGCATACTGGTTTGCCTGTGATCACTCTGCACACAGGGGCCTGATCAGAACTGACAGCTCCATCATTGCCAGCATCTGTGGGC
Organism: Rhincodon typus; assembly: GCF_021869965.1. Lineage (NCBI taxonomy): Eukaryota > Metazoa > Chordata > Chondrichthyes > Orectolobiformes > Rhincodontidae > Rhincodon > Rhincodon typus. The sequence continues at coordinate 3,693,448 of NC_063334.1, forward strand.
ACCAGAACCGTGTTTAAAGGTGGATCTTGAGCGTTCAGTCCAACCCTGTGTTGCTTTTTTTCTGATGCCGATTTAATCTGCAAAAATTCTGGGGGAACACTGTAATCTGATCCTTGCAAAAAAGGTGTCCCATTGGACCCTGGGGATTGCAGGAGCTGCTTCAAACTCTTGGATGGTTCAAGGGGCATCCTACAATCCGGTTTGGAAAGGATTGCAAGGATTGATGTCCTCCCCGTGCCCCGCAAAGTCTTGGAGTGAAGTGGGGGTTGGGTCTGGATGTGTTTGGGGGAGAAGTGTCCATCCAAGGGAAAGCTGTAGGTCCTGATGCCAATGATTGGGCAGTGAGGGTTTGCAGGAGAGGTCACCTCCACTGTGCAGGGCAGGCTAAGGCAGCTTGTGCCAGGGTCTTGCACTGACTAAGGGCCCTGGAGACGCCCTCACTTGACAGAGTGACCCTGAGTTAGGGCAGAAATTGCTTTTGTTAAAAAAAAGACGTAAAACTTCAAAAGAGCGCAACTCTACTTTTTAATTAAACGTCCCTTACTCTGTAGAAAAGAAGTGCTTGGTTTGCGTTACCTTTGGAAGTAAAAACCTCAAGGGGACCTGCAAAAATACATAGTGTTTCCTTCTGTCATTCTCGGGGAAATCCAATCCCTGTTTGCATTCAGCACTCCAGCTCAGAGACGAAGAATTGCATGGCTCTGTAAAAGCACTGCAAGTAAAATAAAACATTAGAGCCAGCTAGCAGGTACAGATCACGCTGATGGCAGTACCATTTCTGTGTCATTAGACAGCACTTTACATAATGGAAGAAAAGATTCCCATAATTGAATCATTCCTTCACTTTTCTGTCGCTGTGGTGGAAAAGCTTTTGTTTAAAAGTATTTCTCTATTGCCTTTCTCACGCAGAACGCGCAGTTACAAAGCTGCTGTCCCTAGTCTCTTCCAGTCCTTGTCTTTTCTGTCTCTCGTCAGAGCTCAGGAGCAGTCCTCCTCGGGATTTTGTCTCTGGGTATATTTTGTACTGCCTGGAGGCCAGTGCGGTCTGTGGCTTGGTGAACACGGACGCGTGTGGAAAGGGAGTGTGTGAGAATCTGTCGACATGCATTGCTGCTGACCTCGTAATGTCGAAGGTGTCTAGTAATCAGAGCTAGAGGCTTGGAGATTACTCACATAGCGAGCTCTTGTGCTGCCTGCACCTACCCGGAGCCCATGGACAGTCAGCCCCAGCATCCAGAAGGTGAGGCCATTCCAATCTAGCGCAAGAAGAAGCAAATCAAACCGTGTCGAAAAGTTATTCAGCACATTAATTGCTAACGTCTGTCTGACCTTAGTATTTACTGAGTGGTCAATATTGCCGGGATGGCTCATCTACTTGCAGGTTTAAGATTTAGATTAAAATTTTCTCGATTTACATGTGCAACAATCGAACGCTTTTCGAAAATGATTTAAAAATAGCTATTGAATTTTGCCTTGTGATGTGAATTTCATGGTAAATAAAAACCGAAAGAACTCCGACTGCTGGAAATCAGAAACAAAGTTCTGAAGAGGGGTCACTGGACCCCAAACGTTAACTCTGCTTTCTCTCCACAGATGCTGCCAAACCTGCTGAGCTTTTCCAGCAATTTCTCGCGGTGTCAGTTTCATGTCTGTTGCAAATTGATTGAGACGTTGGAGTATCATTTGTTTTTGTTTCACATGCAACGATGGCAGAGTGCAGTGTGTAGAAGGAAATTAAAACTGGCTCCGTCACATTGGAAGGGAGACTCGTCTGCATCCTGCAGATTGTTAGATCTTAATGCCTGACAAATGCTGGAGACTGTGAGAGGAGATTCTTGTCAAGGGAAAAGTGGCCTAGGCTCCACTTTGACTGAACAACATTAAGTGGGATGTTCAAGAATGCAGAATCAGGGAGGAAATTTGTGAAATTTACAGGAAAGGAAAAGATCTGGTGCTTTTAGTACTTATTTACATGTTTTGTTATTTGAACATCATTTGCTGTTTCAAATACTTTCCTTATTAATTAATTATTTGGTTGTTACATAATTTGACAATTGCAAGTGCCTAGTAAATTATTCTGGAACAGAAGCAGGAGGTTCAGCCCGTTATATCTATTCCAGAATTCAGGTAAATCTGTACCTCAATTCTGTTTATTCACCTTTAATCCAAATGCTTGACACCCTCACCCAACAAAAATCCATTGACCACAGTTCTGAAAGATTCAATTGTCCCAGCAATGCTAATGTAGTTCTCATGACAGGCTCCAATTCAAGTGCAACGTTTGCTGTGTATGTTTGGTTTGTTGTCCTCAGGGGAGTTTTCACATTACCAGTGGGTCAAAACATTATCTGTCGCTTTCCTATGAGGCAAACACATGATATTCAAATTCTGTGGTGTTGCATTGAAAAGGATTATCATCTGCTTCACTCTTTGCTACTGCATTCTCAAAGCCCAAGAGAATCTGTCAGAGGAAAGAGAAAAAAAATCAATGGCTGAGTTATTAAATTATAACAGTATTTCTTTTCAAAGCTGAGTGCTTCTTTTTGATAACCATTAGGTCAGGAGATTTGATGAACACTGCAGCCCAACAGAATATAATAGAAATATTTTCACGGTCAGATTAATGTAAATAATACAGAACATCTTGCGAAGCACTCACGACAGCTCATAATGCTAATCCACGTGGCTTTGAAAGGAATAGATTGAATATTTATGACAGGGGTCAGAAGCTCATTGTATTACTACAGAGCACATTTGAAATGCCCTGTAATCAGCTTTGATGCTGTGAAGTGTTTACTTCAAATTTCAGCGAAACTTGCACAGAGAAGACTCACAAGGTAAAGACTCTTCTATTCCTGATTTTATAATCAATGCATTAAACTGTTTTAATTTGTAATGAGCAAACTAAATCCACATCATATGCAGTGATCAGGATAAATACTTTATGCCATTGAGGTTAAACCATATCAAGCAGGCCTGTAATCTTATTACAGGGAGTTTGAGTCATCAAACTATACATTCATTGTATTGAAGGGTCACCCAGAAAGGTAGGGTTTACTGACTAAATGAGACAAAGTAATGAGCTAAATGCAAAACAAATGCAGATTCTTATAATTTTCTTTTCATTGAGTAACTTCTTGCTAAAGATACTGGTCTCTGTTACTAACCAATGAACCCAAACTGTAGCATCTAGTTTGAATATCCACAATGTAGTCAGCAAGAAACAAATTGACTGATGTTGGGTAGGTTCATTTGGGCAATGTCAACTCTTACACTGCAGACTTAAAGAGATAGAATGTCAGCTTTCCCCTTGAGTCAAGCATACAATGTTGCCTGGAAATGCAATGTAGTATGTTGTGCGCATCTTGGACACTCCTTCTCCCGCTCAGCACACCAGACTGATGTATTAGGGCTATTTTGTTGTTGCAATCTAATCTTATGATATGCTAGTTAAAGCATAATGCAGGAGATTTTCCAGAGTCCAGTCCAGTTTATCCCTCAGCCAATCTCACCAGAATAAATTACCTCATCATCTATCTCATATTGCTGTATGTGGGATCTTGCTGTTGTCAAGCTGGCCCTGGTCTTGCCCTGCATTGACCACACTTCAAAACTTACTGCCCCGATCACCAATGTCAACTGATTCCTCACCGGCTAACAGCCACTTAGTTTCAGGAGGGATCACAGTTATAATATTGGGTAGGCAGTGTGTGCTGTGACTATCCAGTTCATGCCTCAAGTTACAATTACCTCTATTTTTCGAAATTGGTACTGAAGTTCAACAGTATGCTTCGGACCCTGAGGTTAGTTAAGGGTCTGTAATAATTTATAAGGTAGCATTGTTACTGTAGTAAATTAAGGAGAGGGGTGAAGGATGACTATGAAATAGACAAAGGTGCAATTTTAACTTGAGGTATTCAAGGCCTGGGAGCAGACAAAGAGTTACAGTGCCTGCCTGATGTTACCCCCGATATCCAAGCCATTTTTCATATCTGGGTGATGTTTACATACTGGAAGTGAGTTGCAGGAACCCCTTGTTGGCTGAGGGAGGGCAGCAAATGGGCTGACTCTCAGACTGAGCTCATCAGCAGTTGGAGCCATTGTTGGAATGGAAGGGGTAGGGTGTGGCGTGAAGTGTTGAGCAACCTATGCTTAGTGTTTCTCTTCATGACACTAATCCAAAGCACAGTATAAGTTTTCATGTCAATTCTCATGACAACCAGCTTTACCTCACCCCCAAGCTGTCTTGTCCCCTCCACTGTCCCTAAGTTATCACACTGCTTGTTCGATATCCAGTGCTGAATGAGCTGATATTTTTTCCATAGCTGAAGCTGTTAACATTAAATTCAGCTGCCATTCCTCAGCCCAATTATTACATCTCTCCATATCATTTTTATTGCAGAAAAGTACCTTCACACAGATTTATATTGCAGTAGCCAGAAGTAAATCTCCTACAACTGCTTATAAACAGTCCAAACGTTTAGAAAAGATGCTTGCAGGATTCTATCAAACACATCCCTTAGAGTTCTCCCCACCCTTTCCCTTCTAATTTCTACAATCGAATCAATTGCAACCAGATCTTCCTCTTGCACTCATCGAGTCATAGAATAGTTAAAGCACAGAAGGAGGCCATTCAGTCTATGTTATCCGCTAGTGCCACTCCTCAGTCTTTTCCCTATAGCCCTGCGAAATCTTCCTCTTCAGATAATGACCCAATTCATTTTTGAAAGCAACAATTGACCCTGCCTTCACCACACTGTCAGGCAATGTATTCCAGATTGTAACCACTCACTGCATTAAAACGCTTTTCCTCATGTCACTGTTGCTTCTTTTAACAAGCACCTTAAATCAAAGTCCTTTGGCTCTCAATTTTTTGCAGTGGGCACAGTATTTCCTACACTGTCTAGATCCTTCATGATTTTGAATACCTTTACCAGGCCTCCTCGCAATCTTTTCTTCTTCAAGGAGAATCGCCACAGCTTCTTCAATCTAGCTACCTAACTAAAGTTCCTCATTCCTGGAATTATTCACATGAGCCCTTTTATTTGCAATGTCTCTAATACTTCACATCCTTCTTCTGCATCTTCTTTACATTCTCTGATGGGTGTAATAACTCTCTTTTCTTGTTTAAATGTAACACAGACTAAGTAACATGGATTCTGTTTGCTTGACGAACTCTAGTGGGTTTATTAACAGCTAACCCGATACATAATACAGAGTAATCTGCTGACACAGCCTCTGCCTCCAGCGCTGCAAAGCCTGGCATCATGAAACAACATAACACCAACATCAGTTGCACGTTGATCTCTTAAAGGGACAGAGGCCATGTTTCAGTTTTACAGGACATTGGTTAGGCCACTTTGGAACACTGCACTCAGCTCTGGTCTCCCTGCTATAGGAAGGATGTTAAACTTGAAAAGGTTCAGAAAAGATTTACAAAAATGTTGCCAGGGTTGGACGGTTTGAACTGTGGAGAGAGGCTAAATAGGCTGGGACTATTTTCCCTGGAGCGTCAGAGGCTGAGGGGTGACCTTATAGAAGTTTATAAAATCATGAGGGGCATGGATAGGGTGAATAGACAAGACGTTTTCCCTTCGGTAGGGGAGTCCAAAACTAGAGGGGCATAGGTTTAAGATGAGAGGGGAAAGATTTAAAAGGGACCTAAGGGGTAACCTTTTCCTGCAGAGGGTGGTGTATTTATAGAATGAGCTGCCAGAGGAAGTGGTGGAGGCTGGTACAATTACAACATTTAAAAGGCATATGGATGGGTAAGTGAATAGGAAGGGTTTAAAGGGACATGGGCCATATGCTGACAAATGGGACAATACTAATTTAGGATATCTGGTTGGCATGGACAAGTTCGGACTAAAAGGTGTGTTTTCATGCTGTACATTGCTATGACTATGACTCTATAACAATGAGAACTTCATCAAATGTCTTCTGAAAATCCACTTATCCAGAAAATTAATCACTTTCTCAAAAGTAAGAAATAGGTTTTACTGTTTCTAATAATGTACAAAGCTGTTCCTGTATCATGGGTAGGGGTTAGATTTAGAAATATTGTGTTCCCATTGGAAGCACTATTGTTACTTTTGAACGTACAGGAGAAGTTTGCCAGATCCAGGAACTGAGTGTATAGTTTAGCAGATGCTTCAGTGTAGCACTGAGGGCAAGTTGAATCATTGGTGGTGCTGAATATCAGATGAGTATTCAACAAATTTGTTGCAATATTTAAAGGAAATCAGGGAGCCTCTTAGTTTTCTAACCAACATTCCATTTAATCATGAAAAAAGCAGATACATTGATAATTTTCTCTTTATTATGAACAATTAACTGTTTAACCTTTCTCTACACAATGGTAGAGACTGCAATATTTTTTACTCACATCTCTTTGAGGTACAGCAAGAATGTGACAAAGAAATAGACTTGCAAGATTCAGGTGGGATACAATGAATCACGATTACATTTATGCTACATAACGTTATTATGGGCCATTCGTATCGTAGAAACGATGTCATGTGATGAGACATTACCTGTTGAATTACTGTCATTATTCTGTTCAATCCAATTTAAAACCAACCAACAAATATGCGAACATTTCATATTGGCGAATAGTAAAATGATATGCCATGAATTTAAGTGAGGACAGAACAAATCTGAATTGTGTTCTGCTCAAAGCACAGTTGAATGAAGTCTTATCAGATGAGAAGGAAAATATTTTATCCTTTCACAAATGTAATTTACTTTTGTAACTCTTAAGTGAGGATCTGAACTCTGAGTCAACGCCATAAGTAACGTCTCTTCTCCACCTCATTATTTTGAAGGATTCAAATTCAAAGAATTCAAAACATGCTGTGTTAAATTCAAATTGACGTACACTAAAAGATGAAATAATTATCTGATTAAAAGGGACTAATAATTATTCAACGACAGTGAACTTAATCTTCAAATGCAGTCCAATAAAATGAATGTGGCAGCTGGTGACAAAATAGCACCAAGTAGATTGAAACAATAGTAAGCCCTTCAGTAATCAGATTGACACCCAGGCTGCATCATTAAACTCCTGAGATCAGACATACCAGAAAGGATCGCAACTGGATTACTCTGTTTTTCGAAGGTGTCACCGAACACACTGAATATTTGTAAAACAATTGTCAGCCATAAGCAACCATATACCACATAAGAGGAATGTTCACTATGTTCTTAATACTCCTGAATTACAAAGTATGGGATTTCATCCAATTTACAGCCCTAAACTCTGATCATACAACAAAATCATCTAATATCATTTCTTATAAATACTCCTGTTTAACTAAAGAGCCACCAAAATGATAGAAAAGAAAGAGGAGCAGGGTTGATTTAAAGATAAGAATCACATTATCAATAATTTGTGTGGGATAAGTGGGTAAAGGTATATCTAGAGGGGTAGCTACATCTAGGGGAAAGCTGTTATCACTCCCTAGTCAGGTTTCTGTGTTCATGATGATGACTCTGATGTGTACATGAATATCCAGGGCCTTGTTTCCACTGAATGGATATTTTGGAGGAGGGCATATGACCTCTGAACCTAGGACACTACCCTGAGGAACTCCTGCAGAGATGTCTTGGAACTGAGGTGACTGACCTCCAACAACCACAAGCATATTCCTCTGTGCCATGTATGGTTCTAACCACCAGAGAGTTTGCCCCCGGTTCCATCTATTCCAGTTTTGCTAGGGCTCCATGATGCCACACTCGGTCGAATGCTGCCTTGATGCCAAGGGCTGCCACTCTCACCTCACCTCTGGAATTCAGCTCTTTCATCCATGTTTGAACTGAGTCGAGTGGCCCTGGTGGAACCCAAACTGGGTATCACTGAGCAGTTTATTGCTGAGTAGGTACTGTTTGATAGCACTGTTGATGACACTTTCCATCACTTTACTGATGACTGAGAGTGGCCTGATAGGGAGATAATTAATTGGTTGTTCTGCTTTTTTGCATACAATGGACAATTTTCTATATTGTCGGGTAGTTGCAAGTGTTGTAACTGTACTGGAAGAACTTGGCTAGGGGAGCAGCATGTTCTGGAGCACAAGTTTTCAATACTATTGCTGGAATGTTGTCAGGACTCATAGCCTTTGCCATATTCAATGCCTCCAACCATTTCTTGATGTCATGTGGTGTGAATCAAGTTGGCTGAAGACTGGTATCTATAATGCTGGGGACTACGGGAGGAGGCCAAGATGGATCATCCACTTGGCACTTCTGGCTGAAGATTGCTGCGAATGCTGCAGCCTTAACTTTTGCACTGAAGTGCTGGGCTCTTCCACTATTGAATTTTTGAGGAGACTCCTGCTCCAGTGAGTTGTTTAAATCTCCACCGTCATTCACAACTGGATGTGGCAGGACTGCAGAGCTTAAATTGGTTCTGGGATCACTTAGCTCTGTCTATCACTTATTACTTATGCTGCTTAGCATGCTTCACCAGGTTGACACCTCATCTTCAGGAATGCCTGGGTACGGCTCCTGGCATGCCCTCCTGCACTGTCCATTGAACCAGGGATGATCCTCTGGCTTGATGGTGATGGTTGAGTTGGGATATGCTATGACTATGAAGTTGCAAATTGTGCTGGTGTACAATTCTGTTGCTGTTGATGGCACACAGCACATGATGGATGCTCTGTCTTCTAGTTTTGCTAACCTTCATTGCAATGGTGATTTGCAAATTTCAGATTCCTTCACTCCTATCCCCTATTTAGACTGTTATTTTCCAAGGATTGAGTGGTCTGCTTATTTGTCCTGCTAAAGTGCACCACTTAAATGTCCATTCTGCAAGTTTGTTAACTTCTTGTATCTTGTCATGGTCTTCCTCTGTAATTGTTTAAACCCTTCAATTTTGCATCATCATAACATTTGTGTTGCATTTCCAACCAATTTACGTAACTGGTGAACAGTACCTATCGTAGTACTAATCTCTATGGTACTCCACTTCATACTGCCACCAGTCTGAATAACTATGTTTAAACCCCAGCTGTGTTTGATAGCCAGTCTGGTATCTGATCTGCTACTTGTCTGCTTCTGCTCACATAGTCTAACCTAAGGCTATTCTGTGGTACCTTATTAGAGGTGTTCTACAAGTCTATGTACATTACATTCACAGTACACTTTCATTAATTCCCTAAATAATTCATTCACACATTTGATCAAATATGACTGCCCTTTTTAACATTTGTGTGGACTATTTTTTGTTTTTCTTTCAGTTCCTAATGTTTTTCTATTACATCTTTGAATAATGACTCTAATAATTTTCCTAACTCCAGTGTTAAGATAACTGATCTATAATTCCCTGCATTTGTCCTGTCTCCCATTTTGAATATAAGAATAGCATTAGCTATCTGCCAATTCTATGGCAATATTCCCTTATATCATTAACAGAGAGGAGATAATTTAAAAGCGTAACATTCAATTTTAATTTGCTAGATCTTGCTGCTGGAAAAGGAAAGAGGTGGTTTCATTTTGATCTAAATTATTGGTCACCTTACTGATTACGGAGGATGGTTCTTGGTGTTCAGTTTGTAAACTCAAGGAGCTCCTTTTGCAAATCTAGTAGAAGTTTATAAGATTGTGAATTGTGTGGATAGAGTGGAAAGTACGAGGCTTTTTCCCAGGGTGGAGGCGTCAATTACTAGGGGACACAGGTTCAAGGTGCTAGGGGGGATGTTTGAAAGAGATTTGCGAGGCAAGTTTTTCACAAAGGGAGGTGGGTGCCTGGAACACGCTGCCAGAGGAGATGGTGGAAGCAGACACAGTAGCAACATTCAAGAAACACCTGGAGGAATACATAAATAGGAAGGGAATAGAGGGATATGGATCCTGTAAGTGCAGACAGTCTTAGTATGGAAGGACAAAATGTGTCAGCACAGGATTGGAGGGCCGAAGGGCTTGTTACTGTGCTGTATTGTTCTTTGTTCTGTCTGAGACTGCCCTTGTTGATTAATTGCCTCTAATAACACACAAAGGGCATATGGAGTGCATTTAGCATGGCTTCCAGGGCTTATCAGCTCGTCCCATTTCTCATATAACCTCAAAATGGCCAACAAAGTGAGTCAGTGAGACTCATTGCTAATGATTTTAATAAATGCGTTAATCGGTGTCATTTTTAAAAACAATTGCTCGTGGGGTATGGTCATTTCTGGTAAGGCCAGCATTTATTGCCCATCCTTAATTACTCTTGACAAGGTGATGGTGAGCTACCTTCTTGAGCCACTGTAACCTGTACATACACACGGGCAGTTTGTAGGAAGGAAGTTTCAGGAATTTTACTCAGCAACAATGAAGGGACAGCATTTCACATTGGAATTTTATGGAGTCTCTGGCAATCGCCTAGGAAGCAGTAATGTTGGGAAAATGATGTGGGAAGGTGGTGGATGGCCTATCTATCATTTTCCTGCTCCTGTGCCAACAAACTAAATAATGAAATACTTTACAGTGTTATGATCATGGTGGAGACTAATAACTTTTTTTTGAAACAAAAAAATCCAAAATCTCAGTTTTTTATTGAAAGAACTAAGCCACAAAATTCCATGATTTAAGCTAAAGAATATTTACAATATGAGAGTCAAACATTGCGAACACTGAATACTATCTATAGGTGCTTACATTCTAGCACGTAGAATGAATGTCAATTAAATATCAATTCACAGGCAAATAGCAGCTAATTATAAACTATGAATCTCTTGTAGAGAATTAACGTAGATAAGTCTCCAGGGCCCATTGGGATCTACACTAGTTTACTGAGAGAGATAAGAGAGGAGATTGCTGGGACCTTGATCAAGATCTTTGTATCCTCACTAGACACTGGAGAGGTCCTGGAGGACTGGCGAGTTGCTAATGTTGTTCCTCAGTTCAAGAAGGGGAATAGGGATAGTCCAGGAAACTATAGACCAGTGCGTCTCACGTCAGTGGTTGGGAAGCTATTGGAGAGGATTCATATGGATATGATTTATGTGCATTTAGAAAAGTATGGCCCAATTAAGGACAGTCAGCATGGCGTTGTGTGGGATAGGCCTTATCTTCCTAACTTGATTGAAGTTTTCAAGGAATAGAGGAAGTAATTGCGAGATAGCAGAAATAAAAAAGAATAGAATAGAATAGAAATTTGCTGTTACTTGTACTAAAATTAAACAATAACTTTGCTGCAGTATCTACCAAGAAGATGGATCATGTAGAAATAGCACTGAATGATGGGAGAGAAAGTAGGAACTGCCGATGCTGGAGAATCTGAGATAACAAGGTGTAGAGCTGGATGAACACAGCAGGCCAAGCAGCATCAGAGGAGCAGGAAGGCTGACGTTTCGGGCCTAGACCCTTCTTCAGAAATGGGGGAGGGGAAGCGGGTTCTGAAATAAATAGGGAGAGAGGGGGAGGCAGATAGAAGATGGATAAAGGAGCAGATAGGTGGAGAGGAGACAGACAGGTCAAAGAGGCGGGGTTGGAGCCAGTAAAGGTGAATGTAGGTGGGGAGTTAGGGAGGGGATAGGTCAGTCCAGGGAGGACGGACAGGTCAAGGAGGCGGGATGAGATTAGTGGGTAGGAGATGGAGGTGGGGCTTGAGGTGGGAGGAATGGTTAGGGAGGCAGGGACGAGCTGGGCTGGTTTTGGGATGCTGTCAGGGGAGGGGAGATTTTGAAGCTTGTGAAGTCCACATTGATACCCTTGGGCTGCAGGGTTCCCAAGCGAAATATGAGATGCTGTTCCTGCAGCTTCGGGTGGCATCTTTGTGGCAATGCAGGAGGCCCAGGATGGACATGTCGTCCAAGGAGTGGGAGGGGGAGTTGAAATGGTTTGCGACTGGGAGGTGCAGTTGTTTGTTGCGAACCTAGCATAGGTGTTCCACAAAGCGGTCCCCAAGCCTCTGCTTGGTTTCACCGATGTAGAGGAGGCCACAACGGGAACAGCGGATACAGTATACCACATTAGCAGCTGTGCAGGTGAACATTTGCTTGATGTGGAAAGTCTTCTTGGGGCCTGGGATGGGGGTAAGGGGGGAGGTGTAGGGGCAGGTGTAGCACTTTCTGAGGTTGCAGGGTAAAGTGCCGGGGGTGGTGGGGCTGGTGGGGAGTGTGGAGCGGACAAGGGAGTCACGGAGAGAGTGGTCCCTCCGGAAAGCAGATAAGGGTGGGGAGGGAAAAATATCTTTGGTAGTGGGGTCAGATTGCAGATGGCGGGAGTGTCAGAAGATGATGCGTTGGATCTGGAGGTTGGTGGGGTGGTACGTGAGGGCGAGGGAGATTCTGTTTTGGTTGTTATTGTGGGTAGGGGGTGTGAGGGATGAGTTGCAGGAAATGCGAGAGACATGGTCGAGGGCATTTTCGACCACTGTGGAGGGGAAGTTGCGGTCCTTGAAAAATGAAGACATTTGGGATGTCCGGGAGTGGAATGCTTCATCTCGGGAGCAGATGCGGTGGAGGCGAAGGAATTGGGAATTGGGGATGGCCTTTTTGCAGGAAGGTGGGTGAGAGGAGGTGTATTCTAGGTAGCTGTGGGAGTCGGTAGGCTTGAAATAGATATCGGTTTCCAGGTGGATGCCAGAGATGGAGACAGAGAGGTCCAGGAAGGAGAGAGAGGTATCAGAGATGGTCCAGGTGAACTTAAGGTTGAGGTTGGAAGGTGTTAGTGAAGTGGATGAACTGTTTGAGCTCCTCGTGGGAGCATGAGGCGGCGCTGATACATTCATCGATGTAATGGAGAAAGAGGTGGGGGATAGGGCCAGTGTAGCTACGGAAGAGGGATTGTTCCACGTATCCTACAAAGAGGCCCTCCGCTTCTTCCTGTCCCTCAGGCCCAACCAGTCCCCCTCCACTGACACCCTCATCCGCTTAGTTGAACTCGTCCTCACCCTTAACAACTTCTCCTTCAATTCCTCCCACTTCCTACAGACAAAGGGGTGGCCATGGGTACCCGCGTGGCCCAAGCTATGCCTGCCTCTTCACAAGCTTCAAAATCTTCCCTCCCCCTACCGCATCCCAAAACCAGCCCAGCTCGTCCCCGCCTCCCTAACCATTCCTCCCACCTATCCCCTCCTCCCACCTCAAGCCCCACCCCCATCTCCTACCCACTAACCTCATCCCACCTCCTTGACCTGTCCGTCCTCCCTGGACCGACTTATCCCCTCCCTAACTCCCCACCTACATTCACCTTTACTGGCTCCAACCCCGCCTCTTTGACCTGTCTGTCTCCTCTCCACCTATCTTCTGCTTTATCCATCTTCTTTCCGCCTCTCCCTCTCTCCCTATTTATTTCAGAATCCCCTTCCCCTCCCCCATTTCTGAAGAAGGGTCTCGACCCGAAACGTCAGCTTTCCTGCTCCTGTGATGCTGCTTGGCCTGCTGTGTTCATCCAGCTCTACACCTTGTTATCACTGAATGATGGGATGTGTGATGACATACATGCAAAATTAATAATAAAGAGCATTTAATTAATTAACGAAACCAATGTGATAAAGTTTTATAATATGTTATTGTTATTTTGAAAAAGTAAATGTGTGTTTTAGTTTTCAGTTCTGTGAAAGAGACTTGGTGTTTTTTTAAGTGTCAGACACTCATTTCTTTTATCAGTGGGTCAAAGTGGCATTTCCAAGAAACAGTGCACTTCCGCTTAAATGTCTGGACAAGCTACTTGCTGACAATCATTGCAGGAGTATTCACTAATTTGATATTTTATGAAAAAGATAGGCCGCAGGTCAGAGATGAGAATCAAGTTCTGTTCAGAGTGAAAGATCCATCACAGCAAATGTGCTATTTAGCAGCCTGAGAGCAGTCAAAGTAATACAGAACCCAGGTTAGATCCCACTTTGGAGTACCATGAGCAGATCTGGGCACTGCACTGTCGGAAGGATATATTGGCCTTGGAGGGAGGACAATGTAGGTTTACAAGAATGATACCTGGACGTCAGGGATTAAGTTATGAGGTGAGATAATGCAAATCAGGCCTGTTTTCTCTAGAATTTAGAAGGTTAAGGGTGATCAAAGTCTTCAAGATATTAATGAAAGATATTAAGGAAATGACAGGATGAATAAAGATAAACTATGGATGGGTATTCTAGATCTAGGGGGCATAGACTGAGAATTAGGGCCAGACCTTTCTGGAGAGATGTTAAAAAGCATTTCTACACACACAGAGTGGTAAAGGTTGGAACTCTACTCTCCACAAACAGCAGTTAGTGCTAGATCAGTTGTTAATTTTGAATCTGAGACAGATAAATGTTTGTTAAGCAAAGGCATTAAAAGGTGTTTCAGTTTTGCCAGGGCCAGATCCTTCTGCGTCCAAAGCCTGACATTGCCAGCTATGACTGAAAGTGTGTCCAGAAAATTTAAAACCATTACAGACCCTTCCAGTGACAGTATCACTGGTGGTGTATCTGCCAGTGGGAAGCGGCTCAATGCATCCACATTTGCTGCTTGGCCTCCCAGATGGTGTTCCAACTTGTGAGTATACACACCTCATATTAGAGCCCAGCGCTGAATTCAACCTGAAGCTATGGGCGGCACTACCTTGTCCTCTTCAGCAGACCTAGCAGAGGTTTGTGGTCTGTTATTATTACAGTCTTATGTTTGTAAAGGTATTGGTAGAACTTCCTGACCCCAAACCACCAAACCTTCCTTCTCTGTCTGGGCGTATTTACGCTCTCCATTAGCCAAACTCCTGGATGCTTATGCTATTAGGCATTCCTCTCCATTGGGCCACCAATGAGCTAATACTGCCCCAATGCTTTATGGGGAGGCATTGCATGTCAATACCAGATCTCACTAGGGGTCATAGTGTGCCAACACCTTAGAGGATGATCGTTGTTTCTTCACTTCCCTGAAGACTATGGCTTGCTTACGCAACCATTTCCAAGGCTGACCCTTTCTTTAAGAGTTGGTGCAAAGGTGCCAACCTTTGCCATGTTATGTATGAACTTTTGCAATAGTTCACCAGCCCAAGGAAAGACCTAAGCTCTGGTACAGACATGGGAGCTGGGGCACCTTTAATCATCCTCACTTTATCTTCCAATGGGTGTAATCTGGTCTTGTCGACTCTGTAACCCAAGTAGGTCACTTAGAAGGCCTGGAACACACATTTTTCCCTTTTAAGGCATATGCTTGCCTGGGAGAAATGGCTAAGGACTATGTCCAAGTTCTCTAAGTGCTCCTTGTTGGTCTTCCCAGTTATTAGCATATCATCTCGATAAATGGTGACCTGGGGTAAACCATGTAAAATGTTCTCCATTGTCCGCTGAAAAATTACACAGGCTGATGATACCCCAAATGGCAGTCTCTTATATTGGTACAAGCCATATGGGTATTAACTGTAGTGTACTTCTGGGAATCCTCATCTAACTGCAATTGTAAGTATCCACGGCTCATGTCCAGCTTTGTGTATAAATCCTCTATGTGAGGGTGTGGGTATTTATCCTGCTGCGAAAAGCAGTTTACCGCTTGTTTAAAATTTCCCCACAAAGGCAAACTGGCCTGTTGGGCTTCATAATCGGTACGATCGGTGCTGCCCATTCCGCAAACTGGGCTGGTTCGATCACTCCTTCACTTTCCAGCCTCCTGATGTCTGTCTTTACTTCTGCCCCTAAGGCAAATGGCACTGTGCAGGGCTTGCAGAATCATAGAATTGCTTTGTGGTCAACATGGAAGGCGGGATGCATAATCCCTGGATTTACCTGAAAAGCTTCCCGGTATTTAATTAGGACTTCACTCAGGCAGCCATTTTCTAATCAAAACATTTGGAGCCAATCAAGGTGAATCTTTCTCAACCAATTTCACCCCATCAGGATTGGGCCTGAGCCTTTTACTACAATCAGTGGTAACAGAACTAACTGATTCTCATCAGAGACTGGAACCAAAGTTGTACCTTAATCTGTAAAGGTTCCCAGGTATAGGTTCTCAGTCTATCCAAGGTCTTGCACAAACTTAAGGGTTAGTCTGACGAGTGTATCCACTTCCATCAGAATTCCCTGCTCATATATTCCACTTGCCGCATCTTCCAATGATAAAGCCAGTTGTAATCCCTGTTTGAAGTCCAGTTGGACTTCAGCTAATAAGTGATTTTGCATGGTTACATCATTAATCCCACATAAGAGTTAAACCAAAGTCACATGCCTCTGCCAGTTGTCTTAACCTCGTCAAAAATCCTGATACGGATTCCCCGGTTCTCAAATTGCTGAGTAAAACTGGTAGCATATCAGAATTAGAGGAGGCTTGGGGGCATAATATTCCTTAACTTAATCCGTGAATTCTTGAAAGCTTTTCATATCTGGTGCCTCATGGAGAGTTAGGCTCCTAATAACCAAAAAAGCTGCAGGTCCGCAAGCAGTCAGGAAAATTACTGGCTGCTTTTCATCTGCTCTAAATGTCATTTGCCCAGAAAAATTAACGTATTCTTTGCACATACTGGGTCCAGTCCCAGGCGGCAGGATCGAATGAGGCAAGCTCCCCAAATAGGGGCATGATGCCAGAAATGCCAACTCCCAACTCAAAGATGACTGTTGTGAGTGAATTTCTTCAGGAGCTTGCTTTTCTCTCATTGTCACTGAAATAAATCCACAAGGGCCAGTATCCTGTCACCAAATCACTCTTTATTTACCCATGGAGAGTCCTTGACAATGATCTAGCTTCCTCAGAGCCAGCTCTCAAAGCAAAGAGAATCTCTGACACTCCTGTCCATATCTGTCAGCCAGGGCTCTCTGATTGGACCAGATTAACAGCCCCAATGGGTGAACTCATATTCTATGAGGTGCACCTGGCTGATCTTGTTACAATTCCTACAAAAAGAGCTGCTGGAGAGAAGTTAGAAAAAGAAAAATTTGTATTTTATATAGTACTTTTCAAGACCACCAGAGATCTCAAAGCATTTTAATGTCAACAAAGTTCTGAAGAAGGGTCCCAACCCGAAACGTCAGCTTTCCTGCTCCTTTGATGCTGCCTGGCCTACTGTGTTCCTCCAGCTCCACACTGTGTTAAAGTCAATGAAGTTGTTTTGAAGTGTTGTTAAGTAAGAAACACAGGAGCTAATTTGCAAATTCCCACAAACAGCAATGTGATAATAATGAATTTATCTGTTGGAAATTCTCGTATTGGAAAGTCTGCAAATAAATTCTTGGAAATTTAAAGGTCAAGCTTCCTGATACAGACATCGGAAAGTTCTTTTGCATATATTTGCATGGCATGCATGCCCACTGAAAGCCCAATTCACTAGAATTATTTTCCCTTCTGAATTAAACTTTCCACAAGTGAGCAAAGCATGCCTTCTAATTCTTGACTATATATAAGAGATGTGCAGGGGGTAAGTTGCTGGACTTTGGAGTGAGCAGCCGCAGCTTTGTTCTCTTTGGGCAGTGTCAATCTGCAATTAAGCTCAGGTAGCAGTGCATTCAAATTGCACAGGGCGTGGAGTCTGAACTGTAATGGACATGGGTCAAGGAGCCTGGCAGAAATCCGAGTGGTCAGTAGAAGCAGCCTGACCAGGGAAGTGTGGAAAGACCAGAATGCTTAGCTCCAGGAGCTACATTGAGTCTGAGAGAGAGAGCCTGACAGTCGCTATTGGCTTGTAGTGAATAAATATCCATCCAGGTGCCCTTCAGTTCGCACAATCACTGAAGTGTTATGGTACAGAAGGAGGCCATTCAGATCGCTGTGTCTGCCCTGGCTCCACTAGTGAGCATCATGACCTATTGCGCGTTTCCTCCCTTTTCTCCATATCCTCGCACATTGTTTCTATTCAAGTAAACATCAAATGTCTTCCTGAACGCCTCAAGTGATCCTGCTTCCACCACACTCCCAGGCAGAGAATTGCAGACCCAAATCACTGTCTGTAAAAAAAATCCCAGGTTTTGTTTCCAAATGTATTAACAAAGTTAAAGCTAGACAGTCCCACGATTGAATGGGTGTGTATGTAAAGTGAGATTGAACATAATTACAATAGAGTCATTCATTTACATTGTGCTGTATGCTGTGCTTTCCTGAAGTGTGCAAATCTCTTCCATTGTTTGATTTGATCCATTTATGTTGCAATCTTGGTTTAATACATGACTGCGCCATAAACAGTACCTGCTTAAAACATGTCCATACCACAAACTCAGTTAAATGTTGGCAATTTAGCAATGTGATTGATGATGCTATGAAAGACACAATAAATCTCTCTCATTATGTACTGTCTGAAAATCAGATGTTTGTCTTTCCAAAGGCTACAATTTCAATGTACCTTCTTCCCTCATCAAATGAGAATAAATATTTGCAAGTTTGAATTGCTTTACTCCCAGCTATCCTCACCAAAATGCTTTGTCTCACATTGTATTTGTTACTTTTGCAAATCACTTTAAATCAGAGGCTTCTTGTTCTCGATCTTTTTGTGAATACAAATAGTCACTCCCTATCTACTCTGTTCAGACCCCTTTGGGTTTTGAAAACCTCAATCAATTCCTCTTGTAGCCTTATCTCCAATCTAGCTTCATAAACTAAGTTTCCCATCCCTAGAACCATTCCTGTTCATTTCTTCAGTACTCTCTCCAAATGTCTTCAATGTGGCGGTTGGAACAGCACACAATACTCCACCTAAGTCTAACTAGTGTCTTGTTTAAGTTCATTATAATCTGTTACTCCTGTATGCTATGCTCCTATTAATAAAGATGAGGATATTGTAAGCATTATTAACTGCTGTCTTCACCTGTCCCACTATCTTCAATGATCTGTGCCATTATACACCATGATCCCTCTGTCCCTGCAATCTCTTAGTAATTGTATCCCTTATTTTATATTTTCTGCTAATAATCTTGCCCAAAATGCATCATCTCACACTTCTCGACATTGAACTTTATCTGCCCACTCCTCCAACTTGTTTATGAGCTTTCAGAATCCTACGCTGCTCTCTTCACAGTTAAAAAAAAGCTTCCAAGTTTTGTATGACCTGCAAACTTTGAGCCTGGTCCCTGTACACCAAGACCTAGATAACTAATTATATATCAGGAAATGCAAGGGTCCCAATATCGACCCCTGGAAAACTCCACTACACACTTTCTTCCCAACTGAAAAATATCCAATAACTGTTGCCATCTATTTCCTGTCACATGGCCAAAGTTGTATCCACAATGCTATTGTCCCTATTATTTCATGAGCTATAATTTCCTCACAAGTCTGTTGTGTGGCACTGTATCAATAACCTTTTGAAAATCGATTTAAGTGTCAACAGTGTTATCCGAATTGATCCTTTCTGTTACCTCTTCAAAACACAGAAAATTAGTTATAAACACATTTTTTTTCCTTCAGGAACCCATGCTGGCTCTTCCTAATCAACTCACCATTTTCCCTGTGACTATTAATTCTATCCCAAATAATTGTTTCTAGAAGCTGTCCTACTGCTGATGTTAAGCTCGTCTATAATTACTGGGTTTATCCTTATTACCGTTGCTTGAACAGAGCTGATGTTTGCATTTTCCAGAGACAGAGCCAGATTCTTTAACCGCTGAGGGTAACAGCAGCAGTTGTTGATTTCCAGCCCTTCCCACCACAAGATTTTCTGTGCTCCTCATGCATATGTAACCAGCTGAAAACCGTGCAATTGCAACCGAAAATCTGCCCCTGACACTGCATACTGGAAGATTCTGCCCTATATTTTGGATCAGGGGCCAGAGAATGCATTGAGTGCTGACAGCAAACTAGTCTTATGGTCTGCTCCATTAATCTGTGTTGCTATGCTTTTTAGCTGACAAAATTGAATAGTGCTTTGATCCCTAGCCAAATGTGAATCTAGCTGTGCTGTGCGAAGGCCAACCTGCATTAGTTTTTCATAGTGATGTTGTATAAGGTGGAACACAGTATACTGCACCTCTCTTATCACTGAATCATGTCAGTCTCTGATTTTCAGTCAGATTTATGTCCATGCAGCAGGATTCAGGCCAACATGATCTCTCATTAACCCTCTACCCATTGCCTCTGTTGATAAATTTTATTTTGGTATTGTCCCATTCTCCAGCACTGGTGAGTGCACAGCTTTTTAGCAATGCTTTGAACTAGCCATAGTATTACTTGTGTTGGTTGGTGAGAGCAGCACATTTCTCTCCCTATACCTGTACAGTGTAGGGGTGACATGGTGGCACAGTGGTTAGCACTGCTGCCTCACAGAGCCAGGGGTCTGTGTTCATTTCCTTATGACTGTCCGTGTGGAGTCATTGTGCCCGTGTCTGCATGGTTTTCTACTGGATGCTCTGGTGTTCTCCCATAGTCCAAAGATGTGCAGGTTCGGTGGATTGGCCATACTGAATTGCTCACAGTGTCCAGGGATGTGCAGGCTAGATGGGTTAGACATGGTAAATGCATGGGTGGAGTGGGATGCTCTTTGGAGGGCCACTGTACCTTGATGGGCTGAATGGCCTCTTTCTGCACTATTCTGTTCAATGAGTTTAAGTGGCAATGTACACCTGAGAGCCCATAGCTGCAATCAGCAATAGAATAGCAATGGAGACCGTGTAGCATGGCTGCACAGGTTCATGAAAAGATCACAAGGTTTGTTCACTGCTAACAGTCCATGATTTTATGGAAGAGGTACATAGAATCATGATAAACAAGGGAGTGACAAATTATTGGAGATAGGCAGGATGTGGAGTAATTAGATAAGCTATGATCTTATTGAATTACGGAAAAGACTCAGTGGGCCAAATGGCCTATTCCTGCTACTAATACATCTGACCACATTGTTCATGTTATCTCCCCTGATTCTTGTTTAAAATACAACCCGTGGCTTGGATTTTCTGATTTTTTTTTAGATCAATTAAGAAAGGTTCAGTTTGTTATAGCTCAGCCTTTCCTTAGTATGATCCTGGCTGTGTCCTTTGTATTATGTTGAGAAGTCGAATTATCACATCAAGCTTCTCTCAGTATAATTGGGATTGCTTGCCTGATTAACATCAGGTCCAAATATGACAGACTTCTTGATTATTTGACAAGGTCCGTCATGGTAGACTGGTCCAGAAGATTAAGTCACATGGGATCCATGGTGAGTTGGTAAGTTGGATACAAAATTGGTTTAGTCATAGAAGACAGAGGGTAGTTGTGGAGTGGTGTTTTTCTGACTGGAGCTCTGTGACCAGGAGTGTTCCACAAGGATCAGTGCAGGAACCTCTGTTGTTTGTATTATATATAAATGATTTGGATGAAAATGTAGATGGTTTGATTAGTAAGCTCGCAGGTGATATGAAAATTGGTGAAGTTGTGGAAAATGAAGATGCTTGTCAAAGGTAGGATATAGATCATTTGGAAAGTTGGGCGGAAAGTTGGGCAGAAAGAGTGCAGATGGAGTTTAATCCGGACAAGTGTGAGATGATGCATTTTGGAAGACCAAATGCATGAGGAAAACATACAGTGAATG
Source organism: Rhincodon typus (assembly GCF_021869965.1). Taxonomy (NCBI): domain Eukaryota; kingdom Metazoa; phylum Chordata; class Chondrichthyes; order Orectolobiformes; family Rhincodontidae; genus Rhincodon; species Rhincodon typus. Next base: position 3,714,838 of record NC_063334.1, read on the forward strand.
GCAGGACCCATGGGTGCATTGATACGCTGAAGGATCTTGGGTTGCAAGTCCATAGTTCCCTGAAAGGGGATAAGGTGATAAAGAAGGTCTTTGGCCTGCCTGCCTTCATTGCTTGGGGCATTGAGTATAAAAGTTGGCAAGTCATGTTGCAGCTGTACAAAACTTTAGTTAGGCCACATTTGGAGTATTGTGTGCATTTCTGGCTGCCACCTTACAGGAAGGATGTGGCTGCTTTGGGGATGGTGCAAAGAGATTTTCCAGAATGTTGCCTGGATTGGAGTGTTTTCGCTGTAAAGAGAGTTTGGATAAACTTGGATTGTTTCTGCCAAAGCATTGCATGATGAGGGGTGCATAAACAGGGTAGATAGTCCGAGCATGGAAATGTCAAATACTAGGGGGCATAGGTTTAAGGTGACAGGGGGAAAGGTTAAAGGAGATATGAGATGAAAGTTTTTTACACAGAGCGTATTAGCTACTAGAACACGCTGCCAGGGGACGTGGTAGAAACAGAAATGATTGCAACATTTAAGAGGCATATAGACAGATACATGGCCAGGCAGGGAATAGAGGGATATGGACCATGTGCAGGCAGATGGGATTAGTTCAGAACAACATCATAGTTGGTGTAGACATGGTGGGCCAAAGGACCTGTTCCTGTGCTGTACTGTTCTATTACTATTTCATCTGCTTCATCTATGCATCTTGGTTTCCTTAATCAATTTCCAAAGCCAGTTAAAGTTGTGATGTGTTGGTATTTGCAGTGAGTAAACATCTGGGTGAAAATGGGCAGAACTCTGTTAAGCTGCTAACCAGTTTACATGAGTTTGGGTTAGGTCTACACATGTCCCCTAATGTTAGCTTTGGCCCACTTGGTAGCCCTCTCAATTATATGTTACAAGCTCATAGGTTTGAACCTTGCTCCAGATACTTTGAGAACATAATCTTAGCTATCACTTCAGTGTAGCACCAAGGAACACTATGCTATTAGGGGTGTCAACTTTCCAATGGTGTGTTAAATGAAGATCCATCAGCCCTCGAAGGCTGGTCCAAGTGATCCCATGCAACTATTTGAAGCAAAACAGGGGAGTAGTTCAGATGCCCTGGCCAATACTTATTCCTCAATCAAAGTCACTTTAAAATCCAATGAAGTGGTCATTTATCTCAATGGGTGAATGGGGCTATACCAAAGTGAATTCATTCTTTCTTTCAAAGAAACATTCAGAGAGCAGAACATGGAATAACTCAGAGACTAATGAAGAAGTGTAACATGATTACATAAAGGAACAGAGCATATTTCAACCTCAGTGCACTTGTTCTTTTCTGATTTGTGTTGACTTGGAGTCATATGGAAATAAGAGTGAAAAATACAGCTGCTTTATGCGAACAACAATCAGTAACATTGAAGTACAGTTCCCCAGCAAGTCTTAGCCCAGCACAGACATAAGTCTTTATATGTAACAAGCAAGTCCATAAAATATCTGGGTCTGTTTTTAAGGCTATTTTCTCCAGTACTCCAGCTTTTTGGTTTTTAGAATTAGAATTAGGTTTTTATTGTCATGTGTATTCAAGGACAGGGATACAGGAGTACAGTGAAAAGTTTACAGTGTCACCATTCAGAGCTCCATCTTAGGTACAAGGTACCTAGGTACAAAATCTTAGGTAAAGACGAGAAAAATAACGAAATAAGTTGAAAGTTCAACTTTACAGTTCTTGTCATTATAAAGTGGTAAATAAGAAATAAAATTAAAAGCTCCATAAATTCCAGCCTTCTTTAGCCATGGGCCTGCAGTGTTTCCAATTATTCAGTTCCCCTGCACAATTGTAGCACTAAAAAGAACATTAATTCTAATGAAGGCAATCTGACCCTCCCAGTTGCATCTAGGAACAGAAGGATGTAGTAGCTCAATGAACAAGATTTGAGTTCCTCGAGCCTGTTATGTAGGAACCAGGAGTAGGTCATGAAGCTCCCTGTCAATAGATCATGGCTCATTTGCACCTACACTCTATTTACCCATCTTTGATCCATATCCCTTCTTGCAAAATCATTCTCCAAAGGTCCATGGTGCAACATCCATGGTCTTCTGGAGGAGAGAGCCCAAGATATCTGCTTTTATTAATAGATAAGTAGGTGCTGTCTGATTGCTTATAGGAAAATAGAAGTGCAGGTTTAAGAATTTCAGGCACTGCAAGTTATCATTTAAAAGTGTCAGCATTGAACAAGTCTCTGACAATAATTCAGGATTCCATCAATTAAAATAACAAATTTCAATACACTGGCACAGCAAAATAACGGAGGATATTTGTTCTCGATATTGACAGCGAATTCTTACAGACATTTTCTAAATAACCTGCTCAGAGATATTGTTACCGAGCCCTCCTAGCTCAGAGTTCGGGACACTACCACTGATCCATAAGAGTCCTGTTCACATCCACCACCCAGAAAATCCAGTCCAGCTGTTAGAGCCAAAGATAATTATTGCAAGCTGTCTCGCTTTTAGAAGCATTTCTAAATGTGAGAGTTGCTTGTTACGCTAAGACGAAGTGGAGAGAAGTTGCTGGAATATTTATCCTGACAAGAACGTTTTGCTTGTTCGCTGTTGAATTGCTGATGCTGTAAGTCCCATTTTAATATTAACTATCGCTCTGTGGGGTGCTTCAGTAGGTTTTCTTCAATTGAGACCATACCTCAGTTGTTGTGGGAAAATTCAGAAAGGTGCGATTTGATGAAATCCACAATTGTGGCATAGAGGTGAAAGAATTTCGCAGTGAAAACATTACAGATTGAGTTAAGGAACAGCGAAGGATGAGATTCTGTTCTGATGATCCTACAGACCCCCTGATGTAACGATGTGATGGGAGCGTCTTGAGGGTATGGAGCATTGAATAAAATAAAGGTCAGGGAGCACGGAGGTAAAGAACAAGAGGGTCCAATAGGAGATAATCATTTTAGTATAAAGTGTCTGGGTAGGTTGTGGGGAGGGTGACATAGTGAGGTGCAGAATAACTCAAGTGATGTCAATGAATTACAAAAGTGTATTTTGGACAGTTTTGTAGTTCAATACTTCCATGATGGTGGGACCAGGCACCAAAGCATCCTATTCGACGGGCAACATATTCAAATATTCATGGAAAGTGCCCAGAATGTACCTGTAGCAGGTCATTCTAATGTTAATGAGACCTAAAGCCTAATGTCATGATTAAAAATTGCTGGAAATACTCAGGCAATCAGGCAGCATCTGTGGAGAGAAACAAGTTAATGTTTCAGGTCAATGATCTTTCACCAGAACTGAACGCCCAATATGTTAGACATACCTGTTCCAACAGAGAGATCAATCCCTATGTGATCTGAATTTCCCAATTTTAGGATTCACAAGCAAACAGGTAATACAAGAGGTGTAGTCCCAAAGCCTATGCACCATCTACAAGGCACAAATCAGGAGTGTGATGGAATACTTGCCTGGATGGGTGTAGCTCCAACAACACTCAAAAAGCTTGACACCATCCAGGCTAAAGCATCTTGTTTGATTGGTGCCACATATTGCACCTTCAAGATTGACTCCATCCACCACCAATTCACAATGGTACCAATGTGCACCGTTGGCAAAACACGCAGCCGTAACTCACCCTGAGGCACATGGAAACTTCTCCAAGTTCTCATCCCGCCTTTGAACCAGCAAAGCACTCAACATCTGAGAAGGCTGTGCAAACCAAGTGACCTGTCAAAGGGGCCTCAACATTCATAGGCACTGTGTGCCCAAATGGGTAACCTGGGATCCATCATTCATTCCTACTGTCGCCCTACTGTAAGAGCAGCAGTGCCAGTACTGCACACCTGCTGGCCTCTGATTGGCTGATAGCTTCCAGGAAATTTCCACCTTGTCCCTGGCTTATTTGGAAGGAAGGCTTGGTGCAGCCCAGCCACGTGCCTGATTTGAATTCAATTGGATCAACCGTCTTGAAGAAAAGTAATAGGAGATTAGCAGTGATTCTGTAACTAGTGGGTGAGCCCTGTGCCCCAATCATTAAATCCTGGCCCTGTTGACTTAAAGCATTTTGTGATCTCTTGAAGATATTGTAGAGCATGGTGGAAATACAAAATCTTTCTTCAAATTAGACCTTCAACAAATATTGAACCCCAGAGAGCTAGCTTTAGATTGTCTTCCTCATATCCTTTGAAATGATAGTGTGCTGCAGAGGTGATGATGATTGTTACAGTACGTTGCAATCTGGCTAGGGAATGTTAATATTTAAATAGTAATTCAAATACCATGTTTTAACCAACAGAACTACACTTTTTTTAAACAAAGCAAAAAATTTTTCTACATAGAAAAAATTAAACAAACAAAATACTAGTAAGTCCATACCATAGCTTATAGCTATGGATTTATTCAGATTTACTCTTTGTGTTTTGAGTGTGTTTCTATGAAATCTATACATCTTAAGTTTCTTTCATGATCCTGTATGAGTTTTAGATGGGAATGTGAAGAGATTGGATTGAAGGGTGAGACCTACTGAAAATGAGGTTTGTTGAAGGCTGAATTTCTCTCCCTGAGCACCCGGAGGAAACCCATGCAGACATGGGAAGAATGTGCAAACTCCACACAGACGGTAGCTGAAGGGTGGAATCAAACCCAGGTCCCTGGCGTTGTGAGGCAGCAGTGCTAACCACTGAGCCACCGTGCTGCCCTCAAACTTCTCTGTTCTACTAGTACAAAGATCCATTGTAGGACAGATCAGGTGGAAATAGAAAAATGATCAGAAAGCATAATAGTGTAAATAGTGGTACTCTTCTCAGGGGACTAAGGCAAATTGTTGGGGCAGAGTAGAGAAAGATTTACATTGCATCTGGTATTCTCGTCCTGTTGTAGTTGTTGCAGGTACTGGGACTAATGCAATAGTGAGATTAACACAAGTTATTACTTTCTACAGTTAAATGGAAGAACGAGTGGATAACATGGTCCAAGCCCGCAAATCCCACAAAGTTGAACAAATGGTGTCAAAATGGCTTCGCCTTACACGAGATAATTCACAGAGGTGAGATCTGTTTTTGTTGATTAAAACCTGACTGTTGGAAATGGAAGTACAAAGATTGTCAGGTCTCTTTGTTGAAGCCATCACATCAACATGAATGAACACTTCCTTTGTTTCCACCATGACCTTCATACACATTACAGTTTAAAGAATTGTTCGCATCTGACAAGAAATTCACTCACATTTTATACCTTGTTACTATCTGAAGAAGTCATTCACATTCTGTGTTATTGCCATCTGTAAAGAAATTGACTCACATTCCCATGTGTAGAGAAATTCACTCAGCCTCAGAATAATACAGATGGAGATCCTGAGCAGAGGGTATGATAGGGCTGGGTGAAACCAGAAAGACTTCAGCACGTCAGAAAATTCAACCTTAACCTGGATCCTTAAGTATCATTTTACTTTAGTGTTTTGCATCCAACATGCACTTGCATGTCATATTCTTAACTCAACTGTTCAAAGATCCAATTCCAAGATGGAATTTGGAGGATTTGGAAGAGTTTGGAAAGAGATGACAATTTACAAGAGGGACTCAGGTGTCTACTTGCAATATTTTGGTAGATGCCATCAGGACTAGGGTGGAGATAATCTTTTTCAGGAATACAAGGAAGAAACACATTACTGTCACTACTCCAGTAGGAGTATTTTATACCTGTATCCAGTTCTAGAAGCAGTGTAATGATCTATCCCGCTCAGTAAAAATGGGTAGAGTTGCAATCCATTCACTCTTATCTTATTGAGCATATTCCATCGTATCACTCCTCACACCCACTTAAATTTAAAGAGTGTAAGCCATTCACTTTCTGTTCACATCCTCACCTTTCCACTTATCGTCCCTATTCACCCTACTCTTTATGCAATGTGCTGTGTATTCCTGATGGACATTCTCATTGAATACACTGTATTTGTCTCGTGAAGACTTAGAGACACGAACAGGTCTATTGTTCCCTGGTTGTAGATAATCTGAACACAACATATAAGAAAGATGAAGAGGACTGGACGTGGATCACCACAGATAGCATCACTGATACCACCAGAGGAAGAATCCAGGGAGATCAGTGGCATAATGGAGAAACTTGGGCCTAGTGACAGATTTAACCTTCAAACCACATCGTGTACAAGACTCGGCTATGTTGCCTTGATTTCAACAACTAGTGGATAATGTTCATCTAATTCATGCAAAGTAGGAACATTTGAAATTAAGTCAGTAATTATGCATATCTGCTTCTCCTCTCCACGGCCTTCGTGTTAGAACTGTAGCCTGTGGACCCTCCTGATGATGATGTTTCCCTCAAAGAACTCATTCCTTCTGAGGGTATATCACTGTAGAACTCACTCTTAACATACACCAGCACAAATAATCCCACTTCACTAGGATCTGTTAAACAGGTAGTGGGTTTTCAGTTACTAACCAACAGCTTGCGAATGAACATGAGCAGAGGATGGTTGCAGGAACAACAGTGGAGAATCCATGTCAGAGGACAAAGCTGTCTTCAAGCTTTGTTCAGCCAGATATAAATGCTGAACCCCAGGAACCCATTGATGAATAGGATAATAATAGAGAGCTGCAGCAAATCTGTAAGGTACAGGCACTGTCCACAAGAGCAGTGAAGGTAGAGGAACCTGAATTCCCCAAGTCTTATCAATGATTTGAGTGCCCATGGACCCTCACCATGGCCATACTGACTTTAGATACCAACAAGTCTAAATCCTTAAGTAGGATGACAGAATATTTTAACTGTGGCCTTCTAGCTTGTCACTGATCGGTATTAATTTTCCGTCCGACAGGAGCTGCAGTGAAATTGTTGGTTTGAGGAAAATATCCTTTGTTTCCCAGCAGCTGTCCCCTAATGGTATTCCTCGGGGAAGAGGTCAGAGACGTTGGATTAATGCAGTAGGAAAACTTAATCACCACTGTTTTTCACTTTAAGGCTCCTGTAAACCAGAGTGATTGTCTTCCTCAACTGAGGTCCGAACAAAAGTAGTTGTGACATCACCCACTTTTTGGCAATCTGTCATTATATGAAGACTTGTGAAATAACAAAGTTTCTCACAATGCAACCGAACTAAACTGGTTCCCACACAAGTAGTTATGAGTTAATAATGTTACCTGGAGAATGAGATCCTTGGGCTGTGGGTGTCTGCACATACATTGTCCTTGAGGCTATTTTCTCCTTATCTCTAGATAAAGCTCTACAACCTGTTATGTAACGTGATATTCAGTTATTTATATCTGTACATTGTCAGTTATCAAGTACAGCAATTTACTGAAGTATCTAAGACCTCTTTCTTCACAAACTCATCTGGACTGGTGTCCTTTCCCTAGTTGTAACAGTGTATCATATGATCATTAATTTTTAAAGAAAAACTCAATTGAAAATTAATTTTTGTCACAAAAGACTTGGATCTCTTCTGACTTTCCTTTTTTTAATGAAATAAAGTTTATAATTATCATAGCTATGTAATACCAGGATGTTAATATACAGAATGTGGATTTTATTTCACCTTTTTTTAAACTGATTTGCATTTTTTTGTGTTTTAATGCCCATATCTTGTGCCTTTATTATCTGATTTGTGTTCCTTTTTGGTTCTAATGCATTTAATAGCCTTAGTGATATTTACAGCTCCACGAGATTCTCCTGTCTACTACGCATTAAAGTAATGAGCCCATCTTTGCTAACTGTACTAACATTCCCCTGTCCTCCATGTCTTCTTTTGCTGAAAGATGGCACATCCACTAAAGCTGAGGGTAAGCAGCTTGTTTTCTGTTACCAGTTGTCTGTCCCCCTCTTGTGTATTCTGGCTGGTACCTGTGATAACACTGTTCTTCCAGTGGTTTCCATCTGTGACCGTAATTGGTATCTCACATGAAGTGTTGCATGGTGATGCAGTGTGTGTGTGTAAATATATATTTATATATGTACAGATATGTCTATGTATATAAATAAATATATATTTCCGCAGCTAAACTTAACATGGCAGTGTTGATCCATGTACATTATATCTACAATTTGGCTTCTTTGAGTTCTTACTGCAATGTTTGGATTCTGCAAAGAAATATACTGTATTGTGTAATAAGTGATGACAGAATAGTTTTTCAAAGATAAAAAGTGCAATCTTCTGAGTGTGTCAGATTGAAGTTCTCTTCTACCTGCAGAATAATAGCTTTGATGTGTCTGTGCAAATTGGCAAAGGATAAAATAATCCTAGACTCTTTAAAGCTAACACCAATCTTTTAGATTTACTAAAGGCATCATTTAAAAGCAAAAGCAGAATTAACAAGCATGTACATTCTGAGTGCAACATTGAACAGTAGTAAAATCTGTGTCACATGAAGGTTTAGATGTCTAGATATTTCAATTGTTTGTAGGTCTCATCAGACAGATGTACTTGCATGTATTCTAAGTTGAGTAATCACAGCAAATATTGCCTTAAGCAGCCATTCCTTAGACCTATTTTTGAATAAGTCAGTATGTAGGATGAATTAGATGATCACAGCAAACGAAACATCTTTGCGTTTTGCATAAAAGTTGTAGTGTTTGTTCAAGAAATCAGATTTTAGATAACAAAATAAAGTTGGTTAGTTTTAAGACTAGATTTCTGATAATTTCTGTTATTTCATTGTTTTCTTTGTTTTGTCGTATTGTGTTTCGTCTGTACTGTTCAACTTTGCAACAATCACTTATTTTCCAACGTGACAGAACTGACAATTTCAATAGTTTACTTCAACTGAAGAGGTTTCTATAAAGAAGGATGGTAGGAGTGTTGTGCAGGCTCTGTGCTTTTGTTGTGAGTTTAGGCTGTGGGAAAGAGCATCCCATTCAGTGGGCTGAACTTACGTATTTGAGCCTGTGTCCATCTATGTGAGATCGAGAACAAATTTCCATTACTTGTGACATAATCTGCAGCATAATTAATTTCTCACACTGTGACTGTATTATTTGCTTTGTGTTTGATTATGCAAAGACGAATAGGCAGTGTGACTTGTCATGTAAGTTTGTGGCCCTTACCTGTAACTATTAGCAGAAGGCCTCATTATGCTCTAGTTTCGGTTCTGTGCAGTATTTGGCAGTTTGCTGAGTGCGTGTAGTTACAACATAATTGTCAATAAAAGCTTCAAATTGGAAAATAGCTAAAGAGGACCTCTGATAAAATGATTATTCTCCAGTTAAGTGATTCAGTAACACGTAGCAATCCTTTGCTTTCCATTATTTATTTAATCCTTATTTTGCTCATTCAGTTTCGTATTAGTGTTACATGTCACTAACTTCTAAGCTTCTTCTGTGCAATATGACTTCCTACAGTGATGATAATGATTCTGAATTGAATTCTGTATTGTTATACATATTTACAGGATCTCCAATTGTGTAAAACTTAGCAATATTTATCATAGCTTTTGAAAAATAACTTTGGCGTTGCAGCTGAGAGACCTTCACACGTATAGATGGAAACACAATAGATAACTCATCTTTATGGTGTTCTTAAATTCCGAGTTAGAAGCTGGAAGCTATTATAAGAGTGATTACAGTCTGTTTGTATATGTTGGAGCAATGCTTGTATTGAAGAAGCTGCATCTTAGCTCCAACATTACAAATGCATCCCAATGTACTGTTGTAATATTTCCATTCTCTGAAGGGGCAACACTTTGAAAGCTTGTGATTTCAAATAAACCTATTGGACTATAACCTGGTGTTGCCTGACTTCTGACCTTAGCCACTACTTTGTTGCCTTTCTCTTTTGCTTCCATTATTTTTCTTAACTGTGCTGGAATAGTTTTAACTCTGCAGATCACTGGTATTTTAGTCAAATGTCTATAGGTGGGATCCTAGTCAGAGGACATTACAGCTGATTTTTTTTCTCTCTCAATTTCTTCATCTGCATATTTGCACTGTAGTGTGTCGCTCAGGACCAATGGGCACATGGCTGATCGATCCTTTCCACCAGCCTCCTCCAAATTGGAATCTGGAGCATTTGATATTCAATGGTTTTATCTCAATTAACACCTGAGCATTTATCTTTTAACATTTTGGAGCTGTCTTGCATCTCTGACTCAGCTACCCATAATGTGAAATTTGGAAGTTTAATACTGTATGAAAATCTATAAACTAAAGCAGCGACTGATGTGACATCGTTATTGAATTATTTCCTTTCATCAATTATCCCTAATTTCTGTGATTACAAACAAAAGAAAACAAGAAAGGTTGACTTGTTGAACTTGAAGAGTCTCTTGAAAATGACTCATTCTGACAGGAACTGGAACCCAAGGCTAGTATCAGTTATTGACTCTGCTAACGCACACATTCCAATACCAAGAATTTATTTTTTAGCTTCTCATCCTATGTCTGAATTGAGTTTTCTTTAACTACCTTTTGCAGGTGATAGTGTAATTGGGAGATGGATGAATAATAGATTTTTCCATTGATTTGTTGGGAGGGGTTTGATTATTTTCTTCCCCATCCTTTTGTATATTTGGCAAGCAATGGAAGCATTGTTAATGGGTATTTGCCCTCATTAATGACTTTCAAAATGGAGTAATTTGCAAGTCCAGATCATTTGTATCATTTTGTAGCTGTCTTTTGTGGTTCACTTTGATTGTCAGTTTATTTTTGATTTCAAGTATACTTCCATTAATTCTCCTGTAAGCATTTGTTTTTCCTTTAATTCTTTATCTTGTGCTCCATTAATGTTCTTGGTCACTTCTTTTCAATGTTGTTTTTCAGCTTCTTGCCACGGTTTGCACGCACAGTGACTTCATTGTGAGAAAAAAGATGTTGACGCTTGCAGAAAACTTGAGAATTGAGACAAAGAAAAAGCAGGAAACAATTGTTGCAGACCAGTGAGAAGGGAAACGAGGAGCAAATTATAATGAATTGTAATGATAGAGAGTTGATTATAAAGAGTATGAAGAAAGTCCTTTTTCTAATTTGGTGGATCACGAAAGGACCATGTTGAACAGGACTCTACGATGTACTCTATGAGACGTATGGTTTTCTATTACAAGTAGTGGCACGGTGGCTCAGTGGTTGGCACTGCTGCCTCACAGCGCAAGGGACCTGGGTTCAATTCCAGCCTCAGGTGACTGTCTGTGTGGAGTTTGCATATTCTCTCCATGTCTGCATGGGTTTCTTCCGGGTGCTCTGGTTTCCTCCCACAGTCCAAAGATGGGCAGGTTAGGGTGGATTGGCCATGCTGAATTGCCCGTAGTGTTCAGGGATGTGCAGGTTAGGGGGATGGGTCTGGGTGGGATGCTCTGAGTGTTACTGTGGACTTGTTGGGCTGAAGGGCCTGTTTCCACACTGTAGGAATTCTATGATTAAGTGGATTCTTGTTTGCTTTCCCTCCATAATTCCAGATTCCTATTGTCAGCAAAGTAGTTGATTTTGCAACGAGTCATGAAGTGGCATTTTTGGTGATTTTCCTTTTTGAAAAGCTGTTACTTGAAACAGCTTTGTGTTGGGTAAATTGTGAGACTATGTAGATATGAGAAATTTCTCCTCATCATAATCAGTGGTTTAGTGGACAGTAAAAAAGATTATCTCAAGCATACAACGGGACCTTGATCAGATGGGCCAATGGGCCGAGGGGTGGCACATGGAGTTTAACTTAGAGAAATGTAAGGTGCTGCATTTTAGTTCGGCAAACGTGGTCAGGACTTATACAGTTAATGGTAGGGCCCTGGGGACAGCAGGTGCATAGTTCCTTGAAAGTGGAGTCACAGGTAGACAGGGTGGTGAAGAACACATTTGATCAGAACATTGCAATTGGTCAGGACACTGAGTATAGGAATTGGGATATCATGTTGTGGCTGTACAGGACATTCGTAAGGCCACTTTTAGAATACTGCATAAAATTCTGGTTGACCTTCTATAGGAAGGATGTTGTTAAACTTGAGAAGGTGCAGAAAAGATTGACAAGGATGTTGTCAGGACTGGAGGATTTGAGCTAAAGGGAGAGGTTGAATAGGTTGGGATTTCTCCCTGGAGCATTGGAAGCTGAAGGATGAACTTTTAGAGGTTTATAAAATCATGAGGGGCATGATTAAGGTGAATAGCCAAGGTCTTTTTGTAGGGTGGGGGAGTCCAAAACTAAAGGGCATAGGTTTAAGGTGAGAGGGGCAAGATTTAAAAATGCCCTGAGGGATAACCTTTTCATGCAGAGGGCGGTGTGTGAATGGAATGAGCTGCCAGAGGAAGTGATGGAGGCTGGTACAATTACAACATTTAAAAGGCATTGGATGGGTATATGAATAGGAAGGGTTTAGAGGCATATGGGCTAAATGCTGGTAAATGGGACTAGGTCAGATTGGGATGTCTGTTCAGTGTGGAGGAGCTGGACACAAGGGTCTGTTTCTGTGCTGTATAACTCTATGACTTTATGTCTGTATCACAATTTACTTGAATCTCATTATACCATAATCAGCACAGAGCCTCTGTAAATCTGTGACGTCTTGGCCTTTAATTTTATTTTTACCTTCTTTACTTCTTCTTATCATAACTGGAAGTGCTATCCACCACCAAATCACCTGCGGCAATTTTCACCTCCTGACAACCACCATGAAATCACCTATGTTTTCCAATTGATTATCTTACATGCAAAGCCTATTAAGTGCGATGTAGACCACCAAAGGTGAGGGATAGGTAGGGAAAGAGAGGGAAAAAAGATGCCTCGCAAGATGCTGCTCAATTGTATCTCCATTTCAATCCGAACTCTAGGAAGCCTGTGCAGGATGGTTAAGTTCAAATTTAAATTAAAACTTTCTTTAATTCACCTTCATTTAAATATTAACATCACTAACCTAACTCCACAGGAGAGGGAGGTACTTGTGAGCACTGGATCTGAAGTGGTCATAAAAGTGGCACATTCGCAGCAGTTATGGAGTTGGACTTTTGCAAATTTAATATCCTCCCAACCTAGACCCCCTCCTGTCTGTCACATGGTAGTGAAACAGGCAGGCTAAAACCTCAATCACTATTCTGATCTGCTAAGCAACCCACCACATTCAAAGCATCATGCCCCACCTTCAGGAGCATGATTTCAAATTCTATATGTTTGAATTTATCAAGAAACATATTCATATTGTATATGCCATCATCTTTTGTGGAATGTATTCACAATAAATTCATCAATACAATTGTTAATTCGCATTATATATTATGTCTCATCTCTACTGAACTCCTTCACATTTTTTACAATGTTCTCTTCCCTTCTGTAGAAGAAGCCATTCACCTTTTCATCGAACCTCTGAAGGAATTCATTCAATTATTTCACACCTGTAATTCATTCAGTTTCATATATGATTCACAATGAAGTAGGAATTAATCCAGATTTTATACCCTGTTTATACTATGGTGTGTAATTCATTCACATTTTGCATCTTATACTCACCTGTACAGCCATTTTGCATATTATTTATTAAAATTTTACGTATGTGAATATTCACATTTTTTTCCTTTTACCCTGAATGCAATGAAATCATTTACATTTTATATCTTGTTCCCACCCCTTTCCACCCTATAGTAGTGATCTGCATGACAATAAACCTAATTCTAATTCTAAACTAGATTTTTTGTAAATTATAAGAGACACTCCTTTTGAAGTGTCATCTCCGTTTTACTCAGTTGTAGGCAGCTGTTCCAATGCCTCTGACTGACCTCCCAGATTCGCGAACCTGCTGCCGTCCTTAATTGGAAGTAGCCCCATCTCCAGATTAATTAAGAGTTCTGCATAGAAATAACAATGAGTGACTGTTATCCCCTGGGGAGCAGGTTCAGGACTTGAGCTTCATCACAAAGCTGTTTCCATTGCCAGTACAATTGCTGTCTATGTACCTTTACATCTTTGTGACTTATCAATATAGTGTAGGTTTTATACATTTACCATCTGTGTAATTGCATTTATATTGTCATAATTTTTTGTCACATAATTTGTGACTGTACTTACCTTTTTTAATTTCTTTGTTTACTACTCATGTTCACTTTTATTGTGCCAAAGGCTACACTGTAATTGTAGCATCTGATCACTAGGTGCTGCCCAGTCAGCAGTTTGTAAGGTCAATACCCACCCCCTCCCACTCCAGGGATTTAACCTCATCATAAAGGCTAACACTTCAGTGCAGCACTGATAAAGTGCTACACTGTCGGAGGGGCCATTTGTGAGATGAGACATTGAACTGAGCTCTGTCTGCTGGGAGTAAAAGGTGCAGTGACACTATTTGAAGAAGAATAGGGGAGTACACCCAGTGTCTTGGTCAATGTTTATCTCTCAACCAACATCAGAGTTTAATTGAGATAACAAGGTGTAGAGCTGGATGAACGCAGCATCAGAGGAGCAGGAAAGCTGGCGTTTCAGGCCTAGACCCTTCTTCAGAAAATGAAGAAGGGTCTAGGCCCAAAACGTCAGCTTTCCTGCTCCTCTGATGCTTCTTGGCCTGCTGTGTTTATCCAGCTCTACACCTTGTTATCTCAGATTCTCCAGCATCTGCAGTTCCTACTATATCAGAGTTTAATTGACCATTTAAGTTATTGCTCCTGGTGGGACCATTCTGTGCAGAAATTGGATTCTGCATGTCTCTGCACTTACATGACTACATTTCCAAAGTATTTGATTAGCTGTAAACACTTTGAGACATGGCAATTCGTGCAATACAAGTTCAAATTATTTCTCTTGCTACCATCTTAATGTAAGAAAATTTGTATTTCTTTAACCTACCAACATTAAGACTGTTTGCAAGTTTAAAATGATAGTAATTTGGTGCCATTAGTGAATATGTAAACCATCTTGAGACTCAATACTTGCACTGCCAATCCTGCTGGCCTCCCAAACTCCATGGGATATAAACTCTATCTGAACTTGACATGTGGAGGCTCTATTCCATCCAACAAAATCCTGCTGACATAATGGAGGGAATTTTAACTCCCAAGAACTCCTGACGTGGGAGCAGATGTTGGAGGAAGTGGTGTTTTTGGGGTTGACAGGGAGAGCTGGGAAAGTGTCCTAGGCCCAGTCATCTTCATCTCCCTCCACAGTTACCTTCTTTCCATCTCAATGTCAGGAGTGGGGATGTTCGCTTATGATTGCACGGCTCAGTTCCATTCATAATTCTTCTGATAATGAGGCAGTCAGTACTCGCACGAAGCAAATGCTACGAATGTGAACCTTTACAGGACAGTGATGTTCTAAAATATCTCCTTTAACCCGAGGTGTAACAGAAAGTCGTGGGTAGCGATGATGGTGGTTATATTAAACATCAATCCAGAGACAAACCCATTTGATTTTTCACTGTGCACCAAGTCCATGATACTCTCAGCTTTCCATCAAACTTTCCTGGGTTCACTAGGAAGATGGCCGCTATAGAGGGATTGTCTTACAAACAAAGGTTAAACAGGTTGGGACTCTGTTCCCTGGAGTTTAGAAGAATGAGGGGTGATATCATTGAAACATATAGGATTCTCAAGGGGCTTGACAGGGTAAATGCTGGGAGGATGTTTCACCTCATAGGGGTTGTAGGGTCAGAGGGTGTGGTCTTAGAATTAAGGGTACCAATTTATGACTGAGATGAGGAGGAATTTCTTCTCGCAGATGGTTATGAGTCTTTGGAACTCCTTGCCACAGAGAGCTGTGGAGTCAGAGTTCTTGTGTATATTTATGGCTGAGATAGATAGATTCTTGCTCACTTGGGGAATCAAGAATTATGGGAAAAGGGCAGAAAAGTGGACATAAGTGATGTCAGATCATCCTATTAATTAGAAGACCAGAAATGTAATGCTGAGGCTGTATAAGGCTCTGATCAGACCATTTTTGGAATATTGCAAGCAGTTTTGGGCCCCGTATGTAAGGAAGAATATGTTGGCATTGGAGGGAATTCAGAAGTGGTTTAAAAGAATGATCCCAAGGATAAAGGCTTATCATATGAGAAGTAGTTGAGGATACTGGGTCTGTAATTGATGGAGTTTAGAAGGATGAGGGAGGATCTGATTGAAACTTACAGAATACTGAGAGGTGTAAGAAGAGTGGACGTGGAGTTGTTTCCACTAGTAGGAGAGACTAAGACCTGAGGTCAGAGTCTCAGAGTGAAGGGGAACTAATTGCTACAGAATGCTGTGGAAGCTAAGTCATTATGTGTCTTAAAGACAGAGATAGATAGGTTCACGATTAGTAAGGGGATCAAGGATTACTGGGAGAAGGCAGGAGAGTGGGGTTGAGAAATATATGAGCCATGATTGAGTGGCACAGCAGACTCGATGGGCCGAATGGCCAGTTCTGCTCCTATATTTTATATTCTTATGGTCACCTGATATGCCATATCAGGTTGCAACTTTTAGTGGAAAAAGAAAGCCAAACTAAAACCACTAAAAATGCAATGACATTCTTCACACCTTGGTGCCGTAAAGGGGCTGGAAGAGGCTGATACAGTCGGTTCTGCTCTAACGTGATAGTTGCATTCCTGTGCAACATTGCATTGTAGAAAACCGTGCTATAGAAATAATGGAGCCAAAGGGAAAATTGGGGGGTTAGGGGCAGACCACCAAAAAATATCACTCAAAATCGTTCAAAAATCACTCAACAGCCTAACATAAAGAATGGCACAGTTTGAATGAATGTTTTATTCATATCTAAAGATGAAATAAAAGTAAATTTAACAATTTACCTTGAAAAAATGTCAAGATAACTTGATGGGGAAGGAGGTTTTGTGGTTGCTCTGTTGTTAAAGCAGGGACTGAGGGTCGTCATCATCATCATCACCTTCAGGTGCAGTTGTGGTTGCAGGGTTAGGGTGAAAAATAGTTAATCCAGAAGTGGATGGCTGTGGTTCATTGTCTTCTGTCTGTTTCTTGGGGGCTGGCTTAAAAAACACATCCAGTTTTTGCTGCTTTGCCCTTTTCCTTCTTTCATGAAGAAGCTGTTCATAGAGTGCCAAATAAGATTTTATTCCATGAACTGCTACCCTGCTGCATTGTAATTGTTGTCCTCTAAGAGCTGTAACTGCTTCTCAATTTCCCTCAAAGCCTTTAAAATCTTGAAAAATATCTGGGAGAAGCTTCTGCCAAACTGTATGCAAGCAGTCCTTACTGTCATCACCCCAGGCCTCCATGATAATGTCAATTGCATTCTTGATGTTAAAGCTCTTCCAAAATTGAAGAACACTGTCCTTATCCCCCTCAGTGGCTGCAATCAGCCTCATAAATATGCGTCTTAAATAATAAGCTTTAAAAGCTGCTATTGCATCCTGGTCCATGGGTTGAAGCAGAGAGGTTGTGTTTGGGGGTAGAAATAGCACTTTGATGTTTTCAGAAAGCTCACCAATGGTGGGAGGATGGGTTAGTGCATTATCTAGGATGAGGAGAATCTTGAAATCCAAATTTCTTTCCCTGCAATACTTTCTAAAAACATCAACAATAAGGTCAGAAAAAATTTGCCCTGTCATCCAACCTCTTTAGCTTGATGCCAGTTTGGAGACTGTTTTGGCACTAGCATTGTATGTATTCAGGACAAGGCCTGTGAAATGATCATGTGATGCTGACACATACTCCTCCGTGCACCGATGGAATCACGTTCTATCCCACACGAGTTCGCGTTTTAGAAATACCTTCCCCCTATTCATCAGTCGCATTACAGCCCAATTCGTGTTGCTGGAACATGCGTTATAGCAGAACCATCTGTAGTGGTGGGTCAAAGTTGGATGCTGGTAGGAATTGATTTTTCTGTTCAAAGTGAGGGAGTAGAATTGCTGAGACTTTTGGAGCTCTAAGGAAGGAGGATGAGTAGTGGTGAGTGGTCCTTGCTGGTGGAAGTTGGATTGTGGAGATTGATTGAGGGGGATGACATTTGAAGAACACTTGGAGCTGTAATCTGACGTGGCAGGGGGCAGTGAGCTTGATAGAAAGCTGTGAATAATGTGAGATTTGTTCTTGTAGTCCTTATCTATCCACCAGACGTTGTATCTTGATTCCATTGGTTACATATTTCAAAAATGCCTTTTTGTTAGTTTGATGTACAAGTGGCCTGCAGGCCCACTATCCAAAGAGGGAAGCTGATGCTGTTGGCCTAATCAAAGACCTGATTGCCCTGAAACCTGAACGAGAGGGAGAGGTAGGTGCTGCTGAGGTACCCAGCGACAGTGAAGGAATGGCGATATATTTTCAAGGCAGGATGGTGTATGGCATGGAGGGGCTCAGGGTTGGAGGTGAAATCCTTGAAGGTAGATCTTGGATCTGCCTGCAGCTCCATTTCTGAGCTTTCATTCCTGATCTGTTGGCTGTTGTTGGGAAGCTGCCACCATTTAGCTTGTTCTCCCTATACAGTGGACCAATTGCCTCACTGACAGCAAAATGACCCCTAATTGGGGCTTTAATTACGTTAATGCTACCAAACATCCACTCTCTCCATCACCGACGCTCAGTAGCAGCAGTGTGCACTATCTACAAGATGGAGTGCAGCAATTCACCAAAGATCCTTAGGTAGCACTTCCAAACCAATGACCACATCCATCTAGAAGGACAACGGCAGCAGATATGTGTGACCACCATCACTGCAAGTTCCCCTCCAAGACACGCAGCATCCTGACTTACAAATATATCGCTGTTCCTTCACTGTCACTGGGTCTAAATCCTGGAATTCCCTCCCTAAGGGCATTGTGGGTCAACCTACAGCATGTGGACTGTGGCGGTTCTAGAAGGCAGCTCATCATCACCTTCTCAAGGGTATCTAGGATGGGCAGTAAATGCTGGCCCAGCCGGGGATGCCCATGTCCTACAAATGAATTAAAGAAAACCCATTCCCACTGTAATGGGCAGCCTCTCTGCATCCAATCCCTCCACTGGGAAAAAGCTGGTTTGGTGGGATCATATGAAGGAGCCAATCACACATGGCTCCTTACCAGCTCTTACCAGTTCTTCTACCTCCTAGTAAACCTCCCGGAAATTTGTAAAATCCTAGTCTCTGCGCCCAGAACTTGTCTCACCAAAGTGACATTGGTATTGCATTTACAACATAGCCTTTACGTTGCTGATTTTTCTCGATTGTAACAATACATATTTTGTGCTACAAAGTGAGTCAACACTGAGCTTATAAAACTATAATTCCTCACCAAAAGCATTGTCGCTTTTTCTAAAAAAAATACGTCTTGCAAACCAAACAAAATGAGCCTTTTCTAAAGCAGAGAGCACTTTCAGCTGATGAATGTTTTGATTTTCCCTTGTCTGTAATATAGCCAAAAGCCACAATTGCTATATCGTTAAAAGCCTTTATGAATTATTTATCTGTACGAGATCATGTCAATCACCCTGTCTGGAAGTACCGCACTTCTGACAGTCTGAAGTCAGATTAAATTTCATTTAACATAAATACCCTCCTCTTTTCAGCTGGATCTTTGTTCCAATCCAGACCCGTTTCAGGGGAAACCGTTGTGCAATTTAAGAAGTAATTTTCACCCATACATCACCAACCTACACCTTCTGTGCAATTTGCAAAATACTACAACGAAGATGTTGGACAGTAGTCCTGTAGGCCCCAGGTCAGGCCTCCTGACCTTTGCACCTAACTGCCTGATATATGTTCCTCTTGAAATTCCACCTTAGAAGAACTAAATAGTAAAATGTACTCTCAAATCCCATCGTCAAAGGGTTAAATTATGAGAAGGGGGTTCCACAAACAAACCTGTATTGCCTCAGGTATTTCCAGAGGGGTGATTGAGGGTGTTTACAATGTTACAAACATTTGAAAAGTTAGATACAGTCCATATCTACGCTGTACAGCTTCCTATTATGGTCATCATGATGGTCTGACCATCTCTCATACAGAGCTCAAGCAACTTTAATATCCAATTCCAGTTGCTGACCAAGGGTTGACAGTGAGACGTTCCCAGTCAGCTTGAGCTGGTGTGTTTGTGTGGGTGGGATGTGGTGTGGTTATAGGGGGAGGGCTGGAGACAGGGCATGGTGTAGAGGGTTCGCTCCTTCCACCCTCAGTGGTGGCCTGGCTACTTTCCCTCTTTATAATTCAAGTTTTTAAAAGGTGGCAGAGTGGGCCCTTCCTGCTGCGTACTCTGACCTGCAATGGGGTGTTCCTGTGAAGCTGGAAGACCTCTGGTTAGCTTTCCAGCTGGAGTCTACTTGGCAAGCTTCAGCGGGCACAGAATCTTGCTGCATGCCGACAAAACAAAAATAATCATCCTAATCAGATTCACACCAAGCAAGACAGAGCATGAAGACTTCCGCTGTGCCTGTTAAAAAATCTCAATGATTTGAAATGATCTTGCACTTTTTTTCCAAACTTTTTTACTAGAATGTCTGCTTCGTACTGAGTACAGTACTTCCTGTACTTTCCAATGCAGAGACATTGAACTTTTTACTTTCCAATTTCTCCTTAAATTCTGATGGCCAGTGAGTTTCGCATTGGCCCGCAGTCAATTTTCTCACACTGTCTTCCCATTTTCTTCCCTTCCTTCCACTATGCTTTTGAGATGTTGGCTGCATTTCTCAAGGAATCGTGTGCCCAGTGCCCCAGGCGAGATCTTCTCCTGGTTTCCTTGCCAACCCATTGTAAGTGCCATTTTCAAAGCCCAGCTGCCACCACCTGAGACTCTGCAAATCAGCACTGACCTCCCACACTGCGGGGGATCCACCTGGAAAATACCTCAGAGGAAAGGCAAGTTTCTTCCAGGACGGAAATCTAGAGGTGCTGTTGGATTGGCTGGTGGAGAAGAGGGCGGTCCTAATCCTTGCTCACCTCCCCCCCTCCAAAGGGAACCATGCCAACAAAGACAACCAGCTCAGACACAAAGAGCAGCATGGGTTAGTGCTGTGTCTGGAGTGAGAAGAGGGTCAGTGATCTTCTGTGCAAGTGCCACCATTTTCTCTCTGTTACCTCTTACTTGGGGCCAGTACTCAGTCTAACTCAGACACTGCACATACCATTCCCAAGGCTCATGAACTACTTGCATGCATCATGTCCACCCAAAGGTTCACTGCACCACCTCATTCTGCCAAACTACTAATCCTTTCTGCCCTCTGAATTTCTGACGCACCGTTTGGTGATGGCTCACAACCTCTTCTGACGATGCTGTGGCTTTAAGAGGTGTATTTTGTCCTGGTTACTTTTAAGAGTGGTTTTAAGGCAGAGGTACTGAGCTGGCTATGAATGCCCAGAAAGTAAACAGCTTGGGAGGCCTTGGAATTTTTTTAAAAGTTGGAACAATAGAAGCAGCCTGGCTGGGTGTGGCCAGCTTTCACAGACCAGGATCCCTAGTTTTTAGTTTTTTAGTTTTGAGATTCAGCATCAGTTGCTGTTGTGAGCTTGAAGAAGTGGAAACTATTTGTTCCTCTTTCAATTACAGCAAAAAAAGCTGGGGGTTCTCTTTGTAGGCTGCTGGATTGCATGTGAGACAAAATTTCTGCATTTGCCTTTTTGTCAAGGAGTGTGTTTATGGGATGTTACTATATAGGAACAGTTAATTAGTAATAGTTACTGTATCTATTATTCTGTTAAGTTTTCCAATAGAGTTAAGTTATTCGAAGTTCTTCTTTCTTTTGTTGTATTTTAGCTATAGTGTTTGAATAAATTGTGTTTAGCTGAATGTCGAGTACTTTGACCAGTTGAAATGCATCTGAAACACAGCACGTTACATTTTCCTTTAAAATAAGAAAAACCTAAAGTCTAGGTTGCCTTCTTAAAATATTATGAGGGGATCTGGTCTGGTCCATAACACTCTCCTGCTCATCATCACCACCCTCCGCTCTTGCGTCCCTCTGTATTACACTCAGCCCTTCTCTTTGTCTCATTGCAAGAAAGACTGGCGCACAACGCCAACCATCAATACAACTGACCATCCTGCAATCCCTAGATTGCATGCAGTTGAACTGACGAACCCCCTAAGGTGTGATTGACTGACTGTGGTGGACCCCCTGACTTTTACACATCACCATTTACTTGAAGCACATGGATTGTATTTGGTGTGGGAGTTGCTGGCAGCTCTGATGTTGGCATCGCACTGGGCTGTTAATCCCTACGTTTGACTGAAATATTTACCCCACTGTCACAAGCTGCCCGCCTCCCTTTCTGCACTAAAAAAGAAAGTTAAATCACAGACCCTGGCAGCCTATAATTGAGTTCTGAAGACATTGTGTGCTAAGAGTCCTACAGTCTGTAACCTGGTGCTAAAGTCAGTGAGTACCATTTCCCCAATGTCAGCACATAAACATCCTATGTCGATGTGTGATATTCATAAAATCCCTACAGTGTAGGCACAAGCCATTCAGCCCATCAAGTCCAAACTGGTCCTCTGTAGAGCATCCCACCCAGACCAACACCCCTACTGTGTCCCTGTAACCCTGCATTTCCCACAGCTAATCCACCTAGCCTGCACATCCCTGCACACTACGGGCAATTTAGCATGGCCAGTTCACCCTAACCTGCACATCTTTGGACTGTGGGAGGAAACTGGAGCACCAGGAAGAAACTCACGCATACACAAGGAGAATGTGTAAACTCCACGCAGAGAGTCCCTAGAGGCTGGCATCAAAGCTTGGCGCTGTGAGGCAGCAGTGCTAACCACTGTGCCACTGTGGTGTCCCAACTCGATGTTGTGCAGGTGGCTGATGGTAGGATCGGTCTTTAGCAAGTTGCAGTTTTCAGGTAATCCAATGAGCTTTCATGCTGGTGCAGTAGACGGGGGGGGGGGGGGAGGTGTGTTGGTAGATTAATGCCCCTGAAGTTGTCTGTGCCAACACTCAGTGCACACCAATTAAATTCTAGCCTTAGGGATGGACCAGGTTTTAAGCAAATGCAAGGGCAGAGAGTGGAATGAAAAACCATGGGGTGGTTTGTGATGAGATGTTGGGAATTTTCACCGTCTGTGCTCCTTGGTGGAGGAGGCGGTTTGGAAAGGCGATGTAAGTAGCCAAGTTGGCCCTTTAATGAGCTGTAAATGTATGGAAATACGGTAATCACCACTCAAGGGCATGACTTTGAAGTCACTGTTTTAAGCCTCGGGCAGAAAATAATATTTTTTCTCAATGGCGGGAACCTATATTTTTACATTTTCACCTTATTTTCACTTTATTCATCATTACTCTCATGACATTGGGGTTGGAGAATTCACTCAAAAATCTTAAAATTAAAACTGAGCCCTTCAAATTGAAAACTGTCCCAGAAGATGGCATTCCAAGATGATTTCAGGGACTGTAATTTTCAAAGTTTTCCTGCACTGGATCCTAATCCCATGGTCATTTTATGTATAACCCAATGTTTCAGGTCTCTGAATAATTTCTTGCAGCAGTGATTCTGTTGTTGCTGTGTATCACTCCTCCAGATTCCTGTTTTGCTCCTTGATTTGTTCCATTCTGACTTTATTTGCCTAGCATCATTGCTCCCTTTGTTTATTTACGCAGTGACAATGCTGTCACTGTAAAAAAAGGTTATTTTGTCCTGGGTTTTTTTTGAAAAGAGGTTGTAACGGTGTGGGTGCCGAAGAGTCTATGGAGCTAGAAAGCTAAAACCGTTTAACAACGGAGGGGGAGTGGCCAGTTTTCCCAGTTCAGGATTTTCTAGTCTTTTTTAGCTATCGCGGTCATAAGAAGTTTTGAGTACCAGAACGGTTGCAAGCTTCAGTAAAGGATTCCTAACTGACTTTCTCTGAAATCTCCCTGGATGTTGTTCCCTCCTGCGTGTAAGAATCTGTGTTTGAATTTACCTTTTTGCCAAGGGGGTGTGTTTATGGGATGTTTTATATTGGAACAGTTAATAGTTGTTAAGTTGGGTGGGTTAAGTTTTCAAGTAGCTAAGTTATTCTAAATTCTGCTTTCTTTTTCTCTTGTTTCAACTGTAGTGTTTAAATAAATTTTGTTTTGCTTAAAGGCGAGTGGTTGCATCACACCTGGAACACACACTTCACATTTACCTTCAAAATAAGAAAAAGTTAGGGTCTAGGCTACCTCCTTAAAATATTTTGAGAGGGTCTGGCCTGGTTCAGAACAACCTTCTCCGGCCTTCAATCTCATCATAAACCACCCCATGGTTTTTCATTCCACTCTCTGCCTTTGCATTTGCTTAAAACCTGGTCCATCCCTAAGGCTAGGATTTAATGTGGTGTGCACTAAGTGTTGGCACAGGCAACTTCAGGGGCATTAATCTACCAACCCACCTGCCTACCACACCAGCATGAAAGCTCATTGGATTAAGCATCAGTTTGGTACTTAAGGGCTTCTTCTTCATCCAATCAGGAGCCTGGCCACCGGATCCCCACTGCCCTCCCCTACCCATCCTCCCACCTAGAGGTAGCTGGCCAATCTGAGGCTAGCAGGCTCAGGGACTGTGCCTGGAGGCGCAAGTGGCACACCGTGACCAGCTTCACCAGTGGGCAGGTAAGTGGGTATTTTGGGGGTACTCGTGGGGGTGTAGGTCAGCAATAACCCCATGTCCCAATTAGCCCCAGAATGAGGCAAATGGAGCTTCCCTGTGAGGAGGGCACACGCTGTTCCCAATGGCTGGGAAAGTGGTATTTGGGCCAATGACTGGCTCAGGACCTCAAGTGCCCATTAGTTGATTGATCAAAGGCTTTAGTCATTGGCAGGCTGAGAATGTCGACCATGGATTTTCTCACCTGGAACTGAGGTGGTGAGAAAGGGGTGAATACAGCTCCGGGTCGACTCACCCAAATATTTGCCCCATCCTCACCATCTCCAGGGAGGGGAAAATCACACCCTGACTGATGAGGGCATATTGGAACCTGAACAGACCATTCAGCCCCTTAAGCGTGTTGCACCATTCTAGACCATGGCTGATCATTCACCTCAGCGGGTACATCAGTGATTCATTAACCTGAAAATTTCTCCACAGATGCTGCCAGACCTACTGAATATTTCCTGGTTTTATTCACTAAGCTGCATTTTGACCACATCCTCAGTCTTTTGCTGCATTCTGGACAGAGCAGCAGTTCTGTGACTTTTAGGGGCTGTCTTTGATTCTGTTGACTCTCCAAGAATCTTCTGCCTGATGTTCTTGAAACAGCTTGCTGGAACTTTTCCACCCTGGTTGTGGCAGGTCCCTCTTGTTCTAGGGAATGAGTGTGTCGGTGTTGGAGTGGATATGGAGGAGCAGAGGAAATCCCTTTTACAATGACCCAATCCGCTTTTACAATGACCCAATCTGCTTTTACAATGACCCAATCCGCTTTTGCAATGACCCATCTCTTCAGGAAGCCAAAGTGAAGGAGAGAGGCTATGAGTAATGATTTTGCAGGAACCTAGGGGTTAGGTGCGGAAATGGGGAGGGAAGAAGGTGCGTGGTGGATTAAAGGACAGGGAAAATTAAAAGATACTGAAAGTGATTGACAAACAAGACCTTGCTTTGTTTTTGATTGAAGGAATCGAGGTCCAGCCAATGGAGCAACTGCTAACACGAACCAGCTGAGCAGCCCATTGAAGGTGACAGTGAAGATTATCAAAGATCCATTTCTGGACCATGGATTTGTGATCTCAGAAGGTTCACCAGTATGTGTGAGGTCTGTCGCTGCAGGTAAATACCTGGGAATGGGAGGTTGCAACTGAGGGAAGGCAAGAAGAGTTTTCAAGAGGGATTAGGATCTAATAGAGGCAGGGCTTTTAACTGATGCAGTCCATCTCAACACATCCAACATTAACCCGGACCTCATCCCACTTTTCCTGCCACACAGTCCTCTGTCAATATTTTATCAGCTTTGCCATGATGAGAATATTTAGGGTGGAATTTTCCCTTCCCTGAAGGTTGTCAGTAGGTGACGTAATTGGCTTGGCCCCTCCACCCCTTCCTGCCACCTCAGTAGTTAATTAAAACGATGCATAGGTGACCTTCTTGACCTCCACTAATTAAGGCCCTTAAATGGCTAATTAAGGGCCTCAACCCATCTGCTTCCCAATTATCTGCCTTCCCCGTTGACAACAAAGGTGCCCAGTTTCCTAACTGGGAAGCCATTACAACCTGCAAACTGGGTTAGGGTACGGGGCCTCAAATTTCCCCAAACTAGGGACAATGGGGGCAAGGGAATGGCCTCAAAGCCACATCCCCGTTCTTGCCGCTAACTTGTCCTGAGGCACTACCCCCACTCCTCAAGACCACCACCCCACAATAAGAACATAAAAGTGGCTTATCTTCTCACTGCTGGATTCTACCCAAGGAGTAGGACCTGTTGACATTAGGACCCAAAGGCTCCCTCCTAATGTTTTTAAAACAAATGGTTGAGATTTTTCAGGCATGATATACCCTTTATAACTCCATGCTCGCTGTCTCCGATCAGCTGAAAATGAGCTACATCTTTAGTCACTCTATCCTTGATAATGGATTAGATATTTGCAATGCTAGACCTGAGACTAATTGGGCCATAATTCACTAGGTTTCTTCTCCCTTTCTCAACTGGTGGAGTGACATGTGCAACTTTTCAGTCTATGGGACTATTTCCTCAGCTTTGAAAGGTTACAGTTCGGGCATATGCAGTGTCTGCACCATCTTCCTTTAACTCTGGGATGGAATCTTCTGCTCCTGCACTTTAATGCCTTTAACTTCTTCATTATTTTTGTAGAATTATTATGCACCAACCCTCTAAAAAGCATCCCACACTATCCCTTTAACCCCATATTTACCATAGTTAACCTATCGAGCCTGCACACTATGGGGCATTTTAAGCCTGGCCAATTTCCCATAACCTGCACGTTTTTGGACTGTGGGAGGAAACCAGAGCAAACCCACGCAGACACGGGAAGAACATGCAAACTCCATACAGACAGATTTGCTTTGGTTATTTTTGGTGAGCTCTTGTCCTTGATCCAATATCAGTTTCCATGGGATTTCTGTCATGTTAGCCCTTTGGTTCTAAGCTGTGATGCTGCTCCTCTGATGCTGCTTGGCCTGCTGTGTTCATCCAGCTCTACACCTTGTTATCTTGCTTATTCAACACATGTAGGATTCCTTAGTTCCGTTGACATTATTACTGTTCGCTCTTTCTGTATAAGGAAGTCCACCTGTCTCCATGACCTGAGAAAGTCATCATTCCCTTTGCATTTTGTGGGTATTGAGATGAGACAAACCTCAGGCAGCAAGATGTCCAGTTGTAAAATGAAAGTATGAATAATTAGTTTTTTTTTAATCCTCTGCACATGCTGATGAGCCTTCCATGTACTTGCAGCTTTTTCTCCTCTTCTTGTAAGGGACAGATGATGCTACATCCAAAAATATGCTGATTTCCTTTTGCTTCTTAGGTGGTCCTGGAGAGGGGAAGCTGTTCCCAGGAGATCAGATCGTACAAATTAATAACATGCCCCTGGATATGATTTCCCAGGAACATATCGATAATATTATTAGGTGAGGGTCCTTTATGCGCATTCGCTGAATGTAAAGTTTTAATAATTACTAAAATCATTCATGACCATCATTTGAAGGCTACACGAGAAACACAAAGTGGCTTGAAGTCCTTTAGTAGGTGAACTTCCCCTATGAAGTTAGAATTATGAAGTCTTATGATGTTCAAAGTGCTCTATAAATGCAAGTTGTTGGTGGTGGCAAACTCAGAAATAAAACAACATTGATTAAGAAAGTGTAGAAGACTGTTTGCAGTTCTAAAGGAAGATCACCAACAAGATTTCATTGAGTGCGATGTACCTCCTTAGTTCTACAGCAACTCACCCAGGCTTCTTGCACAACAGTGTTCTATAATATAAACCATCGCATAGACTGATTTACACAAACACTTGAGTTCTCCGCTACATGCACTGTCAAACATTTCTTTACACATGGCCGAATATACCATTACACACGGCCGAATATACCATTACACACAGCCGAATATACCATTACACACAGCCGAATATACCATTACACACGGCGGAATATACCATTACACACAGCTGAATGGACCATTACACAGACAATTTAATATTTCTTCACATACAAAGTTGAATATTCCATTACACACCCAGTCAAGTTCTCTGTTACACACACATACACAATTGAATACCCCATTTCACACACATTTGAATATTCATTGACATAGACAAACAGTCTTGTACACACAATTGAATACTTTGATAGGCACACTGTCAGGTTATACATACAGTCAAATACTCGAATATGCATATCATCAAATACTCCATATACACACAATGGAGTATTCCATTTCACACACTGTTGAATGCTCCATTGTATACCTTACACACACAAACAGTACCCCATTACACATACAGCCAAATACTCCACAAATACACACAGTTGAACACTGTATTGTGCACACAGTTGAGTTCTTGTTTGTTTACCTAAGTTGAATTCTCCATTATATGCACAGTTGAGTATCCATAGTCCCATTAGTGTGATTTACGTTTCCATGTATTCTATCAGATATGCAGTTGCAGAAAGCATTTTAAGTATTAGTTAAAAGGTTGTTAGTGAGTGATGAGCCAAAGCAAGATATATATTGCATGTGAATTTGTCAAACCCAGAGCCCGTTTTGTTGGAACATATTACTCCAACCCAATGCTTGCAGCTCCAGGACTCAGTGCTAGGACGGGGATCATTACTGAAGAATCTCTCAGTAACTTTACTGTATTTGATTTGCTTTCTGTTAAAAGTTTTATCAAGGGTCTTGGGCTTAGACAGTGTTGGCTAACTGTGTCACCCATGTTGTCTGGCTGGATCTTAAGAACTGTCCAGCAGAAAATATGTAATGGGGCTCCCATTTGTGTAGAAATCCTCACTGCAATCCAAATTTAAATACATGCAAAACATTGGAAACAGGGTTTGTTAGGACCAAATATATAAAACTAAGTATGCTGACTTATGACTTGTACTCCCTTGGATGCATTTTAAACTCCAATGTATTCAGAATCAAATCCAGAGTGTGTGAGGCTGACATTTTCATTAAACTTCAGTCTACTTTTGTCTGGGCTTGTGGGAGACTGCTTAAAGGAAGATGTCTTTGCTCTTTGTATCTGAACTCTGGACTTATACTGGAGCTTTATTGTTATTGTGTATCAGAAATGTTTCTGATGCTGAAGAATTTGAAGTATAGGTTACCATGAAGGACTCTCCTTCTCAACCTCTCCCCTTGCCTGACGCTCAGGCTAAACCACCACTGTTATAGAAAGCCCTTACAGAAAGACTGTAAGGTCTACTTTTTTAGTTTATTTCTTATTTTCCTAACTTATACTATGTATATCTGTAATGTACTGTAATATGTTTTATTTATTTTCTCTATTTTTGTATGTAAGATTTGTACTTAGGTATTTTGTACCGAAGATGGTGGTGTGTGTTGGTGACATTGTACACTTTTCATTGTACTTCCTGTTCTTTTGTAACTTGAGTAGACATGACAATAAACCTAATTCTAATTCACCAATCATCTCTCTCTCTCTCTCTTTCCAAGGAGAGAGCAGTCCCATGGGTCTTGTAAGATTATGGTGCCATTACCTTTTAACATTGAACAACAGTCTGAGTGAGGTAGACTGAGATGGATAAATCATGACAGCATATATGAATAAGAGATAGTAGGAACTGCAGATGCTGGAGAATCCGAGATAACAAGTTGTAGAGCTGGATGAACACAGCAGGCCAA